>NC_134533.1:99039061-99711561 GCF_050624435.1 Tenrec ecaudatus | reverse complement strand
ATGCACACCATCCTAAAATTAAGAAGATTTTGACTCTTCTGAAAGCTGTCGACCTTTTCAACTGCAGAAAGAATTGGCCAACTGTTCCCAACTGTAATACTTTATTTTGTGAGCCCAAGAAAAGTGTTTTCCTAGCTGATGGCACCCAGATATCAAAAGATATAGCGTCTGGGGTTTGAAAGGTTTGAAGGTAAACAAGCGGCCATCTAGCTCAGAAGGAACAAAGCCCACATGGAAGAAGCACACCAGACTGTGTGATCACGAGGTGCCGAAGGGATCAGTTATCAGGCATCAAAGAACAATAAATCATATCATTCTGTGCTCACCTCCATGACATGATTGCTGAAGACAAACAGGTGCATAAGCAAATGCGGTGAAGAAAGATGATGGTGCCCAGCTATCAAAAGAGATAGCATCTGGGTTCTTAAAGGCTTGAAGGTAAACAAGCAGCCATCTAGCTCAGAAGCAACAAAGCCCACATGGAAGAAGCACACCAGCCTGTGCAATCACGAGGTGTCGAAGGAATCAGGTATAAGGCATCATCAGAACAAAAAAATCTTACCATACTGTATGAGTGGAGATCCAAAGCCATTTGTAGGCCACTGGAGATTCCCCTAACAAAAGGGTCTCGGGGAGGAGATGAGCCAGTCAGGGTGCAATGTAGCAATGATGAAAAATACAACTTTCCTCTAGTTCCTAAATGCTCCCCGCCCCTTCGGTCATGATCCCAATTCTACCTTGCAAGTCTGGATAGACCAGAGGATGTACACTGGTACAGATAGGAACTTGAAACACAGGGAATCCAGGGCAGATGATACCTTCAGGACCGTCAGTGCGAGTGGTGATACTGGGAGGGTGGAGGGAAAGTAGGTTGGAAAGAGGGAACCAATAACAAGGATCTACATGTGACCACCTCCCTGGTGGACAAACAACAAAAAAGTGGGTGAAGGGAGACATCAGACAGGGAAAGATATGACAAAATAATTCATAAATTATCAAGGGTTCATGAGGGAGGGGGGAGCAGGGTGGGAGGGGAAAAATGAGGACCTAATGCTAGGAGCTTAAGTGGAGAGCAAATGTTTTGAGAATAATGAGAGCAATGAATGAACAAATGTGCTTTACACAATTGATATATGTATGGGTTGTGGTAAGAGTTGTATGAGCCCCTAATAAAACAATTAAAAATAAAGAAAGGTGTTTGCCTAATCGTTACATCCTTTTAGGTACTCTACTTAACCCCAAGGATCACTCATACACAGTGTTATTGCATGCAACTTTATTGAAGTCCATTTTATGTATCAGAATATAATTTTTTTTTCAGAATATAATTTTTATGTGCAGATATAATTTAGTTACACAAATGAGAACTAAGGTGCTTCAAGTTTATGGCTTATAGATGCATGTGGACTAATTCGTTTTGCAAAGACAGTAGGTCTTTTCCACAATATGACTAGCAGTGATCCTGAGTGGCAGAGGAAAGGACAAACACTTGCTCTTAGAAGAAAGACCATCTCCACTAGAGGGAAGACACTCAGAGAACGTGGTGTCTTTCTCATGTACAAGGCCAATTCTTTTTACAGGAAATAGTGTCTTGTGCTAATGTGTAAATAGGGTCTCTTATCTTAAGTTGTTATTTCCTAATCATAAAGTCCCACAAATACACTTTAAAATCCGAAATGGGAAGCTAACAAATAAACACAACATTGCTGCGGTGCTGGTGTATACAAAAGCTCAAACAGCCCACATCCTCGTGGATTCCAAGTCATGCAAAACAAGTAGACCAACTGGCACGGGGTCAATTCTGACTCATGACAACCTGATGTGTGTCCGGGTAGAACTGTGTTCTGTAGAGTTTTGAGCAACTAATTTTCCCAAAGTAGATCAACAAGCATTTATCTCTACACAACTCTGGGTGAATTCAATTTTTTAACCTTTTGGTTAGCACACCCCAACATTTTAACCAGGTGTACCACCTTGGAATTATGTAGAGAGGAGAAAAGATCGACTATTTTCCTGTCTCATGGGATTCTAAATTAATTTTAGAGAAGCCAAAGACAAAGTGGTAGAGCTTCCTAGCTTACCCTTTCTCTTTGGAGCACATGGGAAAACTGCATTTCCCCACTCTCCGATTCCTTCCAGTTGCGAGTGCTGGGGAGTGAGCCTTTGACTAATTTATCTAGATGAGTGTTATTTGATTTTTCATAACTAACTTAGGAACAATCAGCTGACCTTGTGTTTAGCAGCTCAATGTTTAATCATGATTTATTGATAGTGGCATTAGTTTAGCCATTGGTATGGAATTTAAAAGACTACCGAGAAAAGGAAATTATATGAGAGCAGTCTAGCAAAGAACTGAAATACTGGGACTGAAGACTCTGTTCTTTTGAAGTGAACAACGTAGGCCACACCATAGGGACTTGATGTGGAAATCCCACAAAGACAAAGTCAGTGGTTCTCAACTTTCCTAATACCATGACCCTTTAATACAGTTCCTCATGTTGTGGTGACCGCGAACCATAAAATTATTTTTGCTGCTACTTCATCACTGTAATTTTGCTACTGTGATGAATCGTAATGTCAATATACGATATGCAGGATGGATTTTCATTGTTACAAATTGAACATAGTTAAAAGTAATTAAAGCATAGTGATTAATCACAAAACAATATTTAATTATATATTGTGAAATATTTATGTGTTTTCTGATGGTCTTAGGCAACCCCTGGGAAAGGGTCATCTGACCCCCAAAGGGGTCGTGACCCACAGGTTGAGAACCGCTGCACTAAGTGAGTTGGGCTTTACCTCAAATTCACCTCTAGCCATTGATAAAGGCTGACACACCCCAGTGTCAGAGGAAGTAGATGATTACGAGCCCAAGGGCACAGAATGGGTGGGCACTGGACTTTGGCTGCAGGTGCCCAATGAATGGCAGCCAGCAGCTCCCAGATGCTTATCACTTTAGTGTCCCCCTGGCTTCATTGTAGCATGTATGAAGCTGGCAGGTGTGGCTCTGCTGTTGGGAAGGAATATTATTGGAAGATTTGTAAGTATAAATAATGTCCAGTCATATGAGTTTGCTCTGTACAAAGGAAATATTTTAGAGTGAGGAAGCAACCTAGACAGCAATGTGATCTCAGATGTAAAAAATTTAGATCTCATGAGAGTGCTCGGATGCAAAAATTGCACCACAGAATTAGCCTAACATTTGCAGTCTCATGTCCATTAGTCATTGACCAAGGTGAGCCATTTCCTTGTTTCTCTAGGAAACTTTGATAAAGAAAATGTTGTGTCTGTGTCAATGTTTCCTGTGTATACAAGTCAGAACACAGTATATTCCACCTGAAAATGTGAAGAGCATATATTTAATGTCTAACATCTATTTAATGTGGGAGGCATACATTCACTTGCAGAGCATATATTTAATGTGGGTGCAATTAGCAAATAAATGCATCTCCCTTAATTACCCCAAAAGAATCTAATTTTAATCAAGACCTCAGTCAATCCCATAAATTGATCAACACTTTTCTGATATCTTTAGCCAGTGACCAATGCATCTTTGCTTGATCTCTTCTACTTCAGTTCCCTGAATCCCACGGACCATTGACACACTTTTGTCTCAGACTCTGCTTTCCAGGAATGCCAGAATATGATAGACTGTCCTGGAAGTGGGGTAGTGCCACTTATTGGTATTTAGTAGCATCACAATTATTAACATTCAAACCTGTAGTTAATTTTAAGGAAGCAAAGGTGAATGGTGAGAGGTTGGGTTACCTGAGGCTGGTGACACTTGGAAAGTATGAGAGAAATGGTATTATACTTATTGAGGCAGGTTGTTAACTATATTAAGAACTTGATAAAAGAGGTAAATTATCAACTTAACACACACTTTACAAATTAACAAACTTTAATGACAATAGCTAAAGAAATAATAATTGTAACTAAAGAAATCTAATCTATTATAAATAATTAAAAGTTGTGCTTAAAATTAGACCCAGAATCTAAGTGCACAGGAAGACACTTGGTAGCTGGAATAACAGGTGAATAAAATTGAAAATCTTGAACATATACATTCTCTCGGTAGGTGTAGTTCCTTACTCTTGACAAAGGAAAGCCATCTACCTTTGATAACGATTCTGCAAATGTGTCCTCTGTGTCAGTATCATATAAGATCCTTCTTGTTTTGCTCCCAAATTGCCTCCACCACTCCTCATTTCCTGACTGTGATAGTTAACGTCATGTGTCCACTTGGCCAGGCAATGACTTTTTGTGACTTGGCAATTATAATGCAGTCATCTTTCATGATGTAATCTGATACAATGTAGTCATCCTCACTATGAGATAGGCTATGAGCAGCCCAACAATTAAAAGGGACTTTCTTTGGGGATGTGGTCTGCTTCTGATATATGGAGATGCTCTGGCAAAGCTCACGTGCTTTTTTGATGGATTTAGATCCCACATCAGACCTTCAGTCCTTTGGACATGAGTCAGTGGCCTGCTGTGTTGTTTGCAGATCCTGGGGATTTTTATCCTTTGCAGCCTGAGTGGGTATCCTGTCATCTTACTTGGAAACCTTGGGTTAATTTGCCTCCATAGTCAGCAGGCGATCACCTGACATTGAACCCATGGACTTAGAACTTGCTAATCACTACAATGTGAGTCATTTCCTTGAGATAAATTGCTTCTTTTTATCTCTTTCTCTCTCTCTCTCTCTCTCTCTCTCTCTCTCTCTCTCTCTCTCTCTCTCACACACACACACACACACACTGCTGCACTGGTTTCTCTTCTTTAGAGATCACACCCCCACACACACACACACACACATATGCTCACACACACACACACCCCTGCCAGCTGCACTGGTTTCTCTTCTTTAGAGGTCCCAGCCTAAGACGCTGGTCAATAACTAATATCAGGTCCCCACAAAGTTTAAATTCTAGTTATGACAAAGAACATAAAATAATTCCATTCATCTTCCCATACCTTTCAGAAGCCAACTGGTTGATGGTTAACTCCCATTACAATTACTGTGTCAGGTAGGACTAATTACTGGAACAAACCAACGCAGCCTCAGAAACATGGTATAAACTGAGATTTTCCATAAGGCTCAAAATTCATGAAAAATTTGGGGACTTTCTCATTAGTATTTTGTTTGGGATTTATTCAAAGCTAAATTTTCTGGTGGGAAGCACTTTGGAGGATATATTCCCTCCTTCCCCCACCCCCAACACACACACACACACACACACACACAAACACTAATATGAAAATAAGCAATGCCTTTTCTCTAGACTTATCCCACGTACTATGGTGTCTTGTACATTCTGGACAATGAATTAGAGTGTAAGCCAAACCACCTACTATATCTCTCAACTCTAATCTTAGGCTCTCCAAGCCCCAGCACTTGGTGTCTACTTCCCTGAAGTAATAGAAGAAGAAGAAAGAATATGAGATATGCAGCCAATTGCCTCATGAAAAACTTCAACTTTTGGTATAAGACCAGTTTGGATAGTGCCTGGCTCCCATTACTGAACATTTTAACTGAAGATTCAAAAGAAAAATCTTGATTAAAAGGGGGAAATGCAGAATGAAAAATCACATTTTCATAAAAATCAGATTTTATGGAGCTGTGGAGCCTGGATAAGCCCCTGAAACTGTTGTCTTCAGAAAATCTTTAAACCTTAAACCCAAAATATCCCCTGAAAACATCAGAAAATCAAACCATAGTTTAGCTTAACTGCTAAAGTATGTCTGATTTGAGTGTTATGCTCTTTGAAGATCTACTTATATGGGACCAAATTGACAATGGCAACTCAAAAGATTAGACAGACGTCTTAGTGGACAGGAAGTTCATGTTAGTGAGGGAGCAGCAACTCACAGAAGGGGGTGAGTATGGTTACATACTTGGAAGAATGCAATCAATGTCACCAAATTGGACTCGTCGAAACTGAAATTTGTACATGTAATTTTTTTGCATATCTCAATAACCACCAAAAAAATAAAACAAGCCATTTTTAATAAATGGCTTTTAAAGGCCACAGTATGTAATTATGCTGTCCAACAACCATCACTGATGCCCACATGCTGAGATATGTCACACCCCAGCAATGGCACTTGACTCCTTTAACTGATGGTGTTTTCAGCGGAATAGACTGGTGATGGAAATGCTCGATTAAATTAAGTAGTAGTGGCCATTTTGAACCAGACAATCAAATGGTTGCCTATGCTGGGAGTGATAAAATCAGGAGAAATCGTGTGGCGCTTATCATCAAAAAGAACATTTCAAGATCCAGTTTGAAGCACAACGCTGTCTGTGATAAGATAATATCTATACATCTACAGGGAAGTTCAATTAATACAACTGTTATTCAAGTTCACCCACCTACCTCTAAAACCAGTGATGAAGTAATTGAAGCATTCTACCAACATATGTTTTATTGACTATGCAAAAGCATCTGAATATGTGTATCCCAAGGCACTACGGAGAGTATTGAGAAGAATGGGAATTCCAGAACACTTCACTGTACTCTGAAAATCCTGTACGTGGAACAAGGGGTTTTGAATGAACAGAACAAGGGGAAACTGCATGGTTTAAAATCGGGAAAGATGTCTATCAAGGTTGTATCCTTTCCCTGTATGCATACATTTTGAGTGCTGAGCAAATATCACGAGAAGCTGAACTGTACAAAGAAGATCATGGTATCTGGGTTGGAGGAAGGCTTGTTAACAACTTGCAATATAGATTGCTTGTTTGCTGAAAGTGACAACGACCTGAAACACTTGCTGATGAAAACTAAAGACCACAGCCTCCAGTATGCATCATTGCATCTCCATGTAAAACCTCACTCAGGGCCCTCTAGTGGTTGGCGACTCCTAGCGATCCTATGTGACAGGGCAAAACTGCCCCTTTGAGTTTCTGATACTGTAACATTAACGGAGTAGAAAGCCCCCTCTCTCCTCTTTCTCCCATGGAGTGTAAAGAAAACAAAAGTCCTCAGAACTGGACCAATAGATAACATGATGTATAGAGGATGTCCAATTGTAACCAAAGGAGATTTGGGGAGCAAGCAAAGAGGACGTCCAGCAAAAGGAATGTCCAGGTACTCGTGTGGTTGTTGGGTGACATCAAGCCAGTGCTGACTCATGGTGAGCTCTATGTGCAGCAGAATGAAACACCACCCAGTCCTGCAGCATCCTCACAATTGCTTGGTTTGAGTCCATGGTTACAGCCACTGTGTCCACACATCATGTTGTGACTCTTCCTCTTTTCTCTGCCCTTCTATTTCACCATTCATGATGGCCTTTTCCAGGGACTGCTCTCTCTGGATAACGCGAAGTACGTGAGATGAAGTCTCTCCATCTTTGCTTCTTCTAAGGAGCATTCTAAGGAGTATTCATTTACTCATAGTAGATAGGCACATAAGACAAGGATTTGTATATAAATGACACTTTTCTATAGGCAAGTACATGATGTTTTAGCCAAGCAGGCCAAGATTGGGACACTTCCTCAGAGAGCTTGCTGTTTAATTACTCCTTTCTATATACCGTGTGTGTGTGAGTGTGTGTGTGTGTGTGTGTGTGTGTGTGTGAAGAGAGCCCGATGACCAGCAGTTTGGAACCAGTAGCTGTTCCTCAGGAGAAGATAAGACTTTCAACCTCTATAAAGATGGACAGTCTCAGAAATCCGCAGGGGTAGTTCTTCTCTGTCCTATAGGCTTGTGATGAGCCCACATTGACTTGATAGCAGTGATTTACATACCATTTGGGCATTCTTGGGTGGTGCAAAAGGTTAACATACTTAGAGGAAAGTTACTAGGGGAAAGAGTAAAGGTCTGAGATCACCCTGAGGCACCTGGAAGAAAGTTCAGATATCTACTTCAGAAATCTCAGTCATTGAAAACCCAGGGAAGCAGTTTGAATTGATAAGCCAGGTTAGAGACAAGGCATAGACATTAGCTTTGACAAGAGGCTTGGTCCTATAACCCTAAGTGTGACTTTTTAATTTCTTTTTATTATTATTTTTATTAGTCATTTTATTGGGGGGGGCTCTTACAAATCTTATAACAACCCATCATTCAACTGTATTAAGCATACATGTATATATGTTGCCATCAACATTTCCAAAACATTTTCTTTTTACTTGAGCCCTTGGTATCAGTTCCTATTTTGCCCCTCCCTCCCCTACCACCCCACACTCAGGAATCCTTGATCAATTATATATCAGAAAAGTAGGTGAAGGGAGACATTGGTCAGTGTCAGACATGAAAAAATAATAATTTATAAATTATCAAGGGTTCGGGAGGAGAGAGTGGAAAAATTAAGAGCTGATATCAAGTAGAAAGAAAATGTTTTGGAAATGATGACAACAAATGTACAAATATGCTTGACACAATGAAGGTATGTATGTACTGTGATAAGAGTTATATGAGCCCCCAATAAAATGTTTTTTAATATTATATATTATTGTATAGTTTGTGGTTTACACTATCTGTTGTCTCCCTTCACCCACATTTTTGCTATTTGTCCCTCTCGGGGGTGGGGGATATATATCCAACCTTGTGATGGGCTTCTTCTTTCTCCCCTCAGTTTTCCTTTTACTGAACTTGTCTAAATATTATTCCCTTTTCTGTCTTTTGTCTTTCTATAATCAGTGGCCTCCTTCTAACTCCCATGACATCATCTTAAATAATTTAAAAATTTCCCCAACTCCACATTTCCCCATTTCAACTCATCTTTTAAACTGCTTTCACATAAATCTACGATTCAGCAGGGAAGATGACACAAAGTTTCAGTCTTGCCAAGAAATATTCAAAATGGTTTGAAGAAAAATAGATACAATCACAATAGATATAATCATTATTGAAAATCAAGATTAGTGGTCAGGTTACTGATGTTTGAAAAGAAATGTCTACCTGTTGTAAATGAAAGGTAGCTAGATTTAGGGACAAAGGGGTGGTCTCCCCAGTGCCTGCAAAGGCCCCATAGAAGGATTGGAAAGAAACCAGGCACTAAATGGACACCTATGGAAAACCCAAACTGAGCACGCAAAGACCCCTAGCACAGGTGGAAACTAAAACCTAGCCTCCACCTAGGACCAAGGCATCACACAGATGGGCCTACTCAGCCAATGGGGTCAAACAATAGCTTCAACCACGCTTCCCCAGCCAGAGGTGTTAAATACTCCAGTCCTGGGAAGGCCACATATCTTTTTACTCTGCCAATGTTCAGCGACAGGTGGAGGGAGGGGGGTCTCTCTCCTCATGCAGACACATGTGCCCGATCTGGGTCTACTTGGGGCCCACATGCTCTTGTTCTCTTTGTCCCAGGGATCCCCCGAATCTACACATTTGGGTGCTCTTTTCCATGTGGTTTTTCATGCCCAGTGGTGAACCTCAGTGCGGCTTCCACACAGCTTGGCATGCTGTCCAGAAATAGTGTGAACCCCTTTGAAAATGTAAAACCCGAAACTTTCCCTTTCCTTCATAAAAACTCACTTGGATTACAAAAGTGCTTCTGCGCCGTGAATTCTTTCAGCGCCGTGTAGCCAGAGCCGAGGTGTACCCCAGTCCAGAAATCTAACATTGATAATGCTGCTGAGATTCGGTGCCCAATCCAGAATCACTCAGAAATACAGCCGCAAAATTCCAGCCAGTGGGGAAAAAGTAGGGAGAGAGTCCCTCACTCTCTGCCTGCTCAGGGACTTAGGTGAGAATTTAGATCTGAACTAGGCTGCCCTGCCACTTGTCTGTTAATGTGTCATATTGTGGTGACTTCTGTGTTGTTGTGATGCTGGCCATGATGTCACTGGTATTTCAAATGGCAGCAGGGTCACCCAGAGTGAACAGGTGTCAACAGAGCTTCCAGACTAAGGACAGACAATGAAAAAGGAATAAGCTGTCCACTTCTGAGGAATTAGCCACTGAAAACCTTATGGACAGCCTTGAAACATTGTCAAATACTGAAACCCCCATGAAAAGAAGTAGAACATTGTCAGAGGTAGTGCCAGAAGATGCGGCTCTCAAAATAGGACTGAGGACGAGCTGCCTTCTCAAAGCAGAGACTACCCTAACGACACGAATGGACTCAAAACCTGTGGGAGTACAGACTTTGGGCCCTGCATTTGGTGGTGGCACATGATTTGAAATGAGAAGAAACAGTTGCGAACATGAATTAAGCATAGAAATTTGGAATGCATCAAGAATGAATATAGGAAAATTGGATGTCCTCAAAAGTGAAATGGAAACCATAAAAAAATCAATATTTGGGGACTGAGTGAGCTGAAACTGACTGGTATTGGGCAATTTGAATCAGAAAACCATGTGGTTTACTATGCTGGAAATGAAACCATCAAGAGGAATGGCATCTCATTCATCATCAAAAAGGACATTCAAGATTTATCTTGATGACATTGGAATGGCCAATAAACACATGAGGAAATGCTTTTATTCACTAGCCATCAGGGAAATGCAAATCAAAACAACTATGAGATACCATGTAACACCCCTAACCATATCCCAATTCAAAGAAAACGGAACAGCAAATGCTGGAGTGGGTGTGGAGAGACTGGAACTCCCATTCACTGCGGGTGGGCTTGTAAATATGCACAGCCACTGTGGAAAACGATAGGGTGATTCCTAAAGCAGATGGCAGTTGAAATCCCACATGACCCAGCAATACCATTACTGCGGCACATACCCCAAAGAAATAAGAGACAGATCACATATGCTCCCCATGTTCTTTACAGCACAGTTCACAATAGCAAGAAGTTGGAAACAGTCTAAATTCCCATCAGTAGAAGAACGGGGAAAAAGACTCTGGTATATGCACACAAAGGAATATTACTTATTCCTTAAAACAGCAACGGAACCTTGAAATACCTCATGGCATGGAGGGATCTGGAAAATGTAATGCCGAGTGAAGTTAAGTCAATCACAAAAGGATAAAAACTGGATGAGCCCACTGCTGGAGGAACATGCAATAGGACTGGCACAAGGTCAGGCTTGCAGGGCATCCAGTCTGCTGGCACGGTGGTCAGACAGCTTGGTAGAGAGCCTGACTGGTGTCAATGAACCAGACGCCATCCTCTTTAGGTATGTGTCTTCGATGACAACCCAATGTAAAGAAAACCAAAATCCTCCCATCTGGACCATTAGATAATATCATGATTAATGGAGAAAACATTGACATTGTCAAGGATTTAATCTTAATGTGGATCCACAATCAATGCTTGTGGAAGCAGCAGTCAAGAGATCAAGTGACACATTGCGTTGGGTAAATCTGCTGCAGAAGACCTCTAAACTGTGCCTGACGCCAATGCTTGGTATTTTCAATAATCTCATTTACATGTGAAAGTTGAACATGGAATAAGGAAGACTGAAGAAGAATCAAATCATTTAAGTTATGGTGCTAGGGATGAATATTGAAAATATCATGAACTGCCAGAAGAACAGACAAATCTGGCTTGGAAGAAGTACAACCAATATGCTCCCCTCTGGCAAGAATGGCAAATTTTCTCTCCCGTATCAGAAGAGACCAGGGAAATCGATGTGTATTAGCTGCTATCAATGGGCTCATACATAAGAGCAATTTTCAGGCTAGAACAGGACCACACAGTGTTTCAATATTTTGTACAAAGTACCACTCTGAGACAGAACAGACTGAATGACACCTAAGCACAACAACTGGGCTGTCAGAAACTCAAGTTACAGAGCACGTTTTTCATGAATCTGGATGCAAAATTGTACAATAGAACACCATTATGGTGAAAGAACAATGAATGCAGAGAAGGAGTTGTATGCTTGGTGGGTATAAATTTGATGTACAAAAATCAAATATATGACCTCAAAATCTGTACTCTTTAACCAGGGAGCATTTTAAAGGTCCACCCCCTTTATATTAAAATTTCATGTAGTACTTCCTACTGCCGTAATTGGCCTTTCAGTTCATTCCAATTTATGGCAATCCTGTTTGCGTATAGTATCATTACTTCATAGAGTTTTCAAGGCCTTCTGCAATCAGATGGCAAGGATTGTACTTTAAGGCTTCTCTGGGTGGCTTTCCTTTACATGTTTTATATATATATATATATATATTTGGCTAGTAGTTAACTGCTTAATCATTTGCATTGCACTTTCTCCACTAGAATGTAAGTTTCTTCACTGTAAAACCATCTCTATAGCACTTATAATAATACCCCGGCATTTAAAAAAAAGCTTTGATAAAGGAATGGCTGCATTCTCTCTGACTATAAAGTCAGACCTGAGTTCTGATGTAATTTGGCATTGAGATTTCCGGCATGTTTGCTATTGTGTTGCAAGGTCTGGGATGCATCTTGCTATTCCCTGCCATCCATGTCTGTCCCATAAGTGTTGGAACTGAAGCAAACATAGAAAGACAGGCGGCAATTCCACCATTTTGCATGTGCAATTCAGTGACACTGATTGTAGTGAATTGTACAACCACTCTCACCTTCCTTCACGGACTTGTCCCTCCCTCATCAACATCTACTCACTACTCCCTATCTTTTGAGTTGCTGTTCTCAATCTGATCCCCAAACAAACAATCGTTGCTATTGAGTTGATGCTGAATCATAGTGACCTTATAGGACAGGGCAGAAGTGCCCAAGATTAACTCTTTATGGGAGTTGAAAGCCCCATTTTTCTCTTGATGATCAAGGAGCTGCTGGTGGTTGCTGATAATTGACCTTGTACTTAGCAGCCCAATGTGTAGCCACTACACTCTGCTCTTAAATGGGTGGCTTTTAAAAATTTACTTGTTATGCTAAATCATAATATGATTGATTTTAAGAAGACTTCAGGAAATATTTTTGGTTTAAGGTTTAAAGATTATGCCAGGGATTCATTCACCCCCCATGGATCCAGAAAGTCTAGAGTCATGAGACTTTAAAAGTCTGTTCTACATTTTCCTCCTTTTCTTCAACATTTTTCTGTGGAATCTCTAACAACCTGGCACCATGTAACTCTTCTGGTCTCGCGGCAAAGGAAGCGATTGTTCATGAAAGCAATCACCACACATACCCTATTGTCTTCCTATTCTGACTCTCTTTCTCCCCCGTTGTTCCAGTTAAGATCTGTACTGGTGGTATTTTACCAGGCTGGTCAACTTCCCCTCCATAAACACACAAACATGAATTATCTAGTTACTTCTTTCTTCCCTTTCTAAACTTGAAAACCATTTCCTGGAAATTAATCATTCTCTTGTACAAATTTAGAAGGTCCGGGGAAATTACTGATGAGGTCTGTACCATATTCATGATGAATTTTAGCAAACATAGCTTATGTCATTCTGATAAAAAAAGTAGTACACACACATGTGAGTCACCGAACACATGGTTAAGAAGAATGTGGAGAAGAATGTGCTAACCCTTTATAAGTCCAGATGCTAGTAGGTTGGCAGAGAAGTCAACAGACAGACGAAGAGTGTTATTTTGGTGAAACAGTAAAAATGAAGCATCTTGTCATTCATTTGCTGTGCTGTCTGCCAGTTTGCTTGGCCTATCCCCTGGAGGGGGCAGCGAAGGAGAACTCCGAGATGGATCTTGTCCAGGTAAATTAAGGTGGAGCCAGGCAGCCCTAGCAGATAGAAGTGGGGGGAGCAAGGGTGTCTGCTTGGTCTCGCCACAGGAAGCACAATTACTTGATTGGAACTTACTGTATTGAGATAACTTAGGATCAGAGAACATTAAAGTGTTAGAAGTAGAAGGTTCCTTCATTTTAAGAGATTTTTTTTTAAGCTTAGGAAAAAATATCACACTATAGAATAATGGAGGCAGTTTGCTGTTAAAACTTTTGAAACTACTCTGGTTTTAGAATTTCTTTGGTTAAAATAAATGCAAGGGGAAGGCAGCATGGTAATTTTGATCTTATGATAATATCAAATAATAATGTTGTTATGTTGCTGGTCATGTTTGGACAACAATCTTTGTCCGATTTAGTTCCTACCCAATTTATATTAATCATATAAAGTCAAAAGATTAGATAAGTGCCCGCAAACTATTCACACAATTAGGTTTTACTTAAAAAAAAAACTGTATTGAAACTCTCAACTTCAAATTCCATACTTTGCTAGCAAGCTAAATTGCAATGCAATTTAAAAATTAGTACAAATAAAACATAATGAAATTGGGAGTCTTAATGAAAACTCAAATTAAATGTACTGTTTATTTTTGTTTCAGTACCATAGAGAACACAGAAGACAATGAAATCTAAGCAGCTATAAAAATGATCTAATCTGTGCCTATTAATCCATTAGCAATACCTAGAAAACTACTACAATCTAGCAAAGGATATGAAGCAGTCTCTGAGAAGAAAGGACAGCAGCCCTATTGTGAAAAAAATACAAGAGATGCAGAGGTTCCTGGGGCTGAAGGTGACCGGGAAGCTGGACTCCGACACCATGGAGGCGATTCACAAGCCCAGATGCGGAGTCCCTGACGTCGGCCACTTCACTACCTTTCCCGGCTCACCCAAGTGGAAGAAAACTCACCTTACTTACAGGTAATGGGCCCAAAGAGGTTGTTTACATAAGATGTAAACTTCATTAGTTGCTGCTGCAGAAGGAAATGCTCTCTTCTGTGTTTTCCTTGTACAGGATCGTGGACTATACGCGGGATCTGTCGAGAGCTGCCGTTGATGCCGCCATTGAGAAAGCCCTGAAAGTCTGGGCGGAAGTGTCTCCGCTGACCTTCTCCAGGGTGCACGCAGGGGAGGCTGACATCATGATCTCGTTTGCAGTTAGAGGTGAAATAGCCAACCCGTTGTGAAATGTAGTCATTGATCTGGTGTGGTTTTATTGGAAAACGGTCAAAGACATCCTAACTACCTACCCATCTTTCCAGCTTGAAAATAGATAAATATTCTTCCTTTTAGAGCATGGAGATTTTATCCCTTTTGATGGACCTGGGAACGTTCTGGCTCACGCCTACTCTCCTGGACAAGGGATTTACGGAGATGCTCACTTTGATGATGATGAGCAGTGGACAGAGGACACATCAGGTTGGTCATAAATCCCTCAGGATGCTTTAAAAATAATGCCTCATCAAGAATTCGATGATCGTGAACGAGCAATAAATAGAATTTTATTTTTCTGGCTTTCGAACATTAAAGTATGTTTCTCATTGATGCTATATGTCCAATTTAGATCAGCTGGAGTTCTATTAGTCCATAGTAAGAGTTTTGTAAATATTATTGTTTCCAGGAACTATACTGTCTTTTTAATATATTATCTCAAATTTATACTCATAGCGATCATGAGAGGTAGTTATGGTTATTATCTCCATGTTACAGATGAGGAAATTAAGACTTAGAGAAGGTAAGAGACAAATTCTGAATTTTCTCAGCAATTGAAATTTCCGATTACCTGAGGGGTAACCAGAAACACTCTTAGTTTCAATCCTTATTGAGGAATGGTACAAAATAGCTGCATTTCTTTATCTGCCTCATCAAGTACATTCTAATAAACACTTTTCTTTTTCCATAACCAAACTACTATCCATAGATTAGAAGGGTTTTCTTTTCCTCCTCTAAACTAGTACTGAAGGACTGTTGTCAACTATGTTATTACATATATTAATTTTCAAATGGCTTTGGAAGTTTGGCAACATTCTTTTGGATAAAATACTATTTTTGAGATTAGTTCTGGTCTTTATTATCTTTATTACAAATACATATGTGATGTTTGTGTTGCTTAAATGGTATACCTTTATTTGAACCGATTTTGATTTTTATATAATTGCTTGGAGACTTCATTAAATAGTTTCCAATGCTTATTTCAATACTCCTCTTTTGATATTATGGAGATAAGCTGAATCCAGCTAAATTAATGCAACAAAAATCATTAGGGGCATTTTTCTCTTTTAAATGGAAGATGGTGCACATAAAGTTTCACCTACTACAGGGAAAATCAAATACATTAAATCACATAAATAAAATTAAATAATTATTTGATTACAATGAAGAGGAAAAAGAACAACTCAAGGTAAATCTCCATTGGAAAATAACAGAATTTTTGTAGCTCAAGAATTTGAAGAATAGTCTGGAGTCTTCAAAGCTTGGGAGTGAACAGCTAAGCCACAACTATTGGTCTCCATTAGTCTGGAGGAAAAGATAAGAAAGGAAATCACAGATCCAAAGAAGTTAGTCTACAAAGCAAATCGTCTAGACCAGGGGTCAGCAAACTGGATCGAGAGTCATATGCAGCTCTATGGGTATGTACGTGTGGTTCTGAAATAGAATTGAAGATAAAAATATCAGAGTTTCATTGATAACATTTTAAAGGATATCATCCAGATAGTGGTGATTTCCTTTGTTTGTAAAATTGTATTTATGGCTTTCAAATAAATTTTAAATTGCTCCGAGGGACATGATTGACTCTCTCATCCCAGAAGTTTGCCTACCCCTGGGCTATACAAAGCATAGTCTCACATATCCTGAGACTCAAAGAGTTAGATGGTGTCCAGCTACCACTACTGACCACACTAATCAGGGGTCTCTGATAGAAAGGGATACAAATATGGAACAGCATTTCAGATACTAAAAACAAGTGAAAAAGCAAGTAGGCTTATAGGACTGGTTGAGATTGGGACTGGAGGGCTCCCCAAAATACTGCTTGATGATATCCTTCTAACCTTGAACAGAAACTAACTCGTAGGGCTCTCTTACAGCTAACAGATACCCTCATAAAATAATAACCCACTCATAACAACTACTCTGATCCTTTCTACAAGAACTTGCATGAGACAAAGGCCTACAATCAATTAAACAAATCAGATGATCAGATAAACAAAGACTAAAGGAGTGGGGCGACCATCATGGAAATAATGAGAATGTCCATGCACTGTAAAGAATGCAGCCCGTGTTGTGAAGAAGTCAGCTGTTTGTGTAGCAATCACCGCCGAATGGTCACTTAAACTGTGTGTAAGCCTTAACCAAAACCACATATCTATTTTTTTAACTTTGAGGGCGAACACAATGCCATGTGAGTAATTTTGACCGTTTGTCATGAATCCATGTTACTAAATTTGAAAAGTGCCTGCCATTCATTTTAGATGCAAGGGAGAGTTATCGCTGATATGCCACTGGTGTTGGTCGTGGGAAAAGTGACCTGGTTGGGTTGCAATGCAGTCTGGAACCTGTCAAATAGCGAACAAACCACGAAGCAAGGGGAAGACCCGGTGTGGTTCTCTCCACGCATGGCCTGCACAGCTGGCATGGGGCCTACAGGTGCATGGATGGAATGAAAGCTGTCTGGTTCTGAGCATGTATGATTTTTTAAAACAGGGATCAATTTATTCCTTGTTGCTGCGCATGAACTCGGCCATTCCCTGGGCCTCTTCCATTCAAGCAACCCTGAAGCTTTGATGTACTCCCTCTACCAGCCGCCTACAGACATAAGACGGTTCCGTCTTTCTCAAGATGACGTGACTGGCATTCAGTCCCTCTATGGTGAGCAGTGCTGGGAAATCGGGGGTAGTAGCGCTTCAGGAAAGCGTGACAATATTGGCTTTAAGGCCACTTGAGATTTTTGAGATTGCTACCTAAGATTTCAGCTTAAAGCACTTTGAGGATACTTGGAAAGCATCTAATTGATAGGAGTATCCCACTTCGCCTATGTTTGCATCCTTGAATCTGCTCATTGTAGGACCTCCTCCGGTCTCCCCTAATGAACCTGTGATGCCCCCGGAATCCAACCCTCCAGCACCCAAGTTCCCAGTCATGTGTGACCCCGACTTGTCCTTCGATGCAGTAACCACTCTGAGGGGAGAAATCTTGTTCTTTAAAGACAGGTGAGATTGGAAAATGGTTTTTTTCATCATTGCAACTTGATTCTTCTTGGTGAATATTAAACCTCATCTTAAAATTGTATTTTGATGTACACACACAAATATATATATATATATACTATTTATATATACATAGTCAGGCTTACTAAGTATGATTCTTGGTCACTGTGATGTAAACTAAATTAAAGTGGGGACTTTTATCTGTTTGGCTCACTTTCATCTTCTGAGAGGCTAGGATAGGCCTGAAATGGTCAAGGGAAATATTGAAAGGATGAGTAATTATTATTTCATATAAAATAGATTATGAATTTCTTTAAAAACCAGTGATGAATTTAAGAATCAGAGCGATCCCTTTACCTTTGCTAACAAATGAAGCTATTTAATTTCAATTTTAGGCCAAACATATTCAAAATATGAAAAAAAGATTTAAATAGCTAAAGATGTACTGTTGAAAGGCAAATCAATTTCACATCTCTGGTTTTCGGCCCACCATCTCTTCCCATATGTGCAACATTACTGCCAATTTCCTTTGTATTTTTTCCAAGATGATCTTTCACAATGCAAATATTAATATGTATATATTCTTTCTACTTTTTAAAAAATGCATGAATGAGTGGACCATGTATGCATTGTTACAAGCTTCAAAACTTAAACCAAGCTGAATCATAATGATTGTTAGCATATTTTTTGCCCTAGATTTCAGAAATAGAGACTCATGTGGAAGGGAAGAGTTTAATATAGTCATACGAACAAAGGGATAAATTGCCATTTATGGAAAGCCGGAGAATATGTTCATTTTGCCCCAAAAATCGATAGGAGAAAAACATTTTCAGTGTGTTTTTAATGCATTACAGATATTTTTGGCGTAGAATCCACTGGAACCACAGGCCTGAATTTCATTTCATTTCAACGTTTTGGCCCTCTCTCCCATCAGAGTTGGATGCTGCATGTGAAGTGGCTAGCAAGGACACGGTTTTTATTTTTAAAGGTAAATACTATGTATAACACAGTAAGGGTTTAAAAGTGGCCAATGCTTGGAGGGTGTATGGTATGGAGTGTAGACATGCAGAGGACAGGTAGAACCCAATCACCAAGTACATGATTGGATCTATAAGGGCGTTTTAATATTATTCTGCAGACAGTGGATATAGGCCACTATGTAATCATAAAGAATTAGGCTTTTCCATCATATATCACCATCCATTCCACCTAGGTTGTTTGAGAATCAGCTGTGAGTCCCATGTAGCTGTCATTAGATTGAAAAAGTCGTTCTATTTTGTCATGGAGAATATACAGAGCAGGACCTACAGCAAGCTCACCATGCTTACATTCACAGTTCAGTGACACTGATGAGTCTTCAAATTGGGCAAACATCCTCCCCCTCTTCTCCCCTTGGCTATTCCCCCTCAACATACATCTACTGTCCCTGAAGTTTCCTACCGAACCTTTCCAAGTTGCTGTTCTCAATTTGATTCCATATTGATCTTAAAAGAATATGTTCAAGGGAGACAGACTTTAATTTAGATACTAGAGGATATATTTTGGTTGAAGGTAGAAAATTTTCTCAGGGAAATAGTTTGGGTGATTAATCCAGCCTCATTGACTCCAAAATAAATCTTGATTTTTAATCCTAAACAACAAAGAAGCATTTAAAAAAAAACAGAAGCATTTGTTTTTCAAATCCTATCTAAATATGGTTATTTGAGTATTTGTACAACATAAACATGTATTGTATCGATTCTTTCTGTGCATTCAAAAGACTGTTTATAATGATCTGATGTGGGAAAATGTCCCACGTGATATAATTCCCCAGGAATAATGAATACTATAAATTCTCTTTCTTTGCCTCTTTTTCACTGGTTTCATTAAGTTAACTCTATGAGCATCCTGCATTAGTTTGTCTGAGAACATTAGGACACAATGTCTTTCTCCAAATAATATTTTCCATGAAAAGCAAGAATTGAAAAAATAAGTGAGTAGTCAGAATTAGAATATTGTAAATTCCTTTTTTCATAAGGGATTATTTTAAAAGAAAAGTTTGGCCTATTTAGACACATACACTAGTTGTTCTTTCTCCTGCCTCTCAAATGATTATTCCTTATCTTTAGCACATCTCTTATTCTGTATTTTTATTCATTATTTAGACAGCCATCAACAGAGTGTAAGCAATTATTTCCTCTGATATTTAATGAACATTTGGTTCTCAGTAAGCATTTGTTGAATGAATGTGTCTTTTATATATTTAACTTGTGCTGACCTGCTTGTCATTAAACTACACACAAGTTCCTGAACATGGCTTACTGTGTATTTAGGACCATACTGCACATTGATCCTCTGATCCTAGCAGAATAAACATTCTCCCCACCTTGAATTTACTGCTCTTTTTTCTACATTCAACAAAAAACTTACTTATCTTTTCATTTTGATTTGAAAATAGTCTATGAGACCTAAGTAACAGGTGATATTCTATATTTATAGAAAAGCTTATTATAGTAAAAATGTCAATTTATCTATAGACACAAAACAATTTGAATTCAAATGCCCAGACATTTATAATGGAAATTGAAAAATTGTTCCCATCATGTTAAAGGAAGAACAAAGGGGTTGGAGAAATTTGATTTACTGCCATGACCCAATTCAAACTCATAGCAAACTTTAGCTATGACAGAGTAGAACTGCCCAATAAGGTTTCCAATCCAATATCATTATAGAAAATGCCAACTCTCTTTTTCATCGAGTGACAGGTGGGTACAAAACAATGACCACTTAGCAGCCAAGTATTTTAAGCAGTGCACCACTCAGAGCTCCTAACTTAGTACCAGGACAGAGACAAATACATTGACCAACGGAACTATCTTGATTTGGTAGGTGGTCACTTTTTCAGAGATTTGTAAACTACTGTTTCACTGTTCTGTTGGCAATATCCTACCCGGGGTTTTATTACATTCATTTAGGAATATGTGAGCTTGCTGTTTTCATATTAAATGGCATAAGGCCTTTTAAAAGCCTATTGATGTCCTTTTAAAAATGAACAGCCTTAATATCTTTTAGTTAGTTTTGGGTTTATGGGGAAAAGATCCACAGAAAGTACAGGGAGTTTACTTATCTCTCCTCCCTCAGAGCCTTGCTGTGGGCATGAAGTTTTCATGATTTTACTGTGTTGTAATTGTAATCATTGTTGAAGTTTCATTTCCTCTAAATTCCTAATATTGATTACCTGGGCCTTCCTAATAGCCAGCATCAATTTAATAAAATATTTAGTACTTTTAGAGGTCTTCTTAAAAAAACAAAATTTTGGTTTAGTCTTTTATTTTGATTTTCTATTTTATTGGGTTCTGTCATATTTTTACTATTGTCTTCTGAAGCTTGATATTTACCTTATTGATATGTAGCTTAATTTTTTTTTGAATATGAGAATTTAAGCCTATCAATATTTCTCTCTTCCCAGCTTTTATCTCAATTTTAATACTGAAAGTTTTGATAAACAGCATTTTCATCATTGTTAACTTTAACATTTTTAAAATATCCATTTCCTATTGATTGTGTTGAATCATAAGTTACTTGCAGGATTTTAAAATATCAAAATCAAATGACATGATGGGGCTTGTACCCACAGTTGCCGGTGTTCCAGAGGGCAGAGTAGAGGGGACTCCTTGGGTCACTGTTCAGTAAATCCTGGGGGTGAGGGAAGCCAGGGCTCATGGGAGTTCAAAGGAATCTGAGGTTCAGCAGCTCCCCAAGAAAACATGATGGTTAGCATGAGTCTTGTAAAAGAAGAATTTTGCTTCGTAGAGAGAGATTATGCAGAAAATGAAAAGTTCTTCAAGACAAAAGAAGTTGTTGAAAGAAAAGTAAGAGAGTATTTGGATCTGCTCAAGTACAAGTCACTCAATTCAAGTGCAGAAAGAGAGATGGACAATAAATTGGTATTTTAGTTAATCAGGCCAGAGAAGATAATAGAAGACCATCATCCTAATTCCCTTAGACTTGGGTAGATTCTAGAAATATTTAGAAGTCAAGATTAGATTGGTGACTATGATATATCCAAAAGCAAATGTGCAATAAGCAATTTACTCATGAATGTGAAGCTTGGGAGAGAGGTCTAGATTGTTGATTCGGGTTAAGAATTCATAAACAATTACAAGAAAACAAAACAAACACTTGTCACTATAGTCTATTAATAATAAACATAAAATTTTAATCATTTATTCATGATCCATTTAAAGAATACTTACTAAGTATCTACTATGAGCTTGGAATTCCTTGGTGGTTGGAATTAAGACTAACACTTCATATTTATTACAATAATGAAATTAAGACATTTCTAAAACCAAAAATTTCACTCTCTTGTATCTATTTTTTTCATTAGGAAATAAGTTCTGGGCCACCAGAGGAAATAAGATACAAGTAGGTTATCCACGAAGCATCCGTTCCCTGGGCTTTCCTCCAACTGTAAAGAAAATTGATGCAGCCATGTCTTATCAGAAAGAGAAGAAAACCTACTTCTTTGTAGAAGACAAATACTGGAGGTAAAGAAGAAATAAGAATCGTCATTAGGGAAGTTGTTTTCTTTCTCAAAGGAGATTTCCCCATCCCTATCTGTTAACTTCTCCTAGCTTTAAACTTTCTCCATATCAAACAAAGGGTTCTCATAAAGGCATGCCAAAAGAACTCTGGTGACATAGTGGTTACATGGGGGTGCTAGCTGCAAGGTCAAAGTTCCCAGCTGCTCCGAGGCAGCTTGCCTGGAGTTTGGATGGGATCATTAGGGTTGATTGTGATGATGAATATACAATTCTTTTTAGAAGTGGTTAACTATGGAAGGATTTGATATGTGAATATTATATCAAGAAAACTACTTAAAAAAACTTGATCTATGATGACGAGGGATAAAGGAAAGAGTTCTTGCTTAGGGGCATTAAGTTCATGTTAATGGTGGTGGGACAATTAGGAGCAGGGAAACAATAATGGCTGTACAACGCAAAGAATATAATCAAGGGCACTGAATTACACATGTAGGAGCCGATGAATTGGTGAATGCTTTGTTGTGTATATTTCTGACAAAATTTTGGGGCGGGGAAAATTACATGAATAACGATGAGTATGGGGAAAAAGAAAATGTTCTAAAATTGATGTGGTAAAGATGGTACCATTCTTCCTTGATATGGTTGAACTATTGAATTGTGTGATATATGGACAAAGTGACAATAAAACTGTTTAATAAAACCAAAAAAAAGGCAGACCACTAAGTCATGTACCAGGTAACAGAATATTTCAGGCAAGACCAACTAAGGTTCAGACAGCAGGAAAATTCTTATTCATTTCTCATCCTGCTGTCAGTTAACATCCAATTCCTATGGGAAGCCTATGAGCAGCAGGCTCTGGAGACAAGGCTTTCAGGAGGCTCAGTGTAGTGGTGGTCTCGTTTCTAGAGGTTTCTGAGTCAGCTCGATTAATATCAACCCCGCAAACAACAAAACAAAGCACAACCCAGTCCTGCACCATCCTCACAATTGTTATGCTTGAGTGCCTTGCTGCAGCCACTGTGTCCATCCATCTCCCGAGGGCCGTACTTTACACCGAAGTAAAGGGTCTGACCTGCTTTAGGAAGCATATCCTTTTCCAAGGATTGGCCCCTTCTAATAACATGCTCCAAATACATAAGACAAAGTCTTAGTGCCTCGCTTCTCAGGATTCTGCCTAGACACTGGCCCACGGGGGACCCAACATGGTAGAAAATGAGAAGTTTATTTTTAGCCAAATAATGTGTTTCACTTTGCATCCGATGTGTGTATAATCCCCATGTATTTGTGACAAAAAGGGCCCAGGTTTAGAAAACTGACATTAGAAACATGTATAGAACTGTTGTAGAAGAACGCAATGTCTATCTTTAGGGAAAATAAATATTGTTTTATGACCTGAATTGGCAAGCCAAGGGAAGTCACTTACTTTAGGCGTTCCTTTTTCACGCTTGCAAAGTCTACCCAGGATTTCATCCTGGAACACTGATGTTGCATCATATGGGTCTATGTAACAGAGGCTCTACACATGCTGGACTTTATTTCTTTTGGTATAGATTTGATGAAAACCGCCAGATCATGGAGCAAGGCTTCCCCAGACTAATAGCTAAGGACTTCCCAGGAGTTGAGCCAAAGATTGATGCTGTCCTAGAGGCATTTGGTAAGAAGATGCTCTGTTTATTGTCAAAGGGGATATCTTATAGCATTAAATTTTATGCAGTTTGAATTTACATTTTATATTTATTCAATGTCACAAGTACTTTTTATCTCTGCACATGAAAATCAAAGGATACTCTTTCATATTATAGTAACTTTCTTATATTATAAAACCACTGCCACTGACTTGATTCCAACTCACAGAAACTCTGCAGGACAGAGTAGAATTGCTCCATAGGGGCTCAGAGGTTCCATAATGTTTCTGAAGCAGATTGCCTGCTCTTTATACTATAGAGTAGCTGGTGGGTTTGAACTCCTTACCTTTCAGTTAGCAGTCTGGTGCTTAACCCACCGCACCACCAAGGCTTCTTTTGTACAGTTGTATAAAAAGCCCAGCTGGATGTGAATCAAGTTTAATAGTGTCTTCTTGTCTTTAAATCTATCTCATCCTGTTATCCTTTCTCTCATATCTCAATGAATCTTCATCTCAATGAATCTTTTCTGGCCTTGTCTTAGAGGATGATCTGCAATGGCCATTCTAAGCAAATATTCACCTTCCCATATGCTCAAAGCAGATATATAATTTTTGGTGATGAGCAGATGGGAAAGGAAAAATTTTTGTTGCTTTCCCTGAAAAAACAATGTTGAACAGAGATGCCACAGCTTATCACTCATAATGCCTAAGAAGCTGACAATCTCATTACTAAGGTAACTTGACCAAAATGCATGCAATGTAGGGAATGAATCTCTGATATAGTCATTATTTGTTGGTTTCTCTTAGGTTCGCTTGTCTTCCAAGCTATGATCTAGGGCCTGGAGGTGAAGGAGGGAATTGGGAGAAAGGGATAAATAAACCGTGTTTTCAAAATATTATTGAGTTTTATCTATTTGGAGACAGTATAGTCTAGTGCTTTATGGAAGTGGCTTTGAAGTCAGAGAGAAAGGACATAGAACCCCCTTCATCTTTCTTTTTTGGTATTTCCCGGGTGTGGGTGTGCAGAAATCCCCCTTAATTTGGGGGTCTTTTCCTCCCATTACTGTGATTCTTTTCCCTTTATTTGTAAGGAAAAATGAGGAAAAAGGCACGTTAATGCATCACAAAGCAAGCACTTAATAAATGCCACCCATTATTAATATGCTCGTATTCCAATTTATGCATGTTTCAAAACTAATTTGCTTGAAGAATGTCTGATTATGTTCCTCATCTCTATTTGCAGGATTTTTTTATTTCTTCAGTGGATCGTCGCAGTTTGAATTTGACCCTAAAGCCAAGATGGTGACACATATGTTGAAAAGCAACAGTTGGTTACATTGTTAGGCAAGAGACAGATAAGACTAACCTTGGTAGGTGCCATCCAATCGGGTCTGCCTATTGCAGCCCTCAGTACTACTGAACCTAACGCTGCCTGGCCCTGCGGCATCCTTACAATCACTGCTATGTTTGAACTTACTGTTATCGCCACCACAGCCTCCCACCTTTGAGGGTCTTTTCTGTTCATGGACACTCTACTTTCCCAAGCAACAAGTCCTTCTCCAGGAACAGGTCTCTCCTGATAACATATCCAAAATATAATTCCATTATCTTCTAATTCCATTTTTCCAAGAACCTTTTTGAAGTCCCCTCATCCATGAAAAGAAGGCTTGCCATCCTCATTTTAAGGTGAATTATGGCTATACTTTTTCCTAGATAGATTTTCTCCTTTTTTGGGGAAGTCTATAGTATATTAATAGTCTTCATCAATGCTATAACTTAAAGACATCTTTTCTTCTTTAATTATCCTTATTCATTATCCAACATGAGATTCAAAAGACCATGGCTTGGCTCAGCGTACCTTTAATCTTCAAAGAGATAGCTTTGCTTTCTAACATTTTAAAGAGATATTTTGCCGCAGATTTTCCCAATGCAATATGCAGTTTGATTTGTTGACTGATGCTTCCATGGATATTTATAGTGGATCCAAAGAAAATGAAAATTTTGGCAACCTAAATCTTTTCTCCATATAGTATGATGTTGCATATTGGTCTAGTTGTGAGGATCTTTGTTTCCTTTATGGTGAAATGCAATCCATACTGAGTCTTTGAACATCACCAATAATACTTCAAATCATCTTCACTTTAGCAAATAAGGGCATGTCATCAAGGTTGCTCATTGGTCTTCCTCCAATTCTGGTTCCATATCTTCAGATAGTCAAGCCTCTCAAATGATTTGTTCAGCACAGACTGAATAAGCATGGAGAAAGGATGTTGCCCCGACACATACCTTTCCAAATTTTAAAAGTGCTGAATCCCCCACTTCGGTTGCAATGACTGTCTCTTGGTCTGTCTCTAGGTTTCTGTTACCCATGAGCACAACAAAATATTCTGGAATCCCATTCTTTGAAATGCTATTCATAATTTTTCATGAACCGCGCAGCCAGATATTTTTGCAGGCTCAATAAAACACAGGTAAATATCTTTCTAGCATTCTCAGCCAATCCACCTGATATCAACAATGATATCCTTTATTCCATTTCCTCTTCAGAATGTGGCTTGAATTGCTGGCAGCCCACTGTTGATGTACTGCTGGAAATCATTTTTAAAATGATCCACAATAAAACATTCCTTTAATGTGATGTTAATTACCTTGCTTCATAATTTCTGCATTCTGTTAGACCATCTTTCTTTTCGAGTGACAGTCCAGGCGAATCTCTTCCAGTCGGTTTGGACAGCTAGCTGTCTTCTGCGTTACTTCATACAAATGGTCAGCACCTCCAGAGCACATGCATTTGGTGAAATATCTCTGTTGGTATTCTGTAAATTCCTAAAACATTGTGTTTTCTACAACATCTGCAGTGTAGCTTGGACTTCCTACTTCAATACCAGCAATTATTGATTTATTGACCTTATGCTACCTCCTGAAATAGTTTAATGACCAATCCTCTTTTATACAGTGACTGTATGCATTCTTACCATCTTATTTTAAAGCTTCAATGTTTCCACCACAGAATCCTTCAATATTGCAACTTGAGACTCGAATTTTTCCCATCAGGTCTTTCAGCTTGTTTTGTTTGAGGCTTATTAGCTCATAATAATGTTTTACCTTTTTTCTCAAGCTGTATTTTGAAATCTGTTCAACTTTTAAACTTTATTGTTTCTTACTTTTATATCCATGATTCCACATTCAAGAGCTAGGTTCAGAATCTCCTGACATCCATTTTGGTCACTGAATGAGAAGGCAATTTAAATTAAGCCGTTCTCACTTTCAATAATATGATAACTATTGCCATCAGGTATGTGTCAGAACCATCCATTGCTCCTCAATGTGCAGTGGCCAAAGATGAAACTTGGTCCTAGCATTTGTGTGGACAGTTTCTTGTATCATGAAACATTTATTTCACCATCTATTGAGTATATATTTCAGCATTTATTAAGCAACTGTTTCAGTTGCTTTGGGGTTACATTCATTTGTTCCAGGGCTATTTGTTAACCTTTATGAGTGTTTTCCAGTTGAGTCTGATGGGGTGCCATGCCCTGACCCCAAAGTCTATTTTTAATATTCCCTGGGGACTTCATTACTTTGCTCCCCTTGCTGCTCTGTTGCTCACCCTGAGTGTTTCGCCCCAGTGTGGTGATGTCAGACTGGGCACAATTTGCATACTCTGTCTCCACTGTTGTCTCTCATAGCACTATGGATCAGTGAGGGACACTATGTCTCATATTGGGGTGGGCCCTATGGCCTTCTCTGTGCATTGGCTGCTCTGAGCAGGAATATCATCCTTGGGGCTTGGTGGGCCTGGATGTGTTCCATTCTTTCTCCTTCCCTTTTCATTTACTTCTATATGCTTTGGGGGGTAGGGATGGATGTGGGTGTCCACATAGTTGGGTTACATTTTTGAAAAAGTAGGAAATACTCATGTGCAACTGGCAAAAAATGTATCCCTATGAATGCTGTATTTATTATTTAATAAATATTTTTACTCGTGGAATATTCCATTGTTTCTAGAATAATTTTTCACTACCTAGACTACATTGTGGAAGGATACATTGACAGATGATCTACTGACAGATGCTGTAGGACCACAACCCCACTGATAGGGCTCAATACCACGCACTATCCCAGGAGCTGCCACAGTTGTGAGAAATAGGCAGGTGAAGGGAGCACATTCACCACAGCCTCATTGACATTTGTCTGGTGGAACAAAGAAATCAGATTGTTGTAAAAAACAACAAAATAGGTAGATACAAATGGTAAGTGTGCTATTAATTACATGGCACAATGGTAGATGAGAATCCTTTTATATCTAATCCTGCAATGGTAGTGGTCACCAAGGAGATGTGGCATGGACATGAAGACTGAAGAAGTGTGGGAAGAAGAGTGGGAAGTCGAGGACATGTGCCGTGTCTGCTATTCTTGAGGCTCCGACTCTACTTACAATGAACAAGTAGTACCAATTATTGCATCATTCGCACAATCATCCCTGTGTTTGAGACCACCCTTATCGCCATATATCCATCGAGCTTGTTGTAGGTCTTCCTCCTTTTCACTGACTCTACTTTGCCAAGTACCATCTCCTCCTCCAAGGACTGATTCCTCTGATAACATGTCCAGCTCATAAATACAGTTATGTCAGTTTCACAAGAAGATATCTGTATTCATGCAGTATTTAACTTTGCTGCAAATAGATCCATGAATACAGTGAGGCATATGGGGGAAGGGGGGTTACTAAAATGTCTTAGACATACCAAAACTTTGAGGTAGTGAGTTGAGGGGCCTGGAGGCTCAGGATCATAGTCTTGGGGACATCGAAGTCAATTGATATAGCATAGTTTATGAAGACAATATTCTGCATCCTATTTTGCTTTATAGTGCCTTCTAAAGCACAACTCTTGGTCTCTTCTCATTTGGAGGAAAGACAAATGATGAAATTTGAAATATTTATGGACACATTTAGTCTGAGGGATGAATAGACCATGCAAACAATAGCCTCCACGACCCCGAGACCAGAAGAAATAAATGTTACCTGGATATTACTACCAACTTCTTTGAAAATGATCACATTAGAAGGTCCTGGATAAGTGGGAGAAAAAAAGTAGAATAAAACCCAAGAATCATAAAAAGAGAATAGACATTATAGAATAGAGACTGGCGGCATTCCTGATATTGTGACCTTTAATCACCCTTCAGTTTTTGAGCTGAAATCACGCCTGTGTTGGAATAACCAACCACTTCACATCCAAAAGGCAGTATTTATCCAACAATAAAGTTCCGAGGGCCAAGAAAGAAGGAGGACAGAAATAGTGAACAGAGCGGGAAGTGGGATAAGTGATGGTACGTTGAGAAGATTGCAGTGGATGAGATGGAACAAAATGTGTATGAACTACTGACTGCAAAACTGATAGCCTTCCTTGTAAACCTTCATCTAATTCACAATAAAACAATTAAAAAATAATAATCTTGTGTAGGATTTATAAGTAGTGATTTAAAAGGCAATAATGAAAAAGAGTTTCAATTATATTAACCATTGTGTATAGTGGAGACAGAATATTCTATAAAGAAAGAAGGGGGAAACTCCAAAAAACAGGATAGAGATGTGGAGGAAAAGATTGTGTTATGTCAAGAAACTAGAAGAAATCCATTTTGATTGGATGCTAGGTTGTATAATGGGTTAGGGTGGTGTTATGCTACTCGCCACAAGGTCAGCAGTTGGAAACTGCTCTGAAGAAGAAAGATGAGGCTCTCCACTCCCATAAGCATGTACTGTCTCAGAAATCCACAGAGAGAGTGCTACTTTGTCCTATAAGGTCTCTATCAATCATAATTGAGACTTTGGGTGCTATGGGATATAAAAAGGCTTTTCCCCAGCTTTGTCTCCCCAAAACATATACCAGCATATGGTGGGAGGTCTGATGCTTAGAGATATTCTCCCTGAAGGCTTTCAGCCATCAGACTCCTGTCTGATCCACTGTAGGTAGGGCTCACACCCTACTGATAAGGGTAGTAATTGTTTCCATGGAGATCCAGAGGAATGGTCAAACCGGCTCAGTGACATCCAAAGTTAGGCTGCCATCCTTAATCTAGGATCTGCCCATCTTGTCACATGCATACCCCAATCCCTCCTCTTCCTATTGCATGTGTACCCCTAGATCATCCCCCTCTCATCCCCCTATATTTCCTATAGTACAACCCCTTCCTGTGACATATGTCTTTACCTGTAATCAGGGGGCTTGCACACCCCCAAAAGATATATAAGCCTTGGTTAGTAATAAATCCCACTCTCTCCTCTGGTCCCCTCTCCCCTGGTTGCTCTTTCCCCTGTTGCCTTTCTCCCTGTCCTCCTTCCCCTCAGTCACTCCTGCAATTCCCACCTTCCACATTCTCACATGGCCCACCAAGCAGGGTTGAGGTAAGCATGCTACCATGAAATGTGTCTGATTCCTTCATTTCACTCTCTCTTCTATCTCTCATATTCTCTATGACTTTACTATAATCTTTACTTATTATCACTGTACAATGGTGCCTGCAGGGCCTGTGATGATTTGTTAGGGGCTGGCTCCCCTGACAGGGTGCTGTCCCGGGTCTCCAAGTTGCTTCCTAGGTTATCTGGACCAGTTCAACTTCCTACTGTTCTGTATCATATTATCAGGAGACCTGGTGGTGAGTGTGTTATGTGTTGGGCTACTAACGGCAAGATTTTCCATTTGAAACCACCAGACTTTCGACTCTTGGAGAGTTACGGTCTTGGAAACCCACCGGGGAAGCTCCGTGGGGCAGCTCCATAGGGCAGCTCCAAGCTGCAAACCACCCTCTGACAGTGAGTGAGCCTTTACTCACTTCACCCCTTCTTCTGCCTCCTCCTTCTGGGAAGATACTTCATTAGAATTCTTGCCCTTTGGGAACTATGAGTTCAAGAATATTAAAAGAATCCTTTACTTGGACACAGAAGCACCTAGTTCCCTGAAGATAGGAAAACTCTATCTCTGCAAGTATAATGTGACTCCTCTTTGTTATTGCTTCTTCAGTGTTCCAGAATGCTTCCTATTACAGCATCGCCAACTCATCTTAGTCTTGAAGGCTCAGCCATCATGAGTTCTTGATTTTGTTCACAGGGAATATTTCCCCAGTTGTCATATCCCATGAATTCAGCTGGTGCCAAGCCTGCTGCTGCTGAGGCTCCAACTTGGACTGACCTTGCTGACCATAGAAGAAATAGTTCTAATTTCTTTACCCCCATCCTCAGGCTTGAGCCCGCTGTTGCAAGGTGTCCAGGTGTCCCTCTATCTTGTTGAGGGTCTTTCTCCGTTTCTCTGACCCCTTATTTTGCCAAGGATGATGTCCTCCTCAAAGGACTTATTGTTCTTGATCTCGTGTCCAAAGTATGCTTAGAGAGGGCAAAATACAGGACTCCTGTAGGGGAGGGGCAGAAGGAACAAAGGGGCACAGAGGAAAGATGACACTGGGCCCTTGCTGTTTTCTAAGAATACGCCTCTGCTCATGTTGCCTCTGACTGTCATACGCCTCCATGTCCCTTTTTACCTATGAAAAACCAACTGCCCCTCAAAACCAGATCAGTTTTCTTTTACTTTGCTTGTGCTATCTTCACACGTAAGATTCATTTTTCACATGAATGTGGCAAGTGTGCGGATTGATCTTGGCATAACCAACTTCTTAAAGTAGAGCTTGTCGAATCAAAATCTGTCCGGAGTCTGGGAATGGGGCCAGACACACATCAAGAACCGATCGCTGGTGTTACGCCATAGCAGGCAAAGGCAAGTCCAAAGGGTATAAAACAGCGCGCAGCCATCAACTAAGCAAGTAGATGTGGTCTGAAGATGAAATCAGTGAAAATCCCAGGAGGGAGGAAAAATACACCAAGTAATCTGAGGTGAGCCGCATTGGGTATTCCAGGCAAGGAGGAGGTGATAAAGTGTACATCTGAGGAGACACATCATAGCTTGTCTACCGTCAGAATAAGAGTCTCTAAGAAGAGATGGTAACAAAAGAGAAGTTACCCAACGGTGTACACAAGGATTATTCAACTGACTTGGAATAAGACCAGCAAGAGGAGCAGGGCAGGACCAGCACTGATGCAAATTGATATGATTCCTCAGGGGAAAAAAAGTGAAGTGGACATTTCAGTGCTTCTGACCTCTAGTCATTTGGGGTTCAATAAATTGGGAGTATATTTGCCCTTGTGGGAAAGTATCGAGTGGCTTTACCTTTACAGAAAATAAAGGGATGCTAAAGTTGCAAACAGACGGATTCTTGTCAACAAATGGCTGTGCAATGGAAATGAAAATACATCTATATGTGTAAACACAACCCTAGCGAGCCTGGGTGTGGATTCTTCCTCAGCCGAGCCTTCAGATGAGAGCGCAGCCCAGCAGACACATGCACTACAACTTTGGAGACCCTATGTGAACCACCCAACCAAGTCAAAACAAACTTCCAACCCACAGAAACTGAAATATTAAACATGTGCTGTTTTAAACCATTAAGTTTCTAATAATTGGTCACACACTCAAAGGTAGCTGTGAATGATTATATCCAGCAATTATCCAGATCATTTAGGCCAAAATCTAGCTCTGTCCAAGAAGATCCGGAGACCGAAATGTCTAGTTCTTTGGAGGTCACAGCCTGAAAATGATGCCCTTGACATGAACAGACATGTGACTTTCTAGAGTAGATGCAAAGGAAAAATATTTGAAGTAGGAAAATTGACCATCAATGTTCTCATGTGTTTTTGCGAAATTTTTCCCATTCTACGTTTCAGTTCACCTTTCTTATCCAGGCATCAAGGAGCCTTTACGTCTTCCAGGTGTGTGGGATGAAATCTCATCATCCTTGTCAAGGAGCATTCTGGCTGCACTTCTTGGTCCTTTTGGCAGTCTGTGGTATTTTCAATATGCTTCCCCAGCACCATAATTCAAATCCATTCATTCTTCTTTGGTCTTCCTTATTCAATGACCAACTTTCTTGTCTTTTAATATAAGGGAGTTTATACAATTCTTGTCTGTTTTGTGATGGATTTATTTAACTGAGCTTAATGAATTGAAGCTCCATCCATCTCAAAGTATGTATCAAATTGTCCAATATTTTTTTATTTTCTTTCTTTTCTACTTACATATTTTAATCTTAACTCCTCTAACAGCAGTGAAATTGTATCTTATTGTGGTTTTGATTTGCACCTCTTTGATGGCTAACAGAAAGAACCCAGATGATGAAGTTATGTAAGAATTGGACTGCCAACACAAGGTCACCAGTTCAAGCACACCAGCTGGTCCAAGAGAGAAAGATGAGGCTATCTGCTACTGTACAGATTAAAGCCTTGGAAACACTGAGCAGAGTGGCTATGGGTTGAAATCAACTATTGATGGCAGTGGATTTAATTTGAAATGGATATAATGTTGAGCATCTATTCATGTTTGGTGGAATTTGAATTCAAATCCAGTTTTGAGGTGGAAGGATGAAAATTAAAAATAATGTACTCGCTCAGCTACTAAGTAGACCAAAGTACTCTACTATATGGATACCACATTTGTCCAGCAGCTTCAGAGCGGGGGGTGTTGCTTTTGAGGCAATTCTGACTTATGACTACCGCATGTGCATTGGAGAAACGTGCTCCATAGGGTTTTGTAGGCTGGCACTTTTGCAAGCAAATTTCCAGGCCTCTGGGTTTGAATTGCCCACCTTTCTCCTAGTAGTCAAGTGCTTAACCATTTGTGACAACCAGGCACTAACTTCAAAGTAGACAAGCTTTAAGTAAGAACATCAGTACAGGGTGGGGGTTTCCGTAGGTTCCCAAAGAGTTAGTCAGGAAAGATCATCCCACGTTGTTGCTACCTAAAAACAAACAAACAGCAATCCCTCGTGGTTCTGGCACTGACTCTGAGCAGTACTTTATGTGGTTACGGTCAAAATACAAGGAGTGGGGTCACTTAAACCTCCTTCAGTCTCAGAGTTGACCCACTCTCTACCTTCTCCAGGTGGCTATCTTGTGCTTCCTCACATGGTGTGTCCTCAGGAAAGTCAAAATTCTTACAAGCTACCTCTGGGCTGCAAGGCAGGTGTTCTTACACAGGAAATAACCCTCTGGTGAACTCCCTCTACCACTATTGAGGAATGGGAGGAAACTGCCTATTAAACAAAGTGCATTGGAGAGATAAGCAGAGAAGGTCAAAGGTATAAATCTGACTGGAACAGTTACAACTTTGATACCTCCTCTGATATAGGCTGGACTTGATTTGGTTCTCAACATTTTCTGTATTTTTGTTCAGTTTTGTTTTTGTTTGTTCATATTAGGATGTATCTCAGAGGTGTTATGTCATTGGAGGTCACCTTCTGAAAGTTGAGTTGTATGTTTTTATGTGCTTCAGTGTATGAAATCTAGAATTGATGAAACTATAGGGACAGTGAGTAAAATAAAGATTCAGAATGAGGGGCTCAGTGGTGTGGGGGGGAATGGTATAAAATGGAGACAATGTCAAAGAATCCAGGAAGAAAAAGAATGTTTGGAAACCGTAGTAGCAATTGTACGATTCTGCTTGACATGATTGAAATATGGAATGATATGATAAAAGTGTTAGCTCCCAATTAATAATAAATTTTTTAAGTGTTCTAAGAAAGGAAGACTATTCATCTATGAAGGTGCTATGTAATTTTATGTATTTCTAATTGTTCAAACAGTCACAGAGTTTATATAGATTTGAAAAGAAATTACACAGACACATCTAACTTGCCAAAAGCTGATGGGGTGGGGGATAGGCTGGGGGTCTAAACCTTGAAGTTTTAAAAAATGTTTCCCATAGACCAATGAGAATCCATAACCAACTGTCATCTAGCGAACCCTGACCCGTGGCAACTTCACCTATGAGACCGGTGCTGCACAGGTTGTAATAGCTTATTTTGTTCAGAAGTATATATTACAAAACCTTTCTTCCCAGGCAAATTGTATGAATTCAAAATTCCAATTTTGGGGTTAGAAATTTAATGAATTTGGCATTTGTATCACCCAACCAACATTTGTCTGTCAGTTCATCATGACGTGGTTGGTGCCTTATGTGTTGCCGTGATGCTGGAAGCTATTTCATCAAAATTTCAATGACATCACCCAAGGTCAGCAAGTTTTAGTGGAGCTTACAGATTAAGAATAGGGTAATAGGAATGAGGAATTCATTGCCCACTTTTTAGGAATGTCCACTCTTATGAATAGTAGCTAAACATGGTCAGACCCAGTGCCCAATGATTAGCCCCTCAGATTGGAAGGCATGCAAAGTACAACTGAGCAGGAAGAACGGCCTGCTCAAAGAAGAGTGTCCTATGATGACATGGATGAAGTCAACCCTTATTTGCTGATGGCGTGCAACTCAAGATGAGAAGAAACACCTGTAAATATCTATTAATCAGAACTTGGAATGTATGAAGTATGAAAATTAGTAGAAAAATTAGAAGTCATCAAAATTAAATGGAACACATAATTGATACCACAGACATTAGTGAGCTGAAATGGATGGGTTTTGGGTCAATTTGAATCAGGCACCCAGATGGTTTAATCTGTTAGGAATGATCAGTTCAAGAGGAATGGTTTCACAGTCATCATTAACACAACATTTCAAAACGTATCTGTCATATCTGTGAATGCTGTCTGTGATAGGATAATATCTATACACCTGAAAAGGAAACCAGTTAATACAACTACTGTTTAAATTATGCACCAACCACTAATACTGGTGATGAAGAAACTGGATCCTACCAAATGGGGAAAAAAATGATGAAGTGGAAGAGCTGAACAGAAATTCACATGAAAATTCAAGAAGACAAAAAAAAGTATTGTAATGAAATGTGCAGAGACGTGAAGCTAGAAAGTAAACTAAGAAAACACTTAGAATACCTCAAGGTGAAAGAACTAAAGAAAAAGTTCAAGTTGCAATAGAGAATGACTTCATGGACACAGTATTCACGGATGCAATAAAGCATCCGAAGAAGATGAGAGCAATACACGGAGCAGCGCTACCAACAAGAACTGGTCAACATCCAATCTTTTCAAGAGGTCGAATGATCAAGAATCACTTGTACTGAAGGAAAAAGTCCAAGCTAAACTAAATGAGTTAGCAATATACTGTTGCTTTGTTTTCCTCTGTCTAGTTTTCGTGCATGTTAGTGACTCCACAGGTCTGTCTGAATAGGACAGGCTGGATGAACTATCTGGAGGAAAAACAACGGGACCGACAGTTCTGGGGGAACTTGGGGTGGGGGGGTAAGGAAGTGGTGTTAACAACCCCAGGGACAAGGGAAAAACATGGGACCCCAAATGGTAGAGAAGGGGGAGTGACAGGCCTGGTGGGAAATGATCAAGGGTAAGGTTGCTTAGAGAAGAGGTATACTCTAGCCCAGGTGGCGATGAAGCATGGTAGTAGGGCAGGAGGAAAGTCAAGGGAGATGGAGGAAAGAGCTAGGAGTCAAAGGGCATTCATGGAGGTCTAGACAAAGACATGTACATGCAAATATATATAGGAGGATGGGGAAATAGATCTATGTGTCTATATTTATAGGTCAAGTATTAAGGTGGCGGAAGGACCTTGGGCCTCTACTCAAACACTCCCTCAATGCATGAATAACTTCTTTTATTAAATTGGAACTCCATGATGCTCACTCTCCCGACACAACGGCTGGAGCCAAAGTGGGTGAACAAGTAAATGTGGTGAAGAAAGCTGATGGTGCCCGGCTATCAAAAGAGATAGTGACTGGGGTCTTAAAGGCTTGAAGATAAACAAGCGGCCATCTAGCTCAGAAGCAACAAAGTCCACATGGAAGAACACACCAGCCTGTGTGATCGAGTGGTCCCAAAGGGATCAGTTACCAGGCATCAAAGAACAAAAAATCATATCATTGACTGCACACCTCCATGATAGGATTGCTGAAGACAAATGGGTGCATAAGCAAATGTGGTGAAGAAAGCTGATAGTGCCCGGCTATCAAAAGAGATAGTGTCTGGGGTCTTAAAGGCTTGAAGGTGAACAAGTGGCCATCTAGCTCAGAAGCAAATAAGCCCACATGGAAGAAGCACACCGGCCAGTGCGATCACGAGGTGCCCAAGGGACCAGGTATAAGGCATCATGCAAAAAAAAAAAGATATAAGTGTGTGTATGTATGTGTATATATGTACATGTATATATGTATGTGTATATATGTATATATATCATATTAAATGAAGGGGGAAGTGCAGAGTGGAGACCCAAAGCCCAAGTGTCGACCAATGGAGATCCCCTCATAGAGGGGTTTAGGAGAGGAGATGGGTTAATTAGGGTGTGAGGTAGTATCGATGAAGAACACAGCTTTCCCCCAGATCCTGGATGCTTCCTCCCCCCAACTACCATGATCCGAATTCTACCTTGCAGGGCTGGATAGGACAGAGGCTGTACACTGGTGCATATGAGGGTTGGAGATACAGGGAATCCAGGGTGGATGATACCTTCAGGACCAAGGGTGTGAGGGACGATGCTGGGAGAGTGGAGGGTGAGTGGGTTGGAAAGGGGGAACTGATTACAAGGATCTACATGTGACCTCTTCCCTAGGAGAGGGACAGCAGAGAAGGGGGGAAGGGAGACTCCGGATAGGGCAAGATATGACAAAATAACGAGGTATAAATTACCAAGGGCATATGAGGGAGGGGGGAATGGGGAGGGGGGGGAAAAAAAGAGGACCTGATGCAAGGGGCTTAAGTGGAGAGCAAATGCCTTGAGAATGATTGGGGCAGGGAATGTATGGATGTGCTTTATACAATTGATGTATGTATATGTATGGATTGTGGTAAGAGTCGTATGAGTCCCTAATAAAATGTAAAAGAAGAAAAGAGAAAAAAATGATTAGGGCAAAGACTGTACAGATGTGCTCTATACAATTGATGTACGTATATGTATGAACTGTGAAAAGAATTGTATCAGCCCCAATAAATTGTTAAAAAAAAAAAAAAGCTCCATGAATTGACCTAATACTAATGGAAATGTTTCAATAAGCTGATGAAGCATTAGAAGCATTCGTTCATCTCTGCCAGGATATTTTGGAGACAGCCACTTGGCTAACTTACTGGAAGAGATGCATATTTGTTCCCATTCCAAAGAAAGATGATCCTATAGAATGTGCAAGTTATAGAGCCATCATTGATATTATATGCAAGCAAGATTTACAGTTGGCAGGTTTCATCATGCTTCCAGATTAAGACAAAGTAGAACAATATATGAATCTGCTTCTGAAAATTAGCTAGTGAAAGCTTTATGGACCACAAGGGAATAGTATCCAATTTAGTCCTGGAAGATGATCCCATTAAATTTGAAGATGCTCAAAATACACAATAATCATAATAATAGATTCAAGGAAGCCCATGAATATATAAGTGGAGCAGGACTGTAACATTCTGTTCCTTGTACACTGGCTTGCCCCAAGTCAGAGCGAATTGGACAGCAAGTGTCAAAGACTGCTTTGCCATAGGCTGAACCTACACTTATGCATGAGTCCTGACATTAGGACCTGGATGACGTGTCTTGGAAATGTGCCATCTTGACAAAAATTCTTAAAATAATTATTTCATGGAAATAGTGATGCAAGAGCACCTGATAATATGTCTGTCTCTCAGACAAACCATGCAGATATTTTAAGGAGATGACTCAATGTTATAAATGTGAATTCAGCCCCAAATACTTCTCTTTTCTTTGTCTTATCTCACCACACAGCAATTTCCTCGAGAGCTGCATTTCCAATAGTGTCTGGAGTCTCAAAGTCTTGTCCCCAAACAAGATGTCAACTAAGTCCATCTAAGTGAGATGTCAACTAACTCCACATGAAAGAAGCACACCATCAGTCACTGAAGATTGTAAATCATATAATCCAAAGTCAAAAAAAGATGGATTAGTATCAGAGCCTATATTGTGAGGATCCAGTTTGCAGAACATAGCTATGGATGACAGTGAGAGCCCAAGATACATTTGTGGGAACTACATAGGAAATAAGCTGTGGTAGTCACATAATCTCCTGTCAAATTGCGAAGGGGTGGCATCTAGCCTGTCAATCAGGGCATAGCTTGATTACCTCATTTGGAGGAGCCACGGAGATAAATAACTCACTGGAGGCCAGATACAGATGCACTCTCCGCTTCATTTTCCTGCTAACAACACCCATGGAGCTATGCTAGAGCCCTGGATCTGGAGACGCCACGTGGAGACCCCTGCCAGCACTGAAATGTTCACACCGCCACTGGATCCACAAAACTTTCCACCCACTGACCTGTGATTTTCCTGCGTTTGGCATCACGGTATGTGTTTCATGAGTCTGAAGAGGAATTTATAGACTGGTATTGGACTTATGGACTTGATCTGCACTGGGCTGGGATGTTTTCTCAATATTCAATTGCTCTTTGCTATAAAACTCTTTCTTATACACATGAGTGTCTATAAATTTGTTTCTCTAGTCAACCCAGACTACCACATAAGCCTCCAGTGATCTCCATGTACACACAGTTGAGAGAGGGGAGGAAGCGGTTACTAAAGAGAGAGCATTGGAGAGTTGAGTAGAGAAGACCAAAAGCGTACCTCTGACTCCACTAGTTAAACCTGTCCGTTGATCCCCCTCTGATGCATGCTGGACCTGATCTGGTTTTAAATATTTCGGTATTTTTGTTTGTTCATATTAGGGTGTATCTCAGAGGTGTTATGTCTTTGGGGGGTCACCCTCTTGAAGTTGTGTTACATGCTTTTCTGTGTTTCAGTGTATGAAACCCAGGATTGATGAGCCTATAGAGACAGTAAGTGGAATAAGGATTTTGGTGGGGAGGGTACAAGGGTGGAAGGCCGATGATGTCATGGAGTCCAGGAAGTAAAAGAATGCTTGGAAGCTGACTGTGGGAACAATTGTACAATTCTGCTTGATGTGATTGAGCTATGGAATAATATAAATGCATTAACTCTCAATTAATAATAAATTAAAAAAAATTAAATCCACATCAAATGATCACATCTATCCCAGGAATCATTGTCCCCTTTATCTTTCATAAAATAGCATTATTGATTATGTGCCAAGCAACATGCTACATTAAGAAATAAAACATCTCAATATTTCTGGATTACACTGTTCCCATCTCATATAAGAGGATTGCACTCAGTGATTTTTTAAAAAGATAATTCCCAGTTAATAGAAGAATCACATTCATTGAACAATGTAGAATGAGTTTACAGAGCACATTGACTTTTCACTCAACAATTCATACATAGTTTGTTTTGGAACATTTATTGCAATCCCATTGCGCAAATATTGAGGTAGATATATCTATTACATACTCTAGCTCATTCTACTCTCCTGAAAAAACTCTTTTGGGAGACTCAGTTTTCATCATTGCATTTGTAGTCAAAGGAATCTAATGGTAGAGGACTCAACTTGCCTAATTTTATCAGTTTTATAAGGGGTTGAGTCAAGACTCAGATTTATTTCTGAGTCTCACCACAATCAGGTTCCATTCGCCTCAAAGTCCTTTTTCCCATTAGACATCAACCTGATTTGATCTAAGAGGTTTTCCTTGTTGTAGCCTATAAAACATGCTATCTTACAAGAGATAAAAAGAAGAGAGACATGAGGAGAGAGTGGGGGTGGGGGAGACTTACTACTACCAAGAATGAAGAACTTGGAGTGGAGCAAATTCTTTGACCCAGGTCCTTGTGCTAGGAACTTCCTGGATCTAAGGACCTCCTATAACAAGGGGAAGATGGAAGCCTTCAATGACACATGGAGATCTTAATGGAATGCCAGACCTACAGACGTTGAAAGAAGACAAGGCTTTCCCTCAAAACTGTGAACTAAAAAACAGAGAGTCTTCCCCTATGGCTGGCACCATAAATTTGAACTTCTAGTCTCCTAAACTGTGTAAAAATTAATTTCTGTTTACAGCTGAACTAAATAACTAGTAGAGTGTCAAATTTATAAAAAATAATTTTAAAGCAATAGCAAATATTCTTTTTTATGTACGTTTACATGAAAATCATTTTCATAGAAAGAATGCCACAATGCCCTGTGTTTCTCAACTGCCATGTGAAAATGAACACGTTTTCTTTTGAACTGAACTCAGAGATAAAATCATCCAATGGGAAACTCAAAGAGCTTACTTGCCCACTTCCTGAGAATGCATTCATCTCTAAAACTTTCTATACAATGTAAGGAATAGAACTAAAACAAACCTCTGTATTCCTGCCTCCATCCCATATTAGGTCAGGTCTCAGTGTGTGAATGAAACTTCAGATTGTTCAATTTCATTATTTTTTCAGAGCCCAGCACAAGATTCAGACAGGGAAGGCACAAAATCTATGAACAAGTAGAGATTCCTCAAAGCTAAACAGCTGTATAAAAATGCAACTTGTGTAGGTTTTTTATACTTATGTCGCTAAACGATTCCCAATGGATAAGACTTATGTCCACTTTACCAAAATTGGTAATAAGATACTAGTGGTCAAGTTACAGTAGTCCAGATTGGCATGCTTAATTTAATATGGGAAATCAGTACTCTAGAGATTGATTGTGTCATTTTCATTACTATGAGGGACTTCAAATGCTCATGGGGAAAATTATTCTCTTTTAGTTTTACCTTTTCCAAGAAGGGTTTGAAGCCCTCTTGTACATTCTTGCAACATTTACCTGGAAAACACAGACATATTTTAGAAGTCAGGATTCAAACAGGAGAAACCACAGAGACATTAGGTGAGACAATGTTTACTATAAAGAGTGATTAAGTTCAAAATATGACTGAACTCATGAGGGGCTAGCCAGTAATAAGTAAAGAGAATCCTAAGTAACACAGAAGTAGCAGATCTGATCTTCTGTTAGGATTGAGCTAGAGCTACTCCCAGGCGTAGATCCAAACCTCATTGTCGAGGACTGACTGCAGCTCCCTGGATGGTGGAAAGGGAGCTGGGTACTGCACCAGTTGGGCTTTCTATCAAACTGTGCATGGGTGTGTCATGGGACACTATACCGAGGCACCTCTGGAAGTCAGCCCACTACAAATCCTGAAGGATGTCATGGGATGTAACAGAGCAATGTTGCTGTCACAAGCTGCAGGATTTAGGTGGTTTGTTAGTCCAGGAAGACTAGAGAAACAAATTCTCAGCATGGGAAGGGGTCTCTATGTGGCTTCTCCAGCTCCCAGGGCACAGTGCCATGTGTCTTGTCAGTAGAGCATCCTTGTCAGCTAGGATGTCTTATAGGGACTGTGCAGAGAGAGACTGTCTCCCACCTCAAAGGAGGAAAAATACAGCAGTCCCCAGAATCCTCAGTGGGAGGACATGCCCATAGAGGCCTCATTGGCTGTGTTCTGATTGACAGGCTAGACTCCACCTCTACACTCTTAATCCTCAAATTGACAAATGATTATATAACTACTACAGGTGGTATCCTGTATACATGCAACAGGAGCTGGGATTAGAAGAAGACACATAGACAGCTGACAGATCTAAGCTTGATTCTTTAGATATCATCTTTATTTGGGAATACATTTCTGCTGCACATACCCACCCTAAAAGTTAGCACCTCCAGACCACTGCTATCCCATGGAGTTGTCTGGTCTCACCTAAGAACCAGTAGCAAGCCTAAAGCTATTTTGTAAAATAAGAATAATTACCTGAAAGATATGACAGATTATCTTGAAAATTTCTAAAGTGCTGACCTACAATGGTCTTATTTACATTTATTGGGAAATCCATACAACATCCCTGTTTGCCATAGATTCTTTGCTACCTCCTGAAATGGCTGAATGTCAACTAATTCTATTTCATACAATGACTCTATTTTTCCCACCTTCTTTTGATCCTTCCTGCATCATTCACTATTTTGCCCATATGATATTTCAATATTGCTTAAATTAATATGGGAATAGACTTGGACATCAGTATTTTGGAGGTTGAGTTTTTCCTTGAGTTCTTTCACTTTTAGATATGCTGGAAAATGATCTATGATTGCTTGTTTCATTCCAGTGCTTACAGTGGTGGTCTTTGGAGTTGATGGTGCCCCTTTCCTGTGGCTGTGGGCACTGAATGAGCCGGATTATCCCCTGGGTGGAAAGAGCAGTAGAGCCGAGGTGACAGCCTCTCCACACCCACCCAGGATCTTCCCTAATAATCACGCAATTTCTATCTCACTTTGTCAAGGAAATATGAGCTGTCTGCAACCAATCCTAGAGTATGCCTCCTTTTCTAACTTTCTTTGCTTCAATTAACAGCCAAGAGTCCTGTGTGAAAAGGGAAATGTTTTATTTTCCAGTGAATTTCATTCACTTCTCTTATTCTGCTTTCCCATATGTATTACTTCATTTCCATGGAGAAGTTGTGGTTAAACAATAAATTGACAGAGACCCAATGAGTTCATATCTATCCTAAGTTGGAAGTACATATGAGCTTCTCCATTGTGCAGAAATCATGTCGGGGTGGCTTTTCGGAGAAGAGATCACTCTAAGAGGCCCCCGGGATTCTGTGAAATCAAATTACTTAGTGGAAAAATGAGAAATACCTGTCAAAGAAGAGGGGGTTGAAAACTTGAAAGAATACTCCCATTACTCTGAGTAACAAATTCATGCTCTCGAGGAAAAAGGTTCGTGAAGCAAAGGAGAAGTAGCCGATAGGGAAGAGCTTTCCCCCGCCTCCCCTGCCCTACCCAAAAAGTGAAACACCAATCCCCTGTGGTACATAGGATAACTTTGTGTGTTGCATTATTTCCATATCATTGTTGTTTGGTGCCATGGGGTGCGTTCTGACTCATAGAGGACTTATGTCCCACAGAACCAGGCTGCACATGGTATGGCCCCATCCTCATAAACATTCCTATGCTGGAGCCCATTGGCGCAGACGCTGTGTCAATCCCTCTCAGCAACCATCTCGTCATCGAGGGTGTTTCCATTTTCTCTTTCCCTTGACTTTACCAAGCATGTTGTCCTTCTTCAGCAGTGGTCTCTCCCAACAACACATCCAAAGTACAGGGGATGAAGTCTCTCCATGCTTACCTCTAAGGAGCATTCTGGCGGTACTTCTTCCAAGACAAATTTATTTGTTCTTTTGGCAGTTTAGATTGCTTTCAATAGTTTTTGCCAACACCATAATTCAAGCACATCAAATCTTTTGTTATTATTATATTGAATCAATTTATTGGGATCTTTAACAGATGAAACAACATTCCAGAGTTTAATCTCATCAAGCCATATTGTACAATTGCTACAACAGTTTCAAAACCTCTTCCATCTTGAACTCCTTGATATCTGTTCCCCTTTATCGCCTCCCTCCCTCCCCCACCATATCTCCCAGATACCCTTATTCTGGCTTTCTTTTCCTATAATAGGTTTTTGGGGTTTTTTTGCCATATCTTACACAATTCAATATATCCACTCACAATTGTTGGTCAGTCCCTTCAAGTGGGGTTATACAATCATGCATGCATTCTTTATTAGTCTTCTTTTCCAATATCCAATGTTCACATGCTTATGAGGCAATTGAAAATACCATGACTTGGGTCATGTGCACTTTAATCTTCAAAGTAATGGCCTTGCTTTTCAATACTTAAAGAGGTCTTGATGAATGGGTACAGCCCAGATCAGAGAGGAAATTAAGAAGCTTCTAGAAACTAATGAGAATGAGAATACAACGTATCAAAACTTATGGGACACTGCGAAGGCAGTTATCAGAGGTAGCTTGATATCATTAAATGCATATATGAAAAAATAAGAGAGTCATATGACAGATACATTAACACAAAACCTCCAACAACTAGAACAGAGTCAGCAGAACAACCCCTCCAATAGCAAGATAAAATAAATAATAAAAATCAGGGCAGACTTAAACTAGTGGGAAGACAAGAGAACAATGCAAAAAGATAAATGCAACTAAAAGCTGGTTCTACCAAAGAATTAACAAAATTGACAGTCCTCTGGCATAGCTTACCAAGGATAGAAAGGAGAAAACATCAATAGGCAGGATGAGGGATGAATCAAGGGCAATAACAACAGACCCCAATGAGATCAAAAGGATAATCACAAAGTACTATGAAGGTTTGTATCCTAATGAATTCAGAAACCTGGAAGACATGGATGAATATTTGGAAAAACAGTCTCTTCCTAGAATATCTCAGACAGAGATCAAGAAACTCAACAAACCCATAGTGAAAGAAGAAATAGAGAGGGTCATCAAAAACCTACCAAGAAAATAAAAAGGCCCAGGGCCAGATGGTTTCACAGCAGAATTCTACCAAGCATTCAGGGAAGAGTTGACACTGATCCTCCACAAAGTATTCCATAACATAGAAGAGGATGGCAAACTCCCAAACTCATTTTACGAAGCCAGAATTACTTTGATACCCAAACAGGGCAAAGACCCCACAGGTATAGAGAATTACAGACCAATTTCTCTAATGAACATAGATGCAAAAATCCTTAACAAAATATTGGTCAATAGAATACAAAAGTATATAAAACATATTATCCACTACAACCAGGTAGGATTCAACCCAGGGATGCAGGGATGGTTTAACATGTGAAAATCCATCAATATTAAACACCACATCGAGAAGAAAAAGGATAAAGATCATATGATAATATCCATAGATGCAGAAAAAGCATTTGACAACATCCAACACCCATTCCTAATCAAGACACTCATGAAGATAGGACTGGAAGGTAAGTTCCTCAAGCTGATACAAACTATCTATGAAACACCAATGGCCAACATCATAGTCAATGGAGAAAAGACAAAAACAATCCTACTGAAAAAGGGTACAAGACAAGGATGCCCCCTGTCCCCTCTTCTATTCATTATCGTTTTGGAGGTTCTGGCTAACAACGTAAGACAGCAGAAGGATATCAAAGGGATCCAAATGGGAGAGGATGAGGTGAAACTATTGCTGTTTTCTGATGGCATGATCCTGTACATTGAAAACCCCCAAAGCTCCACAGCTGGAGTACTTATAGCCATAGAGGAATATGGAAGAGTAGCAGGATAAAGATCAATAAACAGAAGTCAGTAGGTTTTCTATACACATCAGACAGGACCATGGAAGAGGGGATTAAGACGGAATTACCCTTCACAGTAGCTAAGAACAAACTGAAATATCTAGGAATATATTTAACAAAAAATACTAAAGACCTATACAAGGAAAACTATAAGACCCTACTACAGGAAACCAAAAAACGACCTCCACAAATGGAAAAACATGCTCTGCTCATGGATTGGAAGGCTTAACATAATAAGGATGACAGTCCTACCTAAAGCACTTTACAAGTTCAATGCTATACTGATTCAAATACCATCAACCTTCTTCAATGAATTGGAAAAACTGACCACCAATTTCATATGGAGAGGGAAGAAACCCAGAATTAGTAGAGAACTCCTCAAGAAGAAGGATACAGTTGGAGGACTCACCTTACTCGATTTTAATGCCTATTACACAGCTACAGTGGTCAAAACAGCATGGTACTGGCACAACAACAGACACTCAGACCAGTGGAAAAGAATAGAAAGCCCAAGAATAAAACCAGCATATAGACAACTGATCTTCAACAAGGGTCCCAAAACCATCAAGTGGGAAGTGGATGCCCTTTTTAACAGGTAGTGCTGGAAACAATGGATATCCACATGTAGAAAGATGAAACAACACGTTTACCTCACCGGAATGCACCAGAATAAACTCAAGGTGGATCACAGACCTAGAAGTTAAACCCCAAAACGTCAGGACCATCAAGGAGGGAATTGGGACTAACCTCAGAGCACTGGCCCAGGGCACTCACTGGCTCACTGCAATAGGGTAGGGTACACACACAGGTGAGCTAGAAATCAACAAATGGGATCTAATAAGAATAAAGCACCTGTGCACCTCGAAAGACTTCACCAAAAGGGTGACAAGACAACCCACAAACTGGGAGAGGATTTTTAATAATGACACATCGGCAAAGGGCTCATTACTAAAATCTACAACACCATCATGACCTGCAAAAAGAGGAAAACAGTTAAACCCTAAGGAAGTGGGCAAAAGGACTGAAAAGAACTTTCACTAGGGAGGAGACCCATATGGCCAATAAGCATATGAGAAAGTGTTCCAGGTCGTTAGCTATAAGAGAAATTCAAATCAAAACAACCATGAGATACCACCTAACACCCCTCAGGCTAGCCCAAATCAGCAAATCAGAGAGCAACAAGTGTTGGAGGGGCTGTGGTGAAGTAGGAACCCTCCTCCACTGCTGGTGGTCGTGTAGATTTGTACAGCCACTGTAGAAAGCAATCTGGCGATACTTAAAGAAAATGGAAATTGATCTACCTTATGACTCAGTCATCCCTCTACTGGGCATATACCCGGTGGAAGCAACAAACAAAATGTGACCAGTCATCTGCGCGCCAATGTTTATTGTGGCACAATTCACAATCGCAAAGACTTGGAAACAGCCTAAGTTTCCATCGATAGAGGAGTGGATTAGTAAACTTTGACACATACAATGGAGTACTATGCAGCACTGAAAAGCATGGATGATCACATGAAACAGGTTGTTTCGTGGGAAAAGCTGGAAGGAATCAGGTTAAGTGAGGTAAGCCAAACTCAAAAGGACAGGTATAACATGAGTCCCTTGAGGTAAGTATAATCAGCATGCCAGGAATAGAAGAATAAACACCTATCTCGCAATAAATAGGTGGAAGCATAGATAGTTGGAGGGAGACAGGCCACACGTAGGAAGGTACATGAGAGTCCAACATAAAGACAGGGAAGTGGGGCAGGTGGAGGGGGAGAAGCGGGGTGGGGGGAAACTGATTTGATGGCACAGGGTGAATAGGGTACTAACCCACCCGGGGGAGAGTATTGGTTGTGTCCCCACAGAACTGGAACATGCATACGGACCCCACCATGACATGCCAAACCAGGAAAGCAATGTAACATGTGGAGTAATTCACAAAGAGACTGAACCATATGCTGGCCCTAACCAGAATTAGCCCAACCCCCACCATCAAAGGGAGTACCACAGAAAATGAAAATAGATCGTCTGGTGTGGGAAAGGAACTGACCTACCACGTCACACCCAGAAGGAAGCTGAAGCAAAGGAAGGAAGAAGAACGGAGCAGTGCACTCCTGGCCCACCAAGCTCAGAGGACAATAGTCCGACTAGGAGGGCCCAATGTACAGAGAGGACCATATAGCCGGCCCCATGGCGAGATGCAACATCCTGCACTGACCCATGGCCCTACACGGGACAGAACCAGAGACACAGTGGGGGTGTGCGACTGAGCTTCCCCCACCACACTAAGGCAAAACACTGGGGGCGTGCAATGGAGCAGCGGGGGAGCAGAGCAAGGAGGTCCCGAGGGAGTATAAAGGATAGACTTTGGGATCTGGACGTGGCACCCCATGATATTCATCTGGAGAACATGCCTAAAGGTCAAAAACAGACCTTAAACTACTAACAAGCTTCTTTTCTTCTGTCTTTTTGTTATGCTTTTTTCTTTTTTTTTCTTCTTTTAAATATTGTACATTAGTGGCTTTTTTGTTTGTTAGCGTGTCGGTGTTGCTGCCATCATTGCCATGTTCTTATGTGCCACTTTGGTGCTGTCAAAGCCATCCCCAATTTTATGCACATATTAATATATCTGCAGGTCCACCTAGATAAGATAGTCTGGACAAAAAATATGAGAAGAAAATAAAGAGACCAACAGTCCCAAAGGTACATGAAAATGTGGGAGGTAGGGGAAGTGAGGAGGTGTTAGCCAACCCAGGGACCAGGGAACAACGAGTGGTTCAAAACCAGTGCCAGGGAGGGGATCGGAGGACTAGTAGGGAGTGACCAAGGGCAAGGTAACTGAGAGAAATTACTGAAACCAGAATGAAGGTTGAATATGGCAGTGGGACAGGAGGAAAATGTAAGGAGTAGGAGGCAAAGGGCATACATAGAAACCTAAATACATGTACATATGTAAATATATTTATGATTATGGGGGAAATAGACCTATGTGCATATATTTATAGGTTAGTAGTTGGGCCTCCTCATATGTATTCCCTCAATACAATAGCACCTTGCTCAGCTAAACAGTCATTTCACGATACCTACCTTCCCGACATGATCGCTGAAAACAGACGTGTGCATAAGCAAATGTGGTGAAGAAAGCTGATGGTACCCGGCTATCAAAAGATATAGAGTCTGGGGTCTTAAAGGCTTGAAGGCAAACAAGCGGCTATCTAGCTTGGAAGTAACAAAGCCCATAGAAAAGAAGCACATAAGCTTAAGTGAACATGAGGTGTTGAAGGGATCAGGTACCAGATACCAAAGAACAAAAACCATCATTGTGTGGTCCCCTTCCCCACATAAGCGCTGAAGACGAATGTGTACATAAGTAAGTGGTGAATAAGGCTGATGGTGCCCAGCTATTGAGAGATATAGCGTCTGGGGTCTTAAAGGCTTGAAAGTAAACAAGTGACCATCTAGCCCAGAAGCAACAAAGCCCACATGGAAGCAGCACACCAACATGTGTGATCATGAAGGGCCGAGGGGACCAGGTTTCAAGCACCAAAGGGCAAAGGTGGGGGGGAGGGAATCATATCATCGTGAATGAGGGGAACGCGTGATGGGGACCCAATGCCCACCTGTAGACAACTGGACATCCCTTGCAGGGGGTAGTGGGGAGGAGATGAGTCACTCAAGGGTTCAGTGTAACAATAATGAAACTCACAACCTCTCTCTAGTTCTTAAACGCTTCCTCCCCCCAACTATCATGATCTCAATTCTACCTTGCAAACCTGGTCAGATCAGAGGATGTACAGCGGTACAGATGGGATCTGGAAACAAAGGGAATCTAACACCTATGAACCCCACAGGACCAACGGTGAGAGTGACGATACCGGGAGGGAAGAGGGGGTAGAAAGGGGGAACCGATCATGGTAATCTACATATAACATCCTCTCTGGGGGGTGGGCAACGGAAAATTGGGTGAAGGGAGACACCAGGGCAGTGTAAGATAAGATAAATTAATTTATAAGTTATTGAGGGTTCATGAGGGAAGGGGGAGCTGGGAAGGAGGGGGAGGGAAGAAAGGAAAATAAGGAGCTGATTTCAGGAACCCAGGCGGAAGGCGAATTTTGAGAATGTATAGGTGTGGTTTGCACAATTGATGTATGTATGGATTGTGATAAGAGTTGTTTGAACCCTAATAAAATGATTTTTTTTAAAAACCTCACCTAAGATGTGGACTAAAGAAAGTATGGGAAGAGAGGGGCGGGGGAGAGGACAAGAGGGAACTGATAGCAACGATGACTGTATAACCCTAATCGAGGGGACAAACACCAGGATTTTAAGGTGAATGGATACATTGGATGGTGTAACTTATGGAACGACAACGATAATAATATTATATACTATATTAATGGGGTCAGGAGGCGTGGTAGGGTGGGGGAGGATAAAATAAAGGAGAGCTGATATCAAGGAGCTCAAGAAGAAAGAAAATGTATTGAAAATGATGATGGCAGCAATGGTGCAACTATGCTCGATCTAAAGGAGCGATGGCTTATAATCACATTTCTAAGAGCTCCTAATAAAATGGTTTTTTCACTGGTACATATGAGGGTTGGAGGTACAGGGAATCCAGGGTGGATGATACCTTCAGGACCAAGGGCATGAGGGGCGATGCTGGGAGAGTGGAGGGTGAGTGGGTTGGAAAGGGGGAACTGATTACAAGGATCCACATGTGACCTCTTCCCTGGGAGAGGGACAGCAGAGAAGGGGAGGAAGGGAGACTCCGGATAGGGCAAGATATGACAAAATAACGATGTATAAATTACCAAGGGCATATGAGGGAGGGGGGAATAGGGAGGGAGGGGGGGAAAAAAAAGAGGACCTGATGCAAGGGGCTTAAGTGGAGAGCAAATGCTTTGAGAATGATTGGGGCAGGGAATGTATGGATGTGCTTTATACAATTGATGTATGTATATGTATGGATGGTGATAAGAGTTGCTGGAGTCCCTAATAAAATGTAAAAGAAGAAAAGAGAAAAAAATGATTAGGGCAAAGACTGTACAGATGTGCTTTATACAATTGATGTATGTATATGTATGAACTGTGAAAAGAATTGTATCAGCCCCAATAAATTGTTAAAAAAAAATAAAATAAAATGTTATTTTAAAATAAATACATAAATAAAGAGGTCTTGTGCAACATATTTACACAACACAATGCATCGTTTGAACTCTTGACTACTACTTCCATGAACACTGATTATGGATCTGAACAAGACAAAATTATACATGAATTTAAATTCATATGAATTGGAATGATACTCATAATTTCACAAATAATAGCATTTGGAATGAAATGAAACTCAACTGCCATCAAGTTGATCTTGACTTATAGAAACACTATAGGACTGAATGGAACTGCCCCTTTCAGTTTCTGAAGCTGCAAATCTTTATGGATGTAGAAAGCATCTTTTTTTTTTTTTAAGTAGTTGGTGATCTGAGAACTGCTGACCTTGTCGACCCACCACGCCACCTTGGCTCCTATAGCATTTGGGAAACCACTACCTTTAAGAAGTACCTTTAGAATGGATTGTTATTGCATAACTCATCTTAAAGAGGACTTTACCATATGGGGAGGGGGGACAGGAATGCACTAAAATTGAAGTGGGAGTGATTGTACAATTCTCCTTGATATGATTGAATGAGTAAACTATTGAATTATATGATATGCAAATTACATGCCAATAAAACTGTTGTAAAACAAAAATATACAGGTATATAATTGACTGTTCCAGTATAGGCAGCATAACATAGGTGAGCACTGTTTTTAGTGTCTGAAAATCTATAGATGGAAACAGAAACTTCACCAGCATCTCCTTTGGATTAATTGAAAAGCAGTCAACCGATCTTCTTATTTTAACTATATTCTTAGCTATTATGATATTCCTCTGAAGGGAGATTCTGCTGAGTTTGACATTACTTTGGCTTGAGGTGTATCCTAAAAGGTAGATCTGCTTTATCATAATAGGAACCCAGAGGGGATGATTGTTGAGTAGTTTGATCAAGCACTGGGACACCAGGGAGATGTCTTGAAGTGGAAGGCATGATATGAAGTAATTTCAGGATAATTTAGAACAGGCTATATGAAGACACATTATGGATCAAAGAGTAAATGTGGCAGAATCCTCTGATGCCTCCATGAGCAACATGCTACTGGAACCGCAGTGACACTAACATGCTCATACTACCTACACTACTTCCTTAGTTAAAAGGAAGCAATCCTCACCTATTATACCATTCTGGGTACCATACAGAGGATGTATGAGTTTTCCATGCAAATTTTCTTGTTTATATAAATAAGGATATCAAAAACAAAATGCCACAAATATGAAAACAATAAAAACTTGAAAAACTAATGTTTAATTAAAATACAATTGCTCTCCTTAAAAAAGTATTTAAACTTAAATGGAGAATATAGTGTGAAATAAAAGCTTCACATTTTGATACATATTTAACACAAAGGTTTCTATGATTTAAAAGAAAAAGAAAAGTAAATGCCTTTCCTGCTTGATACTCACTCTCAGGAAGGGAACACAAAAGAGATGTGTGATAGCCAAGTGTGGTGAAGAAATTAGGTGGTGCCTGGCTGTCAGATAAAATAGTGTCCGGGGTCTTAAAGGCTTGCTTCCAAAGCAGCAGCTATATGAGTGAGATGTCAACTAAGTTCTCGTCAGTGACTCAAGGATTATAAACCATATAATCCGAAGGCACGGGAGGGAATAGTGTCATAACCTAAATTGTGAGATTCAGGTTTGCAGCAGGTTATGGATAGCGGTGGAAGCCCAGGGTACATTTATGAGATCTAATAGGCATCCTGCAAATTCCCTCTCTCCATAATAGAGGGATGGGAAGAAACCGGTTACCAAACAGAGTGCATTGGTGAGATGACTATAGGAGATCAGAATGATAGACCTGACCTGGATGGTTAAAATCTTGCCATTGATTCCCCCTCTAATGCATGTTGGACCTGATTTGGTTTTCAACAGTTTCTGTGATTTTTAGTTTTTGTTTTTGTATTGGGGTTTATCTCAGATGTGTTTTGTCATTGGGGATAACTCTCCTGAATTTTGGTAACATGTTTTTCTATTTTTGGTATAAGAAACCCAAGATTGATGAACTTATGGAGACAGCAAGTAGAATAAAAGTTTGGTTTTTTTTGGGGGGGTGGTATACAGTCGGGGAAAGGGGTAAACAGGAGCTAATCTCAAGGAGGTCAGGAAGGACGAGAATGTGTGGAAACTGACTGTGGCAACACTGGTACAATACTGCTTGATGTGATTCAACTGTGGAATGATGTGATAACTGAATCAGCACCCCAGAAAATGGGCTTTTCTTGGGGGTACGGTGGGGCGAGTAAGTGCCTTTAAGATAAATACACACATTTTAAAAGGTTAATGAAGAAAGGACAGAAATCGGAAAACCACACTGCCTTACCTCGTCCAGGCTTTGTAGGAAACAAGCCAACCCACTCACAGCAAAGACTAAAGGGCCATGAAGAACATGGATGTATGTCACCTTTTTCCCCCAGTGTAGGGGCTGAGACACCAAAGATATTATATAAACATCTTTTGAATGAAAGACAATGAATTGCTGTCTAGCCAATGTCTTAAATATGTTCAAATATTCAGGATCAAAGATGGTACAAATGATACCTCAGGCCCAGGTCTCTCTGTAGTTGTGTAAACAGCTCTCAGGAAACATGCCTTATTTGTCTCAAGAACCAGGTAAAGAAAGAGCTAAACAAGGATTTACAAGGGATGTAGTTCCTATAAAACAAATTATTCCAGATTTTAAACACAGACAAAAAATCCTTGACAAATGGGAGACTCAGAGTTAATTCTATTTTCTCTGTGTTGTGAAATAAATCATATATAGAACTTGGGGGCGTAGAGGATCAGTAGAAGCAACTGGTAAAGTCCAATATATAAAAGTCTATGGAATGCGATGTTAGTTAAGAAGCATGGGCTGAATAATGAAGGCCATTCCTACGATAACCCAGAGCCTGTAAGAGACTGCAGTTCGGTGAAACGGGGCGCGTCTCGTCGTTGATGTCATTTTCCAGCATAATCGTAAAGTCCTAAGACAAACACGATTAGTCTGCTTTATGTCACAATTTCTGTACTTTGTAAGTACAGACGATACTTTCAGACACAAACCAGATATCATGTGGTTTCCTGGGAGCGAGAGGATTCATATATAAAGAAGGAACTGCAGAGCAGTTCAGAAGCCCCTCTGGAACACCGAAAGGAGACAATGGCCAGGCTGGCCAGCCTTCCTCTGCTCCTGCTCTTCCGTGTGGGGTCTCAAGAGCAGGACTTGGATTTGGTCCAGGTAAATACTGCATCTCACATGCAAGAGATGGCATGCATTCTCCCGTCGTGGTATGAAGGAGTTTAAGTATCTATGTCCTCTCCAGAGAAACTTTGTCGGTGATTGTTCAGAAATAGCCTCTCCCCAGAATTGTATCTAGTTCAACTGTAGAGTTTCCTTTACCAGTTGTAGGTGAGAGAAATGGAAAGGAGTGGTGTGCAAATCTCTCTCTCTCAATTGTAATCCCGACTTCATAATAACTAATGGTACCGAGAGCTCTACTCTGAATTCACAGTTTTCATCCATAATATTAAGAATGAAGATCATGCTGTCTAAACATGAACTTGAAGCGCAGGTCTCTGCTGGACCCAAGACATCATGTGGTCCATTGCGTTGGTCACGAGGAAGCTTCTCAACCAGAATCCACTTGATGGCAGAGAGTTTGGTTTGGGTTGCTGCCAACAACTTAATCTTTCCCCAGAAATACCTGGAAAACTACTACAACCTGAGGAATGATGGGGACCAAGTTGCAAGTCAGAAAAACCCAAGTCCAGTGGTTGAAAAGCTGAAGCAAATGCAGAAATTCTTTGGGCTAAAGGTGACTGGGAAGCCCAATGCTGAAACACTCAATGTGATGAAGCAGCCCAGATGCGGCGTGCCAGATGTGGCTCAGTCTGCTGTCACTGCTGCGCAGCCTCGGTGGAAGCGCACACACCTGACCTACAGGTAACCGGACAGGGCTGCAGCATGCCAGTGCTAGTCAAACGACAGTGATAAGAAAGAAAGCGAGCGTGGCTTTGTTCTCCCCCACTTCCTTTGAAGGATTGAAAATTACACACCCGATTTGCCTCGGGCAGACGTGGACCAGGCGATGGAGAAAGCCTTTCAACTCTGGAGTAATGCCTCACCCCTGAGGTTCACCAGGCTCTATGAGGGTCAGGCGGACATAATGATATCCTTCGTGTGGGGAGGTACGTCCTCGTGTATCGTGAAAGCATCCCTATACCTTGTATCGTGAGAGCATCCTTAGCAGCAGCTTCACTTTCCTCCCAAAGCGCCCCAGCTCTGCAGCTAGAAGGCATCCTTCAGGCGGAGTGTGGACTCGATAGGCTTCAGGAATCAACTGCATCACACTCGAGGGAAGTCCGCTGGCCTCACAACAAAGCTGTGCTCCTCTTGCTGCCTCGAGCTAAACGGGGACCAAGGAGGACGATGGTTTGCTGAATCCTGCTTGTTTGCAGATGATCACGACAATTCCCCCTTTGATGGCCCGGAAGGAAACCTTGCTCACGCGTTTCAACCAGGCCCAAATATTGGAGGTGATGTCCAGTTTGACGAAGCGGAAGGGTGGACCAACAACTGTAGCAGTGAGTGCGCCAGTTTCGCTTCTATGGTTCCTCCGCCCAATTCATTGCAATATTGATTGATCTAACTGAAGTACACATTAATGGAAGTATGCCTTTCTATGGTCACTTAGAAAAATAATGATGTATTTACAGTAACATCAACGGAGTTTATTTCTCCTAGTAACAGCATTTCATTGATGGAAAATGTGGCACTCTTAAAAATTCTATTTGAAAAATGTTTTTAAAAACCCAGAATGTTTTATTGTGGGTATCTTCATTAACCTGTTGGCACTAGGACACATCAAAATTTAACAGTAGTAGTAAAAAAAGTATATAGAATTTTAAAGGGAGATTTTTTCAGTTTTGTAAATAGGGGATATATTTAATGTTAGTTGAACTTCATTGCCTCTCTGAGAAATCATCAGTGCCACCTAGTTAATGACAAGATTGATTAATCTATCCTTATGTTACTTTATCCTTTAGTTATCCAGTATTTAGTTTATCCAGCGTTATCTAATGAGACTTTCACAGCTATCAAATTTATTCCTTTATTTCAGAAAAATGGATTTATATATATTTCAAAATCTCACTGTGAAATCATCCCTTGTATAGTGTGACCGCCTTCTTATTTAAATGAGTCCAAGACTGAACCTATTTCAAATAATTACAAAACATGTTGTGTACATTTTTAGATTATAACTTGTACCATGTGGCAGCTCATGAGTTGGGTCATTCCCTTGGACTCTCTCATTCTACTGACATTTGGGCTTTAATGTACCCCAATTACATCTTCAGTGGTGATGTGCAGCTCTCTCAGGATGACATCAATGGCATCCAGGCCATCTATGGTGAGTACAAAGGAAAACACCATGGAAAGAGGCCATGTCTAATATGACAGCCTCTAGTTATATCCTAAGGTGCTGACTTTGGTTGCTGATGTTCTTTTCAGGGTCAGCCTAAGCCAACTACATGTTTCTTTGTTTCATTAGGAGCTTCCCCAAATCACAACCTTCCAATAAACTCCCAAGCCCCCCAACCCTGTGACGCAAAGCTTACCTTTGACGCTGTAACTACAGTTCGAGGAGAAGTGATGTTCTTCAAAGACAAGTGAGACATCATTTATTTGTACTGTGTATTTGTAATAACAGCATTCACTACTATTTATTCCATGGGACAGTTTCACATGCTATTTGCCTGCTATTTGTTTGTATTTATAGTGATGTGGTATAACTGCTTATGTCCATACAATAAAATTTACATATAGAAATTTTGTTTCCCCACAAATATTATATCATTTAGTTATCATAAAAACATCATTTAAATGGAAGATGAATGAATACAATCCCAATGTACACATCTGAAAAGCCAGAAAAGTGACTCATTCAGGAGATCCCTGTGACAGAGCAGTGACCTGTACTCTAGGGCCCTTTTCACTACATCTTTCTTTTATCTTATTTTTCTTTATTAAAGTCTTTTTAATTAAAAGGCTTTTTATTGTGAATTAGGTGAGAGCTGAAAGAGTAGATCAATGTCACATTAAACAGCTCACACACACTTTGGTTCAACTCATCCATCACAAGCCTCTCAGTATTCTGCGTCCCCCCTGTGCTTCCTGGTCCCATTCCTCCTTCTTTCCCCCTAATCCTCTGAGCTTGGCTTGGATAAGTGCTGCCTATGTAATCTGAAATGGTTGATTATTCTAATGGGTGGGTTTAGTTCCAGATTTGAAGTCACTGAGGCTCATAGTCGTGGAGGGGTGGGGAAGGCGGGGTTTCCACCTGTCTTTTTCTGACCAGTTAGCTTGGTCTCTAAGATGACTTTGAATTTTATTTCCCATTTTGCTCCCATTCGCTCCATGGCCTTCTAATCATGATACCTCTTTAAGGTCTTTTACTATTTAATTAGGAATTGACTAGTGATTTTCATAGGAAACCTGGTGATGTAGTGGTTACAGGTCACAGCTACAGAGGTGACAGCAGGAAAGGTTTAGACTTTCTGTTCCATGAAGAATCCCAACCTCAGAAACCCACAGAGGCAGTTCTGCCCTGTCCTAGAGGGTCACCATGAGTCAGCACTGACTCAAAGGCCGTGAGTCCATTTCATAGTGCCATTAGGTGGATGAGAGTGATGCCTGCAAGTGCACGGCAGCCTTTACGCTGTATCCTTTTCATCCTGCAAAGATGCCCTCCTAAAACCCGTGCTCCCAGCAAGTCTCTGCTGTCCACCAGGAGACGCAGAGAAGAGGAGTAATTGAGAGGAGAATTTTCAAGACCTCATAGGACCCCCTAGGGCAGATATGGGTGCACCCACCCCTGTGCATCATCTGTGTGTATCAATGCAAAAATACAGGGACCCTCACACACAGGAATCCATCTGTTCTCCCTATCATCCAAGTCACTAAAAGACGCAGAAAAGCATCATACACACTTTCTGAATGATGTGGCCTCTAAAAGGCCGGTCCTGTGAGGAGCCTCCTCACATCTGAGCCGAGTGGAAAACTTCATTCTGCTCCGGGGACCAGGCACCCTTCTTGCAGAATAGTGGTTGCAGATCTATGGCTGTGGAGTCAACTCTCTCCCGCAATGCAGGTTATTGACTTCTAACACTTTCCCGCCATCCTGTTCTTTCATATCAGACTGGATGCCAATCATCCAGGGCATGGCTCATTTCAGGGAAGTGCCAAAATTTCCTTTGTGTTGGGTTTCAAGAAAAGCTCTCCAGATAGAGCTTAACTATGAAGGCAAGTTTTTGAAGATGCTCCATGGGCCGGGACCAAGTCTGGGGTTGGCAGAAACGGAAAGGACATGAAGGGAATTTAAATGTCACCATTCCTTGAAACCTCAGCTGTTACCTACAATGTGACCTGGCTAAGGTTCCAGAGGCAGGCTACAACTCAAAGTCACATTCCTGACGGCCAGGCCACACACTTGTCTGTGCACCACGCCCTATGTGACCCCGTTCTCTCCCATCACTGGTTTGGTCAGGGTCATCTTGAATCTGGAAGGCTCTTTGCTTGTCCCGTGACAGTCTGTGCCTGCAATTATTCTAGTCTCTAGAGTATAGAATCAAATAAGTAAACCTTAACCAAAGTGTGACAATGGGAGTGGCTACCACTTCTAACTCTAGGTGAACCATGGTCTTTGATACGTCCATAAGCATCCCTGACTCCAAGTTTTCTTCTGTGAGTTGGAAATAATTGTCTCTTGAAGGGTTTTTGGGAGGTGGGGCATGATGAAGGTATAGGAGCCGACATGTTCTACATTAATACTAACTGTGGGATATTTCTGTAGTTTTCAATTCAGTTTTGTCCTAATTGCTTCTCAAAGGGCATTGTTACACTTTTAAGAGCCAATTGTTAAAAAAATTAAGGGCTGATTGTTAAGCTAAGACATTCTTAAAATTTGAATGATGTACACTTAAAAAATTTTAAATGATATCAAAATCAAAGCAATATATAATTAAAACCCATTGCTTCCCAATTAATTTTACCACATTTTGTCTATGTTCTTGGGTGCAGTGTTATACCATGGCATGCTAGGTACTGTACATTTACCAGGGCATTACTAAGCTAGCAGTGTGAAGAATTTGGATTCCCACCAGAGATCGCTAGGAATTAGATCAAAATCTTTTTTGTTCTTTCCCTCTTTCCCTGCAAATCAGGTTCTGCATGCGCATACCTGACCTGTACCCAGAAGTTGAACTCGACTTCGTTTCTGTTTTCTGGCCCTTTCTTCCAAGTGGTTTTGAAGCTGCTTATGAAGTTGCCTATAGAGATGAAGTCCGGTTTTTCAAAGGTGATGATTCTATATATTGTTGACTGTTTCCAAGGATTAAATTTTCATCAGTTCGAGAAGTGAAATTATAGACTACAGGGTACTTTTCACCCCACTACTTTTTTGAGTCCTGGTGCTATGGTAGCTACGTGCTGGGCTGTGATCCACATGATTAGCAGTTCAAAACTGCAGGTAGCTCTGTGGGAGTTTGTCCTGTCTACGGTTTCAGAAACCCACTGGTGTGTAGGTATGATCAAGCATTGACTCGATGGCAGTGAGTTTGGAGTTTGGTTTGGCCTTTTGAAAACTCTAACAAATCTCACATGCCAAATCAAGGGGAGTCCCTCACCATATCACAAATTGAATACTGTACAAGTCATTTTGAATAGAAAGCAAATGGCTGGACATACACATTTATGGATTAATCTGTTTTTTGAATATGAACCGCTATGAAAGCTTTCTGGGAAATTATTTATATCTTTAAAACTGGTTACGAGTTGCCCTTCAATTTGATGTAGACCCATAGTGACCTCATGTGTCAGAGTACAATTATGCTCGATAGGGTTTCACCACTGATGTTAAGGAAGTAGATTATAGACCAGGGCGCTCACACTTTTTCAGCATGCAAGCTGCTTATAAAATGATCAAGTCAAAATGATCTACCAACGACAAAAATGCTAAACATATATTTATTTATTTTATTTATTACATTTATTCTTAAATGTATTGAGAATTTTTATATGTAAAATGTATGTTTATGTACCTTGCATAACTGCAGGAGTCCATATCGCACAACACAACACAATGAACTATATACAGTTTTTGTCACTACCTGAGTTTACTCTGAGGACTTGCACTGAATGGAATGAGACAGGGATGCATAGTCCGGACAATAGCAGCTGACAGCCAGCCTCAAGCACACTTCCAAATGATCATCAGTCATGGCGGAAAGGGACTTGGACTTCATGATCTTTATGTGGGAGAAGGCTGACTCACATCAATAAGTAGAGCCGAATAATGCAGTCAGGAGGTAGCACATTTTCTCATGTTTGGGTGCTTTCCCTCTGCGAGGAAGTTCCAGATCTGTGCATGCGCCCTGGACTCCAGCTGAATTTCGGCTTGTGGTGTCAAAATCTCCCATTCCATAGGAAAGTGTTATGTTTCATCATCTTACTAAGTACTTACTTCTCACTTACTTAGTTCTTACTTGGTCCAGCTTCCCCACTCATTTTAATACCCTTTCTTACATTTATGGGGAAAAAAACAAGGTCTAAAAATTGGTGATAACTTAGCTAGTCGGTTTTGCTGCACTTAGCGCAGTTGTTTGCACATGCGCTTGACACCTAAGGTTGCCTCTGATTGGCTGCGCTGTATATCAGTTAAGAGATGGGATTGATGATAGGCTTACGTCTATTTTTTTAATGCCATGCGATCTACCCACACTACATTTGCACTCAACTGATAGCTCGCAATCAATGTATTGAGCACCCACCCCTATCATAGACCCTTTTCCCAGGCACTTGTGGGTGGACACAAATCTCTAACCCTCCAACTTGCCTTACTGGGTGTCGTCGTGTGTTCATACTCCACCCTATATTTCTTGGGGCATTTACAAATAATATTGAGAAATTGGCCTAATTGTACAGAGTACGGGGTTGGAATTTTGTTGTGTCTGATTCCCTCATAATGAGCTCAGTACAAAAAGCCTCGCAGTAGCATAACCTTTTGTACTCGGCTGCTGGGGCGAGACTTGTCTCACATACTTTGGACATGTTGTCAGGACAGACCAGCCCCTGGAGAAGGACATCATCTTTGGTAGAGTAGAGGGGTCATGAGAAAGGGCTTCCAGAAGATGAGATGGATGGACACCGTGACTGCAAGAGCAAGAGGATCAAGCCTAGGAACAATTGTGAAGATGGTGCAGACTGGCAGTGTTTCCTTCTGTTGTGCATAAGATCGTGAAGGGTCAGACCAACTCGATGGCACTTAACACCTGATGGCAAAATGGGTTATGTATTAGGCTTGCTAACCGCAAAGTCAGAAGTTCGAAACTACCAGTAACTCCAAGGGAGTAAACTGAGGCTTTCTACTTCAGTCTTGGAACCTTACAGGGGCTGTTCTACCATGACTTGTACAGTAGCTATGAACCAGAATCAACTCATTGGTGGTGAGTAACCTAAAGCAAAGACACATGGAGTAGTTCTACTCAGTAGCATATGAGATCACCTTGACTTGGAGTCTTGTGTGGACTTCAGGTGACAATGGATTAATAGACAGGAAGAGAGCCAGATTGACATGTTACAATCTCTCTTTCAGCATATGGCCCACAAACCAACAACCTCCTCACACTATGGAAGTCTGCCAGCAGTACCAATTCTTGGCTCATAAACTGAATTGTAACAAGATTTTCAGGCAAATTACAGCTCAGAAGGTACAAGAAGTACTGAATTATTGTCAACAGATTAGAATAAACCTCTTTGATTTTATCAGATTGAATCACCACCAGTGGTAAGCATTGAGGACAGTATCCCAAACACATGCATTTTTGCAAATATACATTCGGCACAGTGCAGACAAGCATTAAGACACTCTGTTCAATCATAAACACAAATAATTGAACCAGTTGAAATGGGCAAACAGCTTTACCACAGGCTTTCTAGCTCTTATGCTATAAAGCTGAAGCAGTTTCTAACTGCCTTTTTAATGGGTTTTCATAGGTGTAAAGAGAGGAATAATCCTTCAGGACCTAAAATCCCTTCTATGTGATACAGGGCTTCCTCCGTGTAAACATATAGAATCTGGTCCCAGCATAAATTTAAGTATTTGCAAATTATTCTAGTTAGATGCAATTATTTAACCCAGCACTGAAGATCATTGCATGGCTTGGGTCCCTAGCACACTATGCTCCTAAAAACAGCATCCGTGTACTGCCACTGCCCATGAGCAATCTGGAGAAGTGAGTTTTCTTCCACTGAAGGGGGACGTTGGGCTCAATCGTGTCTACGTGTGGCTTGGCGAAAAGCCCTCAACCCCATAGATCAGTCCTTCTCAAAACTTGCTACCGATTAGACTCACCTAGGAAACTCTCACAAATATGCTGACTTAATGATGGAGAGCAAGGTCATTGTCAGGACCCATCCAGCAGGTGAAACAAGAGAACTTGCTTAATCACACCTCCACACAAACCACTGTTTCTTGATTTCCAGGTAGCAAGTACTGGGCTCTTCGGGAGTAGGACTTACTCTACGGACACCCGAGGTCCATCTACACATCCTTTGGCTTTCCTCAAACTGTGAGGAACATCGAGGCTGCTGTTTCTGAGGAAGATTCGAGGAAAACATATTTTTTTGTTGCTAACAAGTACTGGCGGTAAGGAAAGATTGAGTGCAAGGAGAGTTCAGGGGTCCCGTGCTCTCTGCATAGAAAGAAAGCGAGGCTCGGATTATCAGAGCTGGCATCCTTCTCTGTGGACTGAGCTAGCCGTGCCAGCACCTACTTAATCTGTTGATGCATTCGCTTCCTGTGACACCTGCCCTGGGAGTCCAGGGAGCTTGTAAGACTAAATTTTAAGAAAGAGATGCAAGAAATGGAGGCCATTGTTCTTACAGAGCTACTTTCATCAAAAAGAAACTTATCTTTCATAGTATTTCCTCCTAGTGTTACCTAATACAGAGCTGATTGGAAAACTGGAATTAGATGGTGGAGTTCAGAGGAACCTTGTACAACTTCCAGTCTGCCCACCATGCTACCTCCCGTACACACCACTCTCCACTCTACAAATGACCTGTCGAGTGAAAAGTGTTTATTTAATGTTACTAAGGAGTTTCTCTTAATGGTTTTGAGACCTTTAGAAGTCTAGCGAAGATCCTGACCTGCCAATTCTTTCTCGACCAGGTATGATGAATATAAACGATCCATGGATAGGGGTTACCCCAAAATGATATCCCATGGATTCCCTGGAATTGTCAGCAAAGTTGATGCGGTTTTCAAGAGAGATGGTAATGAACACATCTGTATCTGGAACATTTTTTGTCATAAGAGCAGTAGCAGGTTGTTACTGAGAACAGAAGTCATTTGTGTTCACAAATGACTTGGAGCATTTTAGACTTCTAGTTACAATGAGAAACTGCTTGTATATTATTATGGTAAGTCTTTGTTTGTTTGTGTTTTATTTCTAGGGTTTTTCTATTTCTTCCAAGGAACAAGTCAATTGAAATATGACCCTAGTACTAAGCAAATTTTGGCCGTCCAGAGAGCAAATAGCTGGTTCAACTGCGGAAAGAATTGACCACCTCTTATCAACTGGTGAACAGAAAATTCTACTTTGTAAGCCCAAATAAGGTGCTTTTCTGAACAGCTACATGTTTGTCAGAGTTTTCTTTAATCTTGACTAACCCTGATACACAGTTATTATGAATAGCTTTGTTGGCGTGCATTTTATATGTTGGATGTGTTTTTATACTGATAGAGTTCAGTCCTACAAATGAGGACTAAGGAATGTTTGCAGTTTATAAATGCATACGAGTCGACTGGTTTCTGCAAAGAGCAGAAGTCTTTTCCATAGTATTTGAGTCTGGCAAGAGTCCTGACATGCAGTGTCAGTGGTGAGCCCCTCTTCTCAAGAGAGAAAAAGATGAAAGGCAGGTTTTCACCAAAGGGACATGTGGGCAGCCACCAAATAATTCTGATGTGCAGGGAGCAAGTGTCTTAAGTCTGACATAAACTACCTTTGTTACTTCAGCTTTAAAAGCCTTTTCTTATATTTTGACCTTTCTACACCTAAATTCTTTTCTGTCTGGATTTTTTTGCTGTTAAAATCACGTGTTTTCAGTAATGGAAAGCATTTTGAATAAAATTTTTAAAAATCTAACTATATGGGTTTTTACACACTTATTGGGAAACACATGTACCACTGGGTGTCTGTCCTGGGGTGGAGGACTTTCTTCAGATTTATGTAGTAATAGAGGCTTCCACCAGATGGAGTAGTACACTAACAGTGGAATCGCAGTTTCCTATTCAACTTCAAAACTCAATGCACTAGCTCACAGGGACCCTGTGGGACAGGGTCAGACAGCTGCCTGTGAATTCCTAAGAGCTTTCTCCCATGAAATGGCTGGCGGTTTAGAACTGCTGACCCTGTGGTTTACAGCTCAATGTTTAACAACTAACAGCCCCAAGGGCTCTTGTCACTGAACTTCAGAAGCAGAAAATACAGGTGAACACTATATATGTCCTGTAGGTCTCAAATGGGTTAACAGCTATATCCCAATGCTAACATCACACTGATTCCAAATTTGAAATGAGAAGACAAATATATAGATACAAAAATGTTATGTGGATGGTTAGGATATAAAAGGTTTCCAACATTCTTTACTCTGAAGGAATTAATGCATATAACACAGGTACTATCAAATCCATTTGACTTGTGCAAGCCCCAGATATGTCAGAGCACAACTCTGGGCTCCACGGGGCTTTCCAGGGTGTGCCCCAGGGATGTCTGTAGTGCTGGTGAAGAATACTGTAAGTCCCACTGACTGCCAAAAGAACAAGGATGCACTTTGGATATGTATCAGGACAGACCAGTCCTTGGTAAAGTGGAGGAGCGGCATAAAAGAGGAAAGTCCTCCATGAGACGGATTCACACAGTGGCTGTAACAATGGCTCAAACATCAGAACCATAGTGAGCCTGGCACAGGACCAGCAGGGTTCCGCTCTGTGGTGTACAGAGTTGCTATGAGTCGGAATCAACTTGTCGGCACCTAACAACAACAGGGTTTTCCATGATGGATTTTCAGAAGTAGTTCCTAGGGCTCTTGTCACAGGCACCTTTTGGTAGACTTGAGCTTCCAATCTAAGTGCATGTACCATTTGTACCCTAGAGAGTCCTCTTGAATCATACACGGGGTGGAGGGAGACTCTTTGCCTTGCCTAATACTGATTTCAAAGTTGGTTTTAGATAAAACAAGCACAGCATGGCAGAGCTTCCTGGTGTCTGCCACTGTGTCTTCTGCCACATGGATAATGACATTGCCTCACCGCCTCACAAGTGCAGGTACTGAGGAGTGAGCCTCTGACGATTTATGGCCAGTGGGTTGTGCACAGAAGTGATTGGCATTTCTTCCAGTGAGAAACATCTGATTATTGGGTGCAAATCTCTTTGGTGGTCTGCACCACTGCTGTGGTGACTAAGCAGCCTGATTGCTGGGCTAGCACTGGATGAACCTTCCCGGAGGGACAGATGCACGTTTGCTGTGCAAAGTCACTGATAATTTAGAATTTATTAAAGCTGAATAAGCTAGTTTATCTAGATAAGCATTATCTAGCTTTTAATGATTAATCTGGGAACTTTACGGAATACCTGGGTAGGGAAAACGGTTTATGTGCTTGGCAGCCACGCCAGTGGGTTTTGTTTGGGGTATTTCCTCAGAAAGCTGATTCAAGAAGTACTTCAAATGGGTCCACAGTCAGTTTCAAAGGATTGCGCTCCACTTTGCTAACATCTTTGGCCAATGGCGATTTTGTATCGCCTCTCCTGTTTTCTTGCTTTGTCTTTCCTTGTCCATCAACACAGCTCCCTGGATCACATGCCTCTTTGGATACTTATGTTTTTGCCTCACACTACCCTTTATAGGGACAGTAGAGTACACTAGACTGTTCTGGAAGTGGGGAAGTGATGCCTGTTGGTATTTTGTGGCTTCGCAATTACTAACATTCTCAGCTATAGTTAATTTTGAGGAAACAAAGGTGGATAGAATAATAATGGGATAGGTTATCAGGTGGCTGTGACAGTTGCGAAGTGTGAAAGGAATGGTAATTTAATTAAGAAGAGTGCGCTATTAAGTGCATTGATAACAAACCAAACCCAGTGCCATTGAGTTGATTCTGAATTCTAGTGACCGTATGTGGGGTTGGCAAGGCTGTACATCCTTACTGGAGCAGAGAGTCCCGTCTCTTTCCCACAGAGAAGCTGGTGGGCTTGAGTTGAGGACTGTGTGGTTAGCAGTCTACACGTACCAGACAGTGTGACCAGGGCCCTTTTGATCCAAAAAAGAGAAGTCAAATATCAACACAGCTCATGCAACCTGACAGACATTAATGCCAACATTTAAGGAGATATTCATCTAGTGTAAACTGTGCTTGAAATCCATCCCAGTATCTAATTACAAAGATGATACTTGGTAGTGTGGATAACGGGTAGAAAAACTTGAAAATCTTAAAAAAAAATCATCAAGATTTTCCTGAAAATGTCACATGGGCAGAATAAGTACATTACTCAAAACTACCTGCTCTATGATAAGCCCTTACAAGATAAAGATGGTCCTGCTCCTAAATTGCCTGACCACTTATCGATATTTCCTGGGAAATAGCTAAGTTCATCACAATTAGAATCCTAACTGTGAGAGAGAACATGTCATACACCAAGACAAAAAAAATAACTGACCACTAAATAGTATCAGGAACCAAGGAAACACAAATGCAAACGAATCTCAAACATGTAAAACTAGGATAGGAGAACAAAAGATGGACAGAAAAGAATGGATGGATATGAGGTACTGCCTTATGTTTTGAGCTTCAATCCTCGGTAAGGAAACTTGTTCAATACTCTGCTGACATGGAGTCTCAACTTTTGGAGACAAGGATGCCCGACAGTACAGGAAATAGAAATGGCAGGACATCTTTGGCACCGTGTTTGGGGAAAGAATCAGAGGGCACAGGAGAATATGAGCCTGAGAATGGATTTACTACATGATACCACTAGACTCTGTTCCTTGGGAAGATCAGCATCCCGACAGTCAAGAGAGAAGGAGTGCCCTGGTCAGGAGGGTGCCCCAGTGTGCTAGAAATGCTGATGGTGCAGGCGGGACTGACAGCATGAAATTGGGCGCATGATATCAGTGGGAATGATGGGATTCTAAATGGCAGGCAGCAGCACTTTCACAGTCAGAAGCAAAGCGAGTGAACCAACTCCACAACAGAGAGGCTAGAATGGCAACTACAGAATCCTTGTTGATAAGACTAATCGTTCTTGTTGTTATTGTCAGATGCCATCCTGTGAGTTCCAAGTCACAGCAAACACAATGAAACGAAACAAAACAGTGCTGGCTCCTGCGCCATCCTCACCATTGTTCCTATGCTTGAGTCATTGTTGTGTTGCCTGAATTCATCTTGCCAAAAGCTTTCCTCTTGTTCTTTGCTGCCCCTCTATATTACTAAGCACATTGTCCTTCTCCTGAGGCTGGTCTTTCACCATCCTTGCCTTTAAGGAGCCTTCTGGTTGTACTTCTTCCCAGAGAGATGAGTTTTTCTTCTTGGCAATCCATGGTATGGTCAGTACCTTCTCCTGCACCATAGTTCAAATGAATTGATTCTTCTTTATTCAATGTCCCAATTTTCACCTACACATGAGACAATTGAGAATACCATGTTTTGGATCAAGCATACTTTATTTACTATTTGTGTTAGGCAGGGTTCTCTAGAAACAAAACCAGGGCACTTATGATTTTAGATAGATAGGTAGATACAACACAAAGAAATAAGTAGCTAATTAGTCCACAGAGCAGGGCTGCTGGGTGCAAGTCAAGGAAGCAGACACCTGAGTCTTCTGTAGAACAGTACACGCAATCCAGCCACAGGCAGCGAACAGCAGGGTGGGTCACCAACAGTCAACAAGATGACAGGGTCTGACAATATCCAGCTTGTGATGTATACACCAGCAGTATGGCAAAGCAGGTCTCAAAGGAATCTCAAACTATAGCAACACAGTCTATGGGTTGGGTGTCCCACAGGCAGTGTAGCTCGCAAGTTGAAGCAAAGAATTAGCTAATGTAGCTGCACACTGGTCCGAGCATCAGAAAGCAAGAGACAGAAAGGTGAGGCTCGCCGAGCCATTTATCTTTTTGCCCTTCAATTAAATTGTGACCTTGTTAATCCCACATGTGTTCATTGACCAGGTTGGTACAATAAACCTACCTATCACAGTACTCAAAGTAACCTCTCTGCTTTTCAACATTCTAAAGAGGTCTTGTGCAGATTTATCCAATGCAATATATTTTGATCTCTTGACTGCTGCTTCCATGAGCATTAATTGTAGATCCAAGCAAGACAAAATCCTTGACAATTTCAATCGTTTTGTTTATCATGATGTTATGTATCGGTCCAGTTATGAGGATTTTGTCTTTCTTTACATTAAATTGTAATCCGTACTGAAGGCTGCAAACCTTCATCTTTAGTCTGTACGTGCCTCAAATCCTTCTCACATTCAGAAAACAAGCAAGAATTACTCCTGTGGGCTCCAGGACTATAATGCTTTATAGGAATAGGAGAAAGCCCGGTCTTTCTTGTGCCGAATTGTTAGTGGTTTTGAACTGATAACCTTGTTGTTATCAGCCTACCGGTAACTCACGGCATGTGTTCTGCTACTTAGAGTCAGATATTCATATGTTTACAACAATCCAACAGATCTAAGCCATGAGATGCAATGAAACCGAGTGCCACAGTTGTGAATGAGGAGATAGAAGACGGTGATTTTAGTTGCAGCTATAGCTGCCACAGAGGCGACACCTTGGACAGGTGCTAAATGACATAGGCCTTCACTTTATTTATTTGAAAGATGTGGACTTGTGCGAGATAATGGATTTCTAAACTGCTCCACTGGTCCTCACAGTCTGACGGACCCTAGGGACAGGCTAAGCAGCATCAGCAGGGTGGAGGCTGGAGTATGGTGGGCTACAGGAGAGTGCTTCCCCTTTATTTAAAAAAATTTTTTGTCACTTTATTGAGGGCTCTTACAATGCTTATTATAATCCATCCATCAATTAAATCAGGCATATTTGTACATATGTTGCCATCATTCTTTTCTAGAGAGTTACTTTCTTTTGAGCCTTTGGTATCAGCTCCTCTACCTCCCGCCTTCCTGTGCCCCCACCCCATGACCCCTTGATAATTATATTTTCATATTTCACACCAACCACTGTCTCCCTTCCTCCATTGTTTCCATTGTTCTTTCCCCTGGATGGGTGTGTGTGATTGTGTGTAGATCATTGTGATAGGTTCCCCTTCTTACCCCACCTTCCCCCTCTCTCCGCCCTTCTCCCTTCCCATCTGGTATCTCCCTTCCCATTCCTGCTTCTGGCTTATGTGAGCCCTGAGCTATTATCTCTTATCTATCCGTGTACATGCTCCGATCTAGTCTGAAGTGACAGGCATCACTGGGATCATGATGGTGGAGGGTGAGGAAGCCTCAAGGAACCAGAGGAATATTGTGTGTTTCACTAGTGCTTTACTGCACTCTGGCTGACTCATCCCTTCCCTGTGACCCCTGTGGGGAATGTTCCATTCTCTACAGATGTGCTCTGGGCCTTTGCTCCTACCCACCTCATTCTCAACCATATGGTTTTGTTTGTTTGATTATTAAGGGTCTTCTGATGCCTATTACCTGGTCCCGATGACACCGCATGATCACACAGGCTGGTGTGCTTCTTCCATACAGGCTTGTGGCTTTTCTGCTGGAGGGCTGCTTGTTTCACGTCCAGCTGCCTCCACTTCAATCAGCATTCATCTGCTGTAACTTCACTCATATGGAGCGCATACACAACACTTGCACTTCAGAAAAGCACGTAGTAATTTTTCCTAAAGTGTTTCCCAGCAGTATACTCAACCCCTAGGTTTTTAATTAGATAAGTTTTTATCAAGATGAAATCATGTGTTATTTCTTACTCCATCCAGCGCTCTCAACATGGTGGTCGTTGGAGTTGGCGGTGCCCCTTTCCTGTTCCTGTGGGGCTGGGTGAGCCCGAGGGCCTCCTGGGTGAAAAGAGCAGCAGAGCCAAGGTGACAGCCTCTCCATGCCCACCCGAGTCTTCCCTAGTACTCAGGCAATTTTTATCTCATGTTGTCTAGGAAATATGGCCTTTATTCAGCCTAGCCTAGAAATACCTCCTCTTACAATTTATCTTAATTCTACTAACAGCTAAGCATCCTGTGTGAAAAAGAGGGGTTTGCTTCTCTTGAGAAATTAAATTACTTCTCTTTTTCTGTTTTCTCTCATGGATTACTCCATTTGCACGGGGAGTTGTTGTCGAACAATAATTGACAAAGGTGCAAAGATGTCCTTATTTAGCACAGTTTGAAGTCCACATGAGCCTCTCTCTCATGCAGAGGTAAGGTTGGGGTCACTTGCTGGAGGACACGGTGATCTAAGAGACCTGTAGAATTTTGTGAAGTCAAAATGAGTTGGTGGATAAATTCCACAGAAGAGGAAGTAAAAGTCTTCAGAAAGAATGCTCTCTCTAGTCTGTGTGACTAGTTCGTGTGGTCAAGGAACGAGGTTCATGAAGCAGAATGGAAGAAGCAGCAGCTGAGTTAGAGAATCTTTTCTAAAGGCTGGAACATAAACCACCAGGGGGACAGAAGATACCTTTATATATGCCATCATTCCTATATTAACATTCATGCATTTATAATAAACTAATGTGAACTAAAATAAAGCTGATGTTTTCCACAATTATCATCATTTAGAGTGTGACTACCATTTTCAAAGCAAGCACAATTAGAGACAAATATGCAAAGGTGAACATCAGAGAACAGGGCTAAGGAAGGCTATCAAACAGAGAGCAAGGCCAATTCCATTGCCTCTCTTTGTCCAGGCTCTCCAGAGAAACTGTATCTCACTCTGCATAATGATAGCACCGTAAAATAAATTAAGATTTTATAGCACAAACTACAGATACTAACAATTTACTCATTCCCCACTCTTAGGGACCTCAGCACAGAAGGTCCTTGGCAAAAGTCTTTTCAATTAAAGAGAACTAATTATAGTCTACCCAATGTGGTAAATGTGTTCAATATCCAGGAGCAATTTGGTTAAAAGTAACATGTTAACAAATTGTTCAGAGTTGGATATATAACCCACCCCACCCCCAGGGGGGCAAATAACAAATGTGGGTGAAGGGAGACAACAGACAGTGTAAGACATGAAATAACAACAATGATATATATTTCATCAAGGATTCATGAGGGTTGGAGGGTGGGGGAAGGAGGGCAAAACAGAGGAGCTGATACCAAGGGCTCAAGTATAAAGAAAGTGTTTTGAAAACAGTGATGGCAACATAAGTACAAATGTTCTTGATACAGTGGATGTGTGGATTGTTATAATAGCTGTACGAGCCCCCCCAAAATGATTTATTAACAGTTTTTAAAACATCATAAAAAAGGCTTAAGTGGAGAGCAAATGCTTTGAGAATGATTGGGGCAGGGAATGTACGGATGTGCTTTATACAATTGATGTAGGTATATATGTGGATTGTGATAAGAGTTGTATGAGCCCCTAATAAAATATAAAAAAAGAAAATGATTAGGGCAAAGACTGTACATATGTGCTTTATACAATTGATGTAGGTATATATGTGGATTGTGATAAGAGTTGTATGAGCCCCTAATAAAATGTTTTAAAAAAAATACTTAGTTCTTATGACATGGCCCTGCTCAATATTCACCTTCAGGAAGAGATCACTGAAACTACAGCAAAGTGTGATGAAGACGGTACCTGACGCCTGGCTATCTGTAAGAATATTATCTGAGGGCTTAAAGGTTTGTAATTTTAAAACACAGCCACCTAAGTGGAAGCACATGGAAGCACGGGAGCCTGTGTGGCCCAAAGACACTCAAATATGATGGAAGGAAAGGTATCAAAGCTCGAATTATGAACACCTTATTTGTAAAAGGCTCTGGAGAACAGTGGGGGCTCAAGAGCCACCCACAGAGTACCTATTTGGATGAAGCCTCTGGCAGATCCCCTCTGACCACATTTCAGGGACAAAATTGCCCTACTATCAGATAGAGATTATTGGATACCTGATTATGGTGGATGGAACTTTGGCATAAGGGGGTGACTGGTCAGTTGAGTTCTCTCTTGACCCCTTCTTCACTTTTTCTCTACAGAAGTTGTCTCTGGGTTATTTTAGTATTTCTGTGGTCTTTCTTTCCTTTTGTTGTCTTTGAAATGTCTCCCAGTACATAAAACACAGAAAAGGTGATGTATGGAGACAATGGAGACTTGCTGTAATTTCTTGCCGGGGATGGGGGGGCAGTTGAAGGGAAAAGGGGAGCAGATGGTGAATACCAGGGGAGGGAAGATGCACTGAAACTGATTTGGGTGATGTACACACAACTCTTTCCAAATACTACTAAATGATATACGTGTGTAATATGTAGCTCTTATCTCAATGAGACTATCTTTAAAAACAGGTAAGGAATAACAATCAATGTGGATGTCAGAAGAGACTCTGAATCTTGCTCTTCATGATTGAATAGCTAAGGCAAATGGATGAAATGATGAAGTCAAAGAATTCAGCAGACAATTTCAAAGAGCTGCTGGAAAACACAAAGCAAAATATCATAGTGATTTCTTAGATCGTCCTAGAGCCAGAAAACCAAAAGGGCAGAACACACCCAGTGTACCTTAAACTGAAGGAGCTACAGAAGTATTCAAGCCTTGAGTTGTCACACTGAAAGATTCTCTAGGCAAAATATTGAATGATGTTGGAAGCTTCAAAAGAGGGTGGAAGGAGTACACAGAGTTTCTGTACTAAAAAGAACTGGTCTACATCAGTCATTTGAGGAGGTAGTGTATGAGCAAGACCCAATAATACAGAAGGCAAATATGCAAGTTACACTGAAAGGATTAGTAAAATACAAGGCTCCTGGAATTTATGGAATACCAATTGAAATGCTTCAAAAAGCTGATGAACTACTGGAACCATTCACTTGTCTATGCCAAGAAATTTGGAAAACAGCTACTTAGCCAAGTGAGTGGAGGGGATCAATATTTGTACCCATTCCAAAGAGAGGTAACCCAATCGAATGTTCAAATTATGGAACAATATCACTGACATCACAAGCAAGGAAAATTTGTCTGAAGCTCATCCAAAGCAGTTGCAGCAAAACAGTGACAAGCACCTGCCAGTAGTTCAGTCCAAATTCAGAAGACGGGGCACAGGGGTAGTATTGCTAATGGGTCTTGACTGAAAGCATAGAACATCAGAAAAATGGTTAATTGTGTTTCCCTGACTATGTAAAGGCATTCAATTCTGTGAATCAAAACAACAACAAAAACTATTGATGGGCTTGAGAAGAATGGGAATTCCAGAACACATAATTGTGCTCATCAGGAACCTGAATGTGGACAAAGAAATGGTTATGAGAACAGAACAGGGGAACACTACATGGTATAAAATCAGGGAAGGTGAGCGTCAGGGTCGTATCCTCTCACCACACTTATCAATCTCTATGCTGAGCAAATCATCAGAGAAGCTGGAGTCTATGAAGAATGTGGCATCAGGATTGGACGAAGGCGTATTAAGAACCCGCAATGTGTAAGTTGATAACCTTGCTTGTCAAAAGTCGAGTGGCCCATAAGATTGAAGTTGGCAGGTATTTCATCTTGCCCAGAGCCACAATCAATGCTCATAGAAGCAGCAGGTGCAATGCATTGGATATATCTGCTGCGCGAGACTTCTTTAAAGTATTGAAAAGCAAGGATGTTACTTTGGGGACTAAGGTACACCTGACCCCGGCCATGATGTTTTCAACTGCCTCAAATGCATATGTACATTGGACATTTAATAACAATGACTGAGGACGAATCAATGTGTTGGAACTATGGTGTTGGGGAAGAACATTGAAAGTACCCTGGCTGCCAAAAGCACAACTAGACCTGCCATGCAAAAAGTGCAGCCAGGATGCCTCTTAAACGCAAGGAGGGCAAGATTTCGTCTCACATACTTTGGACGTGTTGTCAGGAGAGATGAGTCCCTGAAGGAGGACACCATGCTTGGTCAAGTGGAGGGACAATGAGATGGATTGACACAGTGACTCCAACAATGGGCTCCAACATAAGAACAGCAGAAAGGACGGCACGGGCTGTGGAGTTACTTTATTCTGTGGTGCATAAGGTTGCTATGGGTCAGAATGGAGTGATTAGCACCAAACAGCATGAGCATAATCAATCTTCTTTACCAATACCATAATTAAAATGCACAATTTCTTCTTTGGTTTTCTTTATTCACTGTCCAACTCTCGCATGTATATGAGGTTACTGAAAATACCGTGGCTTGGACCAGGAGCATCTTAGTCTTCAAAATGAAATACTTCATCCTCAGGACTTTAAAGAAGTCTTGTACAGCAGATTAAAAAATTTTTTAATTTTCTTCTTTTTCTTGATTAAAAGGTTTAGTTGGGAAGTTGACAAGTTTTAATGTCAGTGCGAAATGTTTGGGATAGTTGTTTACCAGAACATGTTACAAACTTCTTTTAAGTCTGCTAACAAATGCCCAAAGGACATATGTGTCATCTCTCTGTAGCCTCAACCCGAAAGCATTCAGGTTAAGCTCTGCGGGTCAGCATGCCCAGCTTCCTGAATTAAGTGCCCAGAGGCACCCCACTTTGTAAGCCAGGCTCCCGCATGAAAGCACTCATCTTTGCTTGTTCTGTGAGTTGGGAAGTTCATCATTTTGTCTCATGGTTGTAGCTGTCATCTGGAGCCAAAAGATTCACTGTGCAGGAGTCTTGGGTCCAGAGGATGTGCTACACTCCTGACTCTTGCTAGAAATGTGATCCCTTCTCCTGCCTCTCAAAGGGCTCATCTTATAGACAACAGGATCGCACTACAGGGAATCTTGTTCACAATCACTCATAGGCAAATACTGCCAGTATCTTCACCCACCTTCTTACCAGCCCCATGGGAAAGGTCATTTGGTGGGAGTTAGAGTCTTTAACTAGAAGATCCACATTAAATAATTCACTGCTTCTACAAATTAGAATAAGAGTAGAGGGCCCATTTATTCTTCAGGGAGTATGTTAGCAATATCTTGGGCACTGCTAGATATGTTAACATTTTTATGGTTGCCTATAAAATAATAAGAAATTTGTATAATATTCAAATAAGTGTAGAAAATATATAAATATTCATATAGCAGAATTCAATTGAGCAGTTAGAATAAATTAAATCTACAAAGATACATAAATCTCAAAAATAATGAATAAAGACAGCTCAAATATAATATTGATGCTGCAGTGTAATATAGTATAATACTGGTGGTGCATCTCTCACTCAGTAAACTCACTGCCATCAATTCAATTCTGATTCATAGTGCCCTTCTAGGACGGGGTAGCCTCTGTGGATTTCTGACACTGTAAATTCCCCCCAAAGCTGTTTTATTGGCATATAATTCACAACCATACAATTCAATAGTTCAATTATATCAAGGAGTTATGCAATCAGAGCATTTTCTTCATTCTAGGGCTCAATGGTATTAGCTTCCCACTGTCTCTATAGATTTAATCACCGTGGAGTTCATACACAGAAAAACAAAACAAAAAGCCTAACATTAACAGAGTAAAATGGGGGGAAAGCTACATCGAAAAGAAAGCAGAAAATAGTGAGAACTAGAACAAATTTAAAATAGATCCAAAGGGGGATCAGATGATAAGGTGTTATATTTTAACCTGCCGACATCTGCAACAATCCGTTTTCCAGTGCACTCTGCACAATAGCAAGGCTACTCACAGGGCGGGTCTATGGCAAGAGGGGAGTCACCAGAGCTATTTAACCCATGTGCATTTCCCCTTTCCTTTTTTTAACGTTTGATTTCTTTCTTGCTGCTTCCATGAGCACTGATTGTGGACACAAGCAAAATGAAATCCTTGACAAATTCAATTTGTCTCTGGTTACCGTGATCTTGTACACTGGTCTAGTTGTGAAGATTTGGGTTTTATGTATATTGAATGGCAATCCATGTGGAAGGTTGCAGTCTTTGCTTTTGATCAGTGAGAGTGCTTCACGTCCTCTTCACTCACAGCAGGCAAGGCTGTGTTATCAGCATATCGCAGGTTGTAAAGAAGCCTCCCTCCAATTCTGATGTTGTATTCTTCATCAAGGAATCCATTCTTGGATTATTTACTCAGCATATAGACTGAATCAATATGGTGAAACTATGTAACTCCGACACATATCCTTCCTGATATCAATCTACAGAGTATTCCCTTGTTCTGCTTGTACATGCCTCCGTGTCTATGTAGTTTCCACATGAGCACAATGTTCTGTAATGCTCATTCATCTTAATAGTATTGAGAGTTTGTAAACACCTACCCAGTCAAATGTCTTTTCGTATTAGTAAAACAGAAGTAATCATCTCCCTGTTATCCTCGGCTTTTAGCCACGATCCATTGAGTGCCAGAAAAGATAGCCTTCATTCTACGACCTCTTCTGCATTCAGCTTGAATACCTGGCAGCTCCCACTTAATGTACTGCTGCAGCAGTACATTACTGTTGGAATATTTTCAGTAATATTTTAAAAGCGTGAGATATTACTGATATTGCTTTATAATTCCTGCATATTCTGTTGGGTCATCTTTCTTCGGAAGGGGCACAGATATGGATCTTTCCACTCAATTGGTCAGGTGGCTGTGATCTAAATTTCTTGGCAGAGATAAGTTAGTGCTTCCGGTTTTTCATCAGCTTGTTGAAACATTTCATTGGTATTTCATCAATTTCTGTAGCCTCGTATTTTGCAAATGCCTTCAGTGCAACTTGGCAACAATTGTGCAGATAGGGCAGGACAGGACCGTGTTTTGTTCCATTGTCCAAAAAGTCACTGTGAGTCAGAGCTCACTCATCGGCATTTTACAACAACAAGATTAACTGTGACATACTTTATGGTCACATAAAATATGTGTTTTGAATATGCTGTTTTGAATATTCTGTTTTCAAGATGTTTGAAAAACATATGAGAGTTTGATGAAATGTTTTGATACTTTGATTTTCTAGATGCATAGATTTATGAGTTCTTTATGTGATTATAAATAATTTTAAGTCTGCAAAATTGATTTGGATTATTTGAAAGAATTAGTGGTGCTAAAATCATAATTGTACTTTGAAGTTTTGTAAAAATATTAACATATATTAATGTAGATCATAATAATTTTTAAGGATTATTTACTATTTTAGCTGTCTGAATCAAATAATAATCAAAGAACTAGTGAAAGCAACTGTACTTTTAATACACACAAACTAAATATATAAACAGATTACGAATAGAAAGTTGAACTTAAAGCCCTGGGACACAAGTAAGAGTTAACTCTGATAAGTTGAATATTAATTGTAATGCAAATAGAATTGTACCAATCCGTAGATAAAGAAAGCTTGCCTCAGATATTAGCGAAAATGAAAGATTGAACTGTGTTACTAGTCCTATTTTAAGGTAGAAAGGAAGCACATCCTAAGCTTTTATTATCTCATTTGATTCTTTTACATAGGAGGCAGGTATAAGGAAACACATTTTACAGACACAGGGATTGCTGCTCAGAGAGTCACATAGCATTCATAACATCGTGTCCACAGTAAGTGGCAGACACAGGTTTCTTACCTGTCTTGCCAACCACTGAGCTTGTGCTTGGTCTCTCCTGCTGCCTCTCTCAGGTTGGCATGAACTGGCTCTTGAATGAGACTAACAGCAAAAGAGAGCAAAGCAAAGACTGAGTGAGGTATTAAAGAAAGCGTTGGAAAGAGGGAGAGGGGAGGATTTTCTCTTGGTAGCAGATTGGTACCAAAGAGGTAGATGGGAGTGATTTAGGACTGGGTGTGAGACAGACTTTCATGAGACAAAGATTCATAACGAGAGAACGTCCTCTACGTACTTTTCCACATTTTTCCATGGACACCTATCCCTCCATAGGGATATGGTAATGTTCCAAGAACAGGCTGTTATACAAAATTCATGATAGGAGAGGACTCAGAGGCAGCATCAGACATAGGGAAAGGCTGTGTCCAAGACCCGTGTTCAGGACCTCTTGACCCTGTTTTTTAAGCCAATGCGCTAGTGGACCAGGCAGCTGAGCCAGAGGTGGTGGCAGAGGATATATAAGGAAATTTAATTCAATTCATTTGATATTTGGTATGTACATAAGTACCTCTGATATGTTGTTATGGGAGAAAGACAGAGCTTTCCACTCCCGTAACGAGTTACAGTCTTGTAGGTGGCGGAGCGGCAGTTCTACCCTGTCCTACAGGGGCGAGATGAGCTGGCATCAACTGCGTGGCAGTGAGCTCTTTTGGGATCTGTTGTTCATATGTGGCTGTTTCATAATTTAAGATTATCTGATGATTTGTTAATTTGGATGTATCCATTAAGAAATCCCTGAAAACTCTTTTACAACAGGAAGAACATGGATAACTCATCAAAGAGCATCGCAAAGAGCCTACACATACCTGGAACAATTTGGGGCATGTGAGACCATATATGTTTTAGATTTTTAAAAAACTTTTTTTTTTAATTATTTTTTATTTTTTAACAAATTATTGGGGCTGATACAATTCTTTTCACAGTTCATACATATACATACATCAATTGTATAAAGCACATCTGTACAGTCTTTGCCCTAATCATTTTTTTCTCCTCTTTTCTTCATTTACATTTTATTAGGGACTCCAACAACTCTTACCACAATCCATACATATACATACATCAATTGTATAAAGCACACCCATACATTCCCTGTCCCAATCATTCTCAAGGCATTTGCTCTTCACTTAAGCCCCTTGCATCAGGTCCTCTTTTTTTTTCCCCCCCTCCCTCCCTTTTCCCCCCTCCCTCATATGCCCTTGGTAATTTATACCTCGTTATTTTGTCATATCTTGCCCTATTCGGGGTCTCCCTTCCCCCCTTCTCTGCTGTCCCTCTCCCAGGGAAGAGGTCACATGTGGCTCCTTGTAATCAGTTCCCCCTTTCCAACCCACTCACCCTCCACTCTCCCAGCATCGTCCCTCACGCCCTTGGTCCTGGAGGTATCATCCACCCTGGATTCCCTGTATCTCCAACCCTCATATGTACCAGTGCACAGCCTCTGTCCTATCCAGCCCTGCAAGGTAGAATTCGGATCATGGTAGTTGGGGGGAGGAAGCATCCAGGATCTGGGGGAAAGCTGTGTTCTTCATCGATACTACCTCACACCCTAATTAACCCATCTCCTTTCCTAAGCCCCTCTATGAGGGGATCTCCATTGGCCGACACTTGGGCCTTGGGTCTCCACTCTGCACTTCCCCCTTCATTTAATATAATATATATATACGCATATATATATACATATACACATATATACACATACATACACACACTTATATCTTTTTTTTTTTTTTGCATGATGCCTTATATCTGGTCCCTTGGGCACCTCGTGATCGCACTGGCCGGTGTGCTTCTTCCATGTGGGCTTATTTGTTTCTGAGCGAGATGGCCGCTTGTTCACCTTCAAGCCTTTAAGACCCCAAACACTATCTCTTTTGATAGCCGGGCACCATCAGCTTTCTTCACCAATAAGATGAAGGTTACAGAACAGATCGCCAGTTTTACATTCAACAACTCATCAAACTTCCCTATGTCTTACAGTTTCCATTTCCTATCATCGCATAGTGTCTCCCACTTCACCCAGTTAACACTGGTCTATGCTCTAGCCTTCCGCTCTCACACATGTTAACTGTCAAAATCTGTTTCTTTTAGTATGAAAACCTTACCTAGATTTTTTATAATAGTGGCCTCCTGTCGCCACCTCATGATCACACAGGTTGGTGTGCTTTTCCATGTGGACTTTATTGCTTTCCTACTCAATGACTGCTTGTTTGACTATAAGCCTTTAAGACCACAGATGCTGTATGTTTTAATAGCTGGGCACCATCAGCTTTCTTCACCGCATTTGCTTATGCACCCATTTTGTCTTCAGCGATAAGGTGAGTATCAGACATGGCCATATTATTAGAACAACCCATTCTTGTACTTAGGTGATAGTTTAGTAGAGACCCAAATTCCATCCATCTGCTTCCTTATTGAATTTACAAATAGGTACATATATAGACAAATACACCTATATTTATATATTATATATTTACCTATATATTTATATTCATACCTATATATATAAATGTTTTGCATCCTTCTTTCCTCCTGCCCCACGATCATGCTTACCCATTGTTCACTGCTCATTAATTCCTCTCAGACACTTTCGATTGATCAAACACTCCCAGGAACTCTCCACCGTCCTCACTGTCCAGTATGTAAGCCTTGCTATTCCTGTTGCTGTCATTGTTGGCCACCATTCACCTCCCCTGACTCCTCCCCTCCTACTCCCCCACATGCTGGAATTGTGGGTCCCATTGCTGTCTCCATGGGGTTGCTTGTCTTGCCTATCTTATATAGACAGACTCCAAAAGAAAATAAATATTAAATTGTTTTTTTAAGAGTAAATGATTCACCTCTTTCCTTTTCATATAAAGCTGGTGATTCATTTTTCCATCTTTTTAAAGAATGCTGCTGGTATTAGGATCAGGATTGCCTTATACTTATAGGTAGCTTTGGGTAATTTTGACATTTTAAATGTTGAATCCATGAGCGTGACACTGGTATGGGGGGTTTGTTTTGTTATTTATATATGCCTCTTCTGGCTTCTTATAGTTGTGTTTTATAATTTTTTCTTGTATCTTCTGTTTCTCTGGTGAGACTTATTCCTAAGGAGTTTGTCTTTGGGGTGATTTTGCAAATGGATTTGTTTTCTTGATTTCTTTTTCCAAGCTCTCTGTTAGTATATAGGGATCCAGCTGATTTTTGTAGGCTGATATCATACCTTGATCTTATGCCATGCTGTTGATTTTCTAAATTAATTCCAACACTTTGCTAGTTGACTCTTTGGGGTTTTCCACGATAGAATTGTAGCATCTGGAACTGGAGTTTTACGTCTTCATTGCCAATTTGGATGCTTTTGATTTCCCTGTGCTCCCTAATAGCTTTAGCTAAGAGTTGTAGCACAATATTGCATGATGTTTTGTGAGTAGTGATAAATGGGCATGCTTGTCTTTCAGTTCCATGCACATGGGATACTTTTAGTTCCTCTTGTTGAGCAAGATGGCCATTCACTTTGTGTGTATGCCTTTAGTACATTGAGGAATTTTCCTTCCATTTCTATTTTGTTGCTCTTTAAAACAATCAAGAATGGGTGTGCAATTTTGTCAAATGCCTTTTCTGCATCAGTGAGTTGATCGTGTAGTTCTTTTCCTTTGTTTTATTTATACAATAGATTGTGTGGATTGTTTTTCTAATGTTTTTTGTTTTGTTTTTCTAATGTTGATACATCCATGCTTACCCAGGATGAAATACTGCTTGGTCATGATGCATTATACTTTTGATATATTGTTGGATTCCATTGGCTAGGCTTTTGTTAAGGATTTTTACATCTGTGTTCAGGAGGGATGTTGGTCTATAATTTTTATTATGGTGATGTCTTTGCCTGACTTTGGTATCAGGGTGCGGTCACTTCATGAGATGAATCAGAAGTTTGCCATTCTTTTCTATATTTGCGGATAATTTAAGTAGAATTAGTGCCAGCGCTTCTCTGAATTCTTGTTAACAAGCTCCACCAGTAAAACTGTCCAGATATTTAAAAACACAAAACAGAACCATAGACGATTACTCAAATTGAAGCAATATCTCTGACAAGTTCTACTCTGAGAAAGATAATTTAATCCGTAAAGTTTTCTGGATACAAATGTCTTTTGAATTTCTTTTCCTGCACAGTCCTGATAAGTTACTATCTGATCTTGAGACAGATCACATGCGCGTTTCCTCCATCCATGTCAGTCTTCTGATAAATCAGATTCATGTTACAGCTGGATCAGTGGGTAGCCAACTTGATGGCAGTGAGTTCAAATTTTGAGGGTGGTGCAAATGGTAGAATTACCTAACGTATTAGGTAGAGTTAGATGAATGTCATGGGGAAAGGCTAATGGAAAAAATGTTGAGTGGGGTGCGTGCAGAGGGACAGCATGGTAGTGACGGCAGCAGCAGTAAATAAAGTGGTCAAAGAAAAACCTCCCTGAGAAAGTGACACCTGAACAGAGACTCAAGATTTGCCAAGGGCCTTACAGTTTTCTAGAGAAGAGATGCCTCTAAAAGGAGAATAAGAGACACATACTTGGGGAGCTGAGGGACCCATGCGGTTTAACTCAGATGGTCATTGATGCCGTAGGTTTGATTGTTGTTTCTGGTAGACTGTGATTTCCCACCCCGACATAGCATTTGTCTCTGTCTTATGGGGACCTCACAGTGGGTGCGAATCCGCTCCCAATTTATGTCTAAACCAAGAATCATTTTGTCGGTGGGCTGATTATAGTGAATTTATAAGAAGAAAATTGCTGAATTTCAGAATTTCATCTCAGGATAGCCTTAAGAAGTTGAAAAGTAAAGATGCCTGATGGTGTTACTTAGTTTTCATGGTCTAAATCCACAAGGAAAGGCACAGAACTCAGTCTAGTTTGGGTGATTAAAGGTAAATAGCTAAAACCAGTCATTGGGTTGGCCATACAGCCTGTTACTGGTCTTGAGAGTACTGAAGATGATCCAGAAAAATGAGGCTGTCTGTTCCCATGAAGATCAACAGTCTTGGGAACTCTCTTTTAGTCAGAATCAACTTGATAGTAGTGGGTTTGGTTCTTGGGGTACACCATCAACCTGTGCATAACCAATTCTGGTTTCAACCATTGGTAATTTTACATACCAAGTCCTAACAGGGTCTGTCCTTCTAATTATGGTCTTTTTATTCTAATTCTAGGCAAGAGGATCCAATTTTCTGTTTTATTCTGGGTCTATCTCTGATCTAATGTACTCTGGCCACACTGTGGGATTGCCCAGGCCCACAGCGTCCACAGGGGGTTTCAGACACGTGCAGAAAAGGGAACGTGAACTGGGAAGACATAACATAATACAATATTCCAGGCAGTGCTGGAGGCAGCAAAGAACATGATACAAACAAGGAGCTTCCAATGGTTCAGTATGTTGGAGCATAGAATTCGAGGTCAGGTACAATGAGAGAGAACTCACCTTGCTTACAGGAAGGATACAGTGCCAAGCAATACAGGGACCACTGAGACAAGCTAACAGAGCACTTGAAGAAATTAGCTCTACCTTCCCAACTATACACTTGGCAGTTTCCCACATTGGACTGTCCCCCGTGTCCAACACAAGGCTTGTCACTTAGTCATTGCTTGTTAAGTGTTTGCTGAGTTGGAGGCAATGCATTCAACAGAGCAGGTGCCGTTCCCATTCTCTCCACATGTACTAAGGCTTACAGGTAGGAGCGGACACACTACATTTGGGAAACTGCAAGGAGTTTGATTAGCTAGAGTGAATTAAAGATGGTCTTTTCTGAGTTATATTGAAAGAGAAGAATATGAACCTTTTATTTTGCTATTTGTATAATTGAGAACATTTTATTTTATTCAATAAATAGAGTAATTGAGAAAATTATACCAAAAACACATTCATTCATTCAGCCAGTGAATTATTCAGGCACAGCAATAAATCCGTTTTGGGAGTCTGGAGGGGTGAACCAACAAACACTGAGCTAACAAGCATACTGAGCACACACTGCTTACGAAGTAGCTTTCCACAGCCTCGAGGAAATGGGCTGAAGGTGTAGAGTCAAGTACAGATTACAGAGGGGTAAAAGTCCCGACTTGCTGGAATTTACCAAAGAGAAGTCCTTAAGGATTCACACACAACACTGTCCGAGTCTACCCTGCACTACGATCCTGAGAAGGCCCAGGCCAGGGAATTACAGGAAGATAATTCTGAAGCTAGTTATATTTTATCAATAAAACCTCCTCAGCATAATTCAGAGTAAAATGTCTCATTTTCGAAAGATAAAAATAAAGGTGACTATGTTTAATACATGCTTTCCTGGCCATGATTTATATAGCTGAAGATTTACATTTATCACCTGTACATTTATTCTCACAATCCGTTAGCCCACGACAATTAATGTAAGGTTGATGGCAATGTCAATGATGATGATAATGACGACCAAAGCGCCATGGGGTTAATTCTTGGGTAAGGCTCCAAAATGAACAGAGGACGCAATTCAACGTACTGGATGATCAAGTGTGTGTTAGACAGGGTTCTCTAGAGAAACAAAACCAGAATGCTAATAATTATATATATACAGATAGATAGATAGATAACATAAGAAATAAACAATTCATTAAATTATAAAGCAGTACAAATGGCTTAGTGCAACTCACCCCCTTGAGACAGTTGTGAGACACTGGCAGTTCTTCAAGTCGTGAGGGCCACCAGGTAGTCCTCTGTGGAGCAATTCAGGCTATCTGGGCACAGGCAGCAAACAGCAAGGCAGGTCACCAACAGTCAGCCAGATGCCAGGGTCCGACAGTCCCCAGCTCAAGAGATGTAAATTCCAATGGTGTGGCGAAGCAGGTCTTGAAGGGACCTCAAATTACAGTGACACAGTCCATAGGTTAGGTGTCCCACAGGTAGGGTAGCTTGCAAATGGAGGCAGAGAACAAGCAAGGCAGCCAAACACCGGTCTGATGGTCAGATGATCAAAGAGCAAAAGACAAAAAGGTGAGGCTCGCCGAGCCATTTATCTCTCCGCCCTTCAATTAATCACACATGTGTTTACCGGCCAGGCTGACACAATGAACTAACTACCTCAGCATTCCACCCTGCAGTGAGCCCTTTTCCTTCTCTTTTCAGTGGATCCCACCGAACATGTCCGAGTGTTTCTCTCCCTGCGTTTCTCCCACCACAGACCCCATGCTAGGTGTCCTCACTATCTTGTTACCTGAGGTGAACCCAACTTGTATGAAACCCCTCAATCACTGTCATGCTGTCCTCTAACACACAGAGTGGCTATGTTAAAAGTCATTGTATTGGGGACTCATATAACTCTTATCATAACCCATACATACATCCGTTGTGTCAAGCACATTTGTACATTCATTTCCCTAATCATTCTCAAAACATTTACTCTCCATGTAAGCCCCTGGCATCAGCTTCTCATTTTACCCCCTTACTCCCCGCTCCCCCCTCCTCATGAACACTTGATAATTTATAAATTATTTTGTCATATCTTACACTGTGTGATGTCTCATTTCACCCACTTTTCTTTTGTACATCCCCTAGGAAGGAGGTTATATGTAGATCCCTATAATTGGTTCCCCCTTTCTTCCTCACCCTCCCTCCACCCTCCCAGTATCACCACTCTCACCACTGGTCCTGAAGGGAACATCTGTCCTGAATTCTTGTGTTTCCAGTGCCTATCTGTACCAGTGTACATCTTCTGGTCTAGCCAAATTTGTAAGATAGAATTGGGATCATGATAGTGGGGGGAGGAAGCATTTAAGAACTAGAGGAAAGTTGTATGCTTTATCATTGCTACACTGCACACTGCCTGGCTCATCTCCTCCCCACGACCCTTCTGTAAGGGGATGTCCAGTTAACTACAGATGGGTCTTGGATCCCCAACTCTGCACTCATCCTCATTCACAATGATATGGTTTTCTGTTCTGATGTTGCCTGATACCTGATCCCTTCGACACCTCGTGATCACACAGGCTGGTGTGCTTCTTCCATATGGGCTTTGTTGCTTCTGAGCTAGATGGCCACTTGTTTAACTTCAAGCCTTTAAGACCCCAGATGCTATATCTTTTGATAGTCAGCCACCATCAGCTTTCTTCACCACATTTGCTTATGCACACGTTTGTCTTCAGTTATCATATCAGGAAGGTGCGCACCCAGTGATAATTTTTTGTTCTTTGATGTCTGATACCTGTTCCCTTCTACTCTCGTGGTGACACACACTGGTGTGCTTGTTCCATGATTTTTAAATGTCTTCTAGGAGGTGTTACTACTCATCGAAGCAGATCTCCTCATATGTCACATTTAGTACTTTAACTCTCCTTAAAACTGTCATACACAGATTTTACTTGTACTGTTTGCATTGTATGCCTGAGGAAATGTAATCACAGAGAGGATAACATGCCTAAAATGACGTGCTTTGGAAGAAAATCCATCTGATGAACTTTGTGAGAAGCAGCCAATGACAGTGTTATTGTTTGATCTGAGTCGAGATGCTTAGGAAACAGCTGCGAGAGAGAAAAGCCATCCCTGACGTCAGAACACTAGCCAGACCTTCCAGCTGGGCCTCGTTATGCTCCTGTTGAAACTGAACCAGCTTCCACCAAGGCTACACTGAAACCTCGGTGAGGCAAGGCTGATCTGAGTAACCGCATCTGAGTGCACACACATTATGTACCTATGTAGACAGAATGTAATGTTTAATTCTAATATTCCTGACATAAAAATGAAATTTATTCAGCATGTTGTTTCCAATTCTATGTCTGTTTCTTTACACATCTCGCAATTTATATTCAATGAGTTGCTTGACGTATAAATGGAACTTTATTGTGTGTGCAGTATATTCGTGGTATTTTGGCTGATAGTTTAGGGGTAAATTTCTATTGCTAGTTTAAGAAAATGCTGTGGACCAAGAAAATGGGCTACTTTTCTATCAATCCTTCTCTTTACCTTGAATTGTTATGTGGTACCTGATCTAAGAAGTCATTGAATATGGGGCAGTCATAAAGTTAAGGATATTGCTATATAAAATCAGTCCACCCACAAAGAGTTTGCTAGTTGTTACATCATAGATAAATGAGCCAGACATTGTTATTTCCTTTTTGCCGATGGTAACACCCAAGCTGTACTATGATTCAAACAAAGTCATCTGATTTCAAATCCTGTGCTTCTCCTACCACATCCTCTGGAAACTACTTAAAAGAGGATCCTCCTACATCACTCCCCACAGAAAAGATACCTATCCTCCCTCTCTAGATTTCAAAAGCGACTGTTCTGTGCACAAGGCATTGTTATTGCCAGCAGCTTTAACTTGGAATTCGGTTGACCTGGGTTCAAATCCCCTCTACTGGTATCTTAGAGCTTGCCCAATCTAACATCTTGATATTCTTTGCTTTGCTTTCTTTTTTAAAATCACAGACAATATGAGAGGCTCCAGCCTCTGCAGACCCGCCTCATAGCCAACCCAGGTTTCCTCCAAGCAAGCATAAAGGGAGCATGTTTCTTCATTGCTGCTCAGACCTGATAAGAACTACCTTTCCAGGTTTAGGGCTTCTGTCTCATGTATCCCCCAAAGGGCTGTGTTCCCCCTACCCCTGTCTCAGTCAGTTGAGGGCATCTCACATAACATCTTCAAATAAGCTCAGCTTTCACGAATGTTGGGACGATATGAAGGTAAGTCAGAAAGTATTGCTACCGGGGCTTCCAGTTCATAGGTATATGGGTTTAATGCAAACACAGCATATTTGAACATGTCTCTGTAATCTGTGGCTGGCTGCAGACAAGTTCTTGGTAACCTCCACTTTGTTGAGGATTATATGCATGTATTCTTTTGCCAGCCCTCTGTGAAGCATACAGTCTTGGTCTGGGTCAATCCATGGCAGAGTAGAAATATGCCTCGTAGGGCTTTCAATGATTGAGTTTTAGGAAGTATGTTGTCAAACATTTCTTCCAAGGCACCTCTGAGTGAACTTGAACTACCAGCTAGTCAGCATCTATGTGTGATAACCTTGTACCACCAAGGACTCAAGTCAGGGACTACAGGTATTCAATATGTTCCTTTTACCCAGCATTAGTAAGCATTGACTGACTCAAGGAAAACCACTTGACCAGTGCAGATATCATTGTCGTGAATTATAACCAAAGCATGAGCAATTGAGAATCACTGAACTAGATAAACAGGTTCAGTAAACATTCCACTTTGTCAAAACAGAGACAAGTTCTACAGCAGTAAAACATAATTTGAGATCTTCACTCAAAAAGAGAGAAAAAGATCGCAAGGCAACACATGTGAACGGAAACTCCCAAACTAGCAAGTAATACTCTGGCCCTTGCTGCCATGATCAAAACCACATAGAGATAACCCACACTTCCTCACCCATGTCAGCCACAAACACTTGGAGACAATGGTTGTGAGAGAGCTGCCCTGATCATGAAACAAGTTGCCCTTACCTCCACCAAGGTCATTGGATTGAGCTTCCTTAAAGGAGATCCACAGTTGTGAAAGTCAGCAGGCAGTTCTACCACTGGGAAACATTCTTGAGTCTACAGATATGAAATCGAGCTTACAGTTAAAACACCAGGGTGTTAGTCAGAATGTTTAAAATATTATCGAATGAGGAAATACTGTTGACATAATAATGAGAAAAAATACTGGTGGAACTGATGCTACATGGTTTTTAAGTGTCTCTGAATGGTGTAAATGGTTTCCTGCTAATTCAGATGTTAACCAAAGATTAGTGGTGCAATCCCAGGCAGAGGTACATTAAGAATGAAGCTTAGTCATTTGTTTCTGAAAATCCAACCTCTGAAGGTTCTAAGGAGCCCAGTTCTTCTCTGGTACCCAGTTCTACTCTGGCACACAGTTCTACTCTGGTACCCAGTTCTACCCTGGTACCCAGTTCTACCCTGGCACACATGGTCAGCATGTCAGCATCATTTCAACAGCAACTGCTTTATGTGATTATAGTATGGTGAGCAATGATCCCAAACAAATGTGTAGTGCTTCATTAGACAATGGTGGAGGGGGAGGGGGGAAAGGAAAACAAAAGGATGACTATAAGGAAGAAAAGGGGAGTGGGGGCATGGGGCACTAATCCACCCAAGGGGAGGGTATTGTTTATATCTCCACAGGGAAAGTGGGACCAGACTTCAACCCAGTGCCGCAAGGTGTGAATGCAATATCCCGGCATGGAGTAGGGAACCAGTGGAGAGGTCTGGGAGGCTGGCCCCCGCACCATAAATTAAGTGAATTCCTGCCCCTCCCCTGAAAAGAATTTGTTCCAAAGGACGACATTGACTCTGCAGCTCCGGGAGATGGACATATCTGATCAGAGCACACGGGAGCAGATGAAGGGGCAGGAGGAGAGAGTGGAACACAGCCTGGCCCACCAGGCCGTGAGGATGATGTTTCTGAGTAGAGCAGCCAGTCCACAGAGAGAACAGCATGGCTGGCCCCACTATGAGACATGATGCCCCTCAGTGACTAAGGGCGATACAGGGGACAGCACCGGAGACACAGTGTGGGAATTGCACCTGACCTGATCCCACCACACCGAGGCAAAGCACTGGGGGAGTGCAGCGGAACAGCAAGGGAATGGAGTGGCAAGGTCCCCAGGGAATGCTGAAAGTGGACTTTGGGGCCAGGGCGTGGTGCCCCAACAGACTGGACTGGAAAACGCTCCCAAGGGCCAGCAAACGATCCCTGAACTAACTACAAGCTTTTCTTTTGTGAAGTGTTTTGTTTTGTTCTTTGTCAGTGGTTTGTTTTTGTTGTTTTGTTGTCTGGTTGTATACTGTTGCTTTGTTTTCCTCTGTCTTGTTTTCGTGCATGTTAGTGTCTCCACAGGTCTGTCTGAATAGGACAGGCTGGATGAACTATCTGGAGGAAAAACAACGGGACTGACAGTTCTGGGGGGACTTGGGGTGGGGGGTAGGGGGATTAAGGAAGTGGTGTTAACAAACACAGGGACAAGGGAACAACATGGGACCCAAAATGGTAGAGAGGGGGGAGTGGCAGCCCTGGTGGGGAATGATCAAGGGTAAGGTTGCGTAGAGAAGAGGTATACTCTAGCCCAGGTGGTGACGAAGCATGGTAGTAGGGCAGGCAGAAAGTCAAGGGAGATGGAGGAAAGAGCTAGGAGTCAAAGGGCATTTATGGAGGTCTAGACAAAGACATGTACATGCAAATATATATAGGAGGATGGGGAAATAGATCTATGTGTCTATATTTATAGGTTAAGCATTAAGGTGGCGGAAGGACCTTGGGCCTCTACTCAAACACTCCCTCAATGCATGAATACTTTCTTTTATTAAATTGGAACTCTATGATGCTCACTCTCCCGACACAACTACTGAAGCCAAAGTGGGTGAACAAGTAAATGTGGTGAAGAAAGCTGATGGTGCCTGGCTATCAAAAGAGATAGTGACTGGGGTCTTAAAGGCTTGAAGATAAACAAGCGGCCATCTAGCTCAGAAGCAACAAAGTTCACATGGAAGAACACACCAGCCTGTGTGATCGAGTGGTCCCGAAGGGATCAGTTATCAGGCATCAAAGAACAAAATATCACATCATTGACTGCACACCTCCATGATAGGATTGCTGAAGACAAATGGGTGCATAAGCAAATGTGATGAAGAAAGCTGATGGTGCCCAGCTATCAAAAGAGATAGTGTCTGGTGTCTTAAAGGCTTGAAGGTGAACAAGCGGCCATCTAGCTCAGAAGCAAAAAAGCCCACATGGAAGAGGCACACCAGCCAGTGCAATCACGAGGTGCCAAAGGGACCAGGTATAAGGCATCATGCAAAAAAATAGATATATGTGTGTATGTGTATATATATATATATATATATATATATATATATATATATATATAAATACCATATTGAATGAAGGGGGAAGTGCAGAGTGGAGACCCAAGGCCCAAGTGTCGGCCAATGGAGATCCCCTCATAGAGGGGTTTAGGAGAGGAGATGGGTCAGTCAGGGTGCGAGGTAGTACCGATGAAGAACACAGCTTTCCCTCAGATCCTGGATGCTTCCTCCCTCCAACTACCATGATCCAAATTCTACCTTGCAGGACTGGATAGGGCAGAGGTTGTACACTGGTGCATATGGGAGCTGGAGGCACAGGGAATCCAGGGTGGACGATACCTTCAGGACCAGGGGTGTGAGGGGCGATACTGGGAGAGTAGAGGGTGAGTAGATTGGAAAGGGGGAACCAACTACAAGGATCCACATGTGACCTCCTCCCTGGTAGATGGATGGCAGGGAAGGGGGGGAAGGGAGACTCCGGATAGGGCAAGATATGACAAAATAACAATGTATAAATTTCCAAGGGCACATGAGGGAGGGGGGAGCGGGGAGGGAGAGGAAAAAAAGAGGACCTGATGCAAAGGGCTTAAGTGGAAAGCAAATGCTTTGAGAATGATTGGGGCAGGGAATGTGCGAATGTGCTTTATACAACTGATGTAGGTATATGTATGGATTGTGATAAGAGTTGTATGAGTCCCTAATAAAATGTAAAAAAAGAAAAGAGGAGAAAAAAAAGAAAATGATTAGGGCAAAGAATGTACAGATGTGCTTTATACAATTGATGTATGTATATGTATGGACTGTGATAAGAGTTGTATGAGCCCCTAATAAAATGTTTTTTAAAAAAAGCTTGCCAGGGTGAATAAATCCAAATTAATGCAGCAGTATTTAAAATCTTCAGTTTGAGAGTGTTACAAAAATTAAAACTTGACCATAAATGTGAGACTTTTTTTTAACAGAGAATTAAGCCTAAGCAGAAATAGCTCTCTCGTTTAGGTATTGATTGATTTCTTAACTCTTTCAGCCACTTTCGTGGAAATGGTGGTTGCTGTAGAACATCAAATTGATTTTGATTGAAATCAGACCTCCACGGTGAGTGGATCTGCCCAACAGGGTTTCCGAGACTGAAGTTTCCGAAGGTTCCTTTCCCTGGTGGTGCCTTGGCTGGTTCCCCAAAGTTAAGTGGTCCAAATGCACCCGCCGATCTGTGGGAGAAAGTTGAAGTTGTCTGCTCCCCTAAAGACTGACGGCCGATGAGTCCCCTGTGAGTCAGAGTGGAGTTGATCACAGTAGGTAGTCCTTCCAGGAGGGTTCGTCCCGAGTGGATCTGCTAGTGAGAAAGAACCTCTGAGCTTCCAGCAAACGTTTAATGTTATGCCACCAGGGCTCCTTTATGTGCAGGGAGCACATATACACTGCTCTTAACATCTGAGAAACCAAGGTCGAGCGAGTGCATGGGTGAGGGAGCTTGAGTGGGAAGGAGTAACAGTCATCGGAACTTTCAGGCCTGAGGGCCAGGACCATGTCATGGAGACATTGCTGTCTAAGGAAGCATGAGATACAGGCGAGTGGTAAGAGACTGGCTACTGAAGTAGTAAAAGGAAAATAATATTAATCGCAAGAGGCAAGAGCTCAGCACATAAAGGAAGCAATAATGTTCTCTGCTTCCCAGCCTAACATCTCTTCTCACCATTCACCTCTAACTAGTCTCCGTGCATCTGTGGGCACCCTGCAGGGATGGGGCCGCATTTTGTGAGTGACAGGAGAGCTCTCTCAGGTCTCTCCCTGCTAGTTTTCTTGTATGTTATCTCTGCATGGGTGAGACGCATCTACAGGAAGCCAAGAGGCGAACTGGTGTGTGAGGCCTAGAAAGAACTTCACTGCTCTGTGACAGCTTGCCTGTCTAAAGGGAACATCTGTGACACTGTTTCCACCCTCCTCCTCATCTTCGTCCTCTGCGTCCTCATCAACAGTCTGAGGACCGTTGCCAAGGGGATGTTACAGCACGTAATACCCAAGCAACCTCACTCTAGGACCACCTCCACTTCCCATTGAACTCAATACTGTCTCCATCTCACACAAGTTGAAGCAGAACCTCTGGTAGGACTCGGCTTACCATCTCTGGGCCTGGCAGAGGCCCTGCTTTTCTGAAAGCAATAAATCCTATCTGGATCATCTAGAGGCAACCAGTTCATGCAAAATTATCAATACTGTGCATTCCATTAATATCGGCACTCGTGTGGAACTATTTAGGGGCGGGATCATGCAGGATGGACAAGCTTTGCATCTGGTGAATTCAAACCTGGTGTCAGGGGATGAAAGATTTAGAAAGTAATCCCTACATGTGTTCACATATGTATAGGCTAGTGAACCCTGGATGCACATGGAGAGAGAGAAGAGCAGAGGCCAGACAGAGTGTGGGTGAGAGCAAGAGCAAAGGAGAGGGAGGGGAGGGGGGAGAGAGGGTAGGGAGAGAGGGGAATGGGGGGAGAGGGGGAGAGGGAGAGATGGAAAGGAAGAGGGAGAGGGAGAGAAACAAGAGAGCAGGGAGGGAGGGTGAAGGAAAGAAACCGATGGGAAGGGAGAGAGGAAAGAATTCTCTCGTGTGTGTTCTCAGAAAAAAAACAGCATCAAATATTTATCGTGAATACTCAGAACCGTAGGACAAAGGGGGGAAATTGCCTGACACGCTAATTAAGTTATAAAATGGAAAAGGCTGATTGTTGAAGCACAAAGTGCAAGATCAACATTCCAAGAATAAATTGACTATGGAAAAAAGACACACCTATTCAAGGCCTTCAACAGAGCTGCCAGCATGAAGCAACCAAGAATCCCGTGGAAACAGTGGGAGGCCTGGTAGTGCAGTGGATTATGAGCTGGGTCACTAACCTCGATGCTCTCAGTTCAAAACTACCACTTACTCCACTGGGGAAAGTTGGGGCTTTCTACTCCTGCAAAGACGTACACTCTTAGAAACCCACGGAGGCAGTTCTGCCCTGTCCGGTCAGGCCCCTTTGAGTCAGAATCGACTTGGTGGCAGACAGTATGGTTTGGAAAAGATCAGGAGCCAGTGACACCGCCTCCTTCATGAGTGCCCTCTTGTGCATGTTGTGTTCCCGTGAAGAGTAGAGAATAGAGGAGATAAAGAGAAACTTGCCATGAATTCACTTCTACAATGGCATGAGGGGAGGAGTTCGTAGAGTAAAATCAATGTTGATTTTACTCTATGAGTAAATTAAATTTTAACACATCCTTGGCAGCTTTCTTAACTTCAGGCATTGCTAGAATTTGGGTGGGGTTGAATCTTGACTGTTCTGTTTTAGATTTTAATGCTTTATTTTTCCATATCAATGAGTCACACATTTTCATAGTTCAGAAATTACATGTGTTATAACCAGAGCTCTGTTAGGAACGTTCAAGATTCAAGACCTTGTGAATCTTTAAAGCTCGCTGCTTAACCAAAGCTGAATTTTAAAGTCTGCTATTTTAGGAAGAAATTTAACAAGGTTATTTGAATAACCACATTGACTTTCTGAAGAATCATGAAACATTTGAAGTATGTAGGGCAATAGCCTTTGGCCAGGACCAAGAATTAAACGTTGACAGCCCTAGCTCTGTCTGATCTTTCTCCTCACACCCAGTGCTCTATCTCTGCAACAATAAGACGTGGAGCCTGCAGGCAACTTCTCTTTTCTTTTATTTCAACTGGAAAATTGGGCTATTTGGTTGGATTGGGGGGTCTTGAAACTGGGTTCCACTGAACCCTTAATACTCACAGAAATTGGGAAATTTTCCAGTGAAGTGGGGGACAAATACAACATGCAGTAGGGATAACTTTCCAGGCCCATTCCTCAGTTCCATCAGAGCACAACTGTTGTTCCTCTGGTTTATAAGTTTGTTTTCCAAAAATAATTAGTCTTAAATAAATACCGCAATAGTTGACAAAAGTTTGACAACCTCTAGAATGATATAGACTGCAGTCAGATCAATTACTGCAAAAGTATCAACCAATATGATAGGTCGTGTAAATATTTTCTCAGTTCCAGAATGTCACAATGCTGTTCTGCTTTACTAGCACACAGTGGAGTCCTGGTGGTGCTAGACCTGGAAATGCAACGTTAGCAGTTCAAATCCACCAGCCACTGTGAGGAAGAAAGATGAGTCTGTCTGCTCCTATAAAGATTTACAGCCTCAGAAACTCTATATAGGGTTCCTTTGAGTTAGAACAAGGAGCCCTGCTAGTTAGAAAAATTAGCAAAGAAGCTGGATTTTCTAATCCTATATCTCAAGTTCAGATGACTTTAAGGAATTTCCCCAGGCCAACACATATTGACTTTACCATATCCTGAATTCAGTTAACATTCAAACATCTGGTATATTCAGTCATTTTCAATTCTCTTTCTCCCCTACAGGAATAATGTGCCTCAGCTTCACTCCTGTGCTCTGCAGCATTCAACATTTGACCAATGTAGACAGCTCATGGGAACAGATCAGACACCCTTGACCGCGAGTTGAATCCAAGAACAAGGAGGATCTAGAGAGAGAACTCGAACCTAAGGAATCAGCTGCCTGACACATGGGCATCATCCCATAATAAGTGGTGATGCCTACCCAGAAGCCTTTGCCACAGTCCCTATTTTGAGCACCTGGCTGCACAGGCACCCAATTGCCATCATGCCCCCCTTGTGGCTTAACTCCCAGAATCCTCTGCCTCTTTTCAAGAATAAACATAATGTCCTATCCTCCTGAACTTCCTTACAAATATGTATTTTTTCTTTTTGCAGGGATATAAGATCTGCACTGTCTCAGGCATTGTGCTAGTCTAGGTAGACTGAAGAAACAAAATTCATAAGCACTCATGTTTTATGAGAGTTTTATATAAAGGGTAATTGTACATTAAGCATCCCAATCCAGTCCAGTCCAAGCCCATAAGTCTGACATTAGCCTACATGTCCGACACTAATCTACAAAGTCCTTCTCCATCTCACAAAACACACACAATGATACAGACTGCAGGATAAAAGCAGAATCCGTGAACGTGTAAGCATCTCAGTGCTGGCAGGGGTCTCCACACGGCTGCTCCAGCACCCAGGACTGCATCGGGGTAGGTCCATGTGGCTTCTCCTCAGGGATGTCTTGCAGGAAGTGAGCCTTGCCAGCTGAGGCAGGGAACTGGATAAGGCAGCTGCACCCTGGTCTGACCATCAGAGAACAAGACACCAGAAAGGTAAGGCTCACTGAGCCCTTCAATTAATCCCACATGTACTCATTGGCCAGGTTGGCACAATAAACCTTAACAAATTATTTTGGCCTTGCAAGGTGCTTCTCTATCCAATAAAAATTTTTTGTTTGTGTGTTATGCTGGTTTCCTGTGTTGTTACTCTTACAGAGCAGAGAGAAAAACTTTAACTGCAAGTCTGCTCAGAGAACAGAGTAGGAACCGCCAGGTGAGCAGTTTGAACACAGCAGCCACCCCTCAGGCAGAAGATGAAACGGTCGTCTCTTGTCAAGATGACAAGTCTTAGAAATCCCCCGGGGCCATGTACACTGTCCTCTATCGTCACTGTGAGTCGGAACCGAATCCATGCTAGCGGGTACGAGGGCAGTGGAGTCTGAATGCGACTCTTCACACGGACAGGCTCGATCTCCCATGCCTTGACTTTCAAAGCAATGTCTACATTCAACCTCTAACACGCAGCGCTCCTTTTACTAGTTCTCTTGTCCGTACTTTCGTCACTTCCACTGCTAGTATTTGGGGGGGATCCGGTCACAGCCTACCGTTGTTACCTGTGGGAATTTTTCATTTTGTAAGAGCCTCTTGCCATTGTTCTTATCCTCTCTAGTCTATCATAGCACTTCACGTGCAGGAGCGCACACGATGAAAATCCCATTCTCCCAGAAGACACAGTTTTATGGAGGAAGAATTGGGCTGCGATGAGTCAAAACCCATTCAACAGCTGTGAGTTTGGGATTGTTTTGCAATGCAGCCCAAGCTGGGCCGTGCTAGGTGAAATTACACAGCCATCCATCCACTCTGCACGCCGAGAGATGGGTCTGTCTACATAGACCATAGAGTGAAGAGGAGGGGTCAATGCCTGATTAAAAATAAGATGCAGTGTAGCCATGATGAAACATACAATTTTCCTCTAGTTCTTTAGTGCTTCTCCCCCCCCCACACACACACTGTCATGATCTCAATTCAACCTTACAAATCCGGCTGGACCAGAGGATGTACACTGGTACAAATAGGAACTGGAAATACAGGGAATTCAGGACAGATGAACCTCTCAGGACCAGTGGTCAGAGGGGTGATACCGGGAGGGTAGAGAGAAGGTGAGGGAGAAAGGGGGAACAGATTACAAGGATCTACAAATAACCTCTTCCCTGGGGGACAGACAGCGGAGAAGTGGGTAAAGGGAGATGTCGGACGGTGTAAGATATGACAAAATAATAATAATTTATAAGTTATCAAGGGTTCATGGGGGAGGGGATAGCAGGGAGGGAGGGGGAAAAATGAGGAGCTGATACCAAGGGCTCAAGTAGAAAGCAAATGTTTTGAGAATGATGATGGCAACAAATGTACAAAAGTGCTTGACACAATGGATGGATGTGTGGATTGTGATAAGACTTGTATGAGCTCCAAATAAAATGCTTTTTTTAATAAGATGAGGTTCATCTTGAGGCCCTTCGGAATCTAAGGGTCAGGCCATCTGTCTGGGAGGGGGTGAGTCGCCTCCTATGTGAGCGACAGCCTGCATGATACAGAATTTCAGCCCTGAGCACATCCCCTCCCCTCAGGCAGGGGTGTACATCTTGTGACATTCTTCCTTCAACAATGGTTTCCATCCTGAGCTACTCTCTCCTGGGAGCGGATGTTGGCCCATCGGATGTTTGCACCTGGGGACGGTTCGTCTGCATTTCCCTGTGTGACCTAGCAATCTCCAGGGGGCGCTGAGCACCCACAACCGAGGCACCTCTCTGCTGTTTCTCTGACCCAAGACTTCTGTCTTACTTCTGGAGCTTGGCTTACTAACAGCGCCATTCCTCACTTTGACTTCATCTTCAGAGTAGAAGGTTTACAGGGATCATCATAGGCAACAAGGCCACCTCGGAGGAACGTTTTCCAGTGTGATCAAACTGCATAACCATGGGCAAAACCGGGGCCACCAGCAGGAATTTATGTGCAGAGGGCCAGATGGGTTTAAGGTACAGTAAGTACAGTGTGGATAAAACGCAAAGAACATTTTATAACTTGCATTATAGGAGTGACGAGGGATACAAAGTAGCAATGTTTTCTATCATCTACACCAAGTGAGAAACCAGTACTGAGGACAGCATTTAAGGACGGCACAGGATTATTCAGATGAGCTATTACGTAGTGCGTGTTTTTAATACACTATAATTTTAACTAATTTCCAGAAACGTAGATCCAGCGATCCGATCTTGCGAAGACGCAGGCACTGCGGTGGGCTGCAGTGAGCACAAGGGGGGCGAGTCTGTGGGGAAGTGCTACTGCTCCCGTGATTGCTGGTTTGAGGCTGACTGCCTGGGGACCCTGGCACTGTCGCTGAGGGCAGCTTGTGTCCCTTTGGCTGCTCCCTCTGCGTGCGCCATCACAGCTTCCAGTCCCATCAGGCAGGATGCTAGCTTGCGCTAACTACACCCGTGAACTAGGGGAGCTCTCAGCTAAGGTGTTTACAACCTCGACCTGAGTGAAGGTCAAGGGCAGTCATGCTCTCATGCTCTTGTTAGATCCCGTCCCATGTGTTCTGACTCCGTGGACAACAGAAAGAAACAGCTTCTCCTCCGGGGTCAATCTCACATTTGTTATGTTTGAGTCCTTTGCTGCAGCTACCGTGTCAATCCAGCTCGCAAGGACCTTTCTCTTTTTCCTTTACCAAGCCGGATGTCCTTTCCCAAGGGCCGGTCTCTTGTGATAACTTGTCCAAAGTGCGTGAGACTAAGTTTCACCATCCTTACTAGTACGGAGCCTTATGGCTGTACGCCTGCTGTCTCCAGTGGGCCGATTCCTTCTCTTGGACAGCCACGTGTTTTCCTTATTCTTCACTCTAACCTTCGTTCAAGTGCATCCGTTCTTCCGTGAGTGATCTTGCTTATTCAATGTCCGACTGACGCAGGCAGAGGCGGTAATTGAAAATAGCATGGTTTGGTTCCAGAGCACCTTGGTCCTCAATGCTACATCTTCATTCTTGGATTTGCTTAAGCAGATTTTTCAGTGTTTAATTCAACCTTGAGAATCACTGGTTCTGCAGTCATTAACGAGAATTTTATTGGCATATATTTTCCTATTAGAATGTAATTTTTATGAACGGATAACATCTAGTTACACAGATGAGATTTAAGGAAGGTCATGTTCATGATTTATAGAGATGTATGAGCCCTGGTGGTGTTGTGGGTACCCACTGGGCTGCTAACTGCAAGGTCAGCAGTTTGAAACCACCAGCTGTTCCTCAGGAGAAAGACAGGGCTTTCTACTCCTGTAAAGAGTTATAGGCGCGGACACCCACAGGGACAGTTCTACCCTGTCCTATCGAGTCTCTATGAGTGGGCATTGACTGATGGCAGTGAGTTTGTTGTATGAGCCCAGTAGTTTTGCAGAGAGAGCAGGTCTTCTCCATAGTAAATGACTCTGGCAGCAATCTTGAACCATGATCAAGAGACAAGAGACATTGTCTCCCCCATAGGAAAAACACTTCAGGAACATGTATCATTCTCATATGCATGGGCAAAGTATTTTTAAGGAAATAAAGTGCTTTATGTTTGTAACAAAGTCATTCTTGTATCTTCTGCTTTAAAACAAGCTACCATCATTTAAGTTCCCAGTTATAAAGCCATACCAATTGATTTTCAAACTTAAAATGTAGAGTAGACAAGTACACAAACATTTCATGTAGGAAATTAGAACACACAAGAAAAGTCCAAGCACCCTCCATTCTCGGGGAACTGATGTGCAATGAAACAAGCTAACCAGCTGCCATCGTGTCAGTTCTGACTAACGTTGACCCCATGCGTGTCAAAACAGAACTGTGTTCCACGGGGTTTTCAGTGACTGTTGTTTTCAGAAGCAGATTGCCAGACCTTTCTTCATAGGTACCTCTAGGTGAACCCCAACTTTAAACCTTTCAGTTTGTAGCCAAATGCATTAACTGTTTATGCAACCAGAGACCCCTCTTAAGTCATCCGGGGGCTGCGGAAAGGAGTGAACATTTCCCTTGTCCCATATAATGATCCCTAAATAAACGTTATACAAACCAAAGAGAGCACAGGGCAGAACATCCTACTGTACATCCTAGTGAGACAGCTGTCTTTCCCCAACTCCAACTTCCCAGTTACAGGTGTGGGGGAGAGAACTTCTGACTAGTCTGGCCTGTCACAGTATCTCTTTGAGAAAGTGTCATTGGCATTCTGCTCCACTGTGTTAATGATTATAAAATAGGAGATGAGACATCACAAGATAAAGACGCCTGAGCTACCGGGTTACAACTTTAATACCAAAGCACTTAATGGCTAATACATTTCACTGGATTGCTTAAGAAACCAATGAACTTTCATTGTGCAAAGTCACTGAGAGTTTATAACCCATTAAAATGGAGTAAGTTACTCGATCCAGACGATTATTATCCAGGTTTTCATGACTTACTTAGGAACAAGCGGAGGTAGGTAAGTAGTCCCCGGGTGGTACTGAAGATTAATGTGCTTGGCTAGTAACCAAAGTTGGAGGCTGAAGTCCACTGGGAAGCACCTCAGAAAAAAGGCCTGGCAATCAGCCTCTGAAGACTTAGACATTAAATAGCAGGGCACTCTCCTACTCATGGGCCACCATTCATTGACGTAGGCCTGAGAGCTAAGTTATTGCCTCTAACTTAGTTTGCATACATTTTATCCGTTATAATATTATTTTATGTACCAATATAATGTAGTTACACAAATGGCCTGCACCCTCCCTCCCCATGAGTTTGAGAGAAGTCTATAGAATGCTTGAGAGTGCAGCTGGGCTTTTCAACTCTAATGGCCCAAGAACGATTCTGAGGCTAACAATACTTAAGAATTTGGAGGGCAGACTAATCTCTCCTTTGTCCTTCTGTATCTAACACACACGTGCATCAAAGGATAACATCACTCCAGAAAATGCATAAATCCAACATATCCAGAATGATGAGTTATTGCAAACTTAGTCTCACCCAAGTAATTCTGCCCCTCTATTTTACCAAGCACACTATCTTTCTCTCATTCATTGTTGGTGAAAGGGTGAATTTTTCATCACATTGGAGACTTTTCTGGCAGAAGAAGAAGAAGAAAATGGAAAATGTTCTGGCAGTTTTGAAAAAAGAATTAAATTGAAATATGCAATGGCCCATCAATATCAATGCTAGGTATACGCCAAAGGAAATAAGACCATGTTGTTTTTGTTGTTTGGTGCCAGTCAAGTTGAACACAAAACACTCACTGCCCTATGTTGTGTCATCTTTACGATTGTCGTTGTGTTTGCGCCTATTGTCGCAGTCACTGTGTCAATCCACCTCATAGAGTCGTCCTCTTTTTCTCTGACCCTCTACTTTACTAATGAACATGAGGTTATTTCCCAAGGACTAGTTTCTCCTGAGACCATATCCAAATTATGTGAGACAAGTCTCTTCCACCTGACTTCTAAAGAGCATTCTGGCTGTATTTTTTCCAAGACAGATTAATTTGTTCTCTGCCAGTCCATGGTACTTTCGACATTCTTTGCTAGAACCATAATTCCAACAAATCAGGTGCTCCTTGGTCTTCTTTATTTAATATGCAACTTTCACATGCAAATGAGGCGATGGAAGATACCATGGCTTGAGTTAAGTGCACCTAGTCCTCTAAGTAACATCCTTGCTTTTCAAAGTTTAAAGAATGTTGAAGGTTTACCCAATGCTGCAGATTTACCCAGTGCAATTTGTTCTCTTGACTGCTGCCTCCATGAGCATTGATTGTCGATCCAAGCAAAATGAAATCCTTGAAAACTTCAATCTTTTCTCCATTTATCTTAGTGTTACCTGTTGGTCCAGTTGTGAGGATTTGGGTTTTCTTTACATGGATCAGAACCTTTGTGTAGGCTTGTGTGCTGATCATTAGAGTCCAGTCATGCAGAGGGTGTTTTCCTTGGGCTTATGTTAATTTGATTAGCCATATGGCTCAGTTGGTACACTTAGTACACATTTAGCTCATGCTATTCCCTCTGTTGGATCACGTTCTACATTGGCAGACTCCTACTTAGCCTTCATGATACAACCATTCGTGAATACTCTAGGCAGTTTCCCTAGTACTTATGCCTGCCCTGGCTGACTAAATACATGTTTTATAAAAGCAAAGAGGAAGAAAGATTGTATGCAATTTGCTTCATTTGTGGTCACAAAAGCAAAACTGAGCTATAAAAATACAAGTTCCGGTTCCCTTGTAGCTCTCTCTGCTGAGGCCCTTGTGTTGGTCATCAGATTAAGCTGCTGCCTACAGGGAGTGGTGTTAGACCTTCAGAAAGCCCCTGCAATGTCTGCTACTGTCTTTGCCCCCACCTTCCCGCTGCCTCGGAAACTCTTGCTACAGGGAATAAAGTTCTCATTAGAAAAAAAAGTTGGCTTAATTGTGTTTAAAATCCAAATCACCAATAAAGTGACAGTGAAGTGCAAATGAATGACAGCTGACCTTGTCCTGGGAGCAGCTTTTCAAATGGGAGAAGGGTTGAGAGAACTCTGGGTGTCAGATCCCAGAAGAATGTGAAACGCAGACACCACGATGGAACTGGTGGTCAGGTGTGGAGAAAACACTGAATATGGTTGTCTGAGGCCATGGAAACAAAGGAGGCTTTCTCAGTTGCCTTGGGACTAGACTTGTCAGGGACTCAGACGCAACCATTCCACTTTATACCAGTGCCTTCCCATAAATGCCGAAGAATTGCTCTTACCCACGCTGTGGATTCACTTCTAAATCTCTCAACACTCTGTTTATAAAATGTAAGGCAGACTTTGTAAGAGGTAGTGCTTTTTTAGCGGTAGTCGTCTTGTCTTCCGTGCAGGAGACCTGGCTTGGATTCCTGGCCAATGTACCTCACGTGCAACCACTACTGGTCTGAAGTTGAGTGTGTTGCTGTGTGCTGAATGGGTTGCAGCAAAGCTTCCGGACTAAGACCGAGCAGGAAGAAATGCCATGAAACTTACTTCCAAACAGAAGCCAAGTAAAACCCTATGGACCACAATGTGCTATTTGCAGCCAATCACTGCACTGGCACGGGATCAAGCCGCATTTCATTCCACTCCGCATGGGTTTACCAGGAGCTGGGGACTGATCCAACAGCAGTTAACAATGCAGACCTTGCACACAAGCCAAATAACTCTACACTCGGACCAATTCAATAATAGCGTATAATTACTACACCCCAATGTGCAGGCAGCCCCATAATGAATAAATCATGTGTCCAGGGAAGGTAAACATAAACAGGACCTCAGGATAGTTTGAAGAACTTTGGAGGAAAGTGACTTTATTCGTGCACACACATGATTCCCAGGTTTCTGTGTGTTTACATGCTGCCAGGTCAAGTGCACATTCAACCTCCCTCTTGACGCCGTCTTTAATTGCCCTTGTCAGCATTTCCTCTGAACCTCTTCTCATGCTAATTAGCACTCTGTGCCACATGTCATCATTGTCTGTATAATTGATCTCCAGCCATCTGGGATCTGACATAGGGTAAGTGGCAGGGAATATTTGTTGAGTGAATGCAGAAATTTACATGATAAACTTTATTCTGCTGTCAGATATATTCTAGCCCAAGACATTTCTATGGATGGTTTATAAAGCTCTTCAAAGGCATCATAAAAGAAATGGAGTTCTTATCATATTATAGAAACCAAAGACACCATGTATCATGTATTTATACACAAAATACCTTTGTTGTATACATATATGTATGTACATAAAAGAGACATTTTTTGTGTTGGACATATTTGAAAATACGTCCAAGAATTCCTGATCAAAACACATGAGGAACCCTGCTGGAGCTGTTAAGTAAGCCTTGGATTACTAACCACAAGATCACCAGTTCAAACCCACTAGCTGTGCCACAGGAGAAAGTTGAGGCTCTTTGTTCCTGTTAAAATTCACAGCATAGGAACTTCCGTAGCGGGTCACTAAGAGTCAGAATCTGTTCAATGACAGGGGGTTTGGGTCACAGTGAGATTCATTCACACTGTCAGGAAAGCTCCTTGTAGTGTCTTATTCTTTTGAGAATAGATCAGGCGACTCCTCTTTACCCTGTGACCATAAAACTAGAAATCTCCATTAGCCCATGCCTTTCACTACTGCTCCAATATGGACAATGAGTCAGAATGGACTCCATGGCTGTCAGTAGAGGAGTCCCGATGGCGGTGTCAGGGAAGTGTTGCACTGCTAGCCACAAGGGGTGGGGTGGGGGGATCAGACCCATCAGCGGCTCCCTGGGAGAAAATTGAGGCTAGCCACTCCCCTAGAGGTTTACACCGCGCTGTCCCTCTCTAGGGTGGCTGTTAGTTTGAATCAATTTGATGGCACTGAGCAGAGGCCCAGAGGGAAGATCAAGTAGAGCTTCATTTAGTAACTTCCAGCTCGTTCTCTGTAAACCCGCTGGACAGGGGTTGAAATGAATCCCAGCTCATCAGAACTAAGCAGGCGATTTAGACAAGTCCTCTAATCTTGCTGCACTTGGTTTCCTCTGTAAAATGAGATGATAATTACATCTACTTCCCAGAGGCAGATGAGGATGGATTGCATGTACATACAGTAGGTTGGTTTGGGCTAAAATAAATGATCAGCAAATATTCATCATGATCAGTTACTGCTCTTTTTTTTTTTTTTTTTTTGGTCTTTCCTTTGAAACATCAGCTTACAGTTGGGGACGTCTCAGAAACACTGGGGCTGACGTCACATCCTCTAGAAGCTGACCAGATACAAACTCTATTTGTGACAGTCACACAGACACACAACGTCTTCTCTTCAAGTAAGGCAGGCAAGTGCGAGGCTTCTCCTGCTGGGCTCCTCAGACCCAAGAGAGCTTCCAGGGACCTAACAAGATCCTCTGCCCAAGTTGGCACAGCCTCGGCGCTTTACCTAACCAGGCAATTGCTGCTGGTCCGTGCAACTTCCTATCGTGCCTTTCTTTGCTTTGACCAGATCATTTTGCCAAAGTAGATATTGAACTGAAAATTCCAAAAATACGGTGTCACCATTTTTTTTCCCTGCTGAAAATCTCCCCCCATTGGAGATCCTAAAATCACAACACAAGATTTCAAAATGGCCAGGGTGTGAATGAGCTCTGTTGCTTCATATTCCTCATGCAACAGTTGTTTCCGATGTGGCATTATAAGGCACCGCACGCACAGCCCCAGCTTCCCAAAAACAAGACTAGTGAGGGACCCATGATGCTCTGAGCACCCAGGTGCCCACCAAGTAAGGCTCCTCTGCAGAGACACTGGGAGGGAAGCCAGGAGTTACCTGTGCTTGAAAGAACGGCCATGCTCAGCCCGAAGACCTTGCCCCTGCTGCTCCTGCTGCACACACAGCTCTGCCACGCTCTCCCCATCCTCACCAAGCCATCCAAGGAGAGAAGCCGGGACACTGTTCAGGTAAACTAACGACCAAAGTCCCTGTGCAACGAGTGGCAGGTGTTTCTCAGCATCGGGAAACTGGGTGGGTCGTTTCTCTTCTTCGTTAGAGCCGCTGAAAGGACTGATCTGGGTGTTTCGCTGGAGGCTGCAAGGTTCAGTTTAGTGAATTGGGGAGTTCCAAACAGGCTCGGACTGGGTCCTTGGGGCATGATGGCAGGCTGGCTCTTCGAGGCTCAGGGCCATTGTGCAGCTGTGCTGCCTGCAGCTGGAGAGCCCTTTGAGAAGGAATGGAGTGAATTACAAAACTAAGTGATTGCTTGCCTTTCTGTTACCTAATATTTTCCTTTCCACTGTTTCGGCAGCCTGGTGCATACAGTATAGACTCCCCCTTATAGTCAAAATTCCCAGGTGTAGGAGAGAGCATGAGGTAGAAGATGGAAACAAAGCAGGAATTAATTCACAATCATTTACCGGGCATCAGGTAGTGGGGCTGTTTATAATCTCCTGGCAGCCCTATACAAACAGAGTTAAAACCTTTTTCTCTGTAAAGAGTTAGTCTCAGAAGCCCTCAGGGCACTTCCACCCTGTCCCATGGGGTGGCATGAGCCAGCAGTGATTTGATGGCTGTGAGTGAGTCACAGTATAACCTGGGGCAATATTTAAGAAGCACATGGAAATACCACTACATATTTGCACACACAATTTTCTTAGCCTTAACACTTCTAGAAAGGTGGTTTTCCTGTTTCTCACTTTTGCTGTCTCTTAAAATAATAACATAACTTCTGGCCTCTAGCTACATTCACGGGGCTAATTCACTGAGTCCTTACAAGTCACCTGCTAAGTGTCGCACAGGCAGTATCTTATTTAATCCTGGCATGTGGATGTTATTATTTCTAAGTTAGAGATGGGGGATGTGACCCTTAAATCAATTAACCGATGTGCCCCAAGTCTCACAGTTAATTGGGGGAAGAGCCAAGATATGAACTCAAATCTGTCTGATTCTAAACTTATGTTCCATCTTATGTAACTTACAAAAGACTAGGCAGAAAAAGGTAAGGTAAATATTGCTAACATTCCTCAGAGACCTTAGTTCTAAAAGGACACTCGTTCCTTAGAAAGAGTGACTTTGGTGAACAAAATACTTATACTAATGATACTTCTATTGCCTAAAAGGGGAGGGGCCCTGGTGATATAGTGAGTTACCTAACTGGGCTGCTAAGTGCAAGGTTAACAGTTTGAATCCCCCAGGTGCTCTGCAGGGGAAAGAGGAGGCTCTCTTCTGTAAGCTTGCAGTCTTGGAAAGTCAGGAGAGCTGGGTTCTACTCTCTTCTCTAGGGTTGCTATGAGTTGGAATCAGCTCGATGGCAGTGAGAGTTTTATTGCCTAAAAACATAGTTGGAGTTCTTTTTAAAAAACAACAAATTCTCCTTTGAGATGCAACATAGTGAGTTGGTACCTGAATTATAATCTTGGCATGTTCCTTAGCTCTCTAAGCCTTCCTTTTTTCATAAGGATAATTAAACCTATTATGTAGTAGTGTTTGGAGTCCCTCAGTGATTCAAGTGGTTAATGTCCTTGGATGCTAAGGCAACTCAGAATAAAGGCCTGGCAATCAACTATGGAAAGATCACAGCCATTGAAGAACCCAATGGAGCACAGTTCTTCGATGCTCAGGGGGTTGCCCTGAGTCAGACTAGACTCCACAGCAACTCGTTTGTTCTCTTGTCCGTACTAGCATTTAGAAGGTTAAAAGAGATGATCTGCATGGCACAATTCCTTTTTAAATAAAAGCCTGGGAATCTCATTGCTGTAAAATGTCATTTTATATGTAGTAATTATCTCTTTTATTGGGGCTTGTACAACTCTTATCACAATCCATCCATCCATTGTGTCAAGCATATCTGTGCATTTGTTGCCATCATCATTCTCAAAACATTTGTTTTCTACTTGAGCCCTTGGTATCAGCTCCTCATTTCCCCCCTCCTTCCCTGCTCCCCTCTCCCTCATGAGCCCTTGATAATTTATCAATTATTATCATTTTGAGACTCTTATTTTATGCACATGCATTAACTAGAATACTGAATGGAAGGGCTGTTCTTTCTAAGAGGTACTGTTCTATCTAAGTCAAACTGCAAGTTTGTGTTTCTGCTTCCATGGCTGTCTTAGGTTATTAGTCATGGTTTGATCCCAGGAGTAATCTAGATAGAAATGAAAAACACTCAGAAAACTGAAGGCGATGTCACAGAAATACACACGTGTGTTTGTCTTTTGCAGAATTACCTAGAAAAGTTCTATCAATTGCCCAAGACTCAGGAGCAAATAGAAAGGAAGAAGAATGCTAATGTGATTGTTGAAAAACTTAAAGAAATGCAGCAGTTCTTTGGGTTAAAAGTGACCGGGAAACCAGATGCTGAAACCTTGGCGATTATGGAAAAACCTCGCTGTGGAGTGCCTGATGTTGGTGATTTTATGTTAACCCCAGGAGAACCCAAGTGGCAACACACAGACCTGACCTATAGGTGGTATTTCTTGAGTGTCTGAATTCATTCATTCTGTGGGTATCCGTTGAGCTTTTAGGATTAGCGGGCAGTCTTCTAGGATTTGGCAGACACCAGGGACAAACATTCTCGACCTCGAGAAGTTGCGATCCTAGTGAATGTGTAGTTGAATGAAAAGGTAGGAAGTCCAGGAACTCTTTTCACTCGCAAGCCTACGATTTTTGTCTTCCTTCACCAATCAAGAGGACGGTGCTGAGGAGAGACTCTCTGTGAGCACTTACTTCAGCACCCCCTCCAAACTGAATTGCTACTAGAACAAAATCTAGTTGCTGTTGACATCTACTTCCATGATAAGAAGAGCCTACAATGGTTATTTGTATTTATCAAGTTGACTGGGCTTTCGTGTTTTACTTGGCTAGTCAGATACTAGTCTCATTGTCGTCATGAAGTAATTAGAGGTGGTCAGTCCGTTGATCTTCAGTAGATCCTATAACATGATAGGACATTGACATTGGTATAATGTAGTATGGTCATGTTCCATAATGTAATCTAATGCAATAGAATCAGACAATCCATTAGAAAGGGAGTTTCTCTCAGGTGAATTCTGCCACCCGATTTTGCCAGAACCCTCACATGTCACCATTCTGCACTCTGTCTGCCCTGTGGACTCTCCGATATTTGTTTAACTATTATGTTACAAGTAGTGAACTAAATGCTTTGTATATTTGTAATCCACATGGTAGTCTATGCTATTATCTTCATTTTATGAACATGGAAATTGGGGCTTAAAGACATAAAATAACTCGTCCAAGATCCTGGAGTTACCGAAGGCCCAAACCCAGGCATGAGCACTGTCTGTCCTCAACTCAGGCTCCTTTCATCCCTGTCTTCTAATCTTCCCCATTGGTAACACATCGGGTGTGCAAGTCACTCAATATATCAGGTTATTGATATCCTATCATTCTGTTGATACCCTGTTACTCCAGACAATAATGAACCCTTTACATATCTTCTCACTTTGAAGGATTAGAAATTACCCATCCTATGTGGAAAAAGCTGATGTGGAAACATATATTCAGAAAGCCTTTCAAATCTGGAGTGATGTATCACCCCTGAACTTCACCAAGATCTCAGAAGGAGAAGCAGACATTGAAATTGGGTTTTTCCAAAGAGGTATTCTCAAAACTATCATTCTCAGTTTTTCTTTTTATGGACAACCTGAGAGTCAGCAAAGACATAACGTGTATGTTTTTATTTCAGAGCATGGTGACAATTCTCCATTTGATGGGCCCAATGGAATACTTGCTCATGCTTTTCAACCAGGACCAGGTATTGGAGGAGATGCTCATTTTGATGCAGAAGAAACATGGACCACCTCCTCCGAAAGTAAGTTGAGCCCACGCGCAAAATAGGAAGGAACCTTGGCCATGCTACAAGCAAGGTCCCCATGCAAGTGTTTGTGGTATTTCAAACTCAATCAGACTGATCAAATAACAGTTCTACTACAGATCGTAACTTAATTCAGGTTTAGAAAAATACTGACTATATTTCTAGGATAGAGATCAGAAAACTATAGCCTGGGATCAAATCTCATCTGGAACAACCCCTCCCCTGCCCCGCCCCCCTTTTGGGTACGGTTTTATTGAAACAGGTCCACATTCATTTATTGGCAGGTTGTCCATGGCTGCTTTCAGGATACAGTGGTAGAGAGAGAGACCACGTGGCCCACGAAGCCAAAAGTACCGTCTATCTATACCTTTATAGGCAAAGTTTGCTGAACTCCACTTAAAAGTATTCAATTCTTTTCATATTTTGAAATTGAATGATGGTTATATAAAACTCTACTCACTGTCTTTAAGTCAGTGCCGACTCAACCCCCTGTGGGTTTCTGAGTCTGTTACTGTTCGTGAGAGTAGCAAGCTCAGTCTTTCTCCTGAGAAGCTGCTGGTGGTTTCGAACTGCCCACCATGTGGGTCACAGTCCAATGGGCAACCACTACACCCCCAGTACTCGTCAGGGGTAGAAAGTCCCTATCATTTAAAATTAAGGGAAAAAACTGAATTCTTTTTTAAAAAAACTGATCTCTTTAGAAAAGAGCAATTGCTTTCTTGTTCACCTAGTTATTGCATTTTCTAAGTTCTCTTTCAATGATATGCTCCAATGTAGCAAGTCATTCATTTCAAGAGAAGGCTCATAATAAGAAGGCTGCAGGGAAGAAAGGAAGCTATACCATATGATACTTTACAAAAGTATCTTAGTCTTGGCTTTCTAGAGAAGAAAAAGCAGTGAAATAGATAAATGATCGATAGATAGAAGATAGATAGATAGATAGATAGATAGATAGATAGATAGATAGATAGATATAGAAATTTACATCAAGAAAATGGCTCACGTAGTTATAGAAGCAGGCAAGTCCAAGCCCAGGCAGGCTCCAGGTCCATGGGTCAGAGGTCAGGTTAAAGCTTCCTCTGAGTCACAGAGCTGTGATGCTTGTCAGGAAATGCACAGGTGGGCGGCTGCAGAGACAATGACTGCAAGGTTGTGGGTCAGCTAACAGGCTTTGGGGCGTGGGGGGCGGGGGGCAGCAATCTGACAGGCTATTGGCTCAAGTCCGGAGAACCTGACGTCTGCAAGCCAAATGTAGGCTCCAGGCCCAGCAAAAAACAAGTAAGTATATACGGGAATCAAATCTCACCCTTGAGGTATCATGTGAATAGGGGTGTTGCATTCCACCCTCACCTTGTCCCGCTATGGAGGCTTATAGCAGAGTGGCTGTGATTACATTGTACTAAACCAGGCCTTAGTGGATTACGAGATGTTAGCTGACAAACCACTGAGAAATTGACACAGAACATTAACTACCATGCAAGGACAAGGGACAATACACCACAGAGTATCTTCTAAAATAACAACGGGAGAGACACCTGTATCCTTGCTTTGTGACTGTTATTCTTGTTATGTTCTAGTCATATATGTTTTGTCTCTTACACCAATTCCCTGGATCCAGAACTGACACATGACACCCGAAGACACGTGATAACACCCCACTGTTCTGTAGCCGCCATGCTAGTCCAGATAGTCAGTATTTCTCATCTGAACTAAGTGAGCCAGGTCCCTAATGACACTCCACTTCCAACCACTGATCCCTCCTTTTTCCCCCACTAGCTGTGGCAAGATTTGTCCTTGGAAAGTCAATCTTGGAACATATTCCAGTCCTGCTTAAAACTCTCATATTCTGTACCAAATAAGGTCTAAATAGCTTCATTTGGCATGAAAGTCTTTTGGTGAATTTCTACACTAATTTTTTTCTTGACCTGTCTTCATAGTCCATACACATGCCAACCTCTCCGTTACTAGATCTCTGTTTGTGCTTTTCAACATCTCTAAAGTTGTTCACATAGCTTCCTCCTCCCCAAATGCCCTTCCCCATCCAGCAAGCCCACCTTTCACACACACTCTCTCTCATCTTGCCATACTAAATCACACTCAGCTTCCTGCTTTGTCTTTTATCTGGAACATTCTTTACCCGCACAATCACTCAAGCCTGTGCTACCTCACTGCTTGCCCTTCGTTATTCTGGGCATTCAAGTTGCTCGCACACATATCTCTCTTTCTTGGCCATGTAAGCAGAGAATGATGGCAACCTCACACCTACCTTGTCACACTGTAGTTCAAGAACTAAACAATAATCATTTTAATGCATACATTAATGCCACCACTTGCCTGTCAGTTTTGTCATGTTGTGGTGGCTTGTGTGTTGCTGTGATGCTGAAGGCTATGTCATTGGTATTTCAAAGACCAGCAGGATCACCCAAAGTGAATAGGTTTCAGGAGAGTTTCCAGGCTAAGAAGAGATCATAAAGAAGAAATAGGCTGTTCACTTCAGAGGGGTTAGCTACTGACCTGATGTCACTCCATGGATCACATCAAAACATTGTAACTTACTGAACACTTAGTGAGTAGAAGTAGAGCATTGGAAGAGACATGCCAGAAGAAGAGCCCCCTCAGGCCAGAAGGCACCCAATACATGACTGAAGAAGAGGTGCCTTCTCCAAGCAGAGGAGACCACAATGGGCAGGATGAAGTAAAGCCTGGGAGAGGAACGCCTTTGAGAGCTTCATTTGCTGGTGAAGCACAAATGAAACTGAGAAGAAACATCTGCAAACATCAATTGACCATCAGGCCTTGGAATGTGCTAGTATGAAACTAGGAAAAATATGAAAATAGGAAAATTGGAAGTTGTGAAAAATACAATGGAAAAACATAAAAATCAACTTTCTAGGCATTTGTGAGCTTACATGGATTGGTGTTGGCCATTTTGAATCAGAAAATCATACCGTTTACTAGACTGGGAATGGCAAAATCAAGAGGAATGATGCTGTATTCATCATCAAAGAGGACATTTCAGGGTCTGTCTTGAAGTAACATGCTGTCTGTGATAAAATAATGTCTATCCACATAGAAGGAAATTCAATCAATACAAATGTATGCATCAATAGAATTTTATCACTCGAGCAATTGATGCAGAAATGGAAGAATTCTACCAACGCCTCCGTCTAAAACTGACCAAACATGCAATCAAGATGTATCAATCCTGTTGGTGGTTGGAATGCAGGCGCACAAAACAAAGAAGGAACACTCATTGGAACACGTCACTGTGAAAAAGGTGATGGAAAAGAAGCTGGAGGTGGCATGAGAGAACTGTGCAAAATCAAAAAGCTCTTCATCTCAAATACCTTTTCTCAACAACAGAAAAGGTGCCTATTCACGTGGACATCTCCACATAGAACCCACAGAAATCAAATGGACTATACCCGGTCTCTGTAAAACAAGATGATGGAGAAGTTCAATATCAGCAGCTAAAACCAGGCCAGAGACCAACTGTGGAACAGACCATAAATGGAAGTTCAGGTTGAATTTGAGCAAAGTGAAAACAACGTCACAAGAGCTAAAATACAACCATAAGTCTCTCCCACCTGAATTTCGACAACATCTCAAGAATCGATTTGATGTATTAGACACTAATAACCGAAGACCTGAAAAACTGAATGACATCGAGAACATCATGCATGAACAAAGCAGCAAAGGTCATTGAAAGACAGGAAAGAAAGAACACATCAAAGTGTGTATCAGAAGACACAGTGAGACTTGCTCTTCATTGTACAGTAATGATGACAAATAGAAGAAATGGTGACATCAAAGAGCTGAGCAAAAAATTTCCAAGGGCAGCAGGCGAAAACTATGTCAAATGTTATAAGGAAGTGTGCCCAGCCCTACAGTTAGAAAACCAGACAGGAAGAATATGCTCAGCATATCTTAAACTAAAGCACAGAAAGAAAAAGTCAAGCCTCAAGTTGCAACATTGAAAGATTCTTTGTGCAGAATAATGAAAGATGTAGGAAACATCAAAAGAAGATGGAAAGACTACCCAAAGTGACTGTCCCAAAAAACAAAAAAAGGAGTTGACATTTACCATTTCAAGAAGTAGCATATGAGCAAGAACTAATGATAATGAATGAAAAAATCCAAGCTGCGGTGAAAACGTGAGCCAAAAACGAGCCTTCAGCAATTGATGGAATGCCAATGGAAACGTTTCAACATGCCAGTGTAGCGCTGGAGCCATCACTGGTGTATGCCAAGTAATTTGGAGGACAGCTACTTGGGTGACTGTCTGGAAGAGGTCCATATTTGCACCCCTTCCAAAGAATAGTGACCTAACAGGATATGCAAATTAGAGAACAATATCATTGGCCTCACATACAAATAAAATGTTGCTGAAGATCGTCCAACAACTGCTGCAGCGGTACATTGACAGGGAGCTACCAGACGTTCAGGCTGGATTCTGAAGACGACGTGGAACAGGGGATTTCACTACCAATGTCAGAGGGATCTTAGTGGAAGGTAGAGAATACCAGAAAGATGCTTACATGTATTTTGTTGACTACGCAATGATCGATGTACAACCCCACCTGCCCAGGGGGATGAACAACCGAAACTTGGCTGAGGGGAGACAGCGGACGGTGTAAGATAGGAAAATAATAATGATTTGTAATTTATCAAAGGGTCACGTGAGTGAGGGTAGGAAGGGGAAAAAGAGGAACTGATACCAAGGGCTCAATTGAAAGTAAATGTCTAGAAAATAATGATGACAATGTATGTACAAATGTGCTTGATACAATGGATGTATGGATTGTTATAAAAGCTGTAAGAGCCCCCAATAAAATGATTTAGTTTAACGAGAGAGAGAGAGAGAGAGAGAGAGAGAGAGAGAGAGAGAGAGAGAGAAAGATGGAGTAGGAAAGGTGGTTCTGGCTGAAAGGTTGCTGCTCCCTTGGAGATTATATTCCTGTCAGATGTCAGGCCTTTCATCACACATGCTTGCATTGCAGATTACAACTTGTTTCTTGTTGCTGCTCATGAATTTGGCCACTCCCTGGGGCTTTCTCACTCCTCGGATCCTGGTGCCTTGATGTACCCCACCTACGCTTTCAGCGACCCGAGCACCTATTTGCTCCCTCAAGATGACATCAATGGCATCCAGACCATCTACGGTAAGGTCACCTGGAGGTGATGATAACACTTGGTGGGAGCTGGAAACAGGGCCCAGCAGGCCCCACTGAAGAGCTGAGCATCTCTCGCTTTGCACATCTCTCTGTCGCTCTCCCCTGAGCACGTTGAACTCTGCAGGTTCTCTGGAGCTCACGTTGCATTCGCAAAGGAGGCTTGGCTATGGGGAGCTAAGCATGCTTGGCAAATGTAAGGAAAATAATAGGAAGAACTGCATCACATTGCTTTTCCAATGAAAAAGAAATTAAAGGTACAACTACCCTTTTTTCTACAACAATCCTGCTCCTCGATATATTTCCTCCCCCTAAAAATCCCACAAAGCCCCAGCAGGGCCATGTCCAAGGCCTGCCTAGGATGTCTGCTACCATGTTGTTGGCGGTGCTGTAGGAGTGGGAGAGCAGCCGAGGGTGGACCAGGAGGAGGAGATGCGGATGAAATGTGGGGCGTGTGCAAGCTGGAGTGCTGGGCCACAGCCGCAGCAAAACTTCCTCGTGCCTGTGGCAAGAACACAGAGAGATCGAGACAACATGGTGCTTAGTGAAACGGAATCAGAATTATACATATTACACAGAGTATAAAGTATATCTCACAACATGAATTAAAATGCATATAGATGAAGCGAGACATTTTCAAGAACATAGTCTACAAAAAAGGGTAATGAACACATAAAAATAGTGGTCTCTAGCGATAACAGGGGAACGGAGTGGAATGTGGAGAGGATAGGGATGTGTTTTTAAAGGCCGAACTGACGCTTCTCAGGGTCTGCGTAAAATCATTACAAGTCTCCACCCTCTTCTCCTAGTCGCTGGAAGGATGAACAAGAGAGCAGGGAAGCATTCCTATTGTTTGTTCAGGTGGCAATGAGTAGATGTGAGATTTAATGGTACTGCATGTGACAGAGTAGAATTGTCCTGTGGAGTGTTCTAAACTGCAATCTTTACTGCAGCAACTTGCCAGTCTCTCTTCCGTAGAGCCATGGACTGTCAACATGGCAGGTTAGTCCTCCATTAAGCAGAGTGGGGCGGGGTGGAGGGGGGTCAGCACTGCACAGCCAAACCTACCAGGGTGCTAGAACCATAACATTTCGTTCTTGACCACAGAACGTCTAAGAATGAGAAGCCCTTCTCTCATTGCCTCTCCTCCTCAACGCCTTTCTCCACCCCCTCCAAATCCCCTTCTTGCCTCAAGAATGCTTTAACGTCTCTGAATTGGTAGCATAGCCCTTAAGTCTATAAAGAGAAAAAGAAGTAAAGCAATCTTCCTTCAAAGGCTATTAATAAAGCTCAATTTAGGCTTACATCTTGGGGTGAAAGGTCAGGTCTTTATTTGGGAGTGGGTTTTGAAGGGGAAGCAGAAATAGATAAAGATTAGAAACAATGGGGGAAAGGGGGAGAAATGGGGAAAAAGGTACCAAGAACGGTTGTTGTTGCTGTTTTTAAGAGGGTGTGGGGTTATACTCAAATTTCTTGACTTCACAATTCAGCTTGGAACTGGCTCCATAAACCATTCTTCCTCTTCTTAAAAAAATTAAGAGGGCCAGGTCTACAGTGACTTCAATGTCTTTGGGATAATCTGGTAGCTCTCCTCGCCACATTGAAACTCCTTCGTCTTTCTGGAAAGTGCCAGGCTTATCTTGATACTCAACATAAGCTTTTCTAATTTCTTTTAACAGGGCCTTCAGACAACCCTATCAAACCCACTGGCCCAAGCACCCCCAGAGCCTGTGACCCCAGATTGACTTTCGACGCTATCACCACACTGCGGGGAGAAATATTTTTCTTTAAGGACAGGTATAAGATGGAGTAGGCCCTTCCTTTGACTTCCCTTACTGGCGTGACCTTGAACAGAATTCTAACTGAGTCAGACATTTCCCACCTTTTCCTTTGAATTCTACAGTTACTCATCTCATTGGTATTTTTGGTGCTTTCTGGATAATTTAAAACATCAAGGGAAAAAGAAAACTGAAACGTGTAAACTGGGGTTTATCTGCTTGAAGACACCACAGTTAGGTTTGCCTGGCACCAATCCATCATTTAATTCTATCCCCAGTCAGTCAAGTAAATGGAAACCATCCCTTAACTAGCTGTGTGGCGGGGGTGGGTGGCCGCAAGCATTTCAGTGCCTAGGTTTGTCATGCTTGCATTGGCTGTTTTGAGATTATATAACTAACCAAAAAGTTGGTTCGTACTCGTCCAGAGAAGCCTTGAAAGAAAGGCCTGGTGACCTGCTTCCAAAAAGTTTTGAAATCCTTCCAAAACACAGTTCTACTCTTAAAAACCTGACTACCTAGAGTTGGAATCAATGGCACTGCAAACAAGTTCGGGTTTTTGTTTTGCCTTCTGAGCAGAGATTGAGTGTATTTGCTTTTGCCTTCTGCTGTGAACAACATACTCTCCAATTTTTTGAGAATTATAATGAATGATACTAACAAATTAAGATTTGTCATCGTGTCAGAAAAGGACAAAGCAAAGTATAATCCAGTGATCCAGTGTGGCAATTCTTATCAACACCTCTGAAAACTGGAAGGTGCTCAGCAGATGGGCAGTATCTCCCCAAGGGCAGGCCATGTGCTGGCCATTGTGATAGCATGCTGCATCCAATAGCGTATTAGATTCCCCCAGCGAGTTTCCTCAGTGTCGTTACTAGACCAAGATTCGCAGAAGCTGCCTGTTTAAATTGTTGTGTGTGGGTTTGTGTGTCTGTGATTTATTTTACCCCTTGTTTTTCTCTTTCTTTGTGTTTGTTTGTTTTTCAGGTACTTTTGGAGAAGACACCCCCAGCTACGCAGCGTCGAAATGAACTTTGTGTCTCTATTCTGGCCAGGCCTGCCAAATGAAATACAAGCTGCTTATGAAGATTTTGATGAAGACCTAGTCTTCTTATTTAAAGGTAGCTGCGGAAGGTTTTCAACTGATTTGGAGTTCCGCCTGGAAGGAGGAAGCAGGCTTGTGTGCGTTCTTGGCGTAGTTATCTAGTGTTTGCTGTCATGCACACCTGCAATACCATAAGTGGGTACTTTTCCCACGGTTCAGCAAGCTACCAGTCCGCATATTTTCCCACTCGGGTGACAAGTGCGTCTGAGTCGAGTCCAGGTCCCCCAGTGGAGTTTCCGCATTGAAGCTCACTGAGGCAGCCTCTGGGACCTGCTGTGCACACTGAAGATCCGGCATTCAATGCCCTAGCGTTCCACGGCACCCCGGCCTGGTCCCCAGGATGGACCCAGGAGTCCGAGTCAATGTGACCCATTTGGTTCATCCACCAAAGACACTCCCCCTCGTGTCCCCAGGAGTATTTTCAGCCATCCTTCCCACCAACTGGAGGTCGGTCCTCCCTCTTTTCCTCCAACAGACATGCATTTGTGTCCCCCAAACGTGTTTAATCCCTTTCCCCTCTCCCGGCGTGTTTTTCCCATCAGTATCCCTCATCCCTCAGACAGGACTACTTATTTATAGATATAGGGATCAGGATTTGATCCTGATATAGGGGGGGGGGCGGGGTGGCGCACATTTCAATCTGTAGCAGGGTTCTCCCAGATTCGGAAAAGGTGAGCCAATGAGAGAGCAGGCCATGTTTTGGTGACCAGGTTTGCTTAGGTTATGTCCTTAGGTTCTGTCTGCCACAAATTTCTCTAGGACCGTAGGCAAATTGTAGCCTCTTCAAACTTCCCTTTTCTCAACTCCAAAATGAGAGAACCACATCGGTTTTTCCACCCAACTCCAATGTTTCCAGATTTCCGAAGGCCACAATTTAATCTTTGTCTAGAAGTCATGTGAAACAAATATCCAATTGTGGTGTCCTTGAATATCAGGCTACGAAATTTTCATTCTTTTTTAAGGTACTGTGAAATCGCAAGGCAGCTCATCATCCCAAAGGGTTACCTTTATCATACTCATCTTTTAAAGATTATTAGTTCTGTAATCGATTTCATTTGTATGCAGTATGTATACATGAAGTGGTGTGCATTTTATTGTAAAATGTGGAGAACATTACTTACCATACAACCTGGATCATTGGCAGGCAACCAGTACTGGGCTCTGAATGGCTATGATATTCAGCCAGGTTATCCCAAGGACATCTCAAACTATGGCTTCCCCAGCAGCATCCAAGCCATTGATGCAGCTGTTTTCTACAGAAGAAAAACATACTTCTTTATCAATAATCAATTCTGGAGGTAAGGTAACTTTTTTTCCAATTAGACATTGAAGTCTGCGTTTCTTACACTATCTACCAGCCACTAACGATGGTAAAAATTCATGACCCTGAAGATTTTTTTTAAAAATCTAGGTGGTTTTTTATTGAGTTTAGGTAAAATATATCCTTTTTTCAGAATAAAACTGTTAGTGCTTTGACCTTTGAAAATTTCATTTTTATGAACGAAAATTATGCAAATGGTATCGAGGAATCTGTATCATGGAAAACAGTAAGGTTCTAGGATGGGAAGTAAAGAAAGCATTCGGTTGAGTATGCACTCAAGCATTATGCAAATAGCCTATGGACTTGAGTGTTCCAGTTAGACTTATTTATGTTTATTCATACACACATGCATGTGAACATTTATGTGTACACATACATACAGTTGAACCTATGAAGTAGGATTACAATCTTTAGAAAATAGAAGCTTTTAGTTTAGTGGGGAATGGGAACCAACTCTACATCAGCAATCAGCAGGCTTTTTTAATATTGATGATACCCATCTCATGAACACTGAGTCAATGCCGGCTCTTATGAGCCTATAGGACAAGGTCGGACTGCCCCTGTGAGTCTCCAAGACTGTATCTGGGAATAGGAAGCCCAATCTTTCTCGCATAGTGGCTGGTGGTTTTGAACTGCAGACCTTGAGGATCCCAGCCCAACTCTTAACCACTACACTACCAGGGCTCACCTAGTGATACCCATAACTTTTATAAATGGGTATGTACCCTTCGGTAAAGAAGTTGCCCCTTCTTAACCCCAGGAAAGAGGACATTGTGAGAATTGACAGAGAAAAAATATGTGAAAGCACTTTGTAGTCTGTTCACGTTAAAGAAAACTACTCTCAGTATACACTATATTTGTAGTACAGTATGCAACTTTTTTCCCTCAGATATGACAATGAAAAAAAATCCATGGAACCAGGATATCCAAAAAGCATAGCAAATACCTTTCAAATAACAGAAAGTAGAATTGATGCAGTCTTCTATCAGGATTGTAAGTAGAAAAAAAGTAACAACTTTCTTTAAATTATTATTTTAAATAGCATGTTTGCAACTGTTAATTACATCACAACAGGTGGGGAGGGATTATAATTGAAAATGTCTGAAACTCCACTTCCACAAGCTAACTCGACAAATCTCTTCCTTTACAGCCTTCTTCCTTTTCTTCTGTGGCCCAAGATACTATGCATTTAGTCTTAATTCCAATCGAGTTACTAGACTTGACAGAAGCAATAAATGGCTTAACTGTAGATAAAGTTTAAGCACATTCAAATTTGTATTCATTTTCTCTGAATGCAAATGGAAGAAAATTGAATTTGCATATCCATTACATCATATCTTTTTATACTTTGCTCAACAATAAATGGTCACACTGTTCGCCCCCACTGTATGCGCTGGGCCTGTCCTCGGTGAGAATGTGTGTGGAATGACCCACTGTTTGCAGAGATGAGTCCAACTGCCCACGCATTCTGTCTCAGGTGAGCACATCTATCACAATAGAACCACAGGACAATAGCTATCTTTTTCACCGCAAGGTTCACTATTCCATTACTTGCTTATGTGACTTCTATGTTTATATCTTCCTATTTCTTGAGATATGCCTTAAGTGTGTCCGCTGAACACAATGTAGTCCTAGGTTTTCACTATCTCTCAGAATGACAAACAACAGCCACAGTGCCCTTTGACGCTACAAAAAGTGTGATGCCATTTTGCACTCTTGGAAATGAATGTATTTGGTGCTTGTGTGCTACAGGAGCTCTGGTGGCACAGTGGTTAAGTGCTCTGCCAATAGGCCGAAAGGCTGGCATTTCAAGCCCACCCAGTGGCTCTACTGGAGAAAAAAATCAAGTGGTCCATTCTGTAAAGATTAAACCAAAAATGTATGATATACCACAAGCACAAGGGGAAAATAATAATTTTTTTAATGTAACTGCTTTTAAAAAATGTTTTTTATTAAATGAGAATCACAACCTTAAAAGCCCTCCAGTTTCCTTACCTATCAGATCGAAACACCAACCTGAGTGGTTACATAGGGTGAAAAGTAAAATTGAAACAGACTTCAATTTTGGGGTGACACACAAGCTAGTTCCCCCCCCCCCAAAAAAAATAGAGTCCAAACCAAAAACATCTCATTGTCCTCAAATTGACCCCAATTCAGAGCAAGCCAAACCAAAGAAACCAACTCGTGACCATTGAGATAATGGTCCCTCAGTGATCCTGGACAGGGTTCCCCAACGCTGTAAACCTTTGTGGGAGTAGACAGCCTCCTAGTTTTCCCTGAAGTGTCTAGTGGACTTGAACTGCCAACCTTGGGGTTAGCAGCCCAGTGCTTAACCCACAGCACCACCAGAGATCTGCCCCCATAGGGTTTCCAAGGCTGTAATCTTTAGGGAAGCAGACTACCACATCTTTCTTGCTCTGAGGGCCGGTGTGTTCAAACCAGGGACCTCCTGGTTAGCAGCCCCAGCATGTAACCGCCGCAGCACGAATGCTCCCTTCCCATAAAGAGGACAGTCTCATCAACCCTATGGGGCAGCTTCCCTCGGCAGCGAGTTGGCCTCAGCTCCACCGCGCACAGCAGCAACAGCAATTGCTATACGATAAACTACTGCTCGCAGGGTGCTAGCCTGGAAGCTCTCCTGAGGAGCTGGGGCATCTTCCCAGGAGAGCAGCAGAGTGGAGAGGGGCCCCTCCTGCCTCACCTCCTCCTTGCTCTCTTCTGCAAGAATCCATGAAATTAGCGACTGGAATCACTTGCTCCTTGCTTCCTTATTTCCTGGAACGACATACTACCTACACCTGCCCCAAGCCACGGTATTTTCATTTGCTTCAGATGCTTGTGAAAGTTGAACTTTGGATATGGAAAATCGAAGAAGAAATGATGTGTTTGAATTAGGGTGCTGGGGAAGAACATTGAAAGTTCGATGGATTGCCAAAAGAACACGCAAATCTGTCTCGGAGGAAGTACAGCCAGAATGCTCCTTGGGGGCGAGGAGAGTGAGACTTTGGACGTGTTATCAGAAAAAAAAAAAAAAACCCTGAGGAAGGACGCCATGCTTGGTCAAGTAGTAGGGCAATGAGAGAGAGGAAGGCCCTCAACCCGATGGAGTGACACGGTGGCTGCAACGCTGGGCTGGCGCACGAGAACAACGGTGAGGACAGCACGCGACCGGGGTTCTTTCTGTTGTACACAGCGTCGCTGGGAGTCAGAACAGACTCGCCAGAGCCTAGCAACACCAACACATCCCGTAAACAACAGCAACACATCCCGTAAACCACACCAACACACCTGTAAACAACACCAATACATTCCGTAAACAACACCAACACACCCCGTAAACAACACCAACACACCTGTAAACAACACCAATACATTCCGTAAACAACACAAAATTCCATGCATCTCACTGAATCCAGTGAAACAGTTTAGAGGTATACATTTGCAGAGGGCTCTTATCTGATAAGAACTTTAGATGTAGAACAAAAATGTCTAGTCCAGAGATCAAATTTCCATATTTTCCGTTTGTAAAGCAACTTATTACACACAAAAACTTGTGACTTGAAAATCTATTTCTTCTAGCACATTCTATTTTCTGACTCTCAACCTTTAAATTCCATAGATAACTAACACAGTATAAATAACTAAGTTGTTTCTTATTTTGGTTCAAAAATCATCTATTAAGTGAGTTTGAAATAAAGATTCTATTTCAAAATTATTGATTTGTAATCTACTTACAATTTTTTAAACGTCACCACATGGTCTAAAGTTGAAATAAGAAATAGCAAATTCCAGGTATATTCAACCATTTAGTTTCTTCTTAGAGAGATAATATTGATAAACATTTAGATACCACTTAACTCTTTATGAAGTATTTTATATTTAATATCCTCAAAAAATTCCTTTGGTGATACCAGGACATTATTCTCAACTTACTTTATAAGATGAGTAAATAGAAACTAATATATACTAATATAATAATATAAACTAATATATACTATCACTTCGCTCATTCATTTATTCAACAGAAAATAACCACTTCCGTGTCTCGGGTTCTACACTATGAGACAAATATACAAAGACTTCATCGCATCAACTTAACAAGAATAAATGACCCATAAAAACTGAGCTTTGCTTTCTTAACAGTAGAATCCATGTCAGACTGTTATGTTTCCTAAAACCTCCTATAAGGCTAGATTTCTAACATATTTTTTTAAAGGAAGAGTCATCTTTTCAGAACTCCTACTTATTATAGATTCTTGGCCCAAATTCTATTTATGCGTTGTTTTACATGAGAACTGAGTTCATGTTATTTCTTTAACTTGAGTCATAGGAGATGAGCTGCAAAAGGAAGAGTAATAAGGACTCTGAAAAGTAGCTGTTCCTTTTCACTTGAAGACTTCTTGACAACACATGGTATATTCTGATAGTTATAATAAAGTTTTATATGAATACAAGCGATGCAAAGATATAAGCTTAGAATGGAAATGATGAGATAGATCACTTTTAATCCTAGGTTGAGTTTCTTAGAAAGCAGAGAGGAGGCCAAGATCTTGTGGGGACTTCTTTTATTCCGGTTGTGGTGGTAGAAGGCAAGTGAGGGGCAAGCAGAAGGAACAAAGACCATGCTTTGAGTCAGGGAAATTCAACTCAGCCATGGCCAAGAAACTGAAAGCAGAAAAGACTAGGGTTTTCTAAATGTTGATCATCTGGAATAGTAGATAGAAAAAGAAAAAAATTCAGGTTGAGGCCCTGTAATGGGGAACAAACACAGAAGAGATGAAGACCCGCATCTCATAATTCATCCTTTCAAAAGCCTGGTGCTTGATTTGGGATTATTGCCTCACCTGCGAGTGGCACACACTCAAGGTCATGCTGCTGGCCACCATCTTTGAGCCCGACGCAATTTTTCATTCTCACCTTGAAGAGATGTGATTGTTGCTACGCAGTGCTCAAGCCCCCTTGTCTCCTAAGAGGGAAATTGAATTTCTAGTAGGGTTTCGATATATAATGTTTCCCATTCTGGTTTACTCACACTGAAAAACCTGGGATCCATTCCAGTGTGGCTTTGCCAGCCATGACTGAACTGGACTGACCTGTGCAGAGGTTAGACAGAGAAGGAGGAGAAGCTGATACAAGAGTGTGTTCTCAAGGCTGGGCTACAGGCAACTGGGGCTCCATTCCACCAGGACCTCTTGAGAAGCCTGCAGCATACCTTTCAATTATCCATTCATGAGACTCGTCCCTTGGGTGTTAATTCCTGGTTGCCTTTCTGATCTGGCAGGTATCTGTTGCATCCACTTGCCCTGGGCCCGTAGAGGAAGGGCACCCAGCATGCAATTGAGGTTGGGTTTTGTCAGAGCGAGGTGAGTGTAAGATTAGACAAACCTGTCCAAAGCCTCTGTAACTCAAACCTGAAGTTTGCCAAGAAGGTGACACACAGAGCTACAAGTATCTCCTACAGTTAGTTTTCTGGCAGGGAGACTTTTTTAAAAAACCTATTTACACATATGGTCACTGGGGAAATCTCAATCGAGCGATGTCTTCTAGTCTCTTACCCTAACACCCATTCTCCTTCACCCCTCTTCAATAGGAGCCCAGTTTCCTTCATGGTAGCAACGTATCCAGCTACAAAGTAGTATTTTGCCTCCCCCTCCTGTAAAATGTGGCCCTATGTTTTCAGTTCTAGCCAAAAAGGTAAAAGCAGAGTGGTGGGTCGGGCTTCTGGAAAGACTCAGAGTTTTCTCTTCTGCCTTCCTCCTTCCTGCCATCTGTCATGCAGCTACAACAGAACTCGAGGGGCCATGCGGAACCCTGAGTCAGCAGCACCCTGAGAGAGTGGTGCAGCAAGGTCAATGAGGCTGCCTCCTTTATGATGTCGAGCTGTCCGACAAGTCCTGAGTTGTCAAATCTGAACTTAATTTATGTGAGGAATGAACAATTTTTAATTTTATATTGAAGTAAAATATTCAGATGATTACTTATTAGATGGAAAGAACACATACTAAAATCAAGCCAAGGAAGAGACATGTAAGGCAGGGTCTCTGAGGGTTCCAGACACGGAGCTTTCATCGCCCCTCCCCCTGAGGCCAGGGGTCACTATGTGGCAATACCAAAGCCAAAGCCAAACGCACTGCCATCCCGTCAACGCTGACTCATAGAGACACCAAAGGACTGGCTAGAAATGCCTCTGTGAGTTTCTGAGATTGTAAACGGTGACAATATGGATGGAATATTTCCAGCCAAGGAAACTCATTGTTCAAAGTTTTATTGGGATTCCGTTACATCGGCCTGATGGGTTGATTGCCCACATGGTTGATCTCAGCCTCCAGATCAGTTGACAAAAAGTAGCTCACAGCCCCCATCCTAAATCACAGGGTAGCTCTTTCTGGTTCAGCCAGCCCTTCAACTCTGAGATCATGGAATATGGCCAACCCTCTTCCCTTAAAGCGAAGTCACTCCTGTCAAGCATGATCTTGCCCACTTCCCAGAATCCAAGGACAAAGGCCAGATCTCCCTTTGGGCAATGTCAAATCCTGTACTACATACTGGACAAGGAGATTTCCCCCTCAGAATAGAAGATATCTCAATAGAATCTGGAAAGCAATGGAAAAGTACCTTCAAAACAGTTTATGATTTTCCTTGTTTAAACAATTTTATTGGCACAGAATCTGCATATCATATAATTCAATAGCTTAATCATATCCAGAAGCATATGATCATGACCACAATCAATTTTGGAACATTGTCTTTCTTATATTCACTGTTTAGCTAACCATGTCGCCCAACCTCCCCTGCCATGCCCTCAAGAAATCATTAATCCAGCTACCATCACTATATATTTACCTATCCTGGATTTCATAGACAGAAAAACATCTTTAATAGTTTACTATAAACAAACAAAAAACAATAACAACATAAAACAGGAAAACTTCACCTGAAATGAAGGTAGAATTTTAAGGGAAAATTATTTCAGCTTGAAATTCTATATCTAGTCACACCATCAAGAAAGATGCAAAACATTTATTTTCTTGACATTTGATGTTAGCTTCATGGGAGTGCTATAACAAAGTACTACAAACAGAATGCCTTAAATGTCAAAAATGCATTGTCTCACAATAATCCTGGGGCTAGAAAAAATAAACGAGGATTCTGACAGGGTCAGTTCCTTCTGAAGGCTCGGCGGGAGCATAGTTTCAGTGCTGGGGTCAACCAGCTATCCTGGCTTCTGTATCTTTCCTATATCAGCCTCCCTCTTTATCTTGGTCTCTCTCTTCCTTTTCATAAAAAATAAGACCATCCCCATTACTATCTGTACATCTTCTCACTCCAGTTGGGCTACGCTTCCTATTGCTTCCCGTGTTTCTCTCCTCTCAGAGCAGCTCTCCATTCCTCTGTAAAATCCAAATTTGACCCACTCACCAAGCCCCAGTTCGAGCCCCCACCCCCTGCATGGAGTCTTAGGAGCCACTCCCGCCACAGTGATGGCCACCTTCTGGCCTCGCCTGGTCCTTCTAATCCGAATGGTGAACTTTGCCACTTGTCTCCATTTTGCCTTGCATTCCTAGTTGTCACTGACACAATCACGACTCAGGGTGACCTACCCCATGTGTGTCAAAGTAGAGCTGCACGTCATCAGGGCTGCAAGGCGGTGATGCTGTGCAAATAGACTGCCAGATCTTTGATCTCAGAGGCCTGGGTGGGTTCCAACTGCCAGCCTTTTGATTAGCAATTGAGGAGCTAGCTCATTACAACACCCGGGGTTCCTATCCTGTATTCTTCACACAACAGCGCAACATCTGATTGGGTACTCTGCGTTCTCCAACAAGAATGACAAGGTACCTTACCCCTGTTGGCAATCACCGCTGCTCAGCTCGCAGGTGCTCAAAAAACACGATGCTTTTGCTAAGCAGGATCATCCAATGATGGATTCAGGTTTCTTTTCTTCCTTTTTTTATTAAACATTATTTTATTGGGGTTTGTACAACTCTTATCACAATGCATCTATCTATCCATTGTGTCAAGCACATTTGTACATTTGTGGCCCTCATCATTCTCAAAACATTCGCTTTCTACTTGAGACCTTGTTATCAGTTCCTCATTTTTGCCCTCCCTCCCTTCCCCTCCTTCCTTCAAGAACCCTAGATAATTTATTAATTTTTTTTCATGCCTTACACTGTCCGACGTCTCCCTTCACCCACTTTTCTGTTGTCCGTCTCCCAGGGAGAGGGTTATATGTAAATCATTGTGATTGGTTCCCCTTTTTCCCCCACCATCCCCTTCTCCTCCTGGTATCACTACTCTCATTAGTAGTCCTGAGGGGTTTATCTGCCCTGGATTTCCTGTTTCTAGTTCTTATCTGTACCAGTGTACATCCTCTGATCTCGCCATTTGCAAGGTAGAATTGGGATTATGATTGTGTGGGGGAGGAAGCATTTAGGAACTAGAGGAAAGTTGTATGTTTCATCGTTGCTACACTGCACCCTGACTGGCTTGTCTTCTCCCCGCGACCCTTCCATAAGGGGATGTCCAGTTGCCTACAGATGGTCAGGTGTTTTTTTCATGACATCAAACTAGCAAGATATTTTGAGGTTTCATTCCTAAGAGAATCACTTTACAATCTCTCTCACATAATCATGGAAATTGTAACAAAGCAGGGGTAAGCATGCCTCTATGACCTAGGCCCCTTTGCCTATTCTGACCCCAACCATTCCTCCCACACCACGTCACTTCGGCTGGGTTTGATCATTTCTTACAGTGGCCGCACAGAACTCATGGACAATAGTCACAGATAAAGGGGGTTATTTTAGGGACGTTAATAGGTTACCACAGGCAGGATCAGCAAACTGAGGATGCAGCCATTGGTCCACAGCAACACCTCTCCTCAGCCATCAGCCAAGTCTCTCTCTGGTCCTCAGTGTCTCAGCCATGTGCACCCTTGACTTTTGCTTCCATGGGTCAAGAAGTCAGCCCACCTGTGGTTTTGCCCCACAGTTCCATAGTCTCAGACCAATTGAGAAGAGGGTCTCAGTGCTGCTCTTCTGAGTCTCCCTGCCACAGTCTCGGGGGCATCTGATCTTGGCAGCATCTGCCACTTCAGAGATCTTGGACGGGCTTTCCCAAATGGTCCTGCATCTATCTGTGTCCCCAATGGCTCTTGGATTGTGAGCACTGGCTTTGATGGAGGTGTGGGCTCTTTTAGCTGATCTTATCTGCAAGGAAAATGAAGGATGGCTCCTTAAGTCACCAGTAGCCTAAAGAAACTCACAAGGAAAAGGATGAGACGTTCACGGCCTCTACTACAGTCAGGTTAATCCCAACCTACTCCTGTCCCACAGTGTAGCAGAGAACACCCTCTAAAATGGGGATCGTAGTCACTGGCATCGAGTCTAGAGCTATAATCCATCACGAGAATCACTCTGGCTAGAAGGACTATATTAATGGACCATATCTCAGATAGAATCACGTGCTTATGGTTCCAAAAATCTCCTTGCGAGGACAACAATAGCTGGAGGCTCACTTCATTCCATTACGTGATGAGGAATGGCTGTTTGCAAACCCAATGCAGACCACGATCAGAATCAAATCAGTCTAGGAAGGGAAAACGGAAAGCAGATTGTGACATACTTTATGGCAAGTGTCCCTCTCTGTTATTAATTAAGTGGTGATACATGCCAATTCCTGCCACGTCTCACTCTACTTTCCTCAATACTGTTTCCACAGAACCAAGCTTTAACCGGAGAGACAGGAATGAGGAGCCTTTCCGTTCTGCTCTTGCTCTTTATCGGACTCTCTTCTCCGTTCCCAACAGACCAAGGGTTGGCTAATGAAGAAAGCATGCTACTGGCTCAGGTACCGTCTCCATAATTCTATCAACAAACTATCAATGACATTCACTTTATCAATTGTTGATTGTCTTGGGGTCTCAAAAAGGTAGCAAAAAAATTCCTTTCAAAGAGTACCAAATTTCCTTGTAAAAAGTTGCTTTTCCTTTTCCGGGGTCTAGGGACCGGGCAGTGTGGTGTTCTATTGCACACGGGGTCTGTTATGTGTAAGTTCTGCTGTACACAGGGTCACTGTGCGTCAGAACCAAATTGTTGGCACCGAGCAGCAACAAGGGCCTGGAGGATCCGTGTGTGGTCCAGGGTGGAGGTGGGACTATGGAGAAGGCAGGGTTTGCTCCAACTCTGGGTTAATGAGAGGAGGAAAGAGATGCCCTTAAAAGAAATGGAGATAAAAAGAGGACCTGATGCAAAGGGCTTAAGTGGAGAGCAAATGCTTTGAGAATGATTGGGGCAGGGAATGTGCAGATGTGCTTTATACAATTGATGTATGTATATGTATGGATTGTGATAAGAGTTGTATGAGCCCCTAATAAAATGTAAAAAAAGAAAAGAGGAGAAAAAAAAAGAAAATGATTAGGACAAAGAATGTACAGATGTGCTTTATACAATTGATGCATGTATATGTGTGGATTGTGATAAGAGTTGTATGAGCCCCTAATAAAATGTTTTAAAAAAAAGAAATGGAGATATCTATAACAGTACTTTGAACGTGTAGACCTTCTCTCTAATCTGGAGCAGTATGAGCAGCTCCTTAGGAAAAAGATTTGTCATCTGCTCTCATCAATGTTACACCCTAGAAACCCCTATATGCCCATTCTATTTTTTCACACAGGGTCTCTGTGAATTTAAATCCATTTGATGGCACTTAAAAGCTATATATATATATATATATATATATATATATATATATATATATATATATATATATATATATATATATATATATATATATATATATATATATGAAACAGGTAAGCATGCCACAACCATTCCTCCCACACCACGTCGCTTCGGCTGGGTTTGATCATTTCTTGCAGTGGCCACGCAGAACTCATGGACAATAGTCACAGATAAAGGGACGTTAATAGGTTACCAGAAGACAGAATCAGCAAACTGAGGATGCAACCATTAGTCCACAGCAACATCTCTCCTCAGCCATCAGCCAAGTCTCTGGTCCTCTGGTATATATATATACCAGAGGTATATATATTCCATAGCTTTGGAGATTTCCTCAAAAACCACCAGAGTTAATTTGTCAATTTAAATCACTAATTAAATAGGCTAACCAGGTACAGGAGAAATTCATGACCATTTTCATGAATGCATTTTGACCAAAATTGCATGATTAAATTTAACTCAAGATTTGCTAAATCAAACTGTTATTATTTTTGTATCCAGCTGTCTGCCTAGGACTAAACATTTGTTTTCTTGACAAGCTCCTGTTATCTGGGTAGGTGATAGCTACATGCTAAACAACCAGAATGGTAACTTCTCTCTCTGGTTAAGTTTGGTTGGGAAAGAAATGCACTTGAAGGAAAGGAATTTTGACCCAGCTGCCTTTTGTTTGAAATGAGTACAACTTATTTGTTACAAAGATATAATAAGAGAATTTATTGAAAGGGTTTTATAGGAACTCTCCCAAACCTCTGAAAAGTTTTGATAAGCAAGGTGTCTCAGGGAAATGAGATGAATCTGCACACCCTCCTGAGACGTCTGATTAAAGCTGGGTAAACTCCCCCCAGCGAGTTTTCTGATGCTACCTGATTGCTAGTAAACTATGATTTTGAATCCTTATAATTAACCCTGGAATCAATTACTGTAACACTTTATTTATCCAAATAGAAGCTTCTTCCTGACCCTTGACCCATCCTACTTGGGACCTCAAGCAAAAATTCGCCAAACAAATGACTGTATTCCAATGCCGTTGTCTCATCATCTGTATCCATCTATGTGAGAAAATATTTTTTAATCGTTTTATTAGGGGCTCATACAACTCTTATCATGAGAAAATCTTAAAGTCATCCATCTCCCTTGTGAAGACTGATGTCTTCCTATGTACAAGGCATGATTCTTCCTCTGAATAAGTTCTCTTTAATTCCATTTTTATGGTGGAGTGGATTCCTCTCTACAAGGGTTTCGAGACTAGTCCAATCTACCAAAAGTGGCCGCCTTTCTTTTGTGCACCAAGGAAGCATGGGCTGATACGGTATGTCTGCGGCCCATCTTCCCAGCCCGTCAGTTCTCACAGTCTGCGCACCTCAGAGCCCTGGTGGAGAGGTGAGCCCCTCTCACCATTAAACACCCACTAATCTGGAGCGGGTCCTGAGCATTCATTCAGTTGCTGTATCATTTCTGTTCCAAATCGTGAGCATTGTGTCTAGGCCTGCTAACTGTGGTGGGGCTGGTTCCACCCCCTCCCCTTCTCTTCCTCAAAGAAACACGGTATTGGCTTTCCCGTCGGGACTTGCTTACAAGTGCTCTTTGGTCAAACAGAGAAAGTCACTCTGAAAGCACCTTCCAGCCCTGATACTGGGACCCCACATGGCCTTCCTGATAAGCATGGAGGACCTCTATTCTGGGTTACCTTCATCCAAAACGTCTGGAAAAGGCCACCCTTCTGTATAGTCTGACTTTGGTAAAAGATCAGTTCAGAGAAACCAATTTATTCTGCTGTATAGTTGTCGCTTTTGTTTTTCCCAGACTGGTTAATTTATGTAACTTAAAAAATGTTTAAGTGCTTATGTGTTTTGTTGCCACCACCCCCAAAAAAAGTGTGACGAAGTTAATTTTTTAGCATAAAGCAACCTTTTAAGTTTGTTTAGTATTTCAAAATTCTATAAACAACTTGCTTTGAGATTAACTAGCTAATTCTAAAACTTGTTCAAATAAAAAAAAACTCAGACTCACTGCAGTTGATGCCAACTCACAGTGACTCTATAGGGCAGAGTAGAACTTCCCTTTGGGGTCTGTAAGACTAAAAATCTTTATGGGAGGAGAAAGCCTCCTCTTTCTCCTGCAGCACGGCTGATGGTTTCAGACTGCTAGCTTTCCATTAGCAGCCACTGCGTAACCGACTGCCCCACCGAGGCATAAAGTTCATTCAGTCTAACAACCATGTATGTATTTTATATAGTTCAACTTAAAAGTAGTTTCCAAAATATAGTAGCCCTCGTGGCATAGTGGTTACGGATTGGGCTCCTAAGCTCAAGGTCAGTAGTTCAAACCCACCAGCTCCTCCTCAAGAAGAAGATGGACTTGCCTGGTCCTGCAAGGACTTGCAGCCTGGGGACTCCTGTGTAGGGCCGCCACGAAGCAGAACCAACTGGATGGATGGCAGTGGGTTTTGAATCAATACTCAGCTACAAGTTGTAAATAAACTCTGACAATAAACCTGTCCCGCCATTTTGTTTACGTATGCCCTCACTTCAAATTCGTATGAGGGACACAAAAGACATGTCTGGTGATAAAGTGTTTCATGTGATGAAAGACGTTTGGGGTATGTCGGGAACTTTGGGCCACACCAAGCACATATGTATTCTCACCTGCGGCACTTCTTTAGACAGCCTGCTTGGTTTTCAATGGGATTTTTAGCACAGTTGATTGTGTTGTTGTTGTTGTTGTTGTTAGGTGCCATCGAGTCAGTTCCATCCCACGGTGAGCCTGTGTGCCACAGGATGAAACAGCACCTGGTCCTGTGCCATCCTCACAATGTTTTTTTTCTTTCTATTTTTGATCCCATTGTTGCAGCCACAACATCTCATCAAGAGCCTTCCTCTTTTTCGCTGCCCCTCCACTTTACCACATATAATGGCCTTCTCTGTTCGCTCCTGATAACAGATTATTATACACCTTCCTATAAGCCATTTCCTAGCAAAATTCTATCCACAGCAAATGCCACACTTGCAGTAAAAAGAAAACAAAATGAAAATCCCCAAGAGTAAAGTGATTATGGACCGCAGATGAGGTCCTGATATTAGCATGATATTTGGCAAAATATTAGCCTGCCACTACAAACATGCTCCTAAATTAAAAAGAAAACATAACTAGTAAACAAAAGCTACAAATTTAACAAAAATCCCCCTTTATGAAAAAGGCAACATTAAAACTGTTGTTATTCCTGAGAACTTGCAAATTCCTGCCACAAAACAAAGCACTTGAGGGGGAAGATGCTGATAACCATATTAAGGAAATGTCTGTAGGGGCATTTTTAGAAATCTGGAGATCAAATGGTCAGTGTTCTGCCTGCTTAGCATATATCACCCTCCAACTCCACCTAAAAAATATCCTTTTTCCACCAGGCCAACAGAGGAATGCTAAAGAGATTCTATCCAATAAACACTTGCTAATGCTTATAAACATGATTTACAGGTATTTGTATAGATGTATTATTTGCAAGTATTCACATTGAATTAAAACATTTCCTTGTCAAAAGCCACAGGAACGTATTTTCCCAAGTAGTGAGCCTGAGCTTCCCTCTTCAGGAACAAGGGGGGCCTTTTAGTAGGCGATGTATTGCATTTTCCTTACTTTCCCAAATTCCCATTGCTCTGATCACCTGCAATTTTCTGGACTGTGGAGAGGATGCGCAAGATTATAAAAACTAAACACAACTCACATCCTTTATGAGAATGGTGTCATATCCAGTCGCCCAGGAGAAGCCATCTCCATTGTAACCCAGCCCACTTGTGACATCAACCGAAAATGAACCAAACCAAGGACTGCATTACACCGTGTGTGCTTCCCAAGCTCTGTGGATTCGTGTGAGGACATTTTAGTTGAAGTCATCAGCTCTGGCTTTGGTAGGCTGAGGTCTTCCTGTGTCCAAATGTAATCATTCTAATTGTGGAATTAGAATTAGATTTCTTCCTCGACATACATTTTCAGAAATTCAATATGGCGGCATGGGCTCATCCCCACAACAAACTTATTATTGTAAATTGGACAAAGTTGTTAATTGGATTAACAACTGTGTTTTCTAGCATGTGTTCTTACTTAAACGCCAAATTGAAGGGAGCAGCAAAAATATGTAAAGGGTACACAGTGAGTATCATCATTTCAGATGTAGAAACTTGATTCTCCTGTGTGGAGGTTTGGAGTTGTGTGTGTGGCGTAGTTTGGCTAATTCTGATCACACATAGTTCAGCGATACTTGGACCCTGAAAGAACAAGGAACCTTTCCTTCCTCTTTACTTCCCTTTTTTCTTTTTCTTTTTCCTCCCTCGCTCCTTCCTGTCCCTCACTCCTTACTTCCTCCTTACCTCCTTAGCACCAAAGAGGGTGTCAGGTCGTTTTGTCTTCTCAGAGATTTCAGCTTTGCTCTCCTGTGGTCTGTGCCTTTTTTGTCTTTTTGATCAGGCATACCTCAACCAGTTCTACTCTCTTGAAATAGAAGGGAGTCATCTTGCAAAAAACAAGGACAGGAGTCTCCTAGCTGGCAAAATCCGAGAGATGCAAGCTTTTTTTGGATTGGCAGTGACTGGAAAGCTGGACTCCAATGCTCTTGAGCTCATGAAGAAACCCAGGTGTGGGGTGCCCGACGTCGGCCAATATGGCTACACACTCCCTGGGTGGAGAAAACACAACCTTACCTACAGGTAATGCTTCTGCCAACTTACAAACCAAAGCCAAAGCTAGACAAGCTAAAAGAGGTGCCGTCAAGTCAACGCTGCACCATGGGAGCCCGGGGGTATCCGAGTACCTCTGTGCCCCAGAGGATTTCAGACGGCTGGCTTGAGAGTTACTGTTTCAGAAAACTGCAGGGACCACTGGTTTACTGGTCTACACTAGCCTAGAAGATTGCTATGAGGTGGGGTTGACTCCATGGTAGTGAGTTGCTGGGTGGTTGTAGAGCATTTCCTGTGTGTGTGAGACGCTTCGTGGATTTTATTTATTCCAACCTTTCGACTGACTACTGTCCCCACTGCCTTAAACACAGGGAAGCTCTAGCCGAGGATAGTTGGTGCTCTGACTCAATAGATAAATGCTAGTGTGTGCCTCTTCTGCATAAATTCGGGTTCAGACCCTGCCATCTAACTTTAGATGGTTGAAGGTCATCAGTGACATGTGCTCAAGACGAAATGGGAAGGCCTTGGAGCACAGCCAAATCATGTGAGAAATGTGGGTGAGTTGGAGCTGTCAACCCTCAGGTGGCTTCTGGAGTGAACACTGAGATGCCCCAGGCATCTCAGGAAACAGGAAGCCAGCTTGTGGGCAGACCCAAACCGACTGCTATTAAGAGGAAGCAGATACAGAGAGAGGTGAAATGTAGGCCTGATCCAAGGTGAAGGGGCTTCCAGAAATCATGCACCCACTCATTCACTCCACAGTCTCCTTCCCTAAAGAGTCTTTCTCCATCTTCGTGCGCCTTAAGAGTTGAAATAAAAATAGGGCACGTCAAAAGAAGGAAAATCTGTTGTCCATCCCCCTGGTGAGGGAGTTATAGATGGGTTATTGTGATCGGTTTCCCTTTTCTCCCCCACCTTCCCCTTCCCCTCCTGGTATGGTTACTCTCAATATAGGTCCTGAGAAGTTTGTCTGTCCTGTATTTCCTGTGTTTCCAACTCTTATCTGTACCCTGGTCTAGCCAGGTTTATAAGGTAGAATTAGGGTCATGATGGTAGAGGGGAGGAAGCATTAAAGAACCAGAGGAAAGCTGTATGTTTCATCCTTGCTACACTGCACCCTGACTGGCTCATTTCCTCCCCGTGACCCTTCTGTAAGGGGATGTCCAATTGCCTACAGATGGGCTTTGCATTTCCTCTCCACACTCTCCCCTCCCCCACCCCAATTCACATTGACATGATTTTTTGTTCTGGGTCTTTGATGTCTGATGCCATCAACACCTTGTGGTCCCACAGGCTGCTATTCTTCTTCCATGTGGGCTTTGTTGCTTCTCAGTTAGATGGTCGCTTGTTTATCTTCAAGCCTCTAAGACCCCAGATGCTATATCTTTGACAGCCGGGCACCATCAGCTTTCTTCACCACATTTGCTGAAAAAATAATAATTTATTAATTACCAAGGGCTTATAAGGGAGGGAGGGGGAAAATGAGGAACTGGTGCCAGGACTCAAGTGAAAAGAGGGCTTTTGGTGGTTGCTGATGGCAGCGGGTGTGAAGATGTGCTTGACACAGTGGATGTGTGTGTGGATTGTGATGGGAGTTGTACAAGCCCCCAATAAAATGATTTGTTATATTAAAAATACTGATAATAATGAAAGGAAAATCACTTTTCTGAACAACTTTTGAACTCTTGAGAATCTTAATATATGATATACGTTCAAGACTGATATCCACAAGTCATTCTAGAAAAAGCATCTCAACTCTATCAAATGCTTTATAATGCATTCATATACACAGCAAATACATATATGACGTAAGCCTCCTCCTACTGAAGGGGCAATCTTAATCAATTATTGAATCGCTTTGACTCTCATTCATTAAAATGTCTACCGATAGATGAGATGACTAAATTATATAGCATATGCAAAGAACCTTTATTTAAATATGAAACTGCTATACCAATGCAACCAATAGGAGTCCTAGTGGTGCAGGGAGTAAGGTGTGACCAAAAAAGCCAGCGGTTCAATCTCTCTAACTGTTCTGCAGTCTGCTTCCACAGAAACATTCGGCCGTGGAAGCGCTAGGGAGCAGATCTACTCTGTCCTATGGGGTGGCTTTGAGTCAAAGCTACTTGACTTCATGGCCCAGGGTTAGGTTTTTTCAAATACAGATGTAAGACAATAGCATCATTGCAAGGTTACTGCACTATAGGATCGATAAACCTGAAGAAACTGTCTTTTCCTAGTATGTGTAATATATGCATGGATAACCCCCAATTCGTGTGTTTTCATGAATTGTTCAGAATAATGAACTACACTCCGGCGATGGCACGAGCTGATGTGGAGGAGGCTATCCAAAAAGCACTGGAACTCTGGAGCAAGGTGACGCCACTGGTCTTTACCAAGATTTCCAAAGGGATCGCAGACATCATGATTGCCTTTAGGACCCGAGGTAAAGTTTTCTACAGGGAAGAAAAGGTCTAATTATTTCTCTCAACGAGTTTGAAGTGGCTGATTGCCGCCCCCCATGAATTGTGTCTTAGTCCATGGCTGGTGCCCTCGCCATTTTGACGGCCCCTTGGGAGTCCTGGGCCATGCGTTTCCTCCTGGCCTCGGTCTGGGTGGAGACACACACTTTGATGAAGATGAAAACTGGACCAAGGATGGCGAAGGTAAGCCCGATTTCTCTTAGGAACACATTTTATTGTTCTGAAATGCAATATGAGGTAAGCATTTTCACACCTAAGGAGCAATCTCAATCAATCGTTTAACTTCTTTGACCCTCATTAAAGTATTTTCTAGGTACATGAGAGAATTAAATGATAATCATATGTAAAGGTACTTTCCTTAAATAGTAAAATGCCATAAACACGTAATAAGAACCCTAGTGGTATGGTGTGTTCCATGTGAGGCAGTTTTTGGTTTTCTTATGTAATTACTTTATTGGGGCTCATACAACTCTTATCACAATCCATACATGCATCAATTGTGTAAAGCACATTTGTTATCTTCATTCTCAAAACATTTGCTCTCCACTTAAGCCCCTGGCATCAGCTCCTCAATTTTCCCCCTTCCTCCACACTCCCCCCTCCCTCATGAATGCTTGATAATTTATACATTATTATTTTGTCATATCTTGCCCTGTCTGACGTCTGCCTTCACTGACTTTTCTGTTGTCCGTCCCCCAGGGAGGAGGTTATAGGTAGATCCCTGTCTTCGGTTCCCCCTTTCCACTCCACCCTCCCTCCACCCTCCCGGTGTGTTAGGCAGTTCTAAGCCATCCTATGGAGTCATTGTGCATCAGCCTTGACCTGGGAGCAGGTAGTTTGTTGTTTCGCGTGTGACGTGAGGAGGGAAAGAAGAAACACAGGAGGAGATCGTTTTGTGTTAGGGATTTCAGGCTGGTGTGTAAATTCAGTTCATAAAGGAGCCTATTAAAGAATGAAATTCTTTTCTAACTCTTGCCCCTCTGCCAAGTAATTAGATCCTAATCTTAATGTTTGACTTACTCTTTCTGAGCAAGTTTGTTTCTTTTTTTCCTCTTAATGGACTTTCCTGGTGGTGCTGTGGGTTAGGCACTGCTCACCACAAGGTCAGTAGTTCAAGCCCACTAGCCAGCTCTGTGAGAGCAAGAGAAGGCTGTCTGCTCCAGGAAAGATTTACAGTCTTGGAAACCCTATATAAGATCACTGTGAGTCAGAATCCACTTGATGGCAGTCTTTGTTTTTTCAACTTTGCTCATTACTTTACAAACAAGACTCCAAAGCATTATTACAGTAACTGTGTACATCAAACAAGGTGACAGGTTCAGTGGGGTTTGGGGGTCTTCCCAAACACTCCTTTTCTTCTCTTATTGACAGCAGCTATCTTGAGTCTGGGTTCTCATTTCCAGAATTCCAAGAAAGCAGAAGTTCTACCTTTGACTCATCTTTCTCTCGCAGAACTGGCTAGTGGGTTTGAACTGCCAACCTTGCAGTTAGCAATGCCTAAGCCAACTCGCCACCAGAACAGTTCATTACGAGAAATAAAATACACCAACTTGCTGTGAAAGAGTAGGTCAATAATTAGATTAGGATCTAATTACTTGGAGCAAGAGTTAATAAAGGAGTTCATGCTTTTAAAGAGATCCTTCCTGAACGGACTTCATACACCGTCCTGAAAGACACAGCTGAGGGCTGCTGGGAAATTCCAGGATGTTTTTGTTGTTGATATAGTTGTTTTATTTTGGTTTTAGTTTTATGGTTTCTAGAAAATTGAAAACCTACAGCTCAAAAGAGCTCCCAGGCACTCACTGCTCTCAGTGTATGAGGCACTTGTTCCTCCAAGAGCCAGGAAGCAAGGAAAGAGAAAAAAGGTAGCCACCGACCGGGTTTTAGGCACTACGAGTAATCTGGATGGGTTGCTCTCATTGTGTCGGAGTTGGCGTCACAAGGAGACATGGGGATGAAGGATGTAGGACAATGTAGTCATCCAAATCACTGAGGAGCTGATTGGATGATTTCTCTTGTATATATTCTGCTAAGTCATGTCCCAATATTTCTTTGGATTTGACCTTAAGGTCATGAGGATGTACCCTATCAGGAAGTTATAAGAGATACCTTGATGCTTAGCAAGGTGCTTGGCCAAGTTTTGCTTTCATATCCAGCAACAGGTCTCAAAGAGTTCACTCTCCTTTGATCATTATAAGCGGTATGGCAATTAAGCCCTCAGCTGCTAACTGAGCAGCTAGTGGTCCAAATCTACCCAGTGGCTCTGTGGGGAAAATACCAGGAAACTTATTCCTGTTGAGAAGGGCAGTTCTACTTTGCCTACATGACATCTCTCTGAGCAGAAAATTAACTTGATAGCCCCTAACAACAAAACCAAGACCAACATTCACTGCCACCGAGCCAATGTTGACATATGGTGCCCCTGTAGGACAGGGTAGAACTGCCCCTGTGGGTTTCTGAGACTGTAACTCTTTACGGGACTAGGAAGTTCCGCCTCTATCCTGTGGAGCTGCTGCTGGTTTTGAACTGCTGATCCTCATTCCGTCATCACTTGCTGTAGCTAGGGTCTATCAAACTAGTTCGGGCTCAGAGTGAGCCTACGCACAACAGAAGAGACCAATGACTGATCCTACATGCTCCTGACAAGCACTGTTATTTTAAGTCCCATTGTTGGAGTCACTCTGTCAAGCCAACAACTTGATGATCTTTCTCTTCTCTGCTCACCCTTGAACTTTACCAAGCCTGGTAAAGGCTCCTTTTCCAAGCCTGGTCGCCTGTGATAACACGTCCAAAGTATGTGAGCTGAAATCTCGCACCATCCTCACTCTCGAAGAACATTCTCATTTTACTTGTTTTAAAACAGATTTGTTTGTTCTTCTGGCAGTTCATAATATTTTTTCTATGCTTCACCTCACCTGGCTATCTGCTCTGATCCAAAGAGGAAGTTCTGATTTATATGTAGAAGGAGAATGCTAGGCACATAAAAAAGCAATTCCAAGCTTTGTGGCAAGACTTCCAGTATGGGTAAGCACTGGGTACTCAAGTCATGTGAAGAAGGTACAACGGGCTACTTTGTACGAACCTCACTGCCATCAAGTCGATCCTGGCTTATAGCCACCCTGTGGGACAGAGTTAAACCACCCCTGTGGGTTTCTTAGACTTTAAATCTTTACAGGAGTAGAAAGCCTCATCTTTTTTCTGAGGACCAACTGGTGGTTTCAAACTGCTTACCCAGCAGTTAGCAGCAGCCTCATTCATAACCCACTACGCACTGAGCTGCTAAATGCAAGGTCAATGGCTCCAACCCACCAGCTGTTCCTCAGGAGAACCATCAGGCTGCCTGCTCCCTGAAAGACTCTAAAAAGGTAGGGGCTAATTCTGGGAAGGCAATGTGATGGTATTTGGACTATCCTATAGTTAGTGGGGAATATCTGAAGCAGAGAGCAACCTGATCCTGTATAATATAGTCTAGCAACGACCCAAGTAGGCAACTATTTATTTTAATGTTTTTCGTTTGAAGACACCTGGTTCCAACCATTTGCTTAACCTGGGACATAGTTCACCACACTGTAGCTAATACCAGCTATTAGCTTTGGAATTTTTCTTAGATAAATGGTGTTGCTGTTATTGCTGTTGTTGAATACCACTGAGTCATAATTCAAGTGCATTAATTCTTCAGTTTACCTTTAGTCAATGTCCAACTTTCACATGCGTGTGAATGAGGTGATTGAAAATAACATGGATCAGGTGCACCTTATTCCTCAAAGTGATGGTCTTGCTTTTCTTTTCTTTTTAAAATCATTTTAGACAACTCTTATCACAATCCATACATCCATTCATTGTGTCAAGCACATTTGTTGCCTTCATCATTCTCAAAACATTTTCTTTCTACTTTAGCCCTTGGTATTAGCTCCTCATTTTTCCCTCCCTAACTGACCCCCCTCTTTCACAAACCCTTGATAATTTATAAATTATTATTATTTTGTATTGTAAAGAGGTCTTGTGCAGAAGATTTAAATGATGCTACTTGACTGCTGCTTCCATGAACCTTGATTTTGGATCAGAGCAAGATGAAATCTATGACAACTTTAATCTTTTCTCCATTCATCATGATTCTACCTATTGGTTCAGTTGGGAGGATTTGGGTCTTCTTTACATTAAGTTGTGATCTATACTGAAGGCTGCAATCCTTGATCTTCATCAGCAAGTGCTTCAAGTCCTCCTCACTGCCAGCAAGTAAGGTTGTGTCATCTGCACATCCACAGGATGTTAATAAGACCTCCTCCAGATCTCACTCCACACTGTTCTTCCTAAAATCCAGAGTCTCTGGAGATTTGGTCGGCATACAGAGTGAATGGGGCCTTGCTCGGCATACACGGGAAGAGCATGCCTGGACCCTGATGTAGTTCTTTCCTGACTTGAAACCATGCAGTATCCCCTTGTTCTGTTTACACAACTTCCTCTTGATCCAGGTACAGGTTCCGCATGAGCAATATGCAGCATTCCGGGGGTCCCATTGTTTGGTATGACCCACACAGTCAGATGCCTTTGCATAGGCAATAACACACAAGGGAACTCTTGCTGATAGTCTCTGTTTTCAGCCAAGATACCAGGTGGTACATACCTTCTACACATCACCCCTTGTCTGCACAGCAAGTATGTTCTCCGTTTCCCTTCGTGATTTCCTAATCTCGCTGCACCCTCTCCGTTTGATTGACTCATGCACTTTGTTTTTCCTATTTTGTGTTGAGGCGTCAACTTGTTTCTTGTGGCTGCTCATGAATTTGGCCATTCACTGGGCCTCTCTCACTCCAGTGACCAAAGAGCATTGATGTTCCCAAACTATGTCTCGATGGATCCCAGTAAATACCCACTCTCTCAGGACGATATCAGTGGAATTCAGTCCATCTATGGTGAGCAAAGTCATAAATCTGGCTGTCTGTGAACTAAAGATAAAGCTTTGCAAGAAGGAAGTTAAGAAAAATTTCTTCTTGAAATAATGTCGTGAAGAAAGAATTCACTTGGGTAAGATCCTTCCGTGGCATGTTTTCTTAATTCACTCTGGTATTTTTTTAATCAAAGGAGGTTTGCCTAAGGCAACTGCAAAGCCACAGGAAACCGCGTTGCCCCGTGCCTGTGATCCGGACTTGACTTTTGATGCTATCACCACTTTCCGCAGAGAAATAATGTTCTTTAAAGGCAGGTAAACCCAGCCCCTTAACACTTCATCTTCCTGCAAATATCTTTTTTTTCTTTTCAAAGAACTCAGAGTAAAAGGGGGAGTCAACAGGGCTGGTGAGAATGTGTGCCTTTTACCTTTTCATTTTATACCTTGTCCTACTGGTCAAATGCTATATTATGAGTGTCTACTTTTTAGCGATGTTAAAAAAATTTTTTTAATCATGCTTTTAAGCAATTTTTAAAATTGTCACTGGATAAGAAGTTGGAATCTACTTTATTGCCCAAATAATATATCAATCTCAATTTTGTTCTGGAACAAACTCAAGAGCCAATCTTTAAGTTTTCAGAAATTGTGCAAACCAGTGGATATTATATGGATAGTTTGAAACTGGTTGTGTTAGGCATGTTTACACCCAAAAAATTGGCAAAAAAAATAAACTCAAACCTTTTTACTTAACTCATCTAAAAAAAAAGTCAACACATTGCTGACAATTTGTCACATCTATAAAGAATTAGCTGTAATAGATCTCTTCTTTCACTATTTATAATTTCTTGGCTTACTCATGTATATTTCAGCATAGTAGGTTAGTTGTGTATGCCATGACTATATTTTCCTAGAAAATTATCAGGAGCTCCCCAATATGACAAATACATAGGCAACAAGGAAAGGACCTTTGGAAAGGCTTCCTTCACTCTGCAGGTAAAAGCCCTCCCCTTGCATTGGAACTGCTGTGCTCAGAACAGCAGAGGCTGATACCTCGACGACATCGACATCCAGGAGGGCTGATGGTATGGGGTAAACGGACTGCAGGGCTTCTCCCGGGTCATTCTTGGACTTGTAGAGACTTGTGGGCAGCCAGCGGAGGACTGCTAAAGGAGTATTTTGGCACCCCAAAGCTATCATTTCTTACTCCAGCAGACAGCAGCGTCAAACTGTTCTGCTTAGAACAACTATGCCTTTGAGTTTCATTGCTTTGGCAAACACAGGCCATCAGTACAAATAAGTACTCAGTACAAATAAATACTTCCGTGAATTGTTTGCCAATTTAAGAACCCAAGAAAGGGAGAACAAAGGCATCCTTTGACCTTGATAATCTAAAGAGCAGAACTCAAAACCTCCCAAATTTGTTGCAGGAAGTCAATTATTATTGTCAATATTATTGTCAATAAATTATTTGATGAAAATGCCAATTGATTAGATAACAAGCAAACCTAAGATTGCAATGAGCTCATTGACTTATCTATAGATAGACCTACAGGCTATGCGTGTAAACTGTTTTCTCTTTATCACAGATACCTCTGGAGGATTTATTATGATATTACCGATGTTGAATTTGAATTAATTGCGTCACTCTGGCCATCTCTACCAGAAAATATTCAAGCTGCATATGAGAACCCTAAAGATAAGATTCTGGTTTTCAAAGGTAACGTTGGCGCATTATGATTTCTCTTCTGTCCTGAGATGCCAGTACTGGCCACTGGATATTTTGGTACAAATAATATAGTCTTCATTAGTGAGCCAAATGGACAGGGTTTCAATCAGCACCTTAGGGTCCTGTCATAGAGAGAAACAACCTAAGGATTCTCCGTGGCTGTGAAAATAAATACCATCCCAATTTCGCAGAGCTAAAAGAAACAAGTGTCACAAATAGTCTTTATTCAGCTAAGTAAAGGTAATCCATTCTTCTTTTTTATGGTCCCTTTTGACTAGAATTGCTAGACTTGGCAAATAAAAATACAGACTACTTGGAATTTCAGATAAATAACACATTGTTTTTCAATTTAAATCTATCACATGCAGTAGCTCATAGATGTACACTAATTGCAAACAGTATTCATTGTTTATCTGAAATCCCAAACTAACTGGGTATCCAGTATTTAATGTAGATATCCTACTTTTTACACGGACTTCATCAAGCCACTTGCTTTTGAGAACACTTGGAGACTGAATTTTAGCAGACTCTGCCCCAAATTTAGGAGAACATACTTCATAGTTTCAACAAAGTTAATGACCTAAAAGCAATCGTGGCAAATGCCCCAGTTGGTAAGAGCAGGCACACTGCAAATGACAGGTATGTAGTATTTGTATCCTATCAATGTACAGATAGCAGAGAAAGTGGCAGAAATAAATGGGGACTTAAAATTATTAAATTTCTAAGCATTGCAGCAACAAGGAACAAGGCTTATTTATTTTCAAACTTCTTAAGACCCTTCTTTCTCCTTTTAGGGAATAAAACATAATATAATCACCTTTTTCTTCCTAGATGATAATTTCTGGATGATCAGAGGATATGCTATTTTACCGGATTATCCCAAATCCATCCACACCCTTGGCTTTCCAAGAAATGTGAAGAAAATTGATGCAGCCGTCTGTGACCAAAACACAAGAAAAACCTATTTCTTTGTGGGTATTTGGTACTGGAGGTAAATTTACAGAGAACTAACTCTTGGACTTTGTAGAAAAAAAAATAAATACCCACATAGCATCCTATTGACACAGGTAAAATTAAAACTAACCTGCAGTTCTCATAATGCGAACTACATAAAGGGAAATCTCTAATAGATGACATTTACAACCTTCCTCCCCCCGCCCCACCCCCCAAAAAAAAGGCTTTTGTGAGTCCAAGTACCTTCCTACAACGTAAAATAAATGAGAAAGCTGGTGATGCCAACCAAATTGCCAATGACATAAACAGTCAAAATCTTTGCAAGCTGCAAGCTGGTCCAGCCCTCCCTTAACAAGTCCTGATGTGGCTTTCATGGCCGATTGCTTTGAGACACTGTAAATCATCCAACCAAGTAGCCTCTCGGCCATGTAGGTGAGGTTGGTGTTTGTGTCGGGAGGTGTCATTGAGTGGGTTCATTCCCATAGTGACCCTTTGCACAAAAGAACAAAACACTGCCTGGTCCTCTGCCATCCTCCCGATAGTTTCTACACTTGAGCCCACTCTGTCAATCCATCTCACTAGATGTCTTCCTCTTTAGTGAACCAATCTGTTTTCTTCTCTGAGGCCTACAAATCTCTGCTTGATTCCAAGCGAGGTAGTAGAAGGTAAGCTCCCCCCAACAAAGACCTGGTGGAAACCTTTCAAATCCATTTATGCAGGTATGATGAGCTGACCCAAACCATGGACAAGGGGTACCCTCGGAGGGTGGTAAAACACTTTCCAGGAATTGGTCTCCGAGTTGATGCTGCTTTCCAATACAAAGGTAAGCACTAGCTAGCTGGACACAGGGAGACGATTGAGTATGAAAGAAGACAGTGCAAAAATGTGAACGTTTCCATTTTAATGTAATTTTACTACTCTTAAGAAATAATAATATTGACCAATATGCATTATAACAAGCTGAGTCATTAAGTCCTGAATTATAACATTCTCTCAGTTATACTATTTCCATATACTATTTATCTATAGAAAAAGTACCTTGCAAGGGGCTTAAGTGGAGAGCAAATGCCTTGAGAATGATTGGGGCAGGGAATGTATGGATGTGCTTTATACAATTGATGTATGTATATGTATGGATTGTGGTAAGAGTTGTATGAGTTCCTAATAAAATGTAAAAGAAGAAAAGAGAAAAAAATGATTAGGGCAAAGACTGTACAGATGTGCTTTATCCAATTGATGTATGTATATATATGAACTGTGAAAAGAATTGTATGAGCCCCAATAAATTGTTAAAATTTTAAAAAAAAGAAAAGAAAAGAAAAAGTACCCTAAGTATTTTTACTTATCAGAGTCAAGGTACCCCCCAAAAGATATCTCCCTTAAAAGTTCTATGTGTGAAAAGTGACTAAGCACATACATGAATTAAACAAGTTGTGCTGTCCTCAAGAGTGTCTGAGGTAGTAGAATTGTGGATGAGAATCTATTAAGAATCTTTCATTTTAAAAGAATCATGGACAATTCTAATGCACATAATCCAGGTACCTTATCTTTAAGACACTGACCTACATCAGCGAGTAATCAGGAGTCTAAAGGCACAAACTTTCATTGTAATTAAATCTAACACAGGATCTCAAAATTTAAATGCATTCTTATTTATTTCATAAAATACGAATGTAAGGGCAAAGACCAAAGTTAGAGGACCTTCTCCCCATCAATGAGGCCCTTTGTTGAGCCTTACTTTAAGAATCTCTGTCATTCTCTTTCTAGAAAAGTACAAGTCCCTTAGCAACTCAATCTTCACACCTTGGCTTTCTTTCCAGACAAACAAAAGCAATAGATGAATACCTGCCTTCAGGCCTATGTCTTTGAACCTCTCTCCATCGGGGTGACCTCTGACAACAGCAACTCAGAAGGTGTGAAAAGACACCTGGGGGCTTCACAACTGGGGAGAGGGCACTGTGAATGGTGGCGGTGGCACAAGTCAAAGATCAAATCGGTGTCCATTGAATCAGTTAAATTGAACTTGGAGAACTTGCTGAGTTGGCTTATGCTCTGCTGTGCACATTCTCAACAACACCAAGTATAATAAATGAGAAAAAGGACAAATCAACCCCTAACCTCTGAAGCAGTTCTGCTCTTGCCACATGGGATCATGAGTCAAAATGGAATCGCTAGCAGTGGGTTCAAGTGGTTAACTAGGTGACTCATATATTAGCTACCATGTGGAGATGCTTGAGAACACTTTGAAAACAGAATACCTGGTTGCTCAAAACAATTGAAATAAAATAATAGGGTCGTCCACATAACAGTCGTAAAGGAAGAGATATTTACATAATGACACTGATATTTTTACTCTCCATCATCATTTTCCTCTGTCTTCACAAGTTAAGAATGTATGGAATCTAATCATGATCCTTTCTCTTTAGGATTCTTCTATTTCTCCCGTGGATCAAAGCAATCTGAGTATGATCCTAAAACAAAGAATATCACCCGGAGGATGAAAACCAATACCTGGTTTCAGTGTAAAGAGCCATTGAACGCATATGATTTGCGCATCAAGAAGGAAATTGTCTATTCAGGAACAGTGGCAGTGTCTGATCATAAAAGTCTCAGCTTAGTCATTTTCATTATTGTTCATCTGCTGAAAAAGATATACAACTATTGATAAATTCACAACTCTGAAATAAATCACAAGAGGAATTTTCATCTGAATTCTGCCTCAAAGGAGATGAGAACTATCCTTTAATCTTAAATTCCCAGTCATAGTTCTATATTTCTTATCAAATAAAGATTCTACAGCCATTTTGAATGGCCGAGTTCTTTTAACAGAAAACTATCTCTATACAAAATCTTTCACTGTGCATTAAGCCTATTTCATGTTTTTGTAGATTTGGAGAATAATAGTGTATTTTATGTGTAACAGCTAAATACTGAAAACCTTTATTAAACCAATCATTGCACTTTATTTTTTCAGTTAAATTTTATTCCAATGTGCTGCTGTTAAGCACTGGATAAAAATCCAGAAACCCTCACAACTTCCTACAGCCGCTTTCTCCTACCTTCCCCTTGAGTTTCAGGGTAGAGCTCCAAACAAGTTCATATCAGTTCCATCTCTTGCTGCAAATGTGCATTCCCACCTCAGATATACGGAATCAGAATCTCCATTTTAAACAATATCCCCCCCCATCCTGTTAATACTAAGGAATGTCAAGAAAAAAGGTTTGCTACAAAAATCATAGATACTTCCATTAAACAAAAGTAGAAACATGGGAAGCTATTGTTTCTTAACAGAACCTCCAGCCAGATCTAGCCATTCTGAAACCTTCCCCTAGAATTCTGTGCTCTGCGATTGATACCACTTCCAAGCAGCCATTGTGGTACACCACGGGAGTCAAATCCCACTCCTTTGAAATGGTCTTTGAGTCTGGGGCACAGAAAGAAGTGAGAGAGGGCCAGATCAAGGCTGTCGAGTGGGTGGAAAGAGGTTTCATCTGAGACTTTATGGAAATCTTACAGTACAAGTCTTGTTACCCTCAAAGAATGAACAGGTGCAAAAGGAAAATCCCTCCGTGCTACTTTCCTGACATTTTTGTCACCCATGCTGTTCTCAGTTTTCCAGAAACTCCTTGTGATCATCCATGTCCTTCAAGGAAATCTACCAAGATTGCCCCTTGAGGATTCCAGAAAGTAGTTGCCACACTCTCCTCTGCCTGGAGTTGGTCTGGCCCAGCACATTCCATGGGAAGCCACCATTTCCATTGGGCCATTTCATTCCAGACTCTCTTTGGCGGATAACTCAGAAGCCGCAGGGGCAGCTCTGCCCAGTCCTGTCGGGTTGCTATGAGTCATGGACAGTGAGTTTGGTTCGGGAGGCTAAGATGAGTGAGAGAACTTGTCTTCTGTCATCCACTGACCAGAGACGTCATCCCACATGTTTTGTTTGGCATAAACCCTTGCACATATGCACTGACACCCCAATAGCAATACTTTTTAACTTCCCTTGCCTCATCTATCTGGGGTAGAGAGGCAAATGATCAACAGGGGAGTGAACACCAATGAGCCGGCTCAAAGCCCAGGTTCAACGTTCCCAGAACTCAGAAAGTCAAAATGTAAGACAGAGAACTGCTAATGCATTTCTGAAGTTCAGGCGGGGTGGGGGTGGGGCGATAAAAGCACCCAACCCATTAAAAAAAACAAAACCCTTAGTCCTTAACTTCACACTATTTACCCAAATCACTTCAAAGTGAATTATAGACTTCCAAATATAAGAGCTTTAAATAGAGAGCTTCTGGGAAAACGTATTAGAAGAACCTTGCAACGTTAATCTATATTTTTTTCAGTTGTGCACCTAAAATTTGTGAGTTCTGGCGTGTAGTAAGTCCTGGTGGTGCTGTGGGTTATGCAGACAAAGGTCAACTGCTAAGATGAAGGTCAATGGGTCAAATCGCCAGCTTGCTCCCTAGAGGAAAAGCAAAGCTAACTGCTCCTGTAGAGATGGACAGCCTGGGAAGCACTCTGCAAGGTCACTGTGAATGGGAATTAACTCAAGGACAGTAGACTGGGGGTTTTAGCATTAATTATGCAGATTAAATTGTATGCCCCATAAAGCTATGTCGGAATCCTAACCTACATACATGTGAACAGAGCCTTGTTTGCAAATGGAGTTTTTAGAGGCCTTACCAGTTAACATTTGGTCAAACCAGAGTAGGATGCTCCTACTCCTCTCTACGCTGTGTCTTATGTAAGTGCGGCCTAAAAACAGAGACCGAAAACTAAGAACCCAAACTCACTGCCATTGGGTCCATGCTGAGTCATAGCAATCTCCCTAGGACAGAGCACAACTGCCCGCTGGCTTCCCAAGGCTGTGTTTGTGGGAGCAGAAATCATCCCCTTTCTCCAATGCTTTATCAGTCCAACACATAACCCATTTTGGCACCCACAAAAATATCAGATTTATAAACATACCGATGATCAAAGGAAATAAAATGAAAGCTGACAAGAGAAGCATTTTACTATGTTTGGGAACTAGCTTACAATGGAGTCGTTGGAATGGAGTCCTGCCATAAATCGAGTACAACCGAGGCTAGGTTATCCAATTGGGTCAATTTGTACCGCGTCCATATACCGCCCCTCCGTTCAGCAGCATAAACACTAGCAACACTATAATTTGGAATTCCACTCAGACTTGCTTATGGGCATTGACATTCTACTTGATTTTTGAAAAGGACAAGGTACAAACATTAAAATAATCCTACATTTGAGCCAGTGGCTCAACTATAAACACAGCTTTCTAAAGGCTGTATGCTGACTATTACAGGTACAATAAAATATGAGATGATTTCTCTGTCCTTAGAGATTTAAATAAGCTTGGTTCCCAAACTCCCATGAAGGTTCCGATACTCTTCCTCCAACAAACCAGGGGAGGAAACCTGATATTGAATATGAGTCCTTCTTTTTCTTTTTTAATCATTTAATGGGGGCTCATACAACTCTTATCACAATCCATACATACATACATACATACATTGTGTCAAGCACATTTGTTGCCCTCATCATTCTCAAAACATTTGCTTTCTACTTGAGCCCTTGGTATCAGCTCCTCATTTTCCCCCTCCCTCCTCAGCCCCCTCCCTCATGAACACTTGATAATTTATAAATTATTATTATTTTGTCATGTATTACACTGTCTGACATCTCCCTTCACCCACTTTTCTGTTGTCTGTCCCCCCAGGGAGGAGGTCATATGTAGATCCTTGTAATAGGCTCCCCCTTTCTACCCCACCTGCCCTCCATCCTCCCAGTATCACCACCCACACCACTGGTCCTGAGGGGATCACCCGCCCTGGATTCCCTGTGTTTCCAGTTCCTATCTGTACCAGTGTACATCCTCTCGTCTAGCCAGACTTGCAAGGGAAAATTTGGATCATGATAGTGGGGGGAGGGGGAGTAAGAGGGAGAATTTAGGAACTAGAGGGAAGTTGTATTTTTCATCATTGCTACATCGCAACCTGACTGGCTCATCTTCTCCCCAAGACCTTTCTGAAAGGGGATCTCCAGTGGCCTACAAATGGACTTTGGGTCTCCACTCCCCACTCCCACCCTCATTCACTATGGTAAAATTTTTTGTTCTGATGGTGCCTGATCCCTTCAACACCTCAGGATCGCACAGGCTGGTGCGTAAGAGGCCATAGGCTGTTCCAGGTGTTTCTTGGTGGGTGACCAATTAGTCCCCCGTGCCTCTATGTCTTTGCAAACAAAAGCATTGCAAAATAACTCAGTTATTTATGACCTTGCAGCTAAAAACATTTAGAGATAACTCAGTTATTTACGACCTCTTTAAGATTCTTTTGAATCTTGCATATTCGTGTGCTGGTCTTAGAACATAGTGCTTTTATTATTCAAATGTTAAGAAAGTACGACTAGTTAGGTAACATGGACTGGGGCAAATATCTGCCCCCACTCCATTCAAAACTATGAAAGATTTCAAATCTGCTTGTTCTCAATATGGTCCTGTGGCTTCTTTTACTGTGGAGGAGTTAGTAGAAGCCGCGATAGGAGAGAATGTGTTTTGGGCAGGAGACTGGAAACAGCTGGCTCAAACGTGTATGTCAGGAGATTACTTGTGGAAATCAGAGTTTCGTGAGTTGTCAAAATACAGCAGATGTAAGCTGTTGTGTAAACAAATTGTGTGCGTGTGAAAGCATTGCATACTCTTTCACTTGTACGTAGAGAGAGGTTTTTCTGAATGTTTATTTTAAGGATGAAATTGCTTTTGCTTGTGTTTATTATGCTTGAAGTTGAGCTACGTGCAGTCAGCAGTTTTTCAACGACATGCGGAACAACCTTTAAGCATTTATTTGGACAGCCTACATGTTGTTCTCGTATTAAATAATTTAGAAACTGTTGCTTGTGTTCAACCACAAAATGAACCTATTTTGGCTTTATTTGGTGAATTGCAACAATTAACTTGGAACCGCAAGTATCCTTACTCTGCGGCACATGTCAGAGCTCATTCTTCCCTACCGGGGCTTTGGCAGAAGGCAGCAATTTAGCTGATTGTGCAACTCAAGCTGCAGCAGCATTTGCCAGTTTATCTGAAGATCAAGTTACTGTAGCCCAGCATTCTCATCAACTACATCACCAAAATAGCCAAGCTTTAAAACATCACTTTAACATATCTAAAGAAGCAGCAAGAGACATAGCAAAGTCTTGTCCCCATTGTGGAACTCATTTACCAGTTCCTCATTCAGGTATCAATCCCAGAGGACTGCTACTGGGACATCTTTGGCAGATGGATGTTACTCACATGCCTTTATTTGGTAAATTAGGTTATTTGCATGTTACCGTGGACACTTACTCTGGATTTATTGTGGCCACTCCTATGACTGGTGAAAAAACTGCTTATTCAACACATGTTACGTTGTTTTTCTATCATTGGTGTACCTAAATGCTTAAAGACAGATAATGGATCCGCTTATATTAGTAAATCATTTGCTCAATTTTGTGTCACTTTCTCAATTAAACATATAACTGGAATCCCTTATAATCCTCAAGGCCAAGGTTTTGCGGAACATGCCAATGGGACTATTAAGCGACAATTAGATAAAATAAAGAAGGGGGAGATATACCCTTCTACTCCTCACAATTTAATTAGTCATACTTTATTTATTTTAAATTTTTTTAATTTGGATGTACACGGTCAGTCTGCTGCTGATCGCCTTTGGAAAAAGATTACTAACCATAAAGACAAAGCATATGTAAAATGGAAAGATCCACTTACTGGACAATGGCAAGAGCCAGCTCCCGTTCTGATTTGGGGATGAGGACATGTCTGTATTTTTCCACAGGACTCTGAGAACGCTCGTTGGCTGCCAGAAAGGCTGGTGAGACCTGTGCTCCCACCTGCGAGCATCCAAGATGAAGACACCGCAGTTCCTGATGCTCCTGATCACCTGGATTGAAGGCATCTTTGGCAACGGTACATACTGGGCATATGTCCTAAACCCTCCTTTTTTACATCCTGCCTGCTGGACTGGATCAGCTATCTCTGTTTGGGCAAATGACAGTCGTCTCGTGGGACTACTTTATGGAGCAGTGCCCAGACAGGTGTTGTCTAATTTCACCTGTGAAGCAATGAGAAAAGGCATGCATATATGGTTTAGTTTCAATAGTCGTGTACCGGGATGCATGTTAGTGAATAGGACTATTTTAAGGACTTAAGGGTCTGCTTATGTCGTTTTACAGCATCCAGTCACCACAAATTCTTCAAAAGAAACTTTGAGACCTCCCCCTCGTTTTCGTCCCTAGATTATTCAGTGGCAGCAGAGTTATACGGCTACCCCTGCTAGTATAACTGCGGAAGGATTTAACACCACTCTGTGGGACTGGTCTAATGTAAGCAGATATGATCCTAAGAATCCAGCTTGCAACAACACTGTTACACAGACCGACTGCTCTGTGCCTTACGGATTGTCAATAGGACTATGGCAATATAAAGAACATGTTCAATCAGACTTGTGGAAGATAGATGCTGCATTTGGTCACATTTTACAATGGTGTTTGAACGAGACAGGGATCTTATCCTCAAATGGTCATCAAAGACGTCTTTAAATTTCAGTAATATTGAATCATTATTACTAAATAATGCTTGTAAACCACAAGGATATATTCAGTCTTGTCTTGGATCTCCATATGTGTTTTTATAGGAAAAGTAAACATATCTATTGCTGCTCATAATAATTTTTTATTAATAAATCTTTTTATTGGGGCTCATACAACTCTTATCACAATCCATACATACATCAATTGAGTAAAGCACCCTTATACATTTGTTGCCCTCATCATTATCAAAATTTGCCTTCCACTTGGGTTCCTGGAATCAGCTCAGTTTCTTTTTTTCCCCTCCCCCTCCCTACCCACTTCCCTCTTCCCCTGCACCCTTGATAGTTTATAAATAAATTATTTTATCTTATCTTACACTGCCCAGCATCTCCCCTCACCCACCTTCCCATTGCCCATCTCCCAGAGAGGAGGTTACACATAGATCCCCAGGATCGGGTCTCCCTTTCTACACCCGCTTCCCTCCCGGTGTCACTACTCCTACCGCGGGTGTTGAGGGGTTCATCCGTCCTAGATTCCCTGTGTTTCCAGATCCCTACTGCACCGCTGTGCATCCTCTGATCTAACCAGGTCCCCAAGGTAGAATTGGGGTCATGATAATTGGGAGGGGAGGAAGCGTTCAGGAACTAGAGGAAGGTTGTGAGTTTCATTGTTGCTACACTGAACCCTGAGTGACTCATCTCCTCCCCACTACCCCTCTGCAAGGGATGTCCAGCTGTCTCCAGGTGGGCATTGATAATTTTAATGTATCCTGTAAAAAGTGTACATTGACTAATTGTGTGAGTGTTATAGAGGAAGGACTACAAGTAATGCTTTTAAAACAACCACCTTTTCTTATGATTCCAGTTAGTATACAAGAGAATTGGTATGAAGATAAAGGATCATACATGGTGGAGAAAATTTTAGGAAATATGACAAATGAATTAGAAAGACCCAAAAGATCTGTGGTAACACTGATCTTAGGGATTATAGCTTTAATTACAACTATAGTGGTTACTATCACTGCTGTAACGGCCTTAGTACAAGATGTGCAAACTGCTCATGATGTTAACCAGTTGAGTCATAACCTTACGGAAACATTGGTGACACAAGAAGATATAGATGATGATATGGAAGCTCAATTAGAAATGTTATATGATGCTGTATTACAAATGGGTGAGGAAATTGAAAGAATGAAACAGATTCAGAAGTTTGTGTGTCATGCCAATTATAAACAAATATGTGTTGCTCGCAAACTGTATAATGTAAGTCAGTATTCATGGGATAATATTAAAAAACATATCATTGGGATTTGGCATGAGAAAAACGCATCTTTGGAGCTTATTAATTTGCATAAAGAAATTGTAGATTTACAACATGCTCCTGTATTACATTAAGATACAGTGCAAGTGGTTAATGAATTTTGGGACACTTTACATAAGCCTCTTCCAGATGGAAGTATGTTTAAAAATTGGTTGGAATATGTTATTATTTTTGGTGTCACTTTAGGGATTTTTTGCATTTTATTACCTTGTTGTCTGCAATGTCTTCAAGCCATGCTAGCACGAATTACGGCACAAGTTCATCTGAACAGCCTTGAGTTGAATCAAGTTCATGGAGTTACCCCCTTCCGCAAAGTCTGAAGGACTGGCAGTCAATGACGGGTAAGAGGATTGAGTTCAGATGCATCAACCTAAGACAAGAGACTGTTTTTAAATAACAGTAGACCCAATGACAGGTAAGATCATCAGAACCTATCCCAACCTAAGACAGACGCAGTCCCGCTTTGCTCATTTTTAGTAAATAAAGAAGGGGGAGATGTAGGAGACCATAGGCTGGTCCAGGTTTTTCTTGGTGGGTGATCAATTAGTCCCCTGTGCCTCTGTGTCTTTGCAGACAAAAGCATTGCAAAATAACTCAGTTATTTATGACCTTGCAGCTAAAAACATTTAGAGATAACTCAGTTATTTAAGACCTCTTTAAGATTCTTTTGAATCTTGCATATCCATGTGCATATTCAAATGTTGAGAAAGTGTGACTAGTTAAGTAACATTTGCATAGATAAGAGTTTAGAAATGGTTTTTTTTTAAGCAAGTTCTTTGATGTTTGTTTTGTAACCACTCCCTTGAAAGAAGAGTATAAAAACCAAGCTTTGACTATACTCGGTACTTCAATCCATCAGACTGTTGTCCTCCCAATCCATGCTTTGTACATGTCTCTTTCTTTTCCTTTCATCCGCACGCCTCATCTCAGACACAGCTTGATGCGGGAGAGCTGGTCTATCACCCGCACTGGTGTGCTTCCTCCATGTGGGCTTTGTTGCTTCTGAGCTAGATGGCCAGTTGTTTACCTTCAAGCTTTTAAGATCCCAGATGCTATATCTTTTGATAGCCAGGCACCATCAGCTTTCTTCACCACATTTGCTTATTCACCCGCTTTGTCTTCAGCGGTTGTGACAGGAAGGTGAGCATCAGAGAATGCCAATGTAATAGAAGAAAGTATTCTTGCATTGAGGAAGTACTTGAGTGGAGGCCCAATGTCCTTCTGGTACCTTCATACTGAACCTATAAATATATGCACATAAATCGATTTCCCCATCTTCATACATAAATATATTTGCATATGTACATGTCTTTATCTAGACCTCTATAAATGCCCTTTACCTCCTAGCTCTTTCGTCTATTTCCCTTGACTTTCCTCCTGTCCCACTACTATGCTCAGTCCCCACCTGGGTTTCAACAATTACTCTTGGTTACATTACCCTTGATCATGCCCTACCAGGCCTCCCACACCCTCCTTACCACCAATTTGGATCGCTTGTTGTTCCCTTGTCCCTCCCTGGGTTTGTTAACACCACTTCCTTTCACCCCCCTCCTCCTCTCCCATGTTCCCCCGGAACTATGGGTCCTGTTGTTTTCTTCTCCAGATTGTTGATCCAGCCTATCTTATTTAGACAGACCTGCGGAGATAATAACATGCACAAAGACAGAGCAAAACCAAGAAACAATACACAACAAAACAACAAAAAACCAGTGACTAAAAAAAAAAACACAAGAAAGAAAAGCTTGTAGTTAGTTCAAGTATTGTTTGTTGGCCTTTAGGAGTGTTTTCTAGTTCAGTCTGTTGGGGCACCATGCCCTCACCCCAAAGTCCACTTTCAGAATTCCCTGGGGCCCTCGCCGCTCCCTTCCCTTGCTATACTGTTGCACCTCCTTTGTGTTTTTCCTCGGTGTGGCGGGATCAGATCGGGTGTAATTCCCACACTGGGTCTCCAGTGTTGTCCCCTGTAGGACTATGGGTCAGTGAAGGGCATCATGTCTCATAGTAGTCCTGGCCATGTGGTCCTCTCTGTGGACTGGCTGCTCCAATTGGGAACATCGACCGCCTGGCCTGGTGGGCCAGGATGTGCTCCACTCTCTCCTCCTCTCCTTTCATCTGCTCCCGTGTGCTCCGATCAGATATGTCCCTCTCCCAGAGCTGCAGATTCAATACTGTTTTCTGAAATAAATTCTTCTGTGGGGAGGGGCAGGTGTCCACTTAGTAGTTAGGATTGGGTCTGGCCCCCCAAACCTCTCCACTGGTTCCCTAGGGATGTTGTGTCTTACAGTGGGGCTGGCCATACCATCCTCTCTATGCACTGGCTGCTCTGAGTGGGGATATCATCCTCAAGGATTGGGGGGCCAGGATGTGCTCCACTCTCTCTTCCTCCCCTTCATTTGCTCCCATGTGTTCCAAGATGTGAATGAAACAGCAGCATGAAGCAGGGAACCAGTAGAGGGGCCGACCCCAATCCCAACTACGTGGACAGCCACTCCTCCCCCCAGAAGAATGCACTTCAGAGGACAGCACTGAAGCTGCAGCTCAGGGAGAGGGACATGTCTGATGAGGCCTTCTTATTCTTAATATACTTTAGATAACCCAGCTCCAGAAATATCCCCCTGGTCACTTTTCCACACAGACGTCAGCCTCTTGCTCTTCCGTCTAACTCTCTCCATTCCCTGTCCTCATAAGGAAGCCAAGTTTTAGAAAGGAGAGGCTTGTGTACAGGTTACTAAGGACAATTGGAATAGAAACAAAATAAGAGATGAGGGCCCAAGGTTGGCGTGACTGAAAATACTCTAGCATATTTATGTAAAATATGTAACTTATATAAAATGACATAATCATAACCATGAATCATGCTTCCACAAGATTAAAGGTCTTTCTTTCATAAATCATTTTACTGGGGGCTCATACAGCTCTTATCACAATCCACACATACATCCATGTATCAAACACATTTGTACATAGGTTGCGTCATCATTTTCAAAACATTTTCTTTCTACTTGAGCCTTTGGTATCAGTCCATTTTTCTCCCTCCCTCATGAACCCTTGATAATTCATAAGTTATTGTTTTTTCAAATCTCACATCAACTCCTGGTAAATAGTCTGAGAGGCTGTGTTTCTGGGTTTTGTGGTTTCCTAATACTTTCTTTAAATAAACATTATCTATTTTATTAACTTTTTGTTCTAAGAAGAGCTAACTTGTTTTAAGAAACAGCAGAGTCAGTCCAAGCTTTTAAATTAGAGACAGCATTTTTAAGAAAAGGCGAAACAAATCCCATTTTGCCCATTTCCCGCTCCAGTTATTACATTTAAATTAGGAAAACATCTTACTTTGCCAAGTTACCTCCCAGCGGCCAGGACAGCACCTTGCCAGAATGTTCCATGGCCCACTGGTAAGTACAGACAGAGAGGGAGCAGCAGCCTATCTGCATCGTGACAGTCAGCTTATCTCCAAGCGGAGGCTTTACATAACAGTAACCACAATGGTGACTATTACCTCAACCCTTAGAATATGTTAGCTGTTCTCTTCTTTGTCCTTATAACGATTGTACAAGGATGATACAGTTGCTCCATTTTGCTAATGAACAGAGGAGATTTCACTTTTCCAGTATCACATGAAGTGTATTCAAATCCGAATTCTGTCTCATATATTTATACCTTCCATCTTCTCACACCATATTACTGGTATAACACTCTATCATGCCTTAATCTTATCACCACCAAACAAAACATTAAAATCCCTCATCTATATCCACTTACTGATAAAAACCTGATTCTGCCACTAACCCCCCAACTTGAAGCAACACCCAACAAGTTGCATTGCAGTTTATTTCCCGGTGCTTCTGCAACAATTTTCACCTCCGTTCTGGTTTCATGGTTGCTGTGGTTAGTTTTCTCAACACGCGTACAGGAAAAAGAAAGAACAGCTCATTCGACTTTTAAGCAATCCTATGGCACACCGAGAGATGATTGTGCCAGACCCAATGGCGCTGGGGTCAGTCCCCCCAGCCATCCTGGCAGAATGCCAGGATGCAGAATGCCCTAGAGCTCTGGAGAAACCACCTGAACCTCAACTCTCCAGCCTCTCAGTTGAGGCCTTCTTCTCTTCAAAGTAAGAAAATTCACTGACAATATTAGCTTGCAAACTATTTCCATCGACTACAAGAACAAGCCGTGACAACAGTGGTGACCAAGAATTACTATTTCTCTAACTGTTTTCACGTTCCTGCCTTTATAGTTCTCAGACAAACTCTATGTGGTGAAGAGGAAGAAGAAGGAGTTTGAGAAGGAGGAGGAGGAGGGAGGGGGAGAAGACGAAGAAAAAGAAGAGAAATGCTAGTCCTGATAAATACAATTACCTAATTTTACAGATTATATATACAATTAACACATAACAAAGATGGAATAGACATTTAAATATTGTGGTTATAGGTCTTTGGCTCTTGTGGTATTGTGATTAGCCGTCAGGCTACCAACTGAAACCTTAGTGGTTCAAAACCAGCAGTTGTTCCACAAAGAAAAGAGGAGGCAGCCTGCTTCCACGAGGAGTCCCAGACTCGAGGCCTGTGAAACGGCTCCACAGTGCCCTACAGGGTCGCTGTGAGCTGAAATAAACCTGATGGCTGTGTGTCATGGGTTTCACGGTCCAGTGTGCCTCTCATTGCTGTTCAGTCCAGAATGGGATTCTTTTTCTTCCAACTTCTTTTGTTGTTGGTCAGTTGTGCTGCACCTCCCTAACAGACCCGTTCCAGTCGTAGGACGGTCACCTCCAATACGGGTTCATAGCCTGCAGTAGCAGAGCCAGTTCGCTAACTACACGGGAGAGAGAGAACGGTTTACTAGAAGGTGACACCGGGGAACAGATGGCCATGCAAACTCGTTTTGAAGAAGTCCTGTTGGAAACCAGACTAGAGATGATATACTTTTCACTTTAGAATTCACACCCTAGGTGAGTCATGTACAAATATTTTACATTAACTCTGGTTTCAAGGTAATCATGGGAGACAATTGTTGACCATGAGCAAACACCAGGATAATGCGGTGAGGGCGGTCTCAGGATGTCTCTGGACTAACTAGCAAGCAGGAACAATCTTTCTGAAATGATTTTCAGAGTTACCTGAAGGATTTTCCAGGAAAGATCATGTTTGCCTCTGAGTTCTACAGAACGCTATAAAAATTCCAAAGAGACTGAGGTGAAGGTCAGGTGCAACTCAACGATACCCACGAGATTAGAATTTAACTACAGTAAGGGCAACCTGGCCTGAATTTGGATAATTACAGCAAGTGAGGTTCAGGGCCATGCCTTCTACATGTTTCTATTCAGTGTAGTGTCTGCTATGTAACAGGCCTCAAGGAATATAGGTTGGGTTAGAATAAATAACCACACAGCTATACTTCGATTGCTTCCATTGTTGGAAACAACGTCTGAGGTTGTTTGGAAACCATATAAAATATGACTCACTGCCTTATAGACACCAAAGAAAGAAGCTCATTCAGTAAATTTAAAATTTAATTTCCAACCACTAATTGTCAGTCTTCAGGATTATAGACATGGGATGCAGTCTTGAAGTGAGAGTGGTGTCCACAAAATCATGGAGCTGCAATTTCCTGAAGGAATCATTTGTATTCTGTCAGTGTGTTTGCCTTGGATGCCCAAGACTTTAATTTTTCCTTTCAGCTTCCTATGGAAACTGGAACCCAGCGCTGAATGCAGGCCAACTGACTAGGACCATCCTGAATCTCTCCCCTGATATGCATGTGTCTACTGTCCCCCCTCAGGCTTGTCCCAAAACGTCTCCTGAGATCAGTCCTACTCTGCTCCTCATTGCAGCCCCGGGTGATGGATCCAGGCTTCATTCAGAATCGGATTTAGATTGCTGCCTTCACTTCTTTTTCTACATTACAGGATTTTGTAACTTTAAATTCATACTAGTCATACGTAGCTTGATCTTAGCTCTTTTTTGCTCCACTTCCCTGAGGAAACCTAAAAATATCATTGGCCGATGTGCCACTTACAACATCTGGCCTCATACCTTCAGGGTCTTTTCAATGACTGAAACTCACCCTTGTTTAGATAAAGATGGGATACCTGAGGTGTCCTACCAACGCTCCAGTCAATCTGCCAAGGAAAATCATTTACAATGTCAAAGTGAAAATCATATTGAGGCAATAAAAGCAGCTTGTTAAATAACACTATGCAAATGAGAGCAGCAGTTGGACACTTGTTGGGCGCCATGTATCAGTTCAGGTGTAAGTGACCCTACGGGCCACACAACAAGACATGTCTCAGTTGTGCACCACCTTGGGTCTTCTTCTTATGCTTGGGCTCACCTTTACAGCCACTGCGTCAAGCCACTTCATGGAGGCCCTGACTTCCTCACCGACCCTCTGCCCCCAACAGGATGTCCTTTCCCAGCAACTTTCCGCTCCTGATGACATGTCCCAAATACATGAGACAAAGTCTCACAATCCTTGCCTCTGAGGAGCATTCTGACTGTACTAATCCGACAGGCTATAGTATATTTAATCTTCACCAACAATATAATTCTAAAGCAGATTCTTCTTTGGTCTTTCTTATTTGTTATCCAGTTTTAGCATGCATAGAGGTGTGATGGGTAGGTCTATTGTGCCAACCTGGTCAATGAACATATGTGGGATTAATTGAAGGGCAGAAAGATAAATGGCTCAGCGAGCCTTGTCTTTCTTATCTCTTGCTCATTGATGATCTGACCAGTGTGTGGCTGCCTTAGCTTGTTCTCTGCCTCAATTTGCAAGTTACACTACCTGTGGGACACCTAACCTATGGACTGTGTTACTGTAATTTGAGGTTCTTTCAAGACCTGCTTCACCACGCTACTAGAATATATATCACTTGATCTGGGAACTGTCAGACCCTGTCATCTGGCTGACTGTTGGTGACATGCCTTACTGTTTGCTCCCTGTGGCCGGATAGCCTGAATTGCTCTACAGAGGACTCAGCTGTCTGCTTCCTTGACTTGCACCCGGCGGCCCTTAAGTCTTGAAGGACTGCCAGTGTATTAGCTGTCTCATGGAAGTGAGTTGCTCTGAGCCCTTTGTACTACTCCACAGATTAGTTAGATGTATATTATATTATATATATATATATATATATATCCTGGTTTTATTAGTTAGCTATATATATATTCCTAAGTGTCCTGGTTTTGTTTCTCTAGAGAACTTTGTCTAACATAAGAGGCAATTTGAAATACTGTCGTTTGAGTCCATAGCACCTTAGCTTTTCCAGTGACACCTTTGTTCTTTAACGCTTGGAAATGGATCTTGCACTGCAGATGTGCCCCGTGTAATAATTCACTGTTTGATGTCTTGAGTGTCGGCCATAGTGCTGGCTGTGGACCCAAGTGAAATGAAAGCCTTGACGATTTCAATCCTTTCTCCACACATCATGATGCTGCCTATTTGTCCAGTTGTGCGGATACTTGTTTCTTTAGGTTGAAGTGTAGTTCATATGGAAGCAATAATCTTTGATCGTCCTCAGTAAGTGCTTCAAGTTTTGACACTTAGCCAGCAAGGCTATGTCATCTGCATATCACAGGTTGTCGATGAATCTTCCATCCTCAAAATGACATATGGATGACTCTTTACATAATCCAGTTTCTCAGTGTCTACTCATCAGACACACTGAATAAGTACGGTTAAAGAGTACACCCCTGATATTAAGCCTTTGTTGTGTTTGAACATCTGCTTCTTTGTGTGTGCACAGGTTCCAAGGGAGCACAATAAGTTATAAAATTCCCATTTTTGTAATGATGTACACAGTCGGATGCCTTTGCATAATCGTTAAAACCAAGGTACACCTTCTTTCTTGTATCCTCTGCTTTCACCCAGATCCTTCTGTGGTGACCAATGATATCCTTCATTCCGTGTCCGCTGTTAGAGCCAGCTTGAACTTCCGGCAGTTCCCTGTCAATGTTCTAATGCTACCACTTTGCAATTCTATTCAACAAATGTTTACTTGAGTGTAACATTAATGGCATTGCTGATAAGTTCCCAATGCTGTTGGATCACCTTTCTCTGGACTGGGGACAAATACACATATCTTCCCATCTGTTGGCCAGGAGAATAACAAGTTCCTGTGTACAAAGAAATCCTAACTTTATTTGTCTTGCTCCACCCACCCACCATCCGTGGGCCTTATTGTATAAAAACAACATCAAGAGTTGAATCAGTGGAGCTAGCAACACTCCACGCAGTCGTGTCTGCATTTGAGCACCATAAGTTTTCTAAATATCAGCCAGCCTACACTCATGGAGCCTTTCTAAAAAGCAGCTTGCTGCTAAATCCTCAAGGAAAATAAACAGCTCTTTTGTCTGGTCTTTCCAGGTTTGGAACACAAGCATGAAAGGGTTAAACCAGTTGTTAAATATCTTTCCCAGTGAAGACCAGCACCTACCTGAGCCCTGAAGGATGAAGACTCTGTTTGAGGCATCAAGGCCCTTCTTAAATCCACTTGAGAGACTACTTGGAAATGAAGATACGTATCCTGAAGATGGAGGTAGCGAATCTCTCTCTATTGCAATACACAACACTCAAGTTGTTCCAGGAAATGGGAAGTATCTGTTGAGCAATAATTACGGACGCCGTCTTCTTGCACCAGTAGGACGGCTATCATTCATCACATCCTCTATTTGTGTGCTTGGGCTCTGTGCAAAGGAGAACCAAGAAAAACCAAACCACCCTTAGGGACTCTGCTCCTTAGGGCTTCTGAGGCTGTAACTTTACAAAAACTAACAAATTTCTCTTTCCCCTGTTGATTGGTGGGGTTGAACCACCCACCTTCAAGCTATCCCTCCGGTGAATAACCCACTCCACACCAGACTCCTCATATAAAGCAAACCAAAAAATAAAGCCCAAACCCATTGCCAATGACTTGATTCCAACTCATAACGATCCATAAGCAGAATGGAGCCACTCCTTTGGGTTTCCAAGACTTACAATAAATCTCTGGAACTAGATAGCCTCGTCTTTTTCTCACATAAAGGATGATGTGTTTGAACTGCTGATCTTGTACTTGGCAGCTCAATGCTTAACCCGCCACACCACCAGGGCTCTGTGTAAGGAGCGAGTAGAGTCCATGTCACTCATGTTTGTGAAAATCCAGGGCAGTGAGAGTAACTAACTACAGGGAGGCCCAATGGGTCCACCTTGGAGCAGTGAAGGAGTTAGTTTATTGTGCCAACCTGGCCGATAAACACATGTGGGGTTAATTGTAGGGCGGAGGGATAAATGGCTCAGTGAGCCTCACCTTTCAAGTTCTAGGGTCTCTTGCTTTCTGATAGTCGGACCAGGGTGCAGCTGCCTTAGCCAGTACCCTGTTTCAACTGAGAAAGCTCACTTCCTGCAAGACATCACCAAGGAGAAGCCACATGGACCTACCTGATGCAGCCCTGGATGCTGGAGCAACCGTCTGGAGACCCCTGCCAGCGCTGAGATACTTATACATTCACTGATTTGGCTTTCCTCCTGCAGTTGGCGTCATTGCGTCTGTTTTGTGAGATGGAGGAGGACTTTGTGAATGGATGTAAGACATAAGGGTTAATGTTGGACTTGTGGGCTTGGTCAGCAGTGGGTTGGGATGTTTTCTTGATGCGCACTTAACCTTTATATAAAACTCTCTCTTATACATGAGTTTCTGTGGATTTGTTTCTCTAAAGTACCTAGACTAACACAAGCAGGTAGTTAGTATGTGATTCCAGCAGGGAAAGCTAAAACCTTATTCTGTAAACTGATAGAAAGCAACTCAGTAGACAGCAACAATCAGACTCTATAAATACGCAAGAGGTTGTTAGAGAGAAGCATCAGCCTTAGCCAATAAACAAGACTCAAATCAGTGACCAAAGACAATGAAAGCACACCACATTTAAAAGTCTTCATGCGCCCTCTAGTGAAAATTCCTGTGAACTGAAATCGGGCTCTTTATTGTAGTCTGACCACTATTTTAATCACTGTGCCTCCCCACCCCTCCTCCATCAAAATGGAACCCACTGCGATCTAGTCAATTCTGCCTCACAGTCACCCTAAATAATATTTCCAAGGCTGTGGATCTTTATAGGTTTGGTAACATCATTTTTTCTCTCTAGGAGCGGCCCATTGCCCAGCCCACCGTGCCTCAGGGCTCTTTTCCAAAAAAAAAAAAAAAAGGGAGAGGCGGGGGGGGGGGGGGGGGGGGGGGGGGGGAAGGGGGGGTGGCGGGACAAAAAACACCTCACTGCAGTAAAATAGATTCCAACTGGTGGCGACCCTATAGGACAGGGTAGAACAGCCCCTGTGGGTTTCCAAGACTGTAAATCTTTATGGGACTAGAAAGCCTCATCTGGCTCCGGAGGAGCAACTGGTGGTTTTGAACTTGTGACCTTGCAGTTAGCAGCCCAACAAACAGCCTCTCTGCCACCGGGGTTCCTTTAGGAGGGAAAAATGCAAACTGCACACGGAAGTCCAAACCCACTGCCCTCAGGTCAAGGCCAATCAGCGTGTCCCTTTAGGAGAGAGGGGAACTGCCCGTGGAATTTCCAGGGTTGTAACTCTTTACAGCCGCAGACTGCAGTGTCTTTCTCTCGGTGAGAAACCCGTGGGTAGGAAAGGATTTGAAGCAGCTGAGTGCTTTAACCATTATGCCGGCAGGTCTCTAACCTGCGCCAATGTGTCTCTCATTTTAATGTGCGCTGGGCTATTTGTTTCCTTGCATCTTTGATTGCCATTACCTTTCTTTCCTCCAAACAGACCAATAGTTACACCTTCGGTGACTCCCACGAGGCCACAAGTTGTTAAGACACCCCCCCCACACACTCTACACACCGAAATAGAATAGCTACATTGTTAACACGGAAGCCCAAAGAGGTTAAACATGGCCATGCCCAGCTATTTATTGCAACCTCCATGTACCTGCTGGAGGGGGGTTGGACCTTTGTCCCTGCTCATTTCCTTCCTTCAGTCCTTCAAGGCCCCCTTTATCTAACTTTCCACCATCCTCCTGGCTTAGGAAGCTTCTCTTCTCCCCTCCTGAGAGTGACAATTTCCTGATCCTTTCTGTGCTTTGTAAAATTTTACCCTGAAAGTTTGTGTCAGGATTTAATGAGATAACATTGGAGCAATACCTGCGATTTTCTAATCATCTCTTGTGGTAATTATATCATTGTCAATTTGAGAATTGAGTGTGTAGAGGTGGAGTCTAGGCTGTCAATCAAGTCATAGCCAATGAGGCTTCTGTGTGGGCATTGCCTTCCCCTAAGGATTCTGGGAATTCTAGTATTTCCTCCTTGGAGGTGGGAGACATTCACACCATGGGAGACATAGCAGGAGACAAGACACATGGACCCACCCTGATGCAGCCCTGGGTGCTGGAGAAACCATGCAGAGACCCCTGCCAGAGCTGAGATGTTTCTAACGCCACTGGATCCAAAGACTTTCTACCCACTGGTCTGCGATCTTCTACTTTCAGCATCATTGCATGTGTTTCATGAGTCTGAAGAAGACTTTATAGATTGGTATCGGACATATGGGCTAATATCTGACTTATGAACTTGATCTGGACTGATCTGGGATGTTTCCTCAATCTTCAATACCTCTTGTATATAAACACCTTTTTTATTCACATAGGAGTCTCTATGGATTTGTTTCTCTAGTCTACCCAGCCTGACGCATCTATCAGTTACCGCCTGTGCATGTGAAAATTGGTCAATGCGTTGGAATGATAGTTCTGGAGAATAATATTAAAACTACCGTGGACTGCAGAAAGGACAACCAATCTGTCTTGAAAGAAGAACAGCCAGAGTGCTCTTTAAAAGCAAGGATGGCCAGACTTTGTCTCACATACTTTGGACCTGTTGCCAGGAGAGACCTACCTGCAGAAGGACACCATGCTTGGTAAAGGAGAGGGGCAGGGAAAAAGAGAAAGGCCGTCAAAGTGGATCTACAACAACATTGTGAAGATGGCCCGGGACTGAGTAGTGTCTTGTTCTGCTGTGTAGAAGGTCACCGTGGGTTGGAACCGACTCAATGGCACCACGACCAACAATCTGTCTGTCCGTCTATCTGTCTATCCATCCATCCATCTATGCACCCACCTACCTACTCTCCAACCTATGAATGAGGTAAAGGTTTAGAGGAAAGAACAGTTTTCCATTCAACAATTCATATACACTTTGTTGCACTTCCTTGACATGATCCCCACAATAAATCATTCCATATCCCAGGGCCTGCCTGTGATTCTTGTTTTAGATCCTCCCCATCTGGACTTTGTCCTTGGGGAAATGCTGTCCTTTTTTCTCTCAAATGGAGATTATTATAAGGTGGGCATGCCTCTGTCGTGTCATTGTTCCTCTCCTAGGACTCTCTAATACTTGGATGAAAATTGAGTCATAGGTGTGAGTTCATTTCCAGACTTGAGGGTGACTAAGAACCATAGTCTTATGTCCTGCCCTATAGGGTCACTATGAGTCAGAATTGAGTCAATGACCGTGAGTTTGTTTGGGAGTTTAGCACCAAAAGGGGAGGCCACCATTCCAAAGCAAGAAGAATGAATTTATCAAATGAATGTGCTTTTGAGATGTAGTCAATTAATATTGCCCTTCTAGTCAAAGCTCTTTAGGTGACATTATAATTCTTGGCTCTCTGCCTGTGGCTATCATCCCATTTTGGAGAGAGTTTTCTGCTGTGCTAATAGACAAGATAACCAGAAAACCAAACTCACTGCCATCGAATCGATGCTGACTCATAGTGACCCCTGTGGGGTTCTGAGAATGTACCTGTTTACAGGAGTAGAAAGCTCAGTCTTTCTCCCTCGGAGCTGGAGTGTGAACCAAGTCCAAGTCACACCAATTGTTTCCTTGGGGGTATGTCTGATGAAAGACAGAATTCCCATCTCCTTCACAGTCATTCCTCTGTGTATAAGAGCATGAAGCACATCGCCGCATGGGAAGAACTGGAGGAAATCATGCTAAGTGAAGTAAGCCAAGCACAAAAGGACAAGTACAGCATGAGTCCACTGAGGTAAGCTAAAAAACACACACACACACACAAAAAAAAAACCATGGTGGCGGGGGGAGGAACTACTATATACATACATCCCTGGGGTGAGGTCCAGCAACTATGGCAGGGACTAAACCCAATCCAGAGATACACATGGCAGCCAAATAAATGAGAGGGAGAAAGAAAGAGAAAAAATAAGGCATGGGTAAGGAGGGGAGCAGGGCACTAACCCACACAAGGAGAGGGTATTGTTTATATCTCCACAGGAAAGGGAGAGAGAGACCAGGCTTCAACCTAATGTGCCAAGACGTAACTACAACATACCGGCATGTACCAGGGAACCAATAGAGAAGTCTCTGGGGTGGGCCCCAATCCCAACTCTGTGGACACCCACCCCTCATTAGAATGCACTTCAGAGGACAGCACTGGGGCTACAGCTTGGGGAGAGGGGTGCATCAGGTTAGAGCACATGGGAGAAACGCAAAGGGATGGAAGGGAGGAGATGACATCCTGTCCCATGAAGCACCGAGAATGATATTCCTGCTCAGAGCAGACAAGGCAGAGAGGACTATAGGGCCAGCCCCAGCATGAGACACGATGTCCCTCACTAAACCATAGTGCTGATGGGGACAATACTAGAGACACAGTTCAGGAATTGTGCACAATCTGACCCAATCATGTTGTGATGAAATACTAAAGGCATGCAACAGAGCAAGTAATGAAATCCCCAGGGAATACCAAAAATAGACTTTGGAGACAGAGTGTGGCACCCCATCAGGCTCAACTGGAAAACACTACTAAAGGCCAACAAATATACCTTGAACTATTTATAGGCTTTATCAGTGGCTTTCTTTTTATTATTGTTGTTGTTTTGTTTTTGTTGTTTTGTTGGTCTTGACTTACTTTGTTGTTTTATGTGGCTTTGCCTGGGTTTTGCACTTATCAATATATCTGCATGTCTATCTAGATAAGAAAGGCAGGATAATTAATTCGGAGAGGAAAAGAAGAGGAACAATGGTTCCTTCGGGGGGGGGGGCGGGGGATGCGGGAAAAGGGGAGGTGGGAGAAAAGAAGGGGGTTGGGGGAAAAACCCCAGGGACAAGGGTACAAGTGAACTAAAATCAATGGAGAGAAGGGCATAGGACACCTAGTGAAGTTTAATCAAGGGCTGTGTAGCAGCAAGGAATTACTAAACCTGAATGAAGACTGGATATGATGGTGGGACAAGAGGAAAGTAAAAGTAAATAGAGGAAAGAACCAGGAGGTAAAGGAAAGTTATAGAGGTCTAAATACAGGCATGTATATATATATAATGGGAGGGGAATAGATCTATGTACTCATATTTATATGTTAAGTATTAAGGTAGCAGATGGACATTGGGCCTCCACTCAAGTACTCCCTCAACACAAGAACACTTTTTTCCTAACAATCAGGCATTCTGTGATGCTCACCTTCTCGATACAATCCCTGAAGATAAAATGGGTACATAAGCAAATGTGGTAAAGAAACCTGATGGTGCCCGGCTATCAAAAGATATAGCATTTGGTGTCTTAAAAGCTTGAAAATAAACAAGCAGCCATCTAGCTCAGAAGCAACAAAGCCCATATGGAAGAAGTACACCAGCCTGTGTGATCATGAGTTGTCGATGGGATCAGGTATCAGGAATCTAAGACCCAGAACAAAACCATACCCAAGTTGAAGGGGTGGGGGGCATGGAGTGGAGATCTAGTGCCCATCTGTAGACAATTGGAAATCCCCTCATCTAGGGGTCATGGGGAAGAGATGAGCCAGTCAGGGTGCAGTATAGCACTGATAAAACACACAACTTTCCTCTAGTTCTTTGGTGCTTTCCTCCCCTCCTGCTCCCCCATTATCATGACCTCAGTTCTACCTTACAAATTGAATTAGACTGCTACAGATAAGAGTGCACAACACAGGGAACCCAGGATAGATAAACCCCTTAGGGCTAACAATGAAAGTAGAGATACCAGGATTAGGGGAGAATGGGAGGAGAAAGGGAGAAAATGGGAAAAGTGGGTGAGGGGCGGCAGAGGATGATGTAAGATAAGAAAATAATAATCTATAACTTATCAAGGATTTGTGAGTGAGGGAAGACGGGAGAGGGAAGAAATGGGGAGCTGATATCAGGGGCTCAAGTAGGAAGATAATTCTTTGAAAAGGAATATATGAATTATGATAAGAGATGTAAGAACCCCCAATAAAAGTATTTAAAAACAAAACAAAAACCCTCCCTGCGCTCCAATCTAACAGATGTGGCTCCTTACTTCTCCACTAGAGGGCGGTTTCCTCCCAGAGCATTTGAGTTGGCAAGCTGGAAAAATCCAGGCCGCTCTATGAAGCAGCCAAAGCTTAACATATCAAACCCAGGCACTTTGCAATGTTTCCGAAAGCTGTAGAACTGAAAGACCTCACTCGTCTATGCCAGGATATTTGGAAGGCAGCTACTTAGCCAACTGACTGGAAGAGATCCATATTTGGACTCATTCAAAAGAAGGGTGACCCAACAGAATGCTCACATTATAGCACAATATTATTGGTATCGCGCACAAGTAAAAGTCTGTTTAAGATGACGCAACAATGGTTGCAGCAGTGCATTGACAGGGAGCTGTTGAAAGTTCTGGCCGGATTCAGAAGAGGACGTGGAACAGGGGATATCTTTGCTGATGTCAGATAGATCTTGACTGAAAGACGAGAATACCAAAAAGATGTTTACCTGCGTTTCATTGACTCTGCAAAGGTCTTTGACTGTATGGACCATAGTACACTGTGGGTGACCTTGAGAAGAATGGGAATTCCAGAACACTTCATTGTGTTCGTTTGGAACTTGCACATGGACCATGAGGCTGTAGCGTGAACAGAACAAGGGAATGCCGCATGGTTTAAAATTGGGAAAGATGTGCGTGAGGGTTGCATCCTCGTTGTTCAATATTGATGCTGAGCAAATCATCAGAGAAGCTGCGTTAGATGGCGAAGAAGGCTGCATCGGGATTGGAGGACGGCTTATTAACAGCCTGTGACGTGCAGATGACACAACCTTGCTTGCTGGTAGTGAGCAGGAACTGAGCGTTTGCTGATGCAGATCAAGGGTTGATCTTCAGCATGGATTACAATTCAATGAAAGGAAGACCCAAACGCTCTCACCGGCACCACTAGGTAGAACTATGTAAATGAAGAAAAGGTTGAAGTTGTCAAGGAGTTTGTCTTTCTTGAATCAATGCTCACAATCAATGCTCACGGAAGCAGCAGTCAAGAGATCAAAAGACATATTGCATTAGGTAAATTTGCTGCCTACGACCTCTTCAGGGTATTGAAGACTAAGGATGTTACTTTGAGGACTAGGAGCGCCTGACCCACGCCGTGGTACTTTCATTGCATCATATGCGTGTGAAAGTTGGACAGTGAATAAGGAAGACCACCGAAGAATAGACGCCTTTGCGTTTGTGAAGCTGCAGACAAATATTGAAGGTACCATAGACGGCTCAAAGGACAAGCTGCTCTTTAGAAGAAGTAAGGTCAGAGTGCAGGGGTGGCAAGACTTCATCTTACATACTTTGGACATGGCAAGACTTCATCTTACATACTTTGGACATGTTCTCGGAAAGAGAGCTGTTTCCGGAGAACTGGTAACGTGGGGGAGCGGCAAATGGAGGAGGCCCTCAGGGAGATGGACGGACGGACACAGCGGCTGCACCCATGGACTCAGGCACAGGAACAATTGTGAGGCTGGTGCAGGACCTTGCAGTGTTTCGTTCTGCTGTGCACGGGGTTGCTATGGGTTAGAGCTGGCTTGATGGCACCTAACACCAACAACACAGGGCCACATTAAGCAACACCATGGCACCCCAAAGGAAGAATTAAAGGAGCCTTGTTGGCAAGGTCCCGTTAAGCGATGGGCTGCTAAAGACAAAGCAGGTGATCCAAATGAGGCCGTCTGCTCCCTTCAAGATGTAGAGCCTCAGAAAATGCAGGGTGGCTACACGTCAGAAGGGACTCCATGACAATGGTGGCAGTGTTTCCTTTTTTACTGAACTCCAAGGACCCTGGGTGGCATAGTTATACACTGGGTCACACACTGGGCTGCCGACTGCAGTCAGCAGTGCAAACCCACCAGCAGCTCGGCCGGAGAAAGATGAGGCTGTCTGCTCCTGTAAAGATGTGCAGTCTGAACCAATAGGGAGCCTTCTCCTCTGCCCTATCGGGGAATCAATTGTGGCAGCGGGCTTCTGCTTGCTTGGTGGTTTTTCATGAAATTCAAAGGGAGGCTCTTCCGGAAGAATGGTCCACACCTTTGTCCACCAAGGCATTCATTCATTGACTCACCTGACCTACATTCATTCATTCATTCACCTGACCTACATTTGCTCCTGCCACAGAGCCTTTGCAGATTCCATCTTCCTGGATCTTCTTTCCCCAGATAATTCCTACAGGCCGCACCTTCAAATATTTTCTTAGTAGCCCCAGTAGCTAAAGGGTTCTGTTTTCTCCCCTACGGGGTCCCCATCCTTGAGAACTGTGAGAACTACTACAGAGCGGTCAACCTAAACCCAACCCACTGCCTGCAAGTTACTTCTGACTCATGGTGCCCAGGAAGACCGAGCAGAATTATTCCATAGAGGTTCTGAGATGATATTCTTTACTGAAAGAAGCAGACAGGCCTATCTTTCTCCCTTGGAAAGACTAGTGGGTTTGAACCACTGACGTTGTGGTTTTCAACGCAACATGACACCTGCTGCACGTTATCCTGACTCCATTGTGAGTGCTCGGTGAAAAGTTACAAAAGTACCCAAGAGTCTCCAAAGACACCCTGCTCCCGAGCTGGACCAATGTCCTTTTCCACTCAAGGCTCCAGTCAGGATGCAAGCGAGGGAGGCTTCAGGAGGATCTTCTGGAATCCTCCTGGTTTAAAAATGCACGTCCTGTGTTCTTCGCAACACATTTCCGGAGAAAGATTTCACGGCCACTTGAGATCCAACCATGCTTTGTGCTCCAGGAAGATCCCCAGCTGTAGAAAGCAAACGACTGACTGCTCATCTCTGAAGCGCAGCCAACGCAGCGCACAGTGCCTGGAGAGGGAGCAGACTCAGTGGGTGATCGCTCACCCGACTTCCCCCACCAAGAGAGCCGGGAGCCATCAAAGGGTGGGTGTTAGTGGGAGGGTATGGCTAGACTACCCTGTTATCAGCATACCCTTCCCCTGCCAGAGAGGAATCTCCTCCTCTCACAGTGCGCTAGGCAGTGCCTGATTTTGTCCAACAAATGTTGTGACGAGACGGTGAGAACAAAGGCTTCACATGGGTTTGTCCTGTGCTTCCCTTGTGCCCTTGGGAAGGACATGCTCTCGGTGGCTTTGGATCCCAGAAGAACAAGAAAGTGAGCAAAGGCTTGAGATGGCCTTGGACAGCAGGGCTTGTCTTCTCCAAGTCTGACAACGTTTTCACACCAAGGTTGTGTTGTTCTGAAGAATCTCAGGGGATTATTTTGTTCGTGGGATAGGGCAGGGGAACCCTTGACAGTTCCCTAGCTCTTTCTCTGTGCCTCGCCCTGCACCCAGAGGTTGCACATGTTTGGTGTAAGCCTTTCCAGAATGCAGTAAAGAAGATATGAAGAGTCCTTTTTGACACATGTGGAAATTGAGGATAGGAGTCGATAAGTAGTTGGCCCAAAGTCAAAGAGCTAGTAGTTCTCAGAAGCAGACTCTGACTCTGGTTGGGGAATCTCATCTTGTCCATTCTCACTTTCACCACGTAGGCCAGGCCTGGAGTCCCAGACGTTCCTGTCACTTGTAGTTCCTTCATTGCATCTGTTAGCAGATGGAATGCTCGGCTCTAGTCCTGACACGATGCTCGGAACCCCAACCACCTCCTCCCTGAAGCTTTCCCTGCACCCCTGCCTCTCTGACCCTCTCCCCTGTGTCTCTGCTCTGCTTCACATATGCCTCTCGGAGAACACCTCCTTCTCTTTACCATGATACATTTTAGCCAGCCGCCACCCCACATATCTAGACGGTGTTTGAGGACCATTCCTTTTTATTGTTCTGCACCTAAAAAAACGTCCTGGAACACACTGGCATCAAAGCCATTCCTCATTGTCTACCAAATAATATTCCAACTCCTTTTCCCACCACTTAAGGCCACCAGTATATCTCATGACCACTCCCACTGCGACTCCCTTGTATGTAATTTCCACTCCAATCCAAGTCCCATCCCTGAGTGTCCCTCTTAACACATGCCAAGCATGACCTTATGTTGTTGCTTAGTGCCATCAAGTCATGCGACTATACAGACGACATAATGGACCACAGCCCAGTCCGGCAACATCTCCCCAATGGTTAGACTTGAACCCATGACTTCAGCAGCTGTGCTGCTCCATCTCCACAATGGTCTGCCTCTTTTTCACTCTCTGTCTACTTTATCAGGCACAACTTCCCCCCCCCCAACCCCCCGAGTTTGGTCTCTCCTGATAACATGTTCAAAGTACTTGAGACTCAGTCTCACCATCTTTGCTTCTATAGAGCATTCTGGCTCTACTTCCTCCAAAACAGATTGGGTGGTTCTTTTGGAAGCCCATGATCGTATCAATATTCTCCATCAACATCGTAATTGAAATGCATTAATTTTCCAGTTTTCATGTATGTATGAGCCCATTGAAAATACAATGTTTAATGCTTCCCACTCCCAACTATCATGACCCAAATTCTACCTTACAAATCTGGCTAGACCAGAGAATGTACACTAGTACAGATAAGAGCTGGAAACACAGGGAATCCAGGACAGATAAATCCCTCAGGACCAGGAGGGGAAGGGGAAGTTGGGGGGAGAAAGGGGGAATCAATCACAAAGATCAACATATAACCCCCTCCCAGGAGGGTGGACAACAGAAAAGTGGGTGAAGGGATACCTTTATCAGTGTAAGACATGAAATAATAATAATATAATATTAATAATAATTTCTAAATTATCAAGGATTCATGAGGGAGGGAGACTCTGTTGCCCCTGCCACTTCAGACAGGGATGTCACCCACGTTCTGTGTGTGGCTCTTCTTCCTTGAGAGTCATCGGTGTCTCTGTCCTCCTGCTTCTGAGATGATTCACACTTACGCCCAGCGGAATGCCACAAATGACCAATTTCCTCGTAGTGTTCCAATCGTCTTATTTGATGGCCCCACCCCATCGTTTAGTGGGAGTTACAAAGACATGAACAGAAGAGCCATAAGTAAGGAAGTTCCATTTACCACAACATTCTGTTCATTTAAATCTGAGTTAACAGGAAGTATCTAGAGTCATATTGCATGAGTTCAAATCTCTATGACCACCTACTGGCTGTGCGCTGGAGCAAACGTCACCTCAACCTCATGGTGCTTCAGTTCTCTCGTTGACAAAGGGTGCTCATAATAGTACCCTCCTTATAAAGTGTTTTTTTAAGAGGGAGGATTAGATTAATACATATAAAGCGCTACAACCAGCTTAAACCTAGTAAGTACTCAGTTCAAATTCTATTTCCAGCCACTATGCTGGAAACTTACCATGTACAGCTTCTAATCCTTATAACAACACGAGTAGTCAAGTACGCTCTCAGAGAGCAGTATTTATTTATTTAAAATAAACACATAACTATTAAGATAAAAGTTTGTCTATGCTTCACCTTTTTTTTTTTTAAGTGTGTATTTCACATTACTCACTTGCTACTGTACTGGTCCTGTGTTCACATGTCAATGCTGAGCTACTAGCACGCTGTGCAGGGCACAGTAAGAAGTCATGGCCCGGTCCGTGTCTCCCAGGGGCCCAGGCAGGCCATGCTTCATCTAATCCAACCTCCACCCATCAGTCTGTCTTCTCCCCAGTCCTTGTCACCATCCCCTTGCTTGATAACCAGGAGAAGAACTATGATCAGGAACCGCTGGTAAGCCGTGAAGGAAGGAAATTGTGAGACCTTTCAGAAACAAGAGTACCTTAGAAGCTGTGCACATAACCCCTGACTTCTGATGGGGTTTCCTTCCAAAGACTGTTGTAAGTCAGTTCTGACATAGGTTACATAAAACAAACAAGCAACAATGATAACAACAAAACACCTCCCACAATGGTGGTGTTTGCCTAACTAAATTCCACCTCCAGCAGAGAGCCCCACGCTGCATGTTCTACCCTACAGTACTCCCAACCTTAAGACTGCACCCACTTAAGTACCAACCCCACTGCCATGGCGTTGACACCAACCCAGTGTTGCCCTTGAAGACAGGAGAGCTGCTCTGAGGGGTGTCCGCGACCATGAAGCTTCAACGCAGCGGGCAGCCTCACTTTGCTCCCACCGTGTGGCCAGGGAGTTTGAACCACCAACCTTGCAGCAGCAGCCCAGTGCTAGACCCACCATGCCACCAGGACTCTGTGTAAGTCAAGTACTAGTCTGCTAAAAACAAAATTAGTTTTCATTATTACTGCCATTGGTTACGAGTATCTTTATACATACGATCTTCATCTGTGTTTGGGAGTTGGAAACAATGTCTGAGAAGGATAACATCGACTCACTGTGTGGGCCAATATCACATGTAGCACACAGGTGACAAGATGACAGCATTGTTTGTGGTGCCAATAAAAAGAACAATCATCGTTGTGGCTAGTTGTAACCCGAATTTGTTGTGAATCAGAGACTACTTGTAGAGAGAACCCAGAATCTTCAGGAAGCCATTTAAAGTGGGGAGGGGGTGATAGGCTAGAGGATGCATTCAAGTGAGGAGAGGAGCAAACACCAGGAGCTCTAGCAGCCAGACACAATAGGATCCTAGCAGGTAAACATTGATTAATGTGATGACTGTGTATTAAGCCTGAAATCAGCATTTAGCCCCTGTCAGTGCGCCAGCAGGATGCCTCTAAGTGCTTACTGGGGCACTTGCATGTGCAAATTTTCCTGCTCCAACACATACTTAAGGCAGACTCTGGGCTGTGGCGAGGGAGACCTGTGAGGGCTATTTTCCTGGGCAAAGCTGGGATGCCCGTGTGGACAAGCCTCTACTTATTTGGTCCCATGTGAAGGATTTAAACAAAACCCTCCTACTGAATCTCCCTCTATAATTCTTCCTGTTCGATCTGGTTTTAAAAGGAAAGGATGTTTGTATAGAGGCTAGAATACTTCAAAAACTATAAAAGAAGGTTCTGGGGCCCTTCCTTTCCTGGCAAGACTAGAACCTGATTCCAGAGACTGTCTGTAGAGTTAACATAGCAGGCTGGAACGCCTGACCTCGAAAAGATCTGCTTTGAAGGTTGGTCCTGGACTGGAGCCCAGAAATGTGGGTGTCCAGAGGCTTCTCAACATTCCCCACACCGATCAGCTCCTTGGGACTAACCTGGGCGCATAAACAGACTGGTTTTGATCAACACCTGCTTTTTTCTGGCTGCCTAGAATTGGGGGATGTGCCACACAAAGGTTGCCTGGGTGATGTTCCCGGGAAGGATTGTGGGTACTGGGTTTGGAAGAGCTTCCTGGATGAGAAATATTTCACACATGGAATCGCAACTTCTGATAGACGCGAGTGCTGTAGGATTCCAACGGGATTCCACGAGAAAGCATGTGTCTGGGTCTCTCAACCATCACCCATGTGCATGGCTGCACCCTTTGACCCTCATACCTTATACCTTAGCATTAGCAACATGTACACCAGATACCGAGCCCTGCAATGACTCACCAACCCTGACGATGAAGGATCTGGGGTCTTTCTCTGCTTTATGGATGTAAACAAACAGCAGGGCCAGAAAATGCAGATAAACATGAGTTCAGAATGCGACATTTACATGTAAGTTGTGAGCTTCCTAAAGAAACAAGAATGTTGACCTATGATTTGGGCAAGTGGGAACACGTGATGAACTACCTCTTTTTAGAACACTTCATTTCGTTCTTACTTATGGTGGAGAAGAGATCCAACAGCAAACACACCAATTCAAAAGTTGCTCCATGCTTCAAGTTTGGGGACGCACGCTCACCCTCCTTTTCTAAATTGTCCCTCCCTCACTATCATAAACTCAACCCCGAACCCCAAAGGACCCCATCTAATCTTCTGAGTGAGTGACTGCTGTCCCTTTGATCTCATGCAGACATTTCTTTGAAAGGGCACAGCTCAGGGCAGACACCCCGAGGAACTTCTCAGAGCCATCGGAAAAACCTGATTGTGGCCTGGAGATCATCAGTTCGTTTGTGAACTCATCTTGCTGCGGGAGGGGAGTCACTGTATAAGTAATTGCTCAGTCACACAGGCTGTCCTCCTTGAGGCGGAATGACCACAAAACTAGAAATCGAAGATTCCTCTTCGCTGTAAAAAACAAAACAAAAAGCAGCTCCGCGTACCTTAAAGCGACTTCAGACAGCATCGTCTTTGCTTTTAGATGCCATTAAGCCCGTTCCAACTCAGAGCGACCTTGTGTACAGCAGGATGAAACACGCCTAGTCCCACACCATCCTCATCACTGTGTCTCAGCTTGAGCCGGCTGCTGCAGCCACGTGCCAATCCAGCTGGTCGAGGGCCTCCCTCTTGTTCACTGCCCCACCACTTTATTGAGCTTTAGAATGTAAGTAGCCTCAGAGGGCAGAATTCATTCTCCTTCCTGTAGCAAATCCCCCTGAGAACACTCCTCTCAGAACATCGTTTGCACATGGTGCTTCTCGGCATTTTCCTTCAAAGAAAAGACCTCTTGTTGGTAGAGAAGTGGTTACAAGTATGATTCAAGTCAAATCTATGAATGCACATATGTCTGAACACACCTACTTCTTGCAGTTATATCTGAAAGTTGCATTTCATTCCACTGTGTGCCTGCTTTTGCTTAATATACAAATATAGACTTCTTGGTCAACTGGCACAGGTATATTTCCCTGCAGACATTCATCCCCATTTTTAAAAAGCATTGTCTTAGAGTAATCGCTGAAACAAAACACAACTTTTTTTCCCCAATTCAGAAATACAGAAGACCACACACACACAGAGAGAACAACAGATCTGCATGAGCCCATCTCCCCAGATTTACTACTGCTGATATGTATCTGTGTGTCTGATAAAGAATGTTCTTTAGAGAAAATATCAACAGCTATAATATATGTGATAGGTTTTCCTGGGGGGCGAGAAGAATTTTTTCAATAAAAGAATATGCCTGAAATCTAACGTTACCTAGAAAACCTAGAGGTGAGAGGAGACAGAAAATTAGATGTAATAACCAGGTTTCCATTTTAAAACATACCTTTCAAGTAAGAATACTTTTGCTTTCAATATGATATGGCAAAGACAGAGTCTTGAAATATTTTTTAAATGTTGTCTGCACATTGATTCATCTGATTCTTTGTTAATGTAAGGTTAGGAGTGTAAATACCCGTTAGTTATACTCATTTGGCTACTGTCAGCAGACTCATTACACATGTTGAGGGAAGTCTTGGGAAATTATTTTCCAGTTATATATACAGGTGTTTCCAAGGGGTAAAAAGGTGGATTTGATAACAAAAACAAAGGTTTGCATAACTGTGCTTGTGAGATCATTAAACTCTGTATTAACGAAGTAATCAAACTAGCTGGTTTCTGAGAGCCTAAAGGAAAAAGCGAGTTCATTCTCTCTCTCTCTCTCTCTCTCTCTCTCTCTCTCTCTCTCTCTCTCTCTCTCTCTCTCTCACACACACACACACACACACACACACACACACAGAGAGAGAGAGAGAGAGAGAGTCGGGGAGAGGGGAGTGGAAGTATAGGAGGGACAGAAGCCTACAGCAACAATATTCCACCGGGTAAAGGGCTGGCATTCCTACTGGAGTCAGTATTTGAAAGACACCAAGAACTTGTCCTACAGAAGATGCAAGTCCTAGTCCTAGTTATGCTTTTTCCTAACTGCCTGTTTTCCCATCCATAAAACAGGCATAATAATACCCACTGTAATATGTTTCAGAATGTGTCATGGAAATAGAATAAATGATAGCTCAGAGAGTGGTTTTGTGGATAAAATGAAACAACATTTGCTAAAAGCATTTATCATCTACAGGCACTCCCCACATTACAAACTAGTTCAGCTCCTAATTGTGTCTGAATTGAATGTGTAGGCACATTTACACATACGACTCTTCTTCAGCCATTCTTCAGGACAAGAAAGTAGCCTGGTGTTGCTGCAATGGTTAGAGAACAAAACTGCTTACACTAAGGTCGGTGGTTCCAACCCCCCAGTTGTTCTGGGGGAGTGAGATAGAGCAGTCTGGCTTTTTAATGATTTATAGCCATGGAAATGCGGCGGATCAGTTTACTCTATCCTATAGAATCTTTACGAGTTAGAATCATCTCCATGGCAGGGGGTTGGTTTAGGACAAAAGAAGCGTTGGAAGCATTGCAGTGATTTTAAATCACACATACATCAAGTCAGGGTGATTGTGAGTAGGGGTTCAATCTGTTGTCTGTAGGGGTTGATGCTATAATTTCAAAGTGAGACCAAATTTCAGAATATTAAAGGACAAGTAGTCTACCCACAATCCATATCTTATCACAATCCATACATACATCAATTGAGTAAAGCACCCTTATACATTGGTTGCCCTCGTCATTCTCAAAATTTCCCTTCCACTTGGGTTCCTGGAATCAGCTCGTTTTCCTTTTTTCCCTCCCACTCCCTCCCAGCTACCCCCTACCCCCTGCACCTTTAATAGTTTATAAATAATTATTTTATCTTATCTTACACTGCCCGGCATCTCCCCTCACCCACCTTCCCATTGCCCATCTCCCAGAGAGGAGGTTACACATAGATCCCCAAGATCGGTTCTCCCTTTCTACACGCCCTTCCCTCCCAGTGTCGCCACTCCCACCGCTGGTCCTGAGGGGTTCATCCGTCCTAAATTCCGTGTTTCCAGATAGTCCCAACATTTCTTTATCCATGCTTCTACTGATGGGCACTCGGGCTGTTGCCACCATCTTGCCATTGGGAGCACTGTTGTGGCAAACACGCAGCGGATATCTGCTTCTGCTGTGACTCTTGTCTCTCAGGGTAGACACACAGCAGAAGTATGGCTGGATCTATGGCGTTTCTATCCCCAGTGGTTTGAGATACTACCATCTCGTGTTCCAAAGTACCTACACTTATTCATCTCTCCACACTCTCTCCAGCATTTGTTGTTTTCTGTTTTGTTTTGTTTGTTTGTTTTAATTTTGCGTCATTGTCAATGGAAGGTGGTATCTCATTATTGCCTTGATTTGCGTCTTCTTTTGGGCTAATTATCATGAGCATGTTTTCATATACTTGTTAGCCATTTGGATGTCGTCTCTGGTGACCTGACTGTTCGTGTCCTTTGCCCATTTTTAATTGGGTGAGTCATCTTTTTCTTACTGAGGTCTGGAAGCCTCCTTTTAAAGGCAAGCACAAGTGGGGGAAGTGGGGAGGGAGGAATGGAATGGACTTGTGCTTTGGTACAAAAAATGTGTTTCTTTCATTGGCCAACTACATGCAGTTTGCTTCATTTGTTAACAGCGTATATGATGCACACATGGTGTAGTTTTCTGTAAGCATTAAATCAATCATGATGAAAAGACAAAACAGATGACTGTTTTTGCCAAATCTGACTCCCAGAGGCAGCTACTACAATATCCTTAGTTGAGATTTCGGCAATCCAGCTTCATTTCTCTAGAAAACACACTTATGCTTTTACTTCTTGATTTATCTACATGCAACCTACCTGTGTGATCATTATTTACCTAGAGAAGCAGAAGAAGAAAGAGTGGGCAATATAAAATGAATTGTGTATGAATGATTGAATGGAAAACCAACCTCATTTGTTCACCTAAACCACAATAAAATCGCATTTTATGAATCAGAGGAGGAAATGGAATGTGTGGCTGATGGCATCTGTGAGCCTTGCCTCCTTTACCATTACAGCAGACCAAATGCCCACTACCGTCGCTAAACATTTTGACTGAAGATGCTATAGAACAATCCTTATCAAAAGGGGGAAATGGAGAATAAAATCTCAAATTCCCATGGACTCTACATTCGCTGGAGCTTTGGAAGCTAAATGAACCCTTGAAGTTATTTCCCTGAGATAATCTTGAAATATTAAATCATTTTTTTAAATCCCTCTTTTGATGCCTGGGCAGCATCAGCTTTCTTCACCACTTTTGCTTATGCACACATTTGTCTTCAGTGATCATATTGGGAAGGTGAGCACCCACTGATATGATTTTTTGGTTTTTGATGTCTGATACCTGAACTCTTCTACACTTTGTGGTCACACAGGCTGGTGTTCTTCTTCCATATGGGCTTTGATGTTTCTGAGCTAGATGGCTGCTTGTTTACCTGCAAGCCTTTAAGACCCAGACGCTATATCTTTTGATAGCCAGGCACCATCAGCTTTCTTCACCACATTTGCTTATGCACACATTCGTCTTCAGTGATCGTGTCAGGAAGGCGTGCATCATGGAATGCCAATTTAATAGAACAAAGTGTTCTCACATTGAGTAAGTACTTGAGGGGAAGTATAATGTCCATCTGCTACCTTAATACTTAACCTATAAATATATAAACATAGATCTACTTCCCCACCATCCTATATAAATATATTTACATAGTACATGCCTGTATTTAGACCTCTATAAATACCCTTTGTCTCCTCATTCTTTCTTCTATTTCCTTTTACTTTCCTCTTGCCCCACTATCATGCTCAGCCTTCATTTGGGTTTCAGTAATTTATCTCAGTTACATCGCCCTTGCTAAATCCCTACTAGGCCTTTCACACCTTCTAATTGCCACTAATTTTGGATCACTTGCTGCTCCCTTGTTCCTGGGTTGGTCAACACCACCTCCTTTCCCCTGCTTCCCCCTCTCCTATGTACCCCCGGAAACATTGGTCCCGTTGTTTTCTCCTCCAGACAGCAAACGTGGTGAAGAAAGCTGATGGTGCCTGGCTATCAAAAGATATAGTGTCTGGGATCTTAAAGGCTTGCAGGTAAGCAAGCAGCCATCTAGCTCAGAAGAAACAAAGCCCACATGGAAGAAGCACACCAGCCTGTGTGACCATGAAATATTGAATGGATCAGGTATCAGGCATCAAAGAATAAAAAATCATATCATGGTAAATGAGGGTGATGGCAGAGTGGAGACCCAAAGCCCATCTGTAGGCAACTGGACACCCCCTTACTGAAGGGTTGCAGGAGGAGACAAGCCAGTCAGGGTACAGGGTAGCAACGATGAAACATACAACTTTCCTCTAGTTATAAAATGCTTCCTCCATCCTCTCTTATGATCCCAATTCTACCTTACAAATCCTGCTAGACCAGAGCATGTACACTGGTACAGATGGGAACTGGAAACACAGGGAATCCAGGACAGATGATCCCTTCAGGACCAGTGGTGTGAGTGGTGATACCGGGAGGGTGGAGGGAGGGTGGGGTGTAAAGGGGGAACTGGTTACAAGGATCTATATATAACCTCCTCTCTGGGGATGGACAACAGAAAAGTGGGTGAAGGGAGATGTCAGACAGTGTAAGAGATGACAAAATAATAATAATTTATAAATTATCAAGGGTTCATGAGGGAGGGGGAAGTGGGGAGGGAGGGGGAAAATGAGGAGCTGATATTAAAGGCTCCAGTAGAAAGCAAATGTTTTGAGAATGGCAACAAACTCAAGTAGAAAGCGAATGTTTTGAGAATGGCAACAAACGTACAAATGTGCTTGACACAATGGATGGATTGTGATAAGAATTGTATGAGCCCCCAATAAAATGATTTTTAAAAACTCCCTCAACTCATCTTAAAACCAAACAACCATTTCTCTTAACTAGTAAAAGAGGTCTGCCTTGGTCAGTATGTTCTTTAAGCACGAGCTATATGGGGTGACATTGAAACAACAACTCAACAAATGTGACCACCACCAGTGAATTGTCCATGAAGCTGCTTGAGTGGTGTCTGTCTTGCTCTCCATAGCCTCAACCTTGTATACAGCCTCGATGGAGAAGCTCAATGTCAGCAGCTCAAGTCAGGCCAAGGGCTGAGTGCAGAACAAATCAGCAGTTGCGCCTATGTAAGTTCAGGATAAAGCTGAAGAAAATTAAAACAAGCCCACATGGAAAAACAAAAAAACCTTGAGTCTATCCCACCTGAACTTGGAGACCATCTCAAGAACAGCTTTGCTGCATTGGATGCTAATGACAGAAGACCTAATGAGCTGTCCCAGGACATCATTCATGAAGAAAGCAAAGGGTCACGGTAAAGAAAAAAAGATCACTATGGATATAGGAAGAGGCTCTGAAATATGTTCTGATTCGTAGAGTCGTTAAAGCAAAGGGAAGAAATGATGAAGTCAGTGAGCTGAATAAAAACTTTCAAAGGACAGCTCCAGGAGCTAAAATAAAATATAATATCTTAAAATTAAAAGAACTAAATTGTGATCATTAAGGTTTAGTGTGCCAACCTGGCCAATGAGCACATGTGGGGTTAATTGAAGGGCGGGGAGATAAATGGCTCAGTGAGCCTCGCCTTTCTGGTCTCTTGCTCTCTGATGGTCAGATCAGGGTGCAGCTGCCTTAGCCAGTTCCTGCTTCAACTTGCAAGGCTCACTTCCTGCAAGACATCCCTGAGGAGAAGCCACATGGACCTACCCCGATGCAGTCCTGGGTGCTGGAGAAGCCACGTGGAGACCCCTGCCAGCGCTGAAATGCTTGCATGCTCACTGATTCAGCTTTCCTCCTGCGGTCGGCATCATTGTATGTGTTTTGTGAGTTTGAGGAGGACCTTGTAGATCCATGTTGGACATATGGTCTAATGTCGGACTTATGGGCTTGAACTGGGTTGGGATGCTTTCTTAATGTACACTTATATGAAACTCTCTCTTATACATATATGAGTTTCTGTGGATGTGTTTCTCTAGTCTACCCAAGACTAACACATAAATTTAAAAAACACATGTCTTAAGTTCCATTATTGAAAGATTATATAGGCAAAATATTGAATGATGCAGGAAGCATCAAAATAAGATGGAAAGAATACAGTCGCTGTACCCAAAGGAAGTGGTAGCAATTCAGGAGGTAGCATTTGAGCACGGCCCAGTGGTACTGCAGGAAGAAATCCACGCTGTGCTGAAGGCATTAGCCAAAAGCAAGTTTCCAGGAATTGATGATGAAACACCAATTGAAATGTTTCAACAAGCTGATGAAGCACTGGAAGCACTTACTCTTCTATGCCAGGAAATTTGAAAGACAGCTATTTGGCCAACTGACTGGAGAGATCCATATTTGTACCCATTCTAAAGAAAGGAAACCCCCCAAATGCTCAAATTATAGAACAATATCATGATATCAAATGCAAATAAAACTTTGAAGATCATCCAACAAGGGATGAAGGAGTACATTGACAAGGAGTTGGGAGAGGTTCGGGCTGGATTCAGAAGAGGACATGGAACGGGGAACATTGCTGATGGCAGATGGATCTTGGCTGAAATCAGAGAATATGTTGACTGGTGTTTCATTGACCATGCAAAAGCATTTGGTTGGGTGGATCATAACAAACTATCAACAGCCTTGAGAAGAATGGGAATTCCGGGACTCTTAATTGTGCTCATGTGAACATGTACAAGGATCAAGAGGCAGTTAGGCAAACAGAACAGGAGAATGCTACATGGTTTAAAATCAGGAAAGATGTGCATCAGGGTTGTATTCTCTCACCATATAAAGAAGAATGTGACATCGGGATTGAAGGGAAGCTTATTGACCATTACAATATGCAGATGACACAACCTGGCTTGCTGCAAATGAGGAGAACTTGAAATATTTGATGATGAAGATCAAGGATTGCAGCCTTCAGAATAGATTACAACTCAATATAAAGAAAGCCAACATCCTCACAACTGGACCAATAAGTAACAGCATGATAAATGGAGAAAAGGTTCAAGTTGTCATGTACTTTGTCTTTCTTAGACAATCGTCCACAATCAAGGCTCATCAAAGCAGCAGTCAAGAGATCAAAAGATGTGTTACATTAGGTAAATGTGCCACATAGGACCTCTTTAGAGTATTGAAATATAAGGATGTTATTCTGAGGACTAAGGTACACGTGACCCAATTTTTTTTCAATTGCCTCATATGCATATGAAAGTTGGACATTGACTAAGGCAGTCCAAAAAAGAGTCAATGTATCTAAATTGTGGTGCTGGCAAAGAATATTGGAAGTACCATGGAATGACAAAAGGACAAATACATGTGTCTCGGAAGAAGTACAGACAGAAAGCTCCTTAGAGTCAAGAACTGTGAGGATTTGCCTCCCATACTTCAGGGCATGTTGTCAGCAGAGACAAGCGCCTAGAGAGGGCCCTCAGGCTTGGTAAGTTGGAGGGCAGCCCAAAAAGAGGAAGGTCCTCCAAAAGATGGATAGACCAATGGCTGCGAGGATGGGCTCAAGCCCAGGAACAGCCGTGAGCACAGGGCAGGAGAGAGAGTGCGTCATTGTGTTGGGCACAGGTCTCTATGGGTCAGAACTGACAGGATGGCAACGACCAAGTGACGACAACAGCAATCTTAACAACCGCCACGAAAAATATCAATCTACATTAGTAGTAGCAGATTAGCTGTAGCAACTTCCATTCCACATTCCCAAGAGGAGAATTGCCAAAGATTCATGATTCTAATTTTGTATGAATAAACCTTATATGCGGACTTGAGAATGGTCACTCATTTGGTATCTCAAGTTGCTTCTGAATTGGGTAGTTTCATTCAAAAGGAGAAACCTTCCCTAAAAGGCAGCTGCGTGCTGGTTTGTTTGGCTGGGTTTGGAGATTTTTTAAAATCATTTTATTGGGGGATCGTACAACTCTTATCACAATCCATACATACATCCATTGTGTCATGCACATTTGTACATCATTCTCCAAACATTTGCTTTCCACTTGAATCCTTGGTATCAGCTCCTCATTTTTCCCTTCCCTCCCCATCCCTCTCCCTTATGAACCCTTGATAATTTATAAATTATTACTTTGTCATATTTTACACTGTCTGACGTCTCCTAAGGTGACAAGATTTTTAACATTTGTAAAGCAGGACACCATTGATAAAACTCATATCCTGGCAAAATAGCCACATGGCAGCTGAAAACCGTATACCCTACCTTGTTGTGCATTCTTTCCAAAAATCGGGACTTTTTAAAATGCCGCAGGGTGCGGGAAAAAATTGTTAAAAATCGGGACTGTCCCGCCAAAAGCAGGACGTCTGGTGCTTCACCCACTTTTCTGTTGTCCATCCTCAAGGGAGGGAATAATATGTGGATCCTTGTGATCAATTCCCCCTTTCTACCCCACCTTCCCCTTCCCCTCCTGCTATCACTACTCTCACCACAGGTCCTGAGGGGATCATCTGTCCTGGATTCCCTATGCTTCCAGTTCTTATCTGTACCAGTGTACATGGTCTGGTCTACTCAGATTTGTAAGGTAGAATTGGGATCATGATAGTGGGTGGAGGAAGCATTTAGGAACGAGAGGAAAGTTGTATGTCTCATCATTGCTATACTGCACCTTGACTAGCTCATCTCCTCCCCGTGACTCTTATGTAAGGGGATGTCCAGTTGCCTATAAATAGATGGGCTTTGGGGCTCCAGTCTGCACTTCCCTTCATTCACAATTATATGGGTTTTTTTAAGTACATTGTCAGGCATGTCTCCTAAGGCACTTGCTCATCTGGGTGAACTTGAACCTTCAAGCTTTCCATTAGCATGTTGGCTGTTTGTACCACCCAGGAACTCTCCAGAAGCCATTTGCCAAATGGAGATAAGCAGAAATGGTTGTACCTCAAGTGTCATCATCCCCCCAGAAGCTTGCTGGCACCCCCCAATTGGTTAAAACTGGTATAATCTATGAATATCATGAAAGTGAATATATACAATCTCCCTTTATATTGTTTTATCTTATTTATATTTTTTCGCATTGTTCTGTTTTTCTTCCTTACCTCAAACCTCCACCATGTCTCTGGACTACTGCTAATGAATGGGGTCCCACAGCCTACAGCTGTTCACACGGTGATCAGAGTAAGCGAGGAACGAAACCCACTAGCATTGAGTCAATGCTGACTCAAGGAGGGCCACGTGCTTGAGAGAAGACTGTGCTCCATTGGCTTCTCAATGGCTAATATTACAGAAGTAGCTCCCCAAGCCCTTCTCCTGTGCCTTCACTGGGTGAATTCAAACCACTACCTTTTTATGTGAGTAGCTCATTGTAACCTGTTTACAACACCCAGGGATCCTAAGACCACAGGAAACATTCAAAGACGAAACTAATGATATTATCTGTTCTCTTAAGATCTCTTCGTGGGTCTGTATCACTCTTAGACTTAGCAGGACTGACAAGACCCAACATGAGGAAATCTATTCCCTGCTTTAGCTTCATCCTCCTGTCTCCCCTCGGCAGTGTCTAATGTTTAATCCAGGACGGACTTTCATGAATTTGCCTCAACATGACTGAATGACGTCTTGCTCATCTTGAGGTTTTTGCATATACAAGTCTCTTCTTCTGGAACTCTCTTCCTCCACTGCCCTGCCCTCTTCCTTTGATCCCCCCCACCTCAGGACTTAGAACACAAGCCTCTTAGGATCCCCCAAGTCTAAAGGTAACTGTCCCGTGCTGCTCCCCTAGTACCCTGCACGGTACTACTCTCAACATAGTCATCAAAACATCTTCTCAAACAAGCAGTCCAGGAAAGCGCATCACCGAATGATCCACAGCCTTGAATTGGCCAAGGGCATCCAATCGGACAGCCACCTTTTACAGTATTTTAACCCTGGAAATCCTTCAGCTTGAATGAGTAGAGAAGAGGGAACAGCAGGTATTAATACATCTCAGAGCAGAACAAAGACAGTAAGGCCGGAAACCTAGGCATTTGGTGGAAGCCCAAAAGAAGACGTTTATAACAACAATGACAAAAACACATCTTGGGTGGCAATCGGTGCATTTGGCAAACTCCAGGCCCGGTCACCAGAATTTTCAACAACCCATGAATGCTACAATCTGGAGAGGTCTGGCCTTTTTTAGAAGCCTGTAATCACTTCTGGTTCTATACTCAGATGATGGGTGTTGACCTGCACAGCGCAGAGGACCAAAAAAAGAAACAAACCCCTCAAAAGCACGGTTATATATTTCTGGACAGTAAGCTGTACGCTGACAGAATAAAGGAACTGGAGCTAGCCATACAGAAGTACACTGAAATGTCATGAGATGAAGAATAATCTCATTCATCAACGTCACTGTTGAGGACAGCATGGTGTTTGTCCTGGAATGAGTGTCTGGAGCAGCTATTGGGGGTCATGGAAATCACCGGCACAGAGCAAGCACCTGCTAAAGACACAAGATTATCAATTGCTAAATTGCTCTTCATTATAGGCAGGCGAGGAATCCAACGTCCTCTTAGAAAGAGAGGAGGTACAATCAGATAAAGAAAAGTCCAATGCAGCATGGAGAGGAAGAATTGAGGACAATTGATATATCTGACTGCTAAACCATAACCAAAAGAGGCTGAAATAAAATACTATTTACTTTTTTAAAACATCGGAACCTCTGTTTTTGAATATTTCAAAGAATAGGGTAAGGAAATGTTTCCAATGCTTAAACTCGTCTCTTCCTTCAAGACAGAGACCACAAAACCTAGAGACCTTCTCCGTCCTGTGATTCTATGACATTTCATGGCATCAAGAGCATGATTAAGCTGGAAGAACTATAATAAAAACAAACCTTGGGTGTAATTACAATATCCAAAAGTGCCTGCTTGGTCTCTTTTGCTGCTGCTTCTTGTGTTTTTCACCTACACGGCTTCAAACTGCAAATTAGCATTAAAAAAAAATCCTGGGTTTTCAAAAAAAAAAGGAAAAGAAAGCAAGCAAATACTTCAGGATTCAGCACATGATTCTGGTTCTAGGTTCATATTTTGCTGCTGCTACAATTTCATGGATACAATACATATTTGCTAAACTGCTCTCTGCAGTTTTTATTGGATGTTATATGGAGGAGGAATCCGAGAGGAGTGAACTCTATCATTTATGCTTTTAGAGAACTAATAACCTGGAAATATAAAAAATGATCCAAATTAAAGAAGGTAAGAGCTGAATGAAGCTATATGAGAATGTTACTCATAACATCCCTATGGGACCAAATAGAACTGCCCCTTTGGGGTTTTTAAAGCTGTAAATCTTTATGGGAGCAAAAGGCCTCATCTTTTTCTCACAGAGTGGCTGATGGTTTTGAACTACTGACCTCACGGTTTGTAACCCAATAAATAACCTGCTATCGCACCAAGGCTCCAAGACAAATGTATGGAGGCCAGAATTCATTAATGGCTCCCCAAGATGACATGGAAGAGAAAGGTGGGAAAATCAGCTAGTTAAGAGGAGGATTGCCCAGCTAAGTTTTATAATTCCTATTAATAAGTTGTACACCTTATAGTTTTGTTCTACAATAACAAAAAGTAAAGAAATAAAAAGAACAGTAGCTTTTGATCCTTTGGGCTAGCGGTTTAGGGTCACGGTTTCACAGGGCACACTAGTTCGCTGGCCTAGCAATGTGTTTGTTTAGTACTTTTCTTCTACCTCCCACGTCATCTCATAGTGTCTGGACTTTTAAAAGCTGGCAGGTGACCATACAAGGCACACCAATTAGTTTCCACTCATTTGGACCAATAAATAGGAGGAGGTCATAGAATGTGTGACAAATCCCTCCATAAACAGTTGCACCTTTGCCACGAGATCCAAAGGGCTGGATGGGGGACAAATGCCATTCCTGAACATTTTAATGAAAGATTTGATAGAGAAATCCTATAGAAAGAGAGAAAACACATCATTGAATTTCAAATTCTCATAGGCTCCAAACTTTCAGGAGCCAGGGAAGCTGGATAAATCCCTGAAAACTATTTGCCTTCGTCTGGTACCACCTTGAAACCCGGGCAGCATAGTGTGTTGGTTGTGGTTCGGTGCCATTAAGTCCACGTGGACCCATAGTGCACAGAAGGAAACACTGCCTACTCCTGCCCCGTCCTCACAGTGGCTCCTGTCCTTGAGCCCATTGTTGCAGCCACTGGGTCAATCCAAACTCTGTAAGCATCTTCCTCTTTCTGGCTGCCTGTCCAATTTACCAGGCAGGGTGTCCTTCTCCAGCAAGTAGTCTCTCCTGACATGTCTAAAGTGTGGGAGACGTTTCACCATCCCTCCCTCTAAGGAATTTCCTGGGTGCACTACCTCCAGGACAGATTTGTCTGTCCTTTTAGCAGTTCATGGTACTTTCAATAATCTTTACCAGCTCCACAGTTCAAAACACATCAATCTGCTGTCTTCCTTCTTCAGTCAGTGTCCAACTTGCACATCCTTATAGCCAGTCCCACGGGGTGGGTCAGGTATATCTTAGTCCTCAGAGTAGCATCCTTGCTTTTCAATATTCCAAAGAGTCCTTATGCAACAAATTTACAAGGGAATATTACATGGTTGAAATTTTTTAAGTATGCATCAGGATTGTATCTTCTCATTATACTTATTCAATCTGTACGCTGAGCAAATAATCAGAGAAATCAGATTACATGAAGAAGACTGTGGCCTCAGGGTTGGAGGAAGGCTTATTATCAACCTGCAATATATGGATGACACAACCTTGCTGAAAATGAGGGCAACATCATAGCAACACACAAACATGAAGTATATAAACCGGGGATCAAACCTGAATCTTCTACATGGAGGCGAGAATTCTACTACTGGGTCTCACTAGAGGGGATAAAATCCAAACCAAACTTACTGCCTGTGAGTCTATTACAACTCATTGTGGGAAAGAGTAGAAAACTCCTTTGGGTTTCTGAAACTCTAAATCTTCATGAAAGTGGAAGTCTCACCTTTCTCCCATGGTGTAGCTGTTGGTTTGGATGCCAACTTTGAAGTTCGCATCCCTAGGTGTAACTCAGTACATCCCCAGAGTTCCTGCTGGAGGTGATAGAGGGAGGCAAATAGAAACAGGAGAGGCCAGAAGCAAGCCTCTTAGTGTTCTCTCTTCATCTCCACAAGATAAAGGGCAGGCCAATCATGCATCATAGGAGGCTTTCAATGATCTGGCCACTGCCAACCCTTCTGTCTTGTCTCTTACCTCTCTTCCTTGTCTTTATGCTTCAGAATCACTGGTTTGTCTGCACAAAGCAGGCCACGCTCTACTGTGCCCTTCCTAAATGCCTCTTCCTTTGTCCTGGGGAGTTTTGCACTGCCCATCCTATCACAGCCGAAGCTTTCCTCTCTCTTTCCAAGGAACCTCCCAACATCAGCATGTTATATGGTCCTCTGAGTCCTAGTTCTTCATTGTGTTTTTCAATGTTTGGCCCTTTGTCCAGATTTTTAATTCCTAAAGAACATGGTCATGGCCAGCCTGTGTGATCATGAGGTATGGATGGGATCAGGTATCAGACATCAAAAACCCAGAACAAAAACATCATATCATTGTGAATGAGGGAGAGTTCAGAGTGGAGACCCAAAGCCCATCTGTAGGCAACTGGACATCCCCTTACTGAAGGGTCGCGGGGAGGAGATGAGCCAGTCAAGGTGCAGTTTAGCACTGATGAACTGATGCAACTATACAACTTTCCTATAGTTCTTTAATGCTTCCTCCCCCACCACTATCATGATCCCAATTCTACCTTGCAAATCTGACTAGAACAGAGGATGTACAGGGGTACAGATAAGCTCTCACAACACAGGGAATCCAGGACAGATAAACCCCCTCAGAACCAATACTGAGAGTACAGATGCCAGGAGGGTAAGGAAAAGGTGGGGGGAGAAATGGGGAATTTATCACAATGATCTACCTATAACCCCCTCCCTGGGGGACGGACAACAGAAAAGAGGGTGAAGGGAGACATCAGTCAGTGTACAAATGTGTTTGTCACAATGGATGGATGTATGGATTATGATAAGAGTTGTACAAGCCCCCAATAAAAGGATTTTTTTTAAATAGTCTGGGATTTTAAATGCTGGTCTCCAAAAAAAGTAGCTATCTAAGTGAGATGTCAACTAAGTCCACCTGGAAGAAGCACACCAACAACAGTGAATGAGGATTGTAATAAAGCTGAAGGAGGGAATAGTAACAGAGTCTAAATTGTGAGAATCTTGTGCAGAAAGCTATGGATGGCAGTGGAAGCCCAAGAAATAAGCCTCCAGTGATTTTCCTCTGTCCATAATGGAAGGATGGGAAGAAACTCGTTACCAAGCAGAGTATTGGAGCATCGTTACCAAAGAAACTCGTTACCAAGCAGAGTATTGGAGCATCGTTACCAAAGAAACTAGTTACCAAGCACTGGAGAGCTGATTATAGAAGATCAAAATTATTCACCTGACTTGAACAGTTAAAACCTTGTCAGTTTATCTCCCTTCCAATACACATTAGGCCTGATCTGGTTTTCAACATTTTCTGTGTTTGCCTTTTTGCTTTTTGTTTGTTCATTTGGGATTTACCTCAGATGTGCTTTGTCATTGGGGGTGACCCTCTTAAATTCCTGTTACATGTTTCTCTGTTATTCAAACCCAAGATGGATGAACTTCTAGGGGCAATAAGTAGAATGCCAGTTTCTGGGGAATTCAGTGCTGGGACGAGGGCGGAGGTGATGGTGGTGCCACTGGTAGAGGGAGCTGATGTCAAGGATTTCAGGAAGGAAAAGAATAAATTGAAACTGATTGTGGTAGCAATTGTATAATACTGCTTGGTATGATTGAATGACATGACATCTGTATTAGCTCCCTCTAAAGTGGTTTTGAAAAAAAAAAAAAGGAAACCTGTTCTTTAAAAAGAATGTCTTTTAATTTGGGGGATGTTGGAGGGAGATAAGTTTAGGATATGCAGAAAAATTGGAAAGGAAGAAGGAGAAAACAGGAAGCATTCTTTTAACTAGTCATTAAGCTGTACACATTAGCAAGCACTTCTAAGTACGATTGAATATATTTGAGTAAAAAGCTGGTGAGACGGTGAGGCTTTGCAGATATATTATATCTTATAATCATATTGTATGTGTGCACTTAATATATCATTCTATATAATAATAATGTCAATCATTTATTCAGTGTTTTCTACATTCCAGGGACTTTACTGAATATTTACATCACACCATCTCAACTCAATGCAATAGGTTTAACTATTCTCATTTCACTCATGGAGAAACTGAAGCTTAGAAAGGTTCATTAACTTGCCCAAGATCACACAGCTATCATATTTGCCTTTTCATGTGTGTGTAGATTCAGACCTAATGTGGTAGTTACATAATTTCATGTCCACTTGCCATGTAGGAGTGGAGTCTAACCTGTCAATCAGGTCACAGCCTGATGATGCCTCCTTGTGGGCCTGACCTCCTCATATGGAGGGTCCTGGGAACCTCTCCTCTCTCTCTGTCTTCACCTTCCTGCCAGCCACGTTGAGACCTGTGTGAGCCCCGTGATGCATCCACCTCCATTGGATCCACAAGACTTTCCACCCAATGACCTGTCATCTTCCTGTATTTTGCAATGTTGCTTGTGGCTATGTGCGTCTGAAAAGCAATTCAGGACTAGTACAGGACTTACAGACTTGCCCTGGACTGGGCTGGGATGTTTTCCTAATATATAACTACTCCTGGATATAAAGCTCTCTCTTACACATACATGAGTGTCTCTGCATTTGTTTCTCTAGTCGACCTGTCCCAACACACCTGAAGTCAAAGATAAAAATACAATGAATTATAAAATGATTAACCATTAAAAATCAATAACAGTAATAAAAACATTAACTTAATTACTGGAAACTTCCCATCACTGTGCCTAATTGGACTTACATAAGTAGTAAGTTTTCTAAAATTGACTTTGCTAGAGCTATAGTATTGTTACAAAGTCATCACCAGCCACTTCAAATAAATCAATTTCTAAACAAAATGGGAAATTGCCCTTAGACTTTGGTGTGTTAGTCCAGGTAGACTATAGATACAAATCCAGGGAGACTCATATGTGTACAAGCAAGAGCTTTATATATGAGAGCAATTGAATATTGAGAAAAAATCCCAGTCCAGTCCAGATCGAGTCCAAAAGTCTCTTATCCTATATGTCTGATACCAATCTATAAGTTCCTCTTCAGACTCATGAAACACATGCAATGATGCTGAATGCAGGACCATCAAAGGCCAGTGGGTGGAAAGCCTTGTGGATCCAGTGGCAGTGGAAGCATCACAGTGCTGGCAGGGGGCTCCACCTGGCTCCTTCAGCTTCCGGGTGCTAGCGTAGCTCCATGTATGCTGTCCACAGGAATGTCTCCCAGGGCATCAGTGTGTGTCCTACCTCCAACAAACTATTTATCTCCTTAGTGCCTCCAAATGAGGTCATCAAGCTGCTAAACTTGACAGGCTAACCTCCACCCCTTCACTCCTAAATCTCCAATTGACAACAGATTGTGTAACTACTACATTTGGTTAATTGTAAATTAATTGTAGCTAGTGGAATTTGTTCTTTAAGTTTGTCTAAATTAATAGGGACAAGACTTAAGACACAAAACTGAGAAACTTTATTCCTCTTTCAGATCTTGAGAAAACATTTGTTGATCGAAGTATTTTGAGGAATGATAGAGTAAAGCAGTGGTTCTCAGCCTTCCTAATGCTACGACCCTTCAGTACAGTTCCTCATGTTGGGGTGAAACACCCACCCCACCCCCCGCAACCATAAATTATTGTTGTTGCTATTTCATAACTGTAATTTTGCTACTGTTATGAACTGGGTGACCCCTGTGAAATGGTCGTTCAACCCCCAAAGGGGTCATTACCCACAGGTTGAGAGCCACTTGACTAGAGGGACCTATGGCTCTGCCCTCATGGAGATTAAGATAAAATTAGTTAAGAAGCATTACGAATGCAGAGATATGTGTTTGATTCCTAGGCACTCTCAGCAGGAAGCGTTTAGTTGTTTGGTTGTGTGCTCATGAACTGCTATAGTTATGTGGTTAGAACAACTTAACTTATGTAGACACACTTTTCAAATCACTGTTGCTGCGGGTCGGAACGGACTCGATGTCAATGAGACTTACATTGCACGCTAATCAGTACTTTATTAAAAATGAAAATACGCACATCCAATTATGGATAGTTGATATTTGACAAAGAGCCCAAACCCCTTAGTTGGGGAAAAGATAGTTTCTTTAATTAATGATGCTGGCAAAAATGTTTGTTCATTTGCATAAAAAGGGAAACAGGATCCATAATTCTCACCATATTAAAAAACTAACAAAAGAAGAATCAAAGACTTAAATGTAAAATCAAAAATTATAAATATCATCAAAGAGAAAACAGGGGTTAACTTAAGAGCCCCTAATATGTATCATAAATACACTATTGAGCATATCTAAAAAGACACAAACAGCAGAAGACAGGCTACTCAACTGGGAGTTCCTACAAACTAAACATGTATGTGCACAAAAAGACTTCACCATAGTTCCTGTCCCCCCACAGCCCCTCCAACACTTGTCCTCCTCCCACTGTCATGACCTCAATTCTACCCTACAAATTGGATTAGACCAGAGCATGCACACTGCTACAGATAAGAGCCCACACCACAGGGAATCCAGGCTAGATAAACCCCTCGGGGCCAACAAGGAGAGTAGAGGTACCAGGAGGTTTAGGGGAGTGTGGTGGGAGAAAGGGGGAATGGATCACAAAGATCAACCTAGGACTCCCTCCCAGGGAGAAGAACAACAGAAAAGTGGGTGAGGGGCGATGGAGGAAGATGTAAGATATGAAAATAATAATAATATATAACTTATCAAGGGTTCGTGAGGAAGGGCTGATGGGGAAGGGAGGGGGGAGAAATGGAGAACTGATATCAGGGGCTCAAGTGGGAAGAGAATGCTTTGAAAATGATGATGGTGGCATATGTGCAAATGTACTTGACACATTGAAGGAATGTATGGATTGTGATAAGAGATGTAAGAACTCCCAATAAACATATTTTTTATTTTTTAAAAAAAGACCACCAAAAGAGCAAAAAGAGAACTGACAGAGTGATGGTCAACTGTTGGCAATAACATATAAAACAAGGGGCTGCCATTTGACAACATCCAGCACCCATTCCTAATCAAAACACTCATGAAGATAGGATTGGAAGGTAAGTTCCTCAAGCTCATACAAGCTATCTATGAAAGACCAACATCCAACATCATAGTCAATGGAGAAAAGACAAGAACAATACCACTGAAAAAGGGTACAAGACAAGGATGCCCCCTGTCCCCTCTTCTATTCAATATCGTTTTGGAGGTTCTGGCTAACAACATAAGACAGCGGAAGGACATCAAAGGGATCCAGTTGGGAGAGGAGGAGGTGAAACTATTGTTATTTGCAGATGACATGATCCTATACATTGAAGACCCCCAAAACTCCACAGTTGGAATACTTACAGCAATAGAGGAATACGGAAGAGTAGCAGGATACAAGATCAATAAACAGAAGTCGGTAGGGTTTCTATACACATCGGACAGGGCCATGGAAGAGGCGATTAAGAGGGAAGTACCCTTCACAGTAGCCAAGAACAAACTGAAATACTTAGGAATATATTTAACAAAAAATACTAAAGACCTTTATAAGCACAATTATAAAACCCTATTACAGGAAACCAAAAGTGACCTTCACAAATGGATGACCCTCCCCTGCTCATGGTTAGGTAGGCTGAACATAGTAAAGATGACAGTTCTTCCTAAAGCACTCTACAAGTTCAATGCTATACCAATCCAATTACCATCAACCTTCTTCAAAGAATTGGAAAAACTGACCACCAACTTCATATGGAGAGGGAAGAAACCCAGAATTAGCAGAGAACTCCTCAAGAAGAAGGACACAATTGGAGGACTCGCCCTACCTGATTTTAATGCCTACTACACAGCTACAGTGGTCAAAACAGCATGGTACTGGCACAATGATAGACACTCAGACCAGTGGAAAAGAATAGAAAGTCCAGGAGTAAAATCATCAGCATATAGACAACTGATCTTCGGCAAGGGTCCCAAAAACGTCAAGTGGGAAGCAGATGCCCTCTTTAATAAGTGGTGCTGGAAACAATGGCTATCCACATGTAGAAAGTTGAAACAAGACGTCTACCTCACCCCATGCACAAGAATACACTCAAGGTGGATCACAGATCTAGAAGTCAAACCCCAAACCATCAGGACCATTAAGGAGGGAATCGGGACTAATCTCAGAGCACTGGCCCAGGGAGCACATAGGCTCACTGCAACAGGGAAGGGGACACACACAGGTGATCTGGAAATCGACAAATGGGATCTAATAAGAATAAAACACCTGTGCACCTCGAAAGACTTTGCCAAGAGGGTGACAAGGCAACCCACAGACTGGGAGAAGATTTTTAGTAATGACACGTCAGACAAAGGGCTCATTACTAAAATCTGCAACACCATCGTGACCTGCAAAAAGAGGAAAACAGTTAACCCCCTAAGGAAGTGGGCAAAAGAAATGAGAAGAACTTTCACTAGAGAGGAGATCAATATGGCCAATAAATATATGAGAAAGTGCTCGAAGTCCCTTGCCATAAGAGAAATGCAAATCAAAACAACCATGAGATACCACCTAACACCCCTGAGGCTAGCCCAGATCAATAAATCAGAGAGCAACAAGTGTTGGAGGGGCTGTGGTGAAGTAGGAACCCTCCTCCACTGCTGGTGGTCGTGCAGATTTGTACAGCCACTGTGGAAAGCAATCTGGCGATACCTAAAGAAAATGGAAATTGATCTACCTTACGACCCAGCCATCCCTCTACTGGGCATATACCCGGTTGAAGCAGCAAATAAAACACGACCAGTCATATGCGCTCCAATGTTTATTGCGGCACAATTCACAATAGCAAAGACTTGGAAACAGCCTAAGTTTCCATTGATAGACGAGTGGATTAGCAAACTTTGGCACATACACACAATGGAGTATTATGCAGCACTGAAAAGCACCGATGAGCACATGAAACACGTTATTTCATGGGAAGAGCTGGAAGGAATTATGTTAAGCGAGGTAAGCCAGACCCAAAGGGACAGGTACAACATGAGTCCCCTGAGGTAAGTACAATCAGCATGACAGAAATAGAAGAATAAACATCCATCCCACAATAAACGGGAGGAAGCATAGATAGTTGGAGGGAGGACAGGCCACACCTAGGGAGGTACACGAGAGCCCAGCATAAAGAAGGAGTAGTGGGGTAGGGAGAGGGAGAACCGGGAGGGGGAGAATCTGAATGGATGGTATGGGGGGGGGCAGGGTACTAACCCACCCAGGGGAGAGTATCGGTTGTGTCCCCACAGATCTGGAACATGCATACGGACCCCAACACGACACACCAAACAAAGAGGGCAACGCAAAGTACAGAGGTCTACACAAAGAGGCTGGACGACAAGCCGGCCCAAACCAGAATTAGGCCGACCCCCACACTCGAAGGGAAAACCACAGAAAACAAAAATAGATCGTCTGGAGTGGGAAAGGAACTGACCCACCACACCACATCCAGAAGGAAGCTGAAACAAAAGAAGGAGAAAGGATGTAGTGGAGTACACCTGGGTCCACCAAGCCCAAAGTCGATAGACCAGCTAGAAGGGCCCATCATACAGAGAGGACCATTCAGCTGACCACACTACGAGATACGACATCCTGCACCAACACATGGCCCTACATGGGACAGCACCTGAGACACAATGGGGGATGGGCGACTGAGCTGACCCCGCCACACTGAGGCAAACACTGGGGGCGTGCAATGGAGCAGCAGAGGAAGCAGAGCAAAGGGAGCCCGAGGGAGTAGAAAGGATGGTCTAAAGGCCAACGAAAGGACCTTGAACTACTAGCAATTTTTCTTTTAATATTTGCTATCTTTTTGCTTAGTCTTTTTAAATTTGTTTTGTTTTTTACCTTGTAAATTTTGTATGTTAGTGGCTTTTCTGCTTATCAGCGTGTCGATGTTGCTTCTGTCAAAGCCATGTTCTTATGGGCCACTTGGGTACAGTCAAAGTCATATCCATTTGTATGCACATATTACTATGTCAGCAGGTCCACCTAGACAAGATAGGCTGGACAAATAATGAGAGAAGAAAACAACAGGACCAACGGTCCTGGAGGGACATGAGAGCGTGGGAGGTAGGGGAAGGGAGGAGGTGTCGCCCAACACAGGAACAAGGGAACAGCGAATGGTTCAAAACCAGAGGAGGGAGGGGAGAGGAGGACTGGAAGGGAGTGACCAAGAGCAAGGTAACTGAGAGGAACTACTGAATCCAGAATGAAGGCCAAACATGGTAATGGGTCGGGAGGAAAGCGAAAGGAAATAGAGGAAAGGAGTAGGAGGCAAAGTGCATACAGAGAAGCCTAAATACAGACATGTACATATGTAAATATATTTATGATTATGGGGGCAATAGATTTATATGCATATATTTATAGGTTCAGTAGTAGGGTAGCAGATGGACATTGGGCCTCCTCATGCATAATCCCCCAATACAATAGCACCTCGCCCTGCTAAGCAGCCATTGCAGGATACCCATCTTCCTGACATGATTACTGAAGACAGCCATGTGTGTAAGCAAATGTGGTGAAGAAAGCTGATGGTGCCCGGCTATCAAAAAAAGATATAGCGTCTGCGGTCTTAAAGGCTTGAAGGCAAATAAGCGGCCACCTAGCTCAGAAGCAACAAAGCCCACAGAGAAGAAGCACACGGCCTAAGCGAATACAAGGTGTTGAATGGACCATGTAGCAGATACAAAGGAACAAAAACAATCATTGTGTGTTCACCTTCCTCACATAATGGCTGAAGACGAAAGTGTGCATAAGCAAGTGTGGTGAAGAAGGCTGATGGTGCCCGGCTACTGAGAGATATAGCGTCTGGGGACTTAAAGGCTTGAAAGCAAACAAGCGGCCATCTAGCCCAGAAGCAACCGAGCCCACACGGAAGCAGCACACCAACATAGGTGACCATGAAGGACAGAGGAGACCAGGTCTCCAACATCAAAGGTGGGGTGGTGGTGAGAATCACATCACCATGAAAGAGGGGGAGTGCATGATGGGGACTCAATGCCCACCTGTAGAGAGCTGAACACCCCTTCCAGAGGGGTAGTGAGGAGGAGATGGGCCACACAGGGTTCAGTGTAACAACAATGAAACTCAAAACCTTCCTCTAGTTCCTGAACGCTTCCTCTCCTCCCAATCATCATGACCCCAATCCTACCTTGCCTTGCGGACCTGGTTGTACCAGAGGATGTACAGCAGTGCAGTGGGGATCTGGAGGCACAGGGAATCTAGGACAGACGAACCCTTCAACACCAGCGGTGGGAGTGGCGACACCAGGAGGGAAGGGCATGTAGGAAGGGAGAACCGATCTCGGAGATCTATGTGTAACCTCCTCTCTGGGAGATTGGCAAGGGGGAGGCGGGTGAGGGGAGACGCCGGGGAGTGTAAGATAAGATATAATAATTATTTATAAACTATCAAGGGACCAGGGGTGGGATCTGGGAGGGAGGGGGATGGGGGGAAAAAAAGGGAAACCGAGCTGATTCCAGGAACCCAAGTGGAAGGTGAATTATGAGAGTGACGAGTGCAACGAATATATAAGGGTGCTTTGCTCATTTGATGTATGTACAGATTGTGATAAGAGCCTTATGAGCCCCAATAAAAAGATTTTAAAAAAAGAAAGAAAATGATTAGGGCAAAGAATGTACGGATGTGCTTTATACAATTGATGTATGTATATGTATATGTATGGATTGTGATACGAGTTGTATGAGCCCCTAATAAAATGTAAAAAAAGAAAAGAAAAGGGAAAAAAAGAAAATGATTAGGGAAAAGAATGTACAGATGTGCTTTATACAATTGATGTATGTATATGTATGGATTGTGATGAGTTGTATGAGCCCCTAATAAAATGTTTAAAAAAAGAAAAAAAAACAAGGGGCTGATCTGTAAAATTTATAGAAAATAACAACAACAAAGCAATCCACTTTAAAAGTAGGCAGAGGACATACATAGGTACTTTCTAAAGAAGACATTCGGGCATCCACAGATACTTCAAGATATGCCCTTGATTGTTAGCCATTAGAGGATACCAATCAAAATACCAGCGAGATGTCTCGCCTGAGGATGACTAGCAAAACCGAACCAAAAGCGGAAACAACGAAGACTGGCAAGGGTGTCGACAGGCCTGTTGGACAGTAACATGGTGTGCCCACAAGGAGAATGGGTTAGTGCCGCCTTACAGAATTGGAAATAAAAATGGTAGCGATAGGTCTGGCAATCCCACTGCTTGATACATACCCAAGAGAAATAAGAGCTATGACTCAGACAGATACATGCACATCCATGATCTTCACCGTGTTGTTCATAGTAGCAAACGACAGAAACAACCTAAGGGCCCCTCAGTGGATTAAGGGGTAAAAGAACAATGTATATACACACTCTGGAATACAGCACAATGTTGAAGAATAGTGGTGAATATGTGTGTTATTCTGGGTAGACTAGAGAAACAAATCCATGCACACACATATGTGTATAAGAAAGAGATTTATATACAAGAGTGATTGAACATTGAGAAAACATCCCAACCCAGTCCAGTACAAGGCCATAAGTCTGATATTAGCCCATATGTCTGATACCAATCTATAAAGTCCTCTTCAATCTCACTAAACACATGCAGTGAAGCCAAATGCAGGACGATCACCAGCCAGTGGGTAGAAAGTCTTTGGGTACAGTGGTGTTGTAAGCATCTCAGCATTGGCATGGGTTTCTCTGTGGCTTCTCCAGCTTCAGAGGTCTAGTTGCATCCATGTGGCTTGTCTTCTGCAATGTCTCCCAGGGAGTGGCAGAGAGAGAAGCGTCTTCCGCCTCCAAGGAGGAAGGACCAGATTTCCCAGAATTCTCAGGAGAAGTCTCATTGGCTATCTCCAGATTGACAGCCTAGATCCCACCCCTACACTCTTGATATTTAAATTGACACCAGATTAGGTGACTACCACAATATGAAAACCATCTCCAAACATGGATGATCCCAGAAGATATTAGCCGGAGTGAAATTAGTCATCACAAAAGTCCATCTATTGCATGAGAACATTATGGTAAAACACCAACAAAAGGTTTACAGAAAGAATGATTCATTGAAGTTTACCAGGGGTGGGAGAGAAGAAAGTGACAGTAAGTCACAAACTATACACATATATTGACTTTGGTGAAAATACAGTATACAATAAACTGTCTTTTATTGATCAACACAAGGTGATTAAGACAAAAGGAGAATGAGCATGAGAGTTAACTATTACAGCAGTGCAATGATTACAAGATTGGCTGCTAATTGAAAGATTGGTGGTTTGAACCCACCTAGCTGCTCATGGGAGAAAATACTTGGCACTTTGTTCCTATAAAGATCACATCCCAAAAAATCCCATCGGGGAATTTCGACTCTGTAATATCAGTCTAAACCAACTTGACAGCACCTAACAACATCAATGTCTGCAAGATCCTAGTGGACTCTTATGCTACACCACGCCCACAATTGCTACACCCAGTGCTAGAGGTCCAAGTTATCTACCGCACAGTATATGCATGTATAGATGTTGTGAACACAGTGATGCATTCTCAAATGACCCTCAAAACTAAAGGAATGATTCTCTCTCTCTCTCTCTCTCTCTCTCTCTCACACACACACACACACACACACACACACCAGCTTCTGGTAGAATTGTTCAGACATCCCCAGGTGTCAGGCCTTTTTTTTGAATGCCCTCACGTCGAGAGGTCCACCTCTCACAAGCCATGCACCGTCCCAAGGCAGGTCACATCTAAAAGTTGGTCTTTCTGAGAGTTTGTCTAACAGCTACATCCCAACTAATGACAACTCCAAAAGCACATGTCAGCACCCAGCAGCCCATGGGTGCTGAGACCTTCTCTGAGACTGAACCACATCCATCATTTCCCTCTGTGCAATCCTACCTCCTTCTCTTCCCTTCTTCACACGCTGATCTTAAGAGTATTTCCCAACAAACTCTTGCACCCTCATCTCCTTCTCTAGTCTACTTCCAAAGTGTGTTAGGCTGGGTTGACTAGAGAAACAAATCCAGGGACACTCATATGTGTGTAAGAGAGAGCTTTATTTGGAAGAGCAATTATATATTGAGAAAACATCCCAGTCCAGATCAAGCCCATAAGTCCAATTTTAACACATATGTCCAATACTTGTCCATAAATTCCTCTTCAAACTCACATAACCATTCACAATGATGCCGAATGCAGGAAGATCAGAGGCCAGTGGGTGAAGTCTTGTGGATCCAATGGCAGTGAACATATCTCCAGGCTCTGGCTGCCATTAGTGTGGCTCCATGTGGCTTGTCAACAGGAAGGTTAAGCAGGGCATCACCTTTCAGAGAGAAAGAGAGGAAGTTCCCAGAATCCTCATGAGAAGGCCACGCCCACAAGGAGGCACCATCAGGCTGTGACCTGATTGACAAGCTAGACTCCCTAGACTTATTTATCATTTGAAATGAAATTATGTAGCTACCACACAAGGTAATTCCATTTATGACAAAAGACAAATTCTTACTTGAAAACTACACCACTAAACAGCTATTTGCTAAATGATTTCATCCCAAATTATATTGAATTTAATATATTTTAAGTTTATAAATAAGCTGTGTGGTATTATTCATAGCATACTCAAAATGATCACTGCAATTGAGTTGATTCCAACCCGTAGCACACTAAATCTTGATTCTTCAGTGGACCCTTGAACAAGAGAGGTTTGACCTGGCAGGTCGCTTATTCCCGGATTTTTTAACGCATGTGATATTAGTCATCTCCGTCTGAGAATTTCATCTCTACAGTAACTGGTAAAAAAATTTTATTTTAATTTTTTTAATTAAGTCTTTCTCAGTTCTCTCATGCATTTCAACCATATTTAGTGGGTGTGATACTACACACCTTTGAATAATCCAGGAAATACTCCCAAGAAGCAGACCAAGATCACATTACCAAAAACAATAATAAAAGTTGAATGACCAGATGTGTCCTAGAGATTGAGGTCTGCAGTTGCAGCTGCCTGACATGTCAAGATAAAGGGTTCGCGCACAACCACGACTGCTCAAGAGAAAAGGGACCTCACCACTCGGTCACTGCCACTAGGGCAGCAAGCACAAAGCGCTTGCTTTTGTTGCAAAATACTTTTTTTTGGTTTCTCCGTGAGAAATATCTCGTTCCCTGGCTTTGCACAAGAAAGAAATCTGGCGGAAGCCTGGTTGTGATGCAAGTGGACTTTTATACAGAGAAGCAGTTGCAGTCATTACAGTGAACTGAACATAGGCACCCTCCCCGCAATGCGTGCCCACATGTGGCGCCTGAGAGGCCAGAGAGGGAGACTGAGGCCCGACTGCTGCGCAGAACTGCGGAGGAGGAGCTCGCAAAGGGAGGGTGGTCTTCCGGTTCAGGCTGTTTGGGGGCCTTCCGCTCGGAGGCGTGGTCGGTGGTACTGATTGACCTCATTGGCTGAATTAAGCCCACCTGGCCTGGATTGGGGCCCATCCGGGTGTACCACCCCTTCCTGGCTCAGAGCCTGAATTTGGGGCATGCCCTTTATGCTTATTGGCTTCCGACTTCTTGGAGGGGACCCCCTGGGCATGGAGAGGAACAGTCCCCTATCCTGCTGCCTAACACTTTCTCATCTCAAAATGAAACTGTGGCTTCTTTTTGGGTGCAATATGTAATATATATAAGCTTAAATACATATGTTCAGTGACTGTTTAGAATCTAAACTTTAGATTATCGCTAAGGTTTCGGTCCACTGCAGACCATTAGTCCCAGTTCTGAGGAATCAAAAGTTATGTGAGAATTTTCTGCTGGGAGTGAGAGTGGTCCATGTTCCTGATCTCTGCAGTGTTAAAGGGAAACTGTTTTTCCATTTCATTGTCAATTTGGGTTTTTTGTATGTATGTTATTCTTTCAACAAATTTGTGAATTTATTCAACAAAAATATTTACTAAATATCTTATGAGGATGCTCAAAATGTAATAGAATGAGCAACAGAAAGGTAGATGTTGTCTAAGCTGAGTCCCAAGGGACAAGCGAGCTCAAGGGTAAGTTGAGGAAGGCATTCACAGTAGAAAGGGCAAAATAGGGAAGAGTGAGGGGTGGAAAGCAGTGTTACAGGTGAGACGTTACCTGGTTGAGGGAAGGAGAACGGAAAAAGAGGTTGGCAGCGGGCCGAGCACAGTAATGCCACGCAAAACTTTATGAGCATTTTTTTCAAAGACTCAGAAGAACCATTAGAAGTTCTGTATGTAGGGTGCTTGGGTTGTAGTTTACTTTTAAAATATTCCTTTGGTATAAGACTTGAGCTTAGGTGAGAAAGGCACTAGATTGAGTCAGGGAGAATGGTACACAGGCGATTTTAATCATCCAAATGAGAAATAATGAGGGCCTGACCAGAGATGGTAAAGGAAGAAAAAATGAAACAGAGTTCAAGGACATTACATTATATTTATATATCTGCTAAATTAATCAGAGGGGAGGGTGGTTTTATGGGAAAGGCCAGGGGGAGATCATGGTAAATTTTATTCTGCACTGGGTGAATTTGAGACGAAGATTAAACTCTAAAATCTGAATTTTGAATCCAAGTGACTGAAATCCAACCAGAACTACTTCAGTTTAAAGACAAATTAACTGAAATGGTCACAGAATCACAGAAAAAGAAGATGCATTCCTGGGAATGAAACACTTTCAGATGGTCTTATAAGGTCTCTCTCTCCGGGCTAGATTCCATCCTAGTTCCTTGGCTCCACACGAGAAAGATTTCATGCCAAACCCGGGCTCGTGATCCAAGTGAATTTAATGAGAGTTAAAAGAAACTTCAGGTTTTACACAGCACCCATAGGATTCCTTTTGACCTTGCGGCCTGGCAGAGGCTGCTCAGAGTCACGCAAGGATCTCTCTCCCAAGTTTCCTCCGAAACAAGACCAGACTAGCCAAGACCCTCTCCCTCTCGGTTCCTGCCTTTTCAAGGATTCCTGGGGAGGCGTGGTGAACGACCCCAGGTCAATCCCATTGGCTGAATTGCAATCACCTGGCCCAGGTGGGCTGCTCCAGGTTTAACGCCCATCCTTGCCCACCAGCGGGAAAATCCAGCTTTGTCCTATGCGTCCCGGGCATGCGTCAATGAACATCCCAATCCCTAGGCTAAGCTACCTAACAGTCTCAGTACCCATCACTGTTTCATTCTCTCTCTGATCTGTTTCATTGTCTCCCATGGTCACCGGCTTTCCCACCCCACAGGAGTATGGCCATAAATGATTGCAGAACCTCGCATCTCCATCCCCAGAGAGACTTCAGTCTCTAATGCCAGATTTAATGATCCTGAAAAGTCAGTCTAATCATTCCCATCAACACCAGTGGTCCATTCCTGGATCAATTAAAACCCTGAAAATTGGTAACAATGATTGGATTAGCCTGGGCCAGACACCTCCCTTGTCTGGAGCAATCCATTTTCCTTCAAGAAGACAGGGTTACAAGACAAGGGTTTTCCCCCAGGGACAAGGAAACACAAATGATCTAAAATCAATGGCGAGGAGGGCGTAAGGATGTCTGGTGGGGCTTGATCAAGTGAAATGTAGCTGAGAGGAATTAATGGAAGCCGAATGAAAGGTTGAACATGGTAGTGGGGCAAGAGGAAAGTAAAAGAAAATAGAGTAAATAACTAGGAGACAAAGGACATTTATAGTGGTCTAAATAAAGGTGTGTATATATGTCAATATATTTATATAAAAATGATAGGGAAATAGATCTATGTACATATATTATATATTAAGTATTAAGGTAGCAGACAGACATTGGGATGGCACTCAAGTACTCCCTCAGTGCAAGAACACTTTGTTCAAATAAGCTAGCATTCCATGATGCTCACCTTCCCGACATGATTGCTGAAGACAAAATGGGTGCATAAACAAATGTGGTGAAGAAAGCTGATGGTGCCCAGCTATCAAAAGATATAGAATCCGGGGTCTTAAAGGAAGATAAACAAGTGGCCATCTAGCTGGGAAGCAACAAACCCCACATGGATGAAGCACACCAGCCTGTGTGATCAGGAGGTGTCAAAAGGATCAGGAATTAGGCATCAGAAGACACAAAACAAACAATCAATTCGATGCAAATGAGGGGGACCACGGTGGAGACCCAAAACCCATCTGTAGACAATTGGATATCCACTCACAGAAGGATCAGAAGGAAGTAATGAGCCAGCCAGGGTGCTGTATAGCACCAATGAAACAAAGTCCTCAAATTCTTTAATGCTTCTTCCCCGCCACTATCATGACCCCAGTTCTACCTTACAAATCCAGCCAGACCAGAGCATATACACTGGAACAGAAAAGAACTCTCAACACACAGAATCCAGGACAGGTAAACCCCTCAGAAACAATAATGGAAATAGAAATACCATGAGGGTAGGGGGAAGATGAGCAGAGAAAGGGGGAAAAGGACAAACCAATCACAATGATCAAGATATAATCCCCCACCTCAGGTTGACAGACAACAGAAACATGAGTGAACATATGAAAATAATAATTTATCAAGAGGTCATGAGGGTGGGATGGAGGGAAAAAAGAGGAGCTAATACAAAGGGCTCAAGTAGAAAGAAAAATGTTTTGAAAATGATGATGGTAACATGTATACAAGTGTGCTTGCCACAATGGATGTATGGATTGTTATAAGAGCTGTAAGAGCCCCCAATAAAAAAAATTTTTTTTAAGACAAGACTTCCAAAAAATTGGAATTTTCCCCCTAGAATGTAAACTTCTCAAGAGCAAACACTATATATTTTTTAAATCATTTTATTGGAGGCTTGTACAACTCTTATCACAATCCATACATCCATCCATTGTGTCAAGCACATTCGTACACATGTTGCCATCATCATTCTCAAAACATTTGCTTTCTACTTGAGCCCTTGGTATTAGCTCCTCATTGTTCCCCTCCCTTTCTGCTGCCCCCTCCTCCATGAACACTTGGTAATTTATAAATTATTATTATTTTGTCATATCCTACATCATCGGAAGTCTTCCTTCACCCACTTCTCCACTGTCTGTCCCCCAGGGAGGAGGTTATATGTAGATCTTTGTAATCTGTTCCCCATTTCTTCCTCACCTTCCCTTCACCCTCCAAGTATCGCCACTCTCACCAGTGGTCCTGAGGGGTTCATCTGTCCTGGATTCCCTGTGTTTCCATTTCCTATCTGTGCCAGTGTACATCCTCTGGTCCAGCCGGATTTGTAAGGTAGAATTGGGATCATGATAGTGGGTGGGTGTGGGGGGGGTGATGCATTCAAGAACTAGAGGAAAATTGTTTGTTTCATCATTCCTACACTGCACCCTGACTGGCTCATCACCTCCCCACAGCCCTTCTGTAAGGGGGTGTCCAATTTCCCACAGATGGGCCTTGGGTCCCCACTCCACACTCCCCCTCATTCACAATGTTATGATTTTTTTTTTTTTGGTCTTTGATGCCTGATACCTGATCACTTCTACACCTTGTGATCTCACAGGCTGGTGTGCTTCTTCCGTGTGGGCTTTGTTGTTTCTCAGTTAGATGGCCCCTTGTTTATCTTTCAGCCAATAGGACCCCAAATTCTATATCTTTTGACAGCCAGGCATTATCTGCTTTCTTCACCACGTTTACTTATGCACCCGCTTTGACTTCAGCAATCATGTCAGGGTAGGCTGGTGTGCTTCTTCCATGTGGGCTTTGTTGTTTCTTAACTAGATGGCTGCCTGCTTATCTTCAAGCCTTTAAGACCCCAGATGCTATATCTTTTGATAGCCAGACACCATCAGCTTTCTTCACCACGTTTGCTTATGTGCCCACTTTGTCCTCAGCAACTGAGTCGGGACAGGCTGGTGTACTTCTTCCATGTGGGATTTGTTGTTTCTCAGCTAGACGGCCACTTGTTTATCTTCAGGCCTTTAAAACTTCAGACACTATATCTTTTGGTAACCAGGCACCATCAACTTTCTCTACCACATTCGCTTGTGCACCCATTGCCTTCAGTGATCGTGCTAGGAAGGTGAGCATCTCAGACTGATGAATTGTTAGAACAAAGTATTCTTGTGTTGAGGGAGTACTTGAGCAGGGGCCCACTGTCCATCTGTGTCCTCAAAATTAATCCTAAAAATATGTGTACATAGATCTATTTCCCCCTCATTGTATATAAATATATTTACATCTGTAAATGCCTGTATTTAGATCTCTATGACTACGCTTTGCCTCCTAGTGCTTTCCTCTATTTCTTTGTACTTTCCTCTTGTCCCACTATCATGTTCAGCCTTCATTTGGGTTTTAGGAATTCCTCTTGGTTACATGGCCTTTTATCCAGCCTGCCACCCTCCTTGCCACTGATTTTGGATCACTTGTTGTTCCCTTGTCCCTGGGCTTGTTAACACCCCTTCCTTTCACTCACCTCCCCTCTCCCATGTCCTCCCAGAACTGTCATCCTATTGTTCTCTCTTCTGGCTTGTTTATCCCACCTATCCCTTCCAGATAGACATGCTATGTGCTAAGTACAATGAAGCAACAATAGAAAGTAAAACAATAGCTACAACAACAACAACAAAAACACCCTATAAATAGTTCAGGGTCTATTTGCTATCCTTCATGAGGGCTTTCCAGTTGAGTCTGAAGGGGTGTCATGCCCTGGACCCACATCTATCCCTGGGGACTTCATTGCTCTGCTCCCCCCACTGCTCTGCTGCATGTCCCCAAAGGCTGGCTTCGGCATAGTGAGCTCAGGACAGGCACAATTACCACCGTGCAAACACTATATTTTTGTTCATGGCTGTATCTCCTTGTGTTACAGCCAACTTGGCTAGGTCACGATTCATAATATATGTAATTTTCATTCCTTTTTATCAAATGTAAGGTAAGTTTCCTTAGGACTCTGGCCTGTGTTTTATATATATAGACATTCTGGCAAAGCTTATCCAATGGCTTTCTTGACTCAAGTCATCCTCTGACTTGCAGATTTGGGAATTCACCAGCCCCCTTAGCCCTGTGAGCCAGTAGCCTTCCACCTAACCTGCCAGTTTAGGAATCATCAACCCTTGCAACCATGTACATTATTAGAAGCCTCCAGCTGGATGCTTGACCCACTGATTTGGGACTTGCCAAATTTCTGTTTATATGTTTATATATATGAAGGACTTCAAAAGTTAGTAGAAAATTTCCATTAATTTTTCATTTCATCTTTTCCATGAGCTTTATGAAACCCCAGATATGCTTCACTGGTGTTGCTCTTCTAGAAAACCCATCCTAAGTGCTTCGAAAGGAACAAAACCTTAAAGATGAGTTTTCTGAATTGGTTCTCAAGTCTATTTAGACTTAAACACACTGATGCTCTTACTTCCAGCAGGGAAGTAGGTACTGCGAATCCTTGGAGTGGGGTGGTAGTAGAAAGATTTAAAATATCACCACCATTGAATCAAAATACTTCTGAGAACCAAGATTCTGGATGATTGTGTGTTTGAGGCCTTTCAGCAATTCTGTCAAACTAGGAAGCATAGGGTGATTGGTTAGTTGGTCCTCCTTTCCCTAAATTCGTGAAAGAAAGAGATGAGCTCAGAGCATGCGTCACAGCTAAGGACTACGTGAAGTTGGTTCCAGCTCATAGCAACCTTACGTACAATGGAATGAAACACTGCCCAGTCCTCCCAAGTGTTGTCATGTTTGAGCCCATGCTTGTAACCACTGTATCAATCTATCTTGTTGAGAGCTTTTCTCTTTTTTGCTCCACTTTATTAAGCACAGTGTCCTTCTCCAGGCACTGCTGTCTCCTGATATCATGTCCAACGTACAGGACATAAAGTTTCACCGTCCTTGCCTCTAAGGAGCATATGGCTACACTTCTTCCATGACAGATCTGTTTGTCCTTTTGGTAGTCAATGGTACTTTACATAGTCTTTGCCAGCACTGTAATTCAAGTACATCCATTCTTCTTCAGTCTTCCTTATTCAATGTCCACCTTTCAAATGCATATGAGGCCATGGAAAAGACCATGGCTTGTGTCAGACACACCTTAGTCCTCAAAGTACCACTTGACAGAGGTCTTTGCAGCAGACTTACCCAATACAATGCATCGTTTGATCGCTTGACTGCTGCTTTCATGAGCATTTATTGTGGATCAAAGCAAGATGAAATCCCTGACAGCTTCAATCTTTCGTCAGGATATTGACATCATGATGTTATCTATTAGTCCAATTGTGAGGATTTTGGTCTTCTTTACATTGAGTTGTCATCCATTCTGAAGGCTACAATCATGCACTTCTAGTCCTCCTCACTTCCAGCAAGCAAGGTTGTGTCATCTACATACAGAAGGATGTTAATAAGCCTTCCTTCAACTCTTCATATAAACCAGCTTCATGTAAACCAGCTTTCTGATTATCACTCAGCACACAAATTGAATCAGTACGGTGAGAGGATACAAATCTGATGCATATCTCTCCTGATTTTAAACCATGCAGTATTCCCTTGTTCTGTTTGCCTCGTGATACATGTACAAATTATATATCAGCACAATGAAGTGTTCTGGAATTCCCATTCTTCTCAAGACTAGCCATAGTTTTGATCCACACAGTTGAATGCCTTGGTATAGTCAAAAAAACACAAGCAAACATCTTTGCTTTCAGCCAAGATCCATCCAACATTAACAATGATAACCCTTGTTCTACATCTTCTGAAGCCATTGACTAAAGGCTTATTGGTAAGGCATTTGCATACTCAAAACGATCACGCTGGATCAAGTCAATGCTGACTCATAGCACCCCCCCCCCCCCGGTGGGTGTCTGAGCCTTTGACTGCTTAGGGATGGAGAAAGCCCCGTTTTCCTCCGGCAGAACTGCTGGTGGTTTCTAACTGCCAACCATGTGGATTGCAGCCCAATTCATAACCACTACATCACCAAAACACCTATTTGTACACTAGAGTTTAGGAAATTAACCCAACAAAAAAAATTTTTTTTAATTCTACCTTCCACATCAGTAAATTTCCTGAAGTCCTATGACATGGGGCATGTCAAAATATTGGTTCTAAAATCATGTTATATATATTCTAAAAAGAAAGACAAGTTGTTGAATCTGACCCATTCTGCAACTGAAAAATAAGGGAAATGCCTGGTTGGCCTCTTTGGAATTTCAAGGTAATACATCCCTCATTTAGGTGTGCTACTGCAGCCTATTTATCAACTGATTCAAACAGCAACTCGTTTTTAGTGAGAATCAGATCAGAACACTGCAACAGATCCAGGCTACCGTGTGATCGGTTCTTCCACTTAGGCCATATTCCCTGGCCAGCAGCGATACTATTTTATACCCTAATGCTGCTTCCCAGTGCGGATCTGTGACACTATGGAGCAAAGCTCTGCCATCCTCTGCCAATAACTAGTCTCCTTTTGAGAAACAGTTCTCGACGTGAGATGGGTCTTCCAAAACCAAACCAAACGCACTGCTTTTGAGTCACTGCTGACTCAGAGTGACCCCATCTTGGTTTCTGCGACTGTAACTGTTCATGTAAACTTTCGGATAGTGTGTCTGCTTAACCATAGGCCACCAAGTCACTAAGCAGTCTGAACATCTCATCATTAATATGCACATTAATATGCACCGCAGCACTCCAGCATTCAGTGGCAATGGTGTATATGAGAGGGCTTGAGCTTGAGCAGGACCTTAAGGCACAAGTCAGTTGCATGAGGAAGTGCCCACCTGTCCATGGTCTCCACACCTGTCACATTGCCTTCCCTCTCCCAGTCTATGCCTATGGCCTCATGGAGCGTGTTTATAGTCAGCTGACTGAGGCATAGAAAACTCGGGCTTGGTTATAGGTGGTTATGTGTGATGTGCACAATCTACTCAAATGTGTACAGTGACAGCACTGTAACCCAGATCTGGAACCTCCATGAAGTGCAATGATGAAGACAAATTCCCCGATTCGGTTACTTTCTCAATAGATCTCTCTCTTCTGGATTTCATATACAGAACATGATACAAAACAACACAAAACCATTGGCCACAGCCCAGCAATCAGCATACAATTGAAAATTCTCCCAATGGGCTGAGCATCAGGCAGTGCATCTGGTTGTTCCTTCTACTTGGAAGGCTAATGGTTTGGCTGGAAGGGCTTGGAATGACCAGTTTAGAACATTTTCTCCTCATGTTCATTGTTGCTAGCTCCCTGCCTCCCCTGCCCTCCCTTGACATTTCCCAAGGTACCAACGGGGTTAATGAGTTTGGGTTGTTTGCACAGGAGCTGTTTCATTTTAGACTCAAGGATGACTTTACACTTGCCTATCTTTAGAAAACCTGCATGGTTTATGGAGAGGGGCACAGGCACCAGGCTGACAAAGGGTGGACGGTGATGGTTAAAGTTATGTGTCAACTAAACGATGCTGTTGTTAGGTGCCTTCCAGTTGGCTCTGTTAATAGTTACCCTGTGTACAACAGAACCAAGCCTTGTCCGGTCCTGTGCCATCCTCACGGTTGTTTGTATGTTTGAGTACACCGTGGCAGCCACTGAGTCCATCTATTTTGTCATGATAATAATGTGTAATTAGCTTTATTTTTTTGAATTTCCTTTGTGATAGATATATCACAATAAATATAAACATTCTGGTAAAGTTCACTCTCCTTTTTTTTATTTAAAGAGAACATTTATTAAGACCTAAAAGAGACCAAATATCCAATATATATAAACATTCTGGTGAGGTTCACTCACTTTTTTTTTAATTTAAAGAGAACATTAAGTCTTAAAAAGAGACAAAGAGAACACGGAGACACAGACACACCATCTGGATGAGTGAGGCCACCAACATGAAGTTGAAATGGCATGGCAGCTAAGGCTTCATTGAGATACCAAGTCTTAAAAAGAGCATGGTGGCCAAGGAAATTATCACAAAAGCATGACTTGTGACAAATCAACACATCACAGTTATTAGTGGGACTACAGAAACATGAACAGGACCATGATTGGGCCACATACATCATTACATAGAAGAGCTTATACGATGGGCCCAGGGTATTCCAACCAGGCAATCAGGGTGAGACAGCCAGGACATGACTCGTGACTATGCAGCTCCCTGTAGCATTCAAGCCTGGTGATGTCCATCAGAGATACACCCAGGTCCCTAAGAAAGAGACTGCTCCTGCCCCTCTCTGGACTGGCCAGAGACAGGTGGGGGCAATCCACTTTCCCAAGCATTCTGCTTGAAGGCAAGATTATCTATTTCTTTGGTTATTGATCAGAAAGCCTTCAATGGAGGCTTTATTTTTTGGGGGCTCTGCCAATGGATGATGGGCTGTCACTCCCACTGCTACATGTACCCTTTTGCAAACCAAGGTGTTCCGCATTTAAGCTCTATCATAAGGTATGATGATAAATTATTTTATCCTCCCCATCATAAATGATTATTAAACATAATTCTATGACCACACAGGCTGCTGTGCTTCTTCTACGTGGACTCAGCAGACGCATCACTTCTGTGGCTGCTCGTTCATAGACAAGCCTTGAAGATCCCAGACACTATTTTTTCTGACAGCTGGGCACTTTCTGATGTCTTCGCCATACTTTGCTATGCAGCCGTATTTTCAGGTTCACTCACTTTTGATCCTGCAGTCACCCTGCTACTCTGACCTTATGTTCCTGGAATGTGAGTCAGCGGCTTGCTAGTTGACCTGCAAATACAGGGTCAAGCTCGGACACACTCTAGGCAGCAGCCTTCCAACTGATGACAAGATTTAGAATTCATCAACTTCGGGAGAACATCTGAATCAGAAGAGCCTCCAGTCTGATGCCTGACTCATGGAGTTGAGACTTGCCATCGTTCATAACGATTTCCTTAAAATAACTCTTTCTACATACAAGGGGATTTCAAGGTGTTTGTGGAAAAATGGAACTAAAAAATAATGGAATTTTTCACAAACTGTTCTGAAGCATATCGTGTGTATGTATATAAAACCACTGATAGTATGTACATGTATATATGTTTATGTGAATATACATTTACATATATGTGTATATATAGGTGTGTGTGTGTATATCAGTGATTTTGCTACTCTAAAGAACTTAGTCAAAATACCCCTACAACCAGAAAATTGCCCGGCACACACAGAGGGTCCTTTGGAAGGTATAGGAGAACATTGAAGACAGGGAAATGGTAAGGGTATTATAGATTCTTCAAAATGGTTAAGTTGGTTTTGTGTGTAGACAAAACTCTAGAGGAAAAAAATTGAAGACTTTCCAAAGAAACTACTGGGCAAACCATCAACTTCCAGAAATTGCTGATTCGTATACTGAAATCGGTCTATAATTTAGCAAATTGGCTCACTACAATGATTGGGCAGTCTGCGATTCAGGTGGAATGTGCTCTAATGGTCTTTTGCCATCCCACCCCTCCGTACAAGCAGCTGTAAACACATTTACTACCCAACCTCAAACGCTCACATTGGTGATCACGGCATTACAGGCCCTGGGTTTTACAATGGTAAACAAAATGCTGACTATTTATCCTGACATGCTTGTCTCTCACAGCTCATGATCCAAGGCAAATGTGCCTGTTAGCCCTCAGCGGGCGCCTCCTGTAGTCCACCTCTCAGTGACCTCCCTGAATCCATCCTTACTCCCCCTGCCCCGCCCCCCAGGGCGATCGCCACACTCTTTGTGAAGTGATCTTTCTTTACATGCAAACCCAACACGTCATTCCTCCGGAAGAACCCCTGCAGTGGTTTCCCATCTCGCAATATTAATGTCTAGATGCCGTAGCCTGGCTTATCAAGCTCCCATGAGGTTTCCCTGTCCACCCTCACCAGACCCTTTAAATAAACCAGCAAGCCTTCAAAATCCCTCACTGCAGCTGCGGTTACTCCAAAATTGCTCTCGGCTAGGCTGCCCATGCCCGCTCTTCTTTGTGCTGCCAGCCATACTGCAGCTCTGTGCCTCCGAGTCTCATTTCTGTCCTGTCCCCGGATCCGGAGCCTGGACTAGAACTTGCTCTCTGGGACATTTGGCCCTGGCTGACCCAGCACATGACTCCTGACCTCTGCCTTCTGGTTTTAGTCATCGGAACTGTGGGTGAGAGGCGTCCTCCAACAGACAGGTATCTGCTCTCTGCTCTTGCCCGGTCCCCTGTGGCCACCACAGATGGCTTTGCACTTAGACCTCCTTTGAGTTTCTTGGGAATGGATGCTTTTGACACCTCCCCATCCCATAATCCCGTGCTTGGTGTTTCTTTCTCTTTACCTCACTTTCCCCTCCTTCTCACTGCATCCATCTTGCTGGTGAGTTCTAATTCCTTCAATCATCAGCACTGAACTAAAACTCCATTCCTGTGGAAGACTCCCAGCTCCCTCTTTGCTCCAGCCCACTAATGTGCTCAGCTGCCCAGACCAGATCGACTTTGCCCGGTCTGCCCTCCTGCATTGCAATCTGGCTTTTGTTAGTTCCCGCTGAGTGCTTCTGGTTCATGACATCCCTGGAGAGCAGGAAGTGCTTTCCCTGCGGTTTTCAAGGGTATGAACTTCTGAAAACCGATCACTAGCATGGTCTCCTATGATACCTCTGGGTGGATTCAACCCGTCAAGCTTTAAGCTAGTAGTTGAGTTGTTACATGGATATAGTCTTTCAAATTTTATATATATATATATATATATATATATATATATATATATATATATATATATATATATATATATATATATATATATATAACAGCATTGAGGAAAACTCTCAAGAATGAATGAACGCTATTGCTTTCAGTTCATCAGGTTTTTTCCAACTCTTGGGTCTATACACAAAATCTTTTCTTTAGCATAAGGGAATCAACATTTGTGTGATTCTGTATTTACCTTTTCAGGCTTTGGGTAAAAATTATTCTTAAAGTATTTTATCTACTGTTACCTCATTTCTTTCTCTCTTTTTTTCCTTTTTTATGAAGAAGCAAAAAGTTTGTAAAAACGAAAATGAAAATTTTCCATGAATATTTTGAAGCTCCCTCATACATCATTGACTTGTCATCGTTGTATTTCCTTATTTCTATAGATTTGGGTAGTTTCTAAAGTTTTGCTCTTGTAAGCAAGCACAAAACAAACTTTGGTTAAAAATCTATATCTTCTTAGTGACGATATGATTGAAAAAGTATGACCCCTTTTCAGGTCTTGGGAATCTGCCAATTTTCCACATAGAGCACCTTTTTTTTTCCTGGTATTGTGAGTCTTTATTTTAATCTTTGATTATTTTCTGATAAACTAATAAAATGAATGAGTTTTAGCATGACTGATACAAAGTTTTAACAGAAAAAATAAGGCTTTTACAATTGAAGTATAATACAAATATACTAAATTCATAAAGTAGATTGAATTAGGATAGTACAAAGATACATTTTCATTCAAATCTTGTATTGATGCAATATTTTTCTTGAATGAAATCTTGACCAGATTCAATACCTTAAAAGTAACAACAAAACAAACCCTTGATTGCAGTAGAATATTCATAGAGAGCAGGGTAGATCATTGTGTTTTCATAAAATAAATGCAACTGTCTAGCCAGTATCCCAAATAAGAAACAAAATCATACCAGCACCTTGGAAGATAAATCTGTGCCACCACCAGCCCCTGGCACTCTCCGTTAAAGTTATCATATCTTTACGTTTCTGAATACAGTTTTAGGTACTGAACACCCTTTGGAAGTTGTCCTAAGAACAATCTGATATTTAGCGCTTTAACCATTTATCCACATGGGTTTCTTGGTCAATCTCGGTCATAGTCTCTCGTAAAATCTTCTAAATCTTCTCTTCCACATTATTTAGGGAGAGATGGAAGGAAATATACTCTACTCACCCCCTCATGATCCTGGCTCGGGTAGAGCGTAGTGATAATGATCATTTTCAGCGAGGGACAAAGAACTCTCCTGCGCAGCTTCAGAAGTACGTAAGGCCCAAAGACAGCACGATCAGGATTGGATCTCCTACTCAAAAAGTCACTGCCGTTGATTCCTTCCCACAGAGACTCTGTAGGACACAGCAGAGCTGCCCCTTTGGGTTTCTAAGATTTTAAATCTTCAAGGGAACAGACAGCCTTAATTTTCTCTCATCGAGAAACTGGGGTTTTGAACAGCTGACCTGTGGTTAAAAGCTCAATTCAATACATTACCTAGGTTCTCTCATATTCTTCGTGGGAGATAAAATGCTTGTCATGTGGGAATAATTGGTAACTATGATTCTATTCTTAGCCTCTGAGGTCTCCGTTGAGACAAAAAGGGGTCTCCTTGTATTTTGACATCCACTTAAGTGAATGTACGATTGGATCAACCAATCAGCTAAATGGTAGTGTTGATTGAGAAAAAACAAGTGTTGATCAATTAACAGTTTTACTGAGCATCTCCTCTCTTTAAACAAACAAAACAACAAAAACAAAAAATAAACAACCACTCTCTTAAGAAACATAAAAACCACCACTACCAAGTTGATTTTAACTCATAGCGACTCATAGAGCACATTTTTGTCTCAGATTCAACCACCAGATGTTACTTTCCACTTTCAGTCATATTGCAGAGGTTAATGTTGGACTCCAGGAGCATAAAAACAGTGTCTTCTATTTCTATGTAACCAGTGTTTAACTCATAACTGATGCTCAATAAATATTGAATGTGTAAATGAGAAAAGGTGTTTTCCTTTTTATTATATTTTATGCTGGGAGTAATCTGGAAATGTCTTCTCATCTGAATTCTCCTGGAATGAGCAGGCAGCACTCCCATAACCCGATCCCTTCTCAAGTATCCAATAGCTAACTACATGGGAAGCCAGTTCCACAAACTTCCTTAGTAGTTCAATCTAATACTAGTAATTGCTGGGGCAAAGGTTATTTATGTGTCCGCTACTAAGATCACTTCTAGCACAGGGTAAATGTGTTTTCCTTTCTGTCTCTCTTTTTCTCTGTGTCTCACATGCTTTCTTTTCCTATTCTTGGTAAAGATAAAACCTCTCTGAGCTTCTCATACTCACAGGTGAGGTGAGATTATTGAATGAATTTTTGCACAGCATTCTGAAAGTAATCTTTGATTTCAAGTGCCCTCTTCTTTATTACTTGTAATTACACACACACATATATATATATATATTTTACCTGGTAACTGAGGATATCAATTCATGCCCTTCTGTTTTCTTATCCAAAATTTGCAATCTATAAAAAAATAATTAAAAATAGTGTGTTATTATTTTCATGTTAAGTGAATAAATGTCTCAAAATTTGGGTATTCAAAGTGAGTTCCATTACTGGAAATTTGGTTGGGGCATGGACAAACTAGAAGGCTGACCGTCAGAAGCCCATCTCACTAGGAGCCATTTTTCCTTTGTAAAATGTACTAAGTTATAGTTGGTTGTACAAGATGGAGGCCCAGAAATTTAATCAGTTATGAAGCCTCAATTTATTGGGGTCTGAAACACTTAAGCCAGAGAAACAATCTAATCATCTGCTAGACAAATATCCTCAATCAAGAGCGTGGACAGACTTTTCTACAGGCAAAACATGTGGTAAGTCAAAGCTTTAGAGGCCTAGGAGTCAGCCACAGGACTTCCCTGCAGCCAACCAAACATTGTTACCCCCCTTCTACCTGGTATAGACACACCTGTTTTGCTCCTTGTGTGTGTTAAAACCTTGTTTCTGAACTCTGACAGACTGGGTTAAAATCTTGCATCCACCAGTTACCATATTTTTTAACATCAGTCAATTATTAATTTCCCCAATTCCAAGGTTCTTTTTTTTCCTCTTCAAAAATGGGCTGTCATAAGGTTAGTAAGAAAATGTACATATGGTGCTTGGCTCAATGCCTGGCAGGGAGTAGAGGTGTAATAATGCATCGACTCAATGTGACTGTATATAGCTTTGTCTGATCCATTAAATGGGTTAATTCAAAACTTACCCCCCTAAAAATGCTCTTATTATACTTATTCCATAGTTTTGATCATTCAGTCGCTCTGCTCATTCAACTATATATTTTAAACACGAGTCCTTTATCCAACATAAAGGGATTTCAAAAGGTTCATGGAAAATTTTTGTTAATTTTTCATCAATTTCCCCATGACCTTGTTGCACCCTCCTTGTACGTGGCTTGCAAACATTTTCTTGCAGCGCATGGCTTGTCTTTTGGTTCCCTTAACAGTGAGCATCCCAGAGCAACAGTTCTTTCATTAGATCTAAGTTATCAAACTCCTCCTTTATGGCTTATGATTTGGATGCTCTAACTGAAAGGTCATCCCTAGATCCAATGTCACTTAGCTTTCCTCCAGTGTTGTCTATTCGAAGTTGTATATAATTGCAACTTAAATAGAGACCGATGCTCTACTGTGAGTGAACGTTTAGTGAAAGACGCATGCTGGGTCTAGATTCCATTTTTAACATTGAGTATCCTCTAGTTCCAGCACCATTTGTTGATAAGATCATCTTTCCTCCAGTCAATTATCTTGTCAAAGGATGTTGTTGTTGTCATTGTCATTGTCAGGTGCCATTGAGTCAGTTCTGATTCATAGCAACCATATGTACAACAGAAGGAAATACTGCCTGATCCTGCACCTTCCTCAAAATTGACATTGTTGAGCCCATTGTTACAGCCACTGTGTCAGTACATCTCATGAAAGATCTTCCTCTTTTCCCTTGCCCACTACTTTACCAAGCATGCTTGTCTTTTTCCAGGGACTGGGCTCCCCTGGAAACATGTCCTTTTTAGCGATATAACCCATCTCGAAGTCAGGCAGCATCAGTCTTTCAACTCTGTTCTTCTGTGTTGTCAAGTGGTAAGAGGCAAAGGTCCTAGTAACAGATCATTCCTTGCGTTTCTACATCCCTTTTCTTGCTGTTTCTCCTAACCTGCTTTTCCATTTTTTTCTGGAGTATTTCTGAGCTACTTTATATCCTTTAAAGAACTGTATTTTCTCCTAATTAGCCAGGGAGCCCCAGTGAGTGTAATGAAATTACTCTTTGGGTTGCTAACTGCAAGGCCCGCAGTTTGAAACCACCAGATGCTCTTCGGGAGAAAAATGAGGCTTTTTACCAGCATTCAGAATCACAGTCTCTTTAAAGATACCTCTTCTGAACTTCATATGGGCAATAATTGGATTGAAATTGCCTAGGGGCATGGCGAGGTTGCGGGTACAGGCGATGGGAATTAATATTCACCTAGGGGGGAAGGGGGCAGATGGTGAGCTAACAGCAATGAATACAAGGAGAAAATGTTCTGAAATCGATTATGGTGATGATTACACAACCCTTCTTAATATCATTGAATGATTAAATTATATAATATGTGAAGTATATCCCAATAAAAATGTAATTTTTTAAATGGTGGGGGGGGGGGCTTACCATCTCATAAACACAGAGTTCTACTCTGTCCTATTTGGTTGCTATGAGTCGAAATCGACTTCATGCCAGTGAGTGTTGTTTCCTGTAGCTTGAAATGGAGAACACTGGCTGCTATCTTGCCCATCTAAAAAGCGGCCAAGTCAGTAATTGGTTCCATCTGCCAAACTATAAAACCTATCCCCCTTTTTAAAAGTAATGCCACTACGCATTCAATCATTTATGCTACAACTATTGATCAATGCTTCATATTCATGGCACGTATCATCTTAAAAATTTAAAACTCGTGGGGAGGGGCGGGCCCCTGGGGCCCAAGAGGAGAGGCCGGCTCGCGGGGGTGGGTTCCCTGAGGGGGAGTCGTCTGAGCGCCTGTTCCCCACCGGCTCCAGCCGAGGCCTGGCCTGGCAGTCATTGACACCATGCCCTTGCTCCTGGAGTGCCCCAAACTTTCCCAGCACATCATGATGGAGCGAGAGGGCAAGCGGCAGGAGGAAGAAAAGGAGGACACGATGATGGAGCAGAAGATGGAGGAAGAGCAGGAGAGGAGGAAGAAAAAGGAGAGGGAAGAAAGAATATCACTGCAGGAGACTAAGGAACACATCCTGAAGTTGCGGGAGAAGCTGTTGGCCCTACGGGAAGAAAAGCACCAGGTTTTCCTGCAGCTCAAGAAAGGTTTGCTTGAGGAAGAAAACCGGAGGCGAAGGGAGCAGAGCGATCTGACCGCCCTGACATCAGCTGCCTGTCAGCAGAGCCCCACTGTCTGCACAGGAAGGCACCTCCTCAGCATGCAGGGGAGCCCAGGAAGACGCGATCGCCCGGACCCCCTCATGTCAGCTGACAGAGCCAAACAGATGTTGGCACCTCAAATGCTTACTACCAGGCACTATGTGGGCTCCGCAGCGGCTTTCGCAGGGACCCCAGACCACGCGCAGTTCCAAGGCAGCCCTGAGGGCGCTTATGGGACCGCTCAGCCCCCACCTCACTACGGGCCCACACAGCCAGCCTACAGTCCAAGTCAGCAGCTCCGAGCACCTTCAGCAATTCCCGCCCTGCAGTACCTGTCACAGCCACAGCCCTATGCTGCGCAAGGCCACTTTCAGCCCACGCAGACAGGGTTTCTCCAGCCTGGTGGTGCCCAAGCCTTACAAAAGCAGATGGAGCATGCTAACCAGCAGCCTGGCTTCTCTGACTCATCTTCCCTGCGCCCCATGCACCCCCAGGCCCTGCACCCAGGCCCTGGTCTCCTTGCATCTCCCCAGCTCCCAGTGCAGATGCAACCAACAGGAAAGTCGGGCTTTGCAGCTACCAGGCAGCCAGGCCCTCGGCTTCCTTTCATCCAGCCACTGTCCAAATCTCCATTTCTACCATAAGTAACCATCAGATTTTATCTTCAACCTCACTGCCCAAAGCATTGAGGGCTCCCCCACTGTGTGCCCCAGACCAATAAAATCTACCTGCCACTGGAAAAAAAAAGTAAAACTCCTCATCTGAGATCTAACAAGGAACAATTCTCTGTAGTGAATAAGATACAATAATTCAAATTTTTCATTCTCTTGTAGGGGCTTTGGTGGCTCAAAGGTTTAATGATTGGACTACTAACTTCAAGGTTAGAGGTTCAAACCCACCAGAGAAAGATGAGGTGGTCTGTCCCCTATAACGATTTACAGTCTTGGGAGCCTTAAGGAGCAGTCCTACCCTATCCTACAGGATGCTGCAAATCAGAGTTGGCTTAATCAGTGGGTTAGGGTAATTTACCCTCTTGAATTAGTCTGGATCGTTGGTTTCTATGAAACATTTCTAGGAAATGTGATTCCCAAGGGGTCATTACTGCCCAGAGACTTCCTCACCTATATTATTTTCTTGCACTAAACAGGGTTCTGAGGCTGAAACCCTTCCGAAGCAGGCACAGGAGCAGATTCCCTTTGCAACCCAGGGAGTTTGCTCAACAGAGCAGAAACAAAATGTGGTGAAATTCAACAGCTTGAGTTTTGTTCATTGAAAGAATTAAAGGTTTTCCTTAGCACTGGCCTTAGAGTAAAACTTAGTCACATTGATGTGTGAATGACTTATAAGAACACACACTTCTATTCCTCTCTCAAGTTTTTGAACTTAAATAATTATAGTCTTGCAATTGGAAACACTGGGATTGGTAGCATTTATGCATTAGAAGAATGATACGGGAAACTTCTGTAGTGTCAACATCAGACATTTTGGCAATTATTGAAATCACTCTGTTTTCTAAATTAGAAATGAGCATGTCCTTTAAAATCTTGGTTATGTGAACATTTTCTATGTATAAGCACAGTCATCCTTTTTATTCCAATACCCATCTCCTTCCTGCTTTTGCCTTGTGGCCACCATGATAAATTGGAACCATGGATTGGGGGGAAACAAAGAGCAAGATGACCAATTGAAGAGGAGTCCAATGCATACACATTCCCAATTCTGACCGTGATGACCCTATAGAACAGAGTAGAACTTTCCCTAAGACTGTAAATCTTTGCAGGAGTAGAAAGTCTGATCTTTCCCCTGAGAAGCAGCTAGTGGTTTTGAACTGCTAACCTGGCAGTTCAGCAGCCCAATGAGTAACCTATAAATCACCAGGGCTTCCATCTAGATGGAAAGGGTGATATTGAATACTTTCTGTGCTTAGGGTCTTCTAGGCAATTACTTTTGTGGTTTTTTTCCATTTCATCAAAGATTTCCTTATACGCTTTACTCAACGAGGCCAGTGGTTGTTTTTTTTTTTTTTCCAACTACTTCGTGAATTAGAGTTGCTTGGAGGACTTAGTAAAACACAGACTTCTTAGCCCTCTTCTCAGAGGTTCTGATCCAGTCCATCCAATGTGGAGCCCAAGAACTTGCATTTCGAACCAATTCCTGATCTTAGTGATGCTGCTGGGATCCTGCTTGGAGAAACATTGGTCTGTTCATCCATCTATCCATCCAAAATAATTGGTTAAAAGATACTAGATGCTAGGCATCAAAATAAAAAGATAAAATACACATCATATTGTAAGAGTTAATGTCTACTGACCAGTCTGTTAAAGGGTTTGCAATGACTTGAAATAGTTACTAACAATCCTAAAAAAGGTATATTTTCTACCTGTAGAATATGTATATTTTATATTTTCACCACAGCTGAAAGCGATTGAACAAATGGCCAAAGTCATATTTATGAACTGGTGTCAGAACCAGGATTTGAGTTGAAGTAAAGTGGAGACCCAGGTGGTGCCAGGAGATACCAAATTCTATTCTATACTCCCCTTTCCCATTGAGGGGGTTACACTCCGGTAGCATTTCGTCAGTCATTTGCAACTAAACAAAAAATGATGTGGCAGAGGTTAAATAACTAACCCTGCATCACACATACAGAACATATCTCAACCAAAGTTTAATCTCACTTTGAATCAAGGTGCTTGGGTAGGGCCATCAAGCAAAAGTTGAACTGCCACTCACTGAGTTGGGCCACGAGAGAATAGCGAGGCTCTCTGCTGCTGGGAAGCTGTGCGGCCTAGAAAACCCGACAGGGTCACTGTGAGTCAGTATTGACTGGATGGCAGGGGGTTTTGTTTGCATACAGAGTGCTTTTCCAACCACCCAACATCATTTCTCCATACTACCCCTGCATCAAAGCCCATCTCAATCAGAGCAAGGAAAAACTAGATAGAATAGGACCTCTGTTAGCCAGAATGGCCAGGGAAGGGGAGTTCTGGCTAGTATTTGGGTTAGCTACGGAAATATTGGTGTGACTGATTCAACAATCTAACAGGTATCAGCTCACTTTCCACCCTAAGTCAGCACAGTGTAATGTCCTGTCTCCGTGGTGACTCGGGATCCTACCTGTCTCGGAACCATCATTATGAACAGCACTTACTACCAAGAAATGCCTAAAAGGATGCAGAAGATATAGGCGATTGGACCGAATGTATGGGGAGCCCAGGATTACAGAGACCAAACTAATTTCTCTTCTCATCCTTTCCTTCCCCTGCGATCAGAATTGGGAAAGGCCCCCAAATTAACACTAGTCAAATGTTCCAAGGGAGTCGGGCGCACATTCATGCAGGTGGGCCCAAGTTTGTGTCAACTTCATTAACCTAAAAAGTGACATTTTCCTCCCTGGTTACTTGGTAAATCACAAAGAAGGAAGCTTTCCCTGGCTCCTGTGTGCTTTTGAGGAACCCCATCATCAGGGAGCGAAGCGAGCTGTGTAATTACAGTTTGAGACATGACTCATCCTTGCTCGGAGGGCCCAGACCTGTGTGGCTCTATAAAAGCAGCTGAAGGTCGAAGTGCAAATGTGCACTGTCTGCCGTCCCCGGGCTGTTATAATTACCCAGCGACCAGGAGGAGATGAAGGTGCTCCCTGCATCTGGCCTCGTCCTCCTCCTCATCACCGCTTTGAAGTTTTCCACGGCAGCCCCCTCCCTATTGGCAGCCACTTCCAGGACCTCAAGGACCAACTACCGCCTTGCCCAGGTTGGTCAATCTTTGCACAATTTCCCTCTTCCTGCCCCGCTGTCCAGGACAACCTGGAAAGGGAAAAATAAGTCAAAATCGGTTCCTCTTAAAGTCATTTTATAAGTCCACTGAAGTCTAATAGATACAGTCTCTTGGTCATTGAAGACCAACCTCTGGCACATAGTAGGTGCACATGAACACATCATGACTGAGTAAATGAAAGAATAAATGCCTGTCTAGATGTCTCATCCCTTACACTTGGGAGTGGCTTACAAAAATACATGCAATGCAATGCAAAAATAAGTTAAGAAAACTATTTGAAGAATTGTGGAGGGGAGGGAAAATCAGGACAGTGGCAGGTTTGCAGACTCGACGTGGATGATCAATTTAGGGATAAGCTTCCTAACATTCACATCAAAAGATTTCCTGTGCTTAATTTTTTAATGGCTCTTGTATTCGGGATAATTTTAACTGAAATTAAAATTGGATCAAGTTTTTCCGCTGTGCTGAACCTCTTTTATTCAAAGGGCATTCCTTTCTAAAGCCTATTTCTGAACCACATGCAGTCTCCGGATTGTGAACAAGGTCCGTTTCTACAACTGCCTTTTAAGTTGACTTTGTATGCTAGTCACGAGCGTTAGGTACTGTTCATTTCTAACATCAGTCAGTCAGATGGTTGTCTTACAATGTAAGACGTAATGTACTTTTCAATGCATAAACACTGGGGAAATACTTCCAGAGACCTAAAAGAGCATTAACACGATATTATAATAACATTAATGCTTTGACGTGTGTAGAAAGATAGTACTTGTTCTTTACTATGCACCATGGTATGTACTTGAAAATTTTAAACTAATAAGCTTTAGGAAGGTTGGTTCATCACTTGTTACCCAGGAACTGTCTATGTCTTATTTGCTTACTCTTTCTTGTTTTTCTTTTTAAAATATCTCCCATTTGACTGTCGAAAATGATTTTTTACAAATGATCTATAATCGAATTTTTCAGTACGTGATTTAAAATGACTCAGTGGGTATTTACTTCTGAGTGGTTTTGCATGTTAGAGGAACATGGTAATCCTTCATCGAAAGGATGGGTCAATAATGATGACATTTCCCCGTTAGTGGAAGGTGCGTGTCAGGGATGGTTTTACACTAGAGCCCTGGTGTCAGTAATCTGTGATTACCAACTCTGCCCCAAGATTGCATTCCCTCCTGCCAGGCTACACCTGTGTACAGCTCAGATCGTCACATTCAAAGCTGGCTTCCCACAGAGCATACCCACATGTCCCCCGCATGTTATGGACAGCTCTTGCCCGTTCTAATTGATCAATTCCCTACCACACCACCTGCTAATCATTTTGAATACCAGACCTGCATATAATCCTCTTAGTGGATGCTCAGTCCAGGCCTGTTGAATTGAATTTCCTTTGACTTAAGCCCACTATTTTGAGGAGCTAAATTCAAAATAAGTTGGGATACCTGATTCAATTTCAAGTTGTAATTTATAGGTGCCACCAAGCTGTGCACCCCATTTCTCCACATACATCTTGCCTCCAGTTAGCGCCATGGCACTCAGAAACCCAGTAACTACAGAGGCTCTGAGTTTCCCATTGGGAGGGCTTCTGAAGTCAGAACAGATCAAGAGACCTTGCTTCTAGTTTAGTTAATCAACATTGGCGTTGGTCCAAACCTGAACACAACCATTAATTTATAAATGTCAATAGCTGCTGTCCAGCTAGTGTGTAGCCTCCAATGCTGAAAAGAACAACCATCTGGCCTTTAGAGATAAGATTAGTCAACCCCTGACCAGTCTGCAGGAATAAGGCCAGAGTCTATCCTTGGCAGGTATGTATGGGAAGAAGGAGATCGCCTTGGTATATTGAAGGATCTATCCAAACATGTCAGCACTCCCTGATCTTCCTTATGACATACTGTCCGAAACGCTTAAACCAGAGAGAAAGAATACCTTGCCACGTGGCAAGCAATACCATGTCCTACCTGCCACAGCCCTGCTCATACAGACAGAACCCATCACCCTTTTGGGGGTTGAAATGATCTGGTCAAACCTCTAACATGGACTCACAGTGATTAAAAAGAATAATGTCCCACTTCAGGCTTTATAGAAATATGTAACCACTTTGCCAGTCTTACAAAATAACAAAGCAAGACGAGAAATAGCCAGCTTCCGTCCATTTATTCAACAATGATTTATTGAATGCCTACTGTGTGCTGTGTCTCAAGGTCAGTTCTAAGTCATGGAGAAACATCAGTAAAGTTTCTATCCTTTGGGTGCCTGCATGGGAATGACAAAAGTTATCAACAAGCCAATCAATAAGTAGACAAGATCACTTCAGGGAGTAACAAGTGATATTGGAAAAATTACAATCAAGATTATAATTGGGAAAAATAATACTAATAACTGGGACAGAGGGTCCCCATCACTGATTAGTCTGGAAAGAACTCTTTGAGGACGTATCATCGGAGATGATCCAGAACTATCTGAAAAGTTGTATGATGTGAAGATCCAGGGACAGGGCCATTCAAAGAAAATAACATGGCAATGGCGGTGTGTGAAGGAGCCTGAAGTGTGGGTGGAGCTAGGAGATCAAGGATGAGGAACTCTAGATGACTCCTAGAGGCAAATTCCATCTAAAGGACCCTCTGGAAGCCTGGGGCAGGTCAAACATGACTCTCTTCTGTCTAAATTTTTCACTAAGAAAAAACAAATGAGTTCTTGTGCCTTGAAAACATCAATGTTTCCTAATACGGCACACTTCTTGCTCCCACACTAAGGAACACCACCATCTACACTTGAAAGGGTGAATGGGTGTTGAATTTATGTACTTAATGTTAACATTGAGTTGACTGTTCCCTATAGGGACCCCAAGTGTGTCACAATAAAACCGTCTTCCAGGGGGGTTTCAAAGGCTGGTGCTTTCGGAAGTAGATTGCAAAACCTTTCTTCTGAGCCTCCTCAGATGCCTAAACTTAGCCTCCAAGCTTGCGGTTAGCAGCCAAGCACTTAACTACTGCGCCACCAGGACGCCATCTCAACACGCACTAGAACCTGGGATTTGTCACCCCGTAGCAAAATTTCTCACAATCCACTTCTATGACTCAGAAGAAAAATGAGAGAAAGGAATATTACAGAAATTATTTTTCTGAACTTCTTGTATTGAAGTGTACCTAAGTCCGCGTACTAAGCTCATATTCTCAGGAAGGATTCAAAGAAGGTGCCCAGGCTCAAGCTAATACGGGAGCTTGTGTGAGCAACCTCCTGGACCCCTGTATTTCTCTCTGTCAAGTGTTTAAAGAGAAGTCGAGATGACCGCCTGGGAGCCAATTCCAACATTCTGTGACTTTAACAGTGGGGAAAAGGGGGTGAAGAGGAGGACAAATGAGGCAATTCTGGTGAGTGTTGACATCTTCCAGGTGTCCAGATGGTGTAGTGGGTTAGTGCAGCTGCCACTTGTCTGTCACCAGATGCACGTGTGTTGTGATGGTGCTGAACACCAACTTGCAAACTAAGATGGATGGAGAAGACAGATCCAGTATGAAAATGAAGCCAATGAAAATCCTATGGGTCACAGTGGTCCCCTCCTGTTGTGCATGAGCTCTCTCTAACTCTGGAGCCAACGCAAGAGCAGGAAGATAGATAGATAGATAGATAGATAGATAGATAGATAGATAGATAGATAGATAGATAGATAGAATGAGGATAGATAGAGATAGATAGGTAAATCACTAAACAGTTTGCTACATATGAGGAGCTTCAAAATTTCATGAGAAATAGAATTCAAATATAATGGAATTCTGTCCACAAAGTTGTGTGTGTGTGTGTGTGTGTGTGTGTGTGTATGAACCACGGACTGTCAAAAGAACAACAAATCTGTCTTTGAAGAATTACCGTCAGAGTGCCCCTTAGAGGCCAGGTGGCAGGACTTCATCTCCAGCCCTTTGCATGTGCTGTCAGCATGGAGCTCTCCCTGCAGAAGGACAGCGTGCGTGGTGGAGGGGAGGACTCGTGACAAGCTGGATGGACACAGGGGTGAGACACGGGTTCACACATCCAAGCCATTGTGATGAGGTGCAGGACCTAACAGTGCTTCGCTCTCCTGTGCCCCGGGGCCACTGCACGTCGGAACCATCTCGTCGGCCCCTCCAATATACCAATGGATATGTGCTATATTTAAATATGTATAACTTTGTAAATGTGTACACTACTCTTCCTTCCACCACTAACATATGAAAACTGTTAGTCTCTCTAGTCTTTCAAAACATCTTTCAATAACTTGGAGCCAGAATTCAGGTGAGGCAAGGTGGGATTATGCTTATTGTAAAATGTGGTACATTTTTTAGCATGGATTTTCGCATATATTTTTATTCATTTGATATTATTTAACTTAATCACTGGATTGCTGGTACTTCCTCACTTACTTCGCCCTTATACTGACTTAGGAAGATGCAACTGTGTGGGTTGCCATACACAAACCTTTTGGGGTCACTAATATGATTTGCTCCATCCCAGTAGTTGTATGACTTACACTGAATGATTAATGACTCTCAAGAAGCCCTGGAACACTTTAGGATAAGCGAGGTCAGTGGTTCAAACTCACCAGCTTCCCCAAAGGAAATAGATCAGGCTGTCTGCTTCCATAAATGTCTATAGTCCCAGATACCCGATGGAGCAGTTCTCTCCTGTCCTGTAGGGTTGCTATTAGGCAGATCAGCTCGATGGCAGTGAGACCTTGAGCGCCTTTCTTTCCTTAACCTTCATTGTGAAACCAATATTAGAATGCAGAGTATAGCACATAACTTACAAAAGAACAAAAGATTTGAAATGAAAATTAAAGTCAAGTCTCAGAAACATATCCCAACACTACAATCTGGGGACTTCACTCTTGGTATATGATATCTGTAAAAAGATTAATAATTTAAATAAACATAAAAGGAATAAAAACTGTCACGTAAAATAAGAAACGTCTAGTCTTATTCACAAGCTTACCTCTGAGAAGCACATCTCAAGCATCACATCATCACAGCCTCAACCTGAACTCAAGGGAATGATTCACAGATTTGGTGTCTTCTTGCAAAATCAGATCGGAAACATAACATGATCACCTGAGATTGCCCAACCTGAGATGGAAATGGGTCCAAACAGTCACACGTTCACTTCAGAGGTACCCACCCGGGTGTCAGGGTCGGGGTGCTCTCCCTTCCCTTCCTCTTGGGTCCTCAGCTGCCCTAAGCTCTCCAGGAGGGGTTGCCACTAGGTAAGTGTGAGCTCCAGGGATGAAGTGAGGAGTCTGTCCCAACAATAGCATCTACTCTCCTTTTAGAAACCCTTGGCTACAGGAAAGAATGAGAAGTCTCTGGTGGCACAAGCAGTTGGTGCTAAACTACAAATCAAAAAGGTGTTGGTTCAAACCCACCCATCAATAGCTCGCAAGATGTGGTGATGAGCATTCATAAAAATTACAGCCAAGAAAACCCCATGGAACAGCGCTGCTCTGTGACATGTAGAGTTTCCAGTATTGTATATAATTCTCTGTGTGTGTGTGTGTGTGTGTGTGTGTGTGTGTTGGCACAGTTTAAACCCACCAGACACTCCTCAGGAGAAAGTTGAGGCTACATGCCCTCAAAGAGATTGACCAACTCGGAAACTTTGTACAAGGTTGCTACAGAGTTAGAAATCAAGTTAGAATCAGTAGGTTTGCTTTGGGGTCGATACATATAGATGTGTGTGTATAAATATCTGGTTTATGTAATTATAGAATAGTGATCATACTCTGTGTAACAATTTCTCTTCTGATTGTCTCAGCATATTTCCATTACATTGAGAGCATTATTCCAGATCATCAAATGTTCTTCAGAAATGTGAGCTTACAGGGGTTGTAATAACATAATCCAAAGGAGAGAATGGTGTCAGTGCTTAAATTGTGAACCCCTGGTTTGCAGAAGGCTCTGGATGACAGAGGAAGCCCCAAATTCATTGCAGGGTTCACACATGGATGAAGTTTCTGGTGAATCCCCTCCAATCATAGTCGAGGGTTTTAACACTCTGTTATCAGACAAATCCTTGTAAAGTTGGTTATGGAAGCCGTAGTTAAGTCAAAATGTAGCATCTTATAATTCAACCACCCTTTCGAAGCCTTTGAAAGCTGCTTTGGTTTGTTTTATTAAGTGGAGGAGAAACACATGTGGATTAAGCTCCTGGTGAGTTCCCTCTGCTCAGAGACCAGGGGCATGGACAGCCTTGCTCACAGGCAGCATGTCTGGAAGGTGGACAGCTGCAGGTGCAGAAAGGTTAAAATTTAGCACCTTGTCATCGATCTCCCTTATGATCCACTTAAATTTGTTCTAGTGTTTAATAGTTTCTGCTTTCTTTTCAAAAGAGGTCTTTATCTGTTTTACTTTGTTATTCATGTTAGTGTTGTTTGTTTGTTTGTAAATATTTTTCTGTATATGAAATCTAAAAATCGGATTAGACCAGTACCTGCACACTTCTACAGATAAGAACCCCCAACACAGGGAATCCAGGACAGATAAACCCCCCAGGGCCAACAAGGAAAGTAGAGATACCAGGATTAGGACAGGTGGGGGGAGAAATGGGGAGCAGATATCGGGCTCAAGTGGGAAGAGAATGCTTTGAAAATGATGATGGCGGCATATGTGCAAATGTGCTTGACCCACTGGATGAATGTATGCGTTGTGGTAAGAGATGTAAGAGCCCCCAAAAAAAGTATCAAAAAAAGAAATCTAGGATAGGTTCATCTATAGTGACAGTAACTATTAATGGTCCTTTCGGGAAATAAGAGGTGAGGTTGGGGGGGAATGGGGAGCTAATAACAACGAGTGCAAGAATTAAGAAAATGTTCTCACACTGATGGGTGGTGATTGTACAGCTCTTCTTGATGTAACTGAACTGTTGAATTGTATGATATGTGTATTATACACCAATGAATCTGTTGGGGAAAATAAATAAATAAAACCTTTGAAGGAATTGTATTGCTCTCAGGGGAGGAAAAAAACATGATCTTAGTAGATGCCTACTATTATTTTAAATGAATATATAATCCTATCGCTGAATAAATCTCCTACTGTTAATATTTATTCTACTTCCACTTTTTCATTATGTATATGTACACAAATGTGTCCATATAACATATATAACTGATATGAAGTTGCTAGGTAATGTGTAAGTAATATGTGATTTATAAATCACAAATAACATGTAAAGATAAACTTTTTATTAAAAACAATAACAAGTTCACTGCCACTGACCCTGTAAGGACAGGAGAAAAGTACCCCTGTGGGTTTCTGAGACTGTAACTCTTGATGGGAGTAGAAAGCCTCAGAGTGGCGAGTGGTTTCGAAATGTTGACCTTGAGGTAATCAGGCAAGCACGTAATCACTATGCCACAAGGCTCCTTATATATATGATAAATATACATAAAATTTTGTCTCCATTCATTTTCTAGTTAACGCAGGTGAAGTTCCCTGCTCAAAGCCAGTCCCCAACCTTGCATTTGGTTGGCTCTGCCTCATTTCTTTCACCCCAATCTAGCCCAAGGCATAGAAAAGTATTTTGAACAACATATGAAGGATTTTTAAGCCTGTATAAAAACCTTAAAATGTATGGCTAATTTGACTTGTCTTTCAGAGGCAAAGAGCCTCCTAGGAAACTTTTGTTCATAGAAACAACCTCGAACCCAGCACACACAGAAGATGCCTGACTTGATTAATAAAAGCCTCAGGCAGGAACTAGACTGACCCGGTGCTGCCTTAGTACCCGAGCAGTGGAGAGGACCCCCTTCATCAGACTGGTAGCCTCGGGAAAGAAATAAGATAGTCTTGATTTCTCCAAACAAGGTCATATTTATGGGTACAGGGGTTAGGATACACGTGTATACACACACATACATATATATATATGCATGTATGTGTGTGTGTGTGTGTGTGTGTTCACAGGAATAGAGACCCCTATCTTATCGGAGCATGAGTTTCCCAGACACAGTGCCAGAGACATGTCGGCCTGCCTCTCCGTTTCAGGCGTACCTTGAGAAGTTTTACCCAAAGGAAGGAGAACACCTGGTTGGTGAGATGGTTGCCAGAGGAAGCAATTCCATGATAAGGAAGATTAAGGAGCTGCAGGCCTTCTTTGGCCTCCAAGTCACGGGGAAGTTGGACCAGCAGACAATGAACGTGATCAAGAAGCCTCGATGTGGAGTCCCAGACGTGGCCAACTACCGCCTCTTCCCAGGTGAACCCAAATGGAAAAAAAATACTTTGACATACAGGTAATGAGATCGAGTCTTTCCAAAAGAGAAACTTACCTTTCCTTTCCTTTTGACAATCACCCCTACTGCACTGCATGGGATCAAGGCTCATCACCTCCATGAGAAAGAATCAGGGAGTTTTCCTTCCAACCTTCAGACAACGACAAGGGTATTCAATAGAAAACAGGACCTTGGGACTATCCTGACAATTAGGCATTAGAGACCATTGCACCAGGTAGAAATAACTCCTTTTTCTTTCAATAAAAAGAACCGAGCCCGGATTAATAGGCTGACAGTATCCGCCCTGGGAGTGCAGTTAACGCACTTGGCTGCTAGCCAAAAGGCTGGACGTTTGTGGTTGTCCAGACGCACCTGGAAAGGAAGGGCTGGCCCTCTAGTGCTGACAAAGGTCAGTCATTGAAAGTCCTCGGGGCACAATTCTACTCTGGCACACAAGGGTCTCCATGAGTTGGAATCAATTAAAAAACAATTGGTTTACGAGTTTATCATCTAGTTTCCTTAAAACAACCTCCTGAATCCAAAGGATAAAATCAAATCCATGCATCAAACTAACGTTTTTCATTCATTAAAAGAATCAATTGTTCTTTACTTTCTAAGTGCCCGCGTTAGCCATTCGCTTGGGCAGGAGGGTGCAAAGCTGATGCATGGTCTTCTCTGACTGTAGGGAACTCCGTTCCTTTCGGGGAGACATGATGCACATGGGCACACAGGTTTCAGCAGCTCCACATGGAAAGTGCAGAAGAGCAGGTCGAAGCAAAGACCTGTGGGAGCCCAAGGGAAGGCGGGCAGCGATTTGAAGAGTAAACAGAGCAACCCATCTGCAGCCCCAGGGGCCGCCAACCTCCACTTTTCAGAGTCCCTCCTGCCAGGAAAAAGGATGTGACTGGACTCTCTACTCCTGTAAAGAGTTATCATCTCAGAAACCCAAAGGGGCACTTCTACCCTGTTCGACAGGGTCACCATGTGGTGGCATAGTGGATTCTGAGTGGGGTTGCTACCTGCAAGGTCAGCAGTTCAAACTCACCAGCAGTGAGTTTGCTTTTCTATATGGTCATCCTCTAGATCATCTGACCTTGTCTTCTACAGGCCCAAGGAATCTGTGTAGCCTAAGGGATACGCCCAATGGGGATATCTTCTCCCTGTGTTCTGGGTATTCAAGCCAAGCCTCCCTAAACCATAACCCTAGACCAGTCTCTGTGGTCAGTGTAGGCCTTCATGCAAGGTCCAGCCAACTGACAGTGAGTCACTGATAGTGCCCGCCCCTCCCCTTGGCGAGGGATAGACAGTCACACTTGAGTCTCTCCCGTGTCAGAGGGAAGGGGCCTTGGAAGGAAGGGGAGTATCGCTATTGGCCAGGTCTCTCCTTTTCATTCTTGCCCCCTGGGTTTCCCAAGCAAGAAAGCAGAACCAGCAAACAGCAGGAGGGAGCATGAGGGCCTGGTGTGTTGGGGCAGCCGTGCCAGCCCCTGGGTAAGGAGTGCAGGAGTGGAGGGTGAGGGAAGATGTTTCCGGGAAATGACGCAAGAGCGAGAGGCAGATTTGGGCTGCATTTAAGATGAGTGCACCTGAATGATGACTCAAAAAGCAAGCCGAACTCGCGGCTGATGGGTTCGAACTGCTTACCTTGCAGGTTACAACCTCACTCCTAACCCGCTACGCCGCCGCCACCAGGCCTCCAGGAACAAAGACTGGGGGGGGGGGGGAACCCACTAAATTAAACTCACTGTCACTGAGCCAATTCTGACTCACAGTCACCCTTTAAAACAGAGTAGAACTGCCACTGTGGGTCTCTAAGACTGCAACGCTCTATGGGAGTGGAATATCACATCTTTCTCCCACAGACTGGCTGGTGGTTTCCAACTGCTGATCTTGTGGTTATCAGTCCGGTGCATAACCACTGTGCCCCCAGGGCTCCTGTGGACAAAGACTGCAAGGCTGGACTGTTGCAATCGTTCAAGCACCAGCTTGTAACGGCCAGTCTTTAAATCTTCAGGGTTTAGTTTGTTACATTTTCAAGAATTTTGTGTAATAGCTACCAGGGAAATACTATTAACTTACAATTAAGTTACATTATAAACAACAGCTCATTGTTATCATTCTCTTACTGCACTTTACTACTACCTACATTTGTGAGGTTATTTACATAGTGTTTTATTGTTTATCTCTTCCCAACGTCCCCTTAAATGAGGGTAAGCTGGTAGCTTGAACTTTTTCAGATCCAGATTATTCACAGCATGGAAATTTAAAAGCCCTGAAGAAAAATCAAAGTTTTTTATCCTTGTAAGAGCCCAAATCAGATAGGCAAACGAGGTAGAAAGAGGCCAGGTGATTCTACTTATTAGCTGCCGCTCTTTGGGATAAGCATGTGTGTATGATCTAAAGATGGGTGATTCGAACCCATGGCAGCTCAGGCGGAGAAATGGTCAGCCGTCAGCTCCCTTAACTATAGAGTCTTGCTGGTGTAGTGGTTCCTCATTGGGCTTTGACTTGTAAACAGCCTCAGAAACCCTCAGGGGTCGCTATGAGCCAGCATGGACTCCTGGCAGTGAGTTTATAGAATCATTGGTCGTTGTTTTGTTTGGGGTTTAGGTTTTGATGAGCCTATTGGTCCAGAAGGTGGCGCTCAAAGCACAATTATTGCTCTCCTGTGAGTTTAAAAAACAAACAGCTACCTAGTGGATGCCAACTCCTATCCACTTGACAGGACAGAATAGATGAGAGCTGCTGCTTGTGGGTTTCCAAGGCTGCAAATCTTTACAGGAGTAGAAAACCTCATCTTTCTCCCCAAGAGTAACTGGTGGTGTCGAACTGCTGATCTTGAGATTCACGAAAATCCAAGCTGTTAGTAAAGAAAAATCCTATTAGGATATGAACACAGCAGTGATTGTGAGTTAATTAAGAGGAATGCAAAGTTTACATAATTCCTTAAGTTTTGTCCAGCGTTTTCTTAAATTATATTCTAGAGTTTGGACCACACACAGCAAGGATAAGATCAAAGAACAAGTTAATTCGAAACTTGGAGAGGTACAATAACCCCCCAAACCACACCCACTGCCATGAAGTTGATTCCCATTCAGAATGGCCTCATTTGGGCAAAGTGGAACTGCTCCTTAGAGTTTCCAAGACTTTAATTCTTTACAGAAGCAAACAGCTTGTCTTCCACTCGTGAGCAGCTTGTGGATTTGAACTTCGGACTCTGGCTAGCAGCCCAACACCTAACCCCTGGCCCCACCAGGCCTCCTTAGATGTATGAGGTGCTTAGAAGTATAAGGTGCCTGTGATAAATAAAGAACCCTGCCTCTAGGCAATGGCACCAACACTGTCGTGCCACTCTTACTTCTGAACAACCCCGCCAGCACTACCCCATACACACAAAAAAGTCTGTCTACAGGCCATCTCAATGCGCCTTAATGGCACAGTGGTTACCACTCAGCAACTAATTAGAAGGTTTGCAGTTCAAACCCACCCATTCACTCCATGGAAGAAAGACCACGTGATCTGCTTCCATGAAGCTCGCAGCCTAGACTTCATCGGTGGCGGTTCTACTCTGTCATATGGAGTCCCCAAAATCCTCTCAACAGCAAACAACGGCAGTATCCTGTCCAGATAACTGCTGGCTCTCAAGATAGCGTCTTACAACATAACCTAGAGGATTAAAAAAAAGACAAACTATAGCACAAGATGCAAACTCTGGAGTCAGGTAGACCTGGTTTGAAATCCTGACTAATCAGAGAATGTAGATCATTATTGCTACCTCTCTCTTAAAGGTTGCTGTGAGAATTAGATGGCGCTTAAACAGGGCCCAGCTGCAGTCTGTTCAATGATTAGCTGTTACGGTCATTGCTTTGTCCATCTCTAGAGCCTAGGTCAGGACCTTTCTCAACATTATTCTCTCCTGGATCTAGTCCTTTCTCCAATCCCGTTATTCTTAGTCAGCTCAAAGATATGCTGAACATCTCTTTAATAAGAGGACATTTCAACATACTGCTATATGGAAAGAGCCCCCCTGGTGTTGTGGAAGTAAGTGTGGAACTGATAACCACAAGGTCAGATGTTCAAACTCATTAGGAGCTTAACCGGAGACCGATGATGCTGTCTGCTACCACGAAGATTTACAATCTCAGAAACCTTAAGGAGCAGTTCTGCTTGTCCTATAGGATGTATGTGATTCAGAGTCAACTCAATGAAAGTAGTTGGATTTGGGTTTTTTGTTTTATTTGTTTATATAAAGCCAAAGCATATTGAAAATATTGTGAAAGCATCAAGTGGTCCCTTGTGGATGTTTCTAGGTTCCTCCTTCAACTCTGTAGTTCACTCCTCCTGACCTGGGGTGACATTTCTCCTTGCTCCTTCCCACTTTGGTTCTAGATTGAATTGTTCCCCATCTCTCTGGAATATGCTCCCTTCCCTTTGAAGCCCTGGGTTTACTGCTATTGATTTCTGGTTGGATTTGCACTAGCTACATTAGAATAGCCTGGGATACTGGCTAAAATGCAGATCCCTGGACCACACCTGCCCGGGGAGAAAGATGAAGCTTTCTTCTCCTGTAAAGAGTTACAGTCTCAGAACCCACAGAGCAGTTCCACCCTCTCCTATAGGGTCACTATGAATCAGAATTGACCTTACAGTCAATTAAGATTAATTAGTCTAAGATTAATCAGAGTTAATCTTAGAAACTTACCGGGACAGTTCTACCTTGTCCTACAGGGTTACTATGCGTTCACATCCACTCGGTGGCTGTGTGAATTGAGTTGAGTTGGGTCACCCCTGTGCATTAACTAACTCCCAAGAGCCTTTAAATTAAGAGCCACTTGGCAGACCCTAAAACCACGGACTTTTATTCATTCATTGGCCTATTTCACAAGCATTGGCTACGTTCCTGCTATGTGCCAAACATTGGACTAGGAACTGAAGAAAGGAAGGATGCTCGATCCCTGCTCTCGAATGCCCCTAGATGGCGGCCTCACAGAGCTGGTTTCTCTCTGGCTATCCATACTCCGGCCCAGCCCAATGTCTGTTTCCCTCTCCTCCCATGCCAGGCTCCAGAGCAGCAAATCCTGGAACACAACCAGCTCCACTGTCGCCCACTGGGTGTCCGAAAAGCTCCATCCTGTTCTGCCTTCACACATCACTATAGCACGAGGACCTACTCAATGGCTCACTCTTTCTCCAGGCCGGGAGAGTGGTCTTTCTGTTGAAGTCAGCACTTCCTCTTTACCAAACCCTTTCTTTTTAGTGTAGAAAAGACATTCCTCAACAGCCCTGGGGAAAAAACCTTATGACTTCGGAGTGACAGTTTCCAAAACTCCACCTTTGTACAAACTTCCTACAATTGAAAGGTAGCAGGCAGCTCCCTTGAGGGAGAACATGGTTAAACTACTTCAAGGCAAATGGACCTTTTGCTACTTGTAAAGTGACACATAGTATGATTCTTTCTGATCCACAACCAAGCTCACTGACATCCAGGCATTCCGACTTACAGCCGTCTGATAGGACAGGGCAGACCTGTCCCTGCAGGTTTCTGACACTAGGCCTCTTTACCGGAGCAGAAAGCTTCATTTTTCTCCCTCAGACTGACGGGTGATCTCGAACTGCTAGCTTTGAGGTTAGCAGCCCAACACATGACCTTGGGCTTCTCTCTCTTTCCAGGGAGTCGCAGCATACTAACAATCCCAGCCGAGCTTTTCAGCCCCAGGTTGCCTCAAGTGTCTCTCTCTTCTCCCTTTCATATCTCCTGTTCTCAGCATGCTCCAGTATTTAAAGAAAGCGCAGGGCAAAATAAGAATTCTTGATTTTTGAAGGGGAGAAAAAAAATCTAACCTAAATATCAGATTTCTGTTCAATATTTTTACTTCGAATACAGTCGGTAACATAATTGTTACTTTCTTCACTCAGATGCATTCTACCAAAAGGAAACCATGTTCCCGTTCTTCCCACAGAGTATCCAAGTACACGTCTTCCATGAGTTCGACGGAAGTGGACAAGGCCGTGGAGATGGCCTTGCAGGCCTGGAGCAGCGCCATCCCACTGAACTTTGTGAAAGTCAACTTGGGAGAAGCGGACATCATGATCTCTTTTGAAACCGGAGGTATTGGGGTGATTGTTGAATTTTGTGTACTAATCCAGTGGAGAATTGTTCCAATATTGTTCCTTCTACTATATTTAAGCCAACTGATAAGCACAACCTGGGCAGAGGTCAAGATCTCAACAAAGTCCACTGGACTTAGGACCATAAAACAGAACAAGAGGCACGCTGGGCATTTCTTGGCAGCATCAGGCTCAGTGAGTGATTCAGTGTCACCAGCTCTCGTCATGGTTTCATCCTATTACCAGTAAAAAGGAAAGAAAAGAAAAAAAAATATTGAGTCAACTCTGACTCATGGAGATCCCCTCTGGATCAGAACAGGATTGGGCCCCATTTTAATGGCTGGCATTTCAGTAGATCGTCAGACTTCGATGCTCGTTGATTGGCAACCAAATGAGTAAACCATTCTTACCACCCAAGGTACTCCTTTGCCCCATTCGGGAATGAATTCTGTGAGATTTCACTTCCTCTTAGTTAGAGAAAGAGCAGTGCCGGTGCCGTGGTTAAGTACTCGGCTGCGAACTGAACAGTTGGTGGTTCACCTGCTGCTCCATGGAAGACCAGACCTGGCACAGAGAAGGTCACCTGGCCTCATCTCATGCTCACCATCATGCCCTTCACTGTGTCCCGCGGCTTTCCTGCCTTCTCTGCCTACTGAACCACCAGGACCCCAACAGAGCTTTTCCCTCTGCAGGGGAAGTTAGGAGAGCTGCTGTCTTGCCCATAGCTTACAGCCTACATCCTGGGAGCAACCAGCCCTCGCTGGTGCCTGTGAGACCTGCCTGTCGCTTGTCCCACCTCTTCTCCACACCACCACCAACCTGGCGAGGATTGGAGGCATGGGTGTGCCCAGCAGTTGGTGGAGCGCTCCGAGTCCTTTTATAGAGGAACTTGTCCGGTTAGTAGACAAGTTTGCTGCCTTGCTTAGTTCCTAAGAGTCAAGTGAGTGTTCACCATTGCCTCTTCCCCTCCACAGGCAACATGTCTATATCTGTTGCTGTTCACTGAAGCCAGATCTTAATGTTAATATAATTACACTAGGATTTTTAAAAATGCGTAGGTGCTAGTAAAAGAAAAAAATCAAGCAAGCCCTAACTATGGCTTAACACATAGCCCAAAGATTCCGGGCCTCCTGTGCCTCCTGAACGGCCAAGGCCATGGCCAGTGGCATGTCAAGGTGACTCCGGCAGCTTTGGGGCATGGAGATGACAGTGAGCTCTCTCCTGATCCTTCAAATCGGTGTCCTGTCCTGCTGGGGACCGTGCAAGAGCTCCTCAATGCAGGACACAGGGTAAATCTGCATTCCACTGCAAGCTGGGGACAAGCACTCCAGAAATGTGTCCACTACAACTGGAAAATCGTGCCATGAAGCTACTACAGTTTCTCTTTTCTTTCTTCTTCCTATTAAATTTCTAGCAAACAATTCATTAAAAGAAAGACAATAAATAAACCAAACCCTAAAGTTTTGGATATTAAAGATTATGGATAACTTTATTGCTTTCATGTTTTATACATGAAAATGTATTAAAAATTCGATAATTTTTTGGTACTGCTTTCCGTGGTATATTAAGGTTCCCGGGGGCATAGCGGGTGCTCATGGGGTTGCGATCCACAAGGCCGGCAGTTAGAAAGCACCAGCAGCTCCCTGGGAGCAAGACAGGACTTTCTGCTTCCCTGAAGAGTTCTAGCGTTGGGGGGTGGGGGTGGGCTGTGAGCCAGTGCCAAGCCAATGGCAGGGAGTTTGTATATGGTTTTGGGGGTGTTTCGTTTTACTTTGATTTTGCAATGGTATAAAATCATGATCTAGGAAGCACACACTTGCTCAACTTCCTTCACCTGAATCATGTAGTAAAGAGGTCCCCATCACTAGAGTGGCCTCACATGTCACAAAACTGGCCTCACGTGTCGAATGATCCTTTTAGTCTTTCTCCTTCTGCCACCTCCGGGGCGTAACTAGTCTGTAAAATGTCTGTTGACCCATGTTTCCATAAAACAAAGCTTTAGAAAGCTTTTTATTTCTATGGCTTACTCTGCTTGGGGGACAAAGTAGTTTTTCTCTGTTTCCATGGAGAATTTACACACAGACACATGTGTTTTGGACATTCAAGTTACGTACAGGTGTGAATGCTATGCAAATGCTATGTCCACCCCCTATAATGGTGTGGGCCCCTCCAAATCACTCGAGGATGCAGGCCATGTTGGTGTTTCCCTCTGCTTATTCAGATCACGGGGACTCCTATCCATTCGACGGTCCTCGAGGGACTCTGGCCCACGCCTTTGCCCCCGGAGAGGGCCTGGGAGGCGATACTCATTTCGACAATGCTGAGAAGTGGACTATGGGAATGAACGGTATGTATGCACAATTCACCATAACCCGGGAAATAGGGGCACCTTCTTCTGGGCCTCCATCATGAAACCTTAAGGTTCAAGGTCCCAAGTCACCTTTTAACTAGGGGGACTGACGAGGAAAACCGAGTAAGCCAACCAACTGAAAGGGAACGCCGTAAGGGCACGCTCCACCCTCAGGGTGCTGCAGTCTGGTCTGATCTCCATGTCCAAGAACATGACCTCGAGGGCCGCCAATGCCCTCAGCACACAGCTCCTTTTAAGCTACCCAGCATCTATGACGGCTTCCTGCTTATGCTTGGTAACAGGGCGTGTTCGGAAATGACCGGGGAATCGGGACGCTCCTGAGAACTGGGATTGGAATGGGCTTCAAGGTCTCAGAATAGCATACACGCTGTCTAGAACCCTTCAGGGTGGCCCCTGTGTGCACAGGTTGACATTGGCGGTGCCGGGCGGGAGGAGTCCCGCAACGATGGTCAAAACCTGCCTCTGGTGCTGAGTCCCACGGCCACTCTGATGCTAAGGGCGGCTGTGTTCGCTTCATAGAAGTGCTGGCAAAAGGCAGACCGGTAGACTTACATTCCCACTCTTCCCTCCCAACCCCCTTCTAACCAAAGCGGGAAGAAGGAAACTGGAAAGCCAGAGAAAACTGCCTCCTTAAATGATCTCAAAAGAGAAAGGAGTGCACTACTCCAGGGGCCTAAAAGACCATGTAACAACAGAAGATAGAAAGAAAAAATACTTATCTATATCTATATAGATCTGTATTTATGCCGACTTTCTCTCTCTTATCTTACGTAGGCTTCAATTTATTCACTGTTGCTGCTCATGAATTTGGCCATGCACTGGGCCTGGCTCACTCCACAGATCCATCAGCGCTGATGTATCCAACTTACAAGTACCAGCATCCCTATGGGTTCCACCTCCCCAAGGACGACGTGAAGGGGATCCAGGCATTGTATGGTACCGGCCTTACACTTCTTTGACTGCCGACTTGGAGAGTGACAGGCATTTGCACAGCGATTTAGAGGAAGTGTGCTTTGACAGCAATCGCCATGGCTGTGAAGGGTCAGCCCCAAACTCAGTGGTTCAACCAGATATGATATTTTTGTTTTCTTTTCAATAATAGATAGCCAAATTCTACACCCTTCCTCTAGAAAATACTGGTTCCTGGAATGCCGCAGAAAGTGCAATCATTTTGGGGGGTGGTGTTATTGGTGGTGTTGTTTTTGAGTACAGAACAGGATTTCTACATTGAGAGAGGATAGATATATATTGTAGTCCCTATGAGGAACTCTGGTAGCATAGTGGGTTATATGTCGGGCTGCTCACTGCAAGATCAGTTGTTCAAACCCACCAGCCACTCCACGGTGGGGAGCAGGAAATGAGGCTATCTACTCCCATAAAGAGTTGTAGCCTTGAAAACTCAGAGTGAGGATTCTACTCCGTCTCATAGGGTTGCTATTGAGTCAGAATGACTCAATGCAGTGGGTATACGTGTTCCCAAGGCCCTGGGTAGTGATGGTGGGTAAGCTGTGGACTGCTAACCACAGGCTCGGAGGCTCAAACCACCAGCCCCTCCACAGGAGAAAGGCAAGCCTACCTGCTCCAGGAAAGATCTACAGCCTCAAAAGCCCTGTGTGAAGTTTCTGTGATTCAGGATCAATTAAATAGCAGCAGGTTTGGTTTGGTTTTATTCATGTTGCCAATCAATCTGTAGCGAAGTAAACCTATCTTCCTAACAATAGAGATGGCCGTTCCAGTAGCCATATCACCTCACTGTACAGACGATCTGGTTACTGTGGCGCAAAGCCTTTCACGCCTTGCATGGGAACAGTCGTGCGGATGGCGTAGGACCAGGCAGTGTTTCATTCTGTTGTGCATAAGGTCACTGTGGGTAGAAACCGACTCAGTGGCACCTAACAGCAACAACAACGTGAAAGTCTGTGTGGTGTGGTAGGTTTTCCTCCTTTGGTAGCTGAGAAAGATGAGGCTCAAAACAGCAATTATCCTAAGATGTTCCATGTTAGTTCAAGCGTTAAATTCCTTGAAAGAGACGAAAGGATTGTTAGAAGCTCTATGAAGCCCTAGTGGCCTAGTGGCTATGTGTTGGGCTACAATCCACATGGTCAGCAGTTTGAAACCCTCAGCAGTTCCTCTGGAGAAACACTGAGCTTTCTACTCCTGTCAACAGTCACAGCCTTGGAAACCCCAGGTGGTCGCTGTGAGTCAGCATTGACTTGATGGCAGCCAGTTTGTTTTTAGTTTTGCTTTTTTATGAAGCCAGTGATGATTCAGTGGAGGAGTGGAGTGGAGGTCTAGGTCTGATGCCCAGCCTGTGCTCCTCGTGTGCACTAGCCGCTCATTTGTCCCTGAAAGTCTGTGTATTACTATGATGCTGAACAAGGAGCTTCCAGACCAAGAGGGACTAGGAAGAAAGACCTGGTGATCTACTTCCCAAAATCAGCCAGTAAAAAGTCTATGGATTACAACAGTCTGATTCTGCTGTGCAAGGGATCGCTGAGTTGGGGACCAGCCCACAGCAGTAACAATAATAAGACTCTATATCCAAATTTCCACAAAGGATAAACAAATCATCTGATCCATGAGAAGCAATCATGAAACATCTTTAGCCCCTGACACTTTTTTGATGAATAAATGTCAGAAAAATCATCTACAGGTCTGAGCAGAAACCCGGTCACTTAGCCTCTCCTCATCAGATCCTTTCTCCATCCTCCCAACCAAGACCTCTAGTGCAGTGGTTCTCCACCTCCCTAATGCCGCGACCCTTTCACAGTGCCTCATGGTGTGGTGACCCCCCAGTCATAAAATGATTCTCATTGCTACTTCACAGCTGTCATTCTGTTATGAATCGTCATGTAAATATCTGATATGCAGGATGTATTTTCATGGTCACAAGTTGAACATAATGAAAGCATAGTGATTTATCACAAAAACAATATGTAATGATATATTGTAAAGTATTTATTTCTAATGACAAATAAATGAAATTTTGTCCTGAAGCATGGAGTAGCATGGGTAACAGTCTTCAGCTGGTTACTCATATGTGGGCGTATCTGCATGTGGGCAGACCCGCCTGGAGACAGATGTCTCGTTTCCTAAGACCATCAGAAATATGTGTTTTCCGATGGTCTTAGGCGACACCGGTGAAAGGGTCGTTTGACCCCCCAAAGGGGTCGCGACCCACAGGTTGAAACCACTGATCTAGAGAGTCCAGCTGACTCAAATGCCTCCCTGCGTCTTGGTAAGACCATCTAGAAATGGGCACACACCTTGTAGACTCTCAGCTTTCACCACAGGCCACATCAAGGAAGCCTCCAGCCAGGTCCAAACGTTCAATGAGTTCGGTTCCTCAGGTGTGTGACGGGAACAGTGTTTTCAATGTTTCCTTTCTATCAACTTGACCCCTGAGCACCAGTGGCTGAGGGTCAATGTGACACATTCCCATGGACCACAAAGATAGGTCAGATCCAAAGGCTTGCATGTCCTTCCTAGGAACTTGTGCTCTGCAGTGTCGCCACCATTGTATTGGCCAAGGTCAGTTGACCTGGAGCTGAGCCGCAGAGACACAATGGCTATTTTCACACAGTTGACCAGAATGTGGATACAGGGCTTGATGTTGCCACCCTATCCACCAACCTCACCACTTTTCTGATGTGCCCAATTTCCTGGTTCTAAGCTTTTCCTGAAGCCTCACCCCACTGCTGGCCCTTACCCCACTGCTGACTCCGAGGCCACCTCTCCTCTCGCCCCTCCTCTCACCCTAATCTGTCTCAAATCTTGTTTCTTTCCTGTGCCCTTGCTGTTCTTTGATCCTCCCATCTGGCTACAAGAAGCTTTTGTCAAACAACATGGGCCGTCCAGGTAGCTCCAGGTCACTCACCTGCTGACCCTCCGTGGAGGATGGAAATGCACAGACAGCCCTCGCTGGAAGCAGATCCCTCTTTAAAAGACGCTCCGTCAAGACCTGCCTTCAAGTAGCAAATCCCTTCCATGCCCTTTCCCTTCCCAAGAATTCCCCAGTCTTTCAGAGGCCTCACAGGATCACAGAGGTGTACAAAACTGATCAACACACAAGGACGTTATCATCTGACTAAGAAGAAAGAACTAATTACGAAGACACAATCAGCGGCAAGGTTTCAAATCCGTCTCCAGTCTGGAACTATTGAAGAAATTTTTATAACAACCAAATAATACCAACAAACCATATGTCTCATAGTAGAACTGGGCTCCCTAGGATTTTGAACGGTGAAGTTTTTAAAACACAAATAACCAAGTCTTTCTTCTGAGCTGCCCCCAAGTGGCCTCGTATTTCCAGCCTTTTGGTGAGCAGGCAAGATCGTCGACCACTTCCCCCACCCAGGAACGAGGTGAAATAATAACTACCATTTTTCAAAATATTTACTCTGTGCCAAGAACTCTAGTAAGTATTTCGTAGAGATTACTGTATCCTCGTGACTACCTTCTGAATTAGGTACTGGTCTTGCCACTCCCGTTGGCGTGAGGAAACAAGCGTACAGGGGTTAAATGCAAGCAGGAAAACTGAGTTTCCACCGCACGTCGGCTGCCATCAGCAGGCTGGTCACAAGGACACGTACAGAGGGCAAGGGAACAAGAACAGAAAGGTGCAGGCCCCAGATTGCTGACATCATTTTGACCATGTTCCTTTGAATCCTAGGCCCTCGGAAAACACTCCCAGGGCATCCCACCGTGCCCCATTTACCCCCGAAAAAACCATCCAACCCTGACCTCTGTGACTCCAACTCGCCCTTTGATGCCGTGACCATGCTTGGAAAGGAGTTGCTCTTCTTCAGAGACAGGTAAGCAGGAACTTCACCACCGACGTGCCCCAGGTCACACCCAGGCAAACACTGCCATATGTGAAAACCATGAGCAAACGCTGCCTTGTGGCTACAGGGTGGGAGGAGCTACATAACTGCCAGCCCAACTGCAGCAGGGCAGCTCCCACTACGTTCTGGGCACCGGGTTCTTTTCCATATGCGAGTACAGACAGTCTGTCTTCCACGCCCTTCTACTGCGAAGGAGAAACCAGCGATGCTCGTGACCCCGCATGTGTTGTCCTCAGACAGCAGTTGCACCTAGAGCTTTCATTGATGTCACCATTCAGAATCACGTTGCCAGCCCTTTCTTCTGCCAGGCTTGGCAGGGAGGGGGGGGTGCTTCAGACTATTACCCTTTCAGACCTGTGAGTCAGCAGTTGAGTGCTTAACCATCGCACCACCCAGGGACTGAAGTAGAGAGCAAACCAACTGCTATGCAACGTCTTGAATATAGATACTGAGGGTAGTAACAGAGGAGAAAGGGACTTTTGGGGGGTGGGGCATAAATGAAAGAGAAATTTAGAAAGGAGTCAGGAAAGGGATTAGAAAAAGAGATGATTGGCTGCTAGGTATCTGCTTTGTCATCACCTTCTCCTCTTCCCCCATCCCAGACTTGATGAGCTGAGAACTAGGAAGAGCTAGGCAGCGCATGATCCATCACTACTTCCCCATGGTATATTAAGCCTCTTTTCCTCTATTATAAAATGAGGGTCTTGCCTGATAGTAACAGTGATTTAAATATGTATAGTGCTTACTGAGCTAAGTGCTATGTTTTCAGATCCTTAAAATGGCCCTCTGATATATGAATTACTATGCTTTCTTTACAAGGCACAGAGGATCTGCAACTTATTCAATAGCACATGGTCAATGAGAGGTGGGACTAGGATTGAAACCAACTCTATCATTGGCCAGAACTATGCTGCCAATAGCCCCACTATGTTACCTCCCAAGGTGCCGCCCAGAGCTAGCATTCCAGGTCCCTAAAGCTCCCATCCTCGATCCTCAACCAATTGCCACGAACATGCCCAAAGTTTTATTAACACTGAACAAAGAACAAAGAATTCTTTTAAGTCACCGCTATACTGGCAACCTGATTATGAAAGAGCCCCGTCTGTTCTCCCCTTATCCAGGCTGGAATCCCTTTCCACTGCTGCTGATTGGTTGATGTGACATTTCAAGTTGTGGACATACTAACCACACAGTTTATTGGTAAACCAAAATGGAACTCAGTACCTTTCAAAGTCACCATAAGATGGTTACATATTCTCCATAGTCTTTTAAAAAAATTATTTTCCATAGTCCTTAACAGTGCATTAAAGTGTTCTTCTGGTTAAAGGGAAATAAACTTTGACTATAATTAGTTCAGTCAAAATCGACTCAGCAGCAACAAATAATTAACAAATTATATATGCATACAATTAACTTAAAAACATATATATACACATACATATATCCACTTATACACACATATAATTACTGCACATTTATCTACTCTTTATACTACTGATAAAATATTCAAGGCTATCCCAAAATGTTAACACTCACATAGGGGATGGAAAAGAAATATGGAGCTGCAGATATTCAAAAATTATATTCACATCTCATAAATTATTGGAGGTTTTACATAATGTAAATGTAAGGCTAAAATAAAAAATACCACAATCGTTTATAGACGTTAGAAGGAAAGGAAGTAGTATTTTAGCAACTAAGTAACCATAAAAAACAATCCCAGTCAGATTCTCCATTCTAGCGATAAAGAAACCAGGGCCAGGTCTCTCAGTTCAGCAGACTGGATTCTCCACTGCATCCCAAGTCCTCGGGCCCCGACCAGAGTCTAGCCCATCACTGACAGAGAAGACTTCTGGCTAGGGCCGGTGGAGTCCCTAGGGGGTGAAAATAGTTAATGAGCTTGGCTGCTAACTAAAAGTTCAAAGTTCAAGATCTAGATGTCTATTTCTGAAAACTCAATAACAGAAACCCTTTGAGGGACTCTGAGAAATGTGGGGTCACCGTGCATCAAAGTCAATTCAAAGGAACCTTCTGTAGCTGGCTGGGGGGAGAGGGGGTTGTTTAGTGCACTGGTACTACCAAGGGAAGGACTGAATTCTGGCCTGAATGCTGTGGGCACTGAAGACTGCATGTACGTGCAGGCCCTGTGCCTGCAGGGTGGGTAGGCAGCCAGAGCACAGGCTGTTCTAGCCTAGGTGTGTTGCACAGGTTTGTCAATGTTCTTTTTTATCCCAATATACTACCCTTTATAAAATGCATTTTAATTATTTTATTGGGGGGCTCTTACAGCTCTTATCACAACCCATACATATCCATTGCATCAAACACATCTGTACATATGTTGTCATCATCTTTTTCAAACCATTTTCTTTGTACTTGAGCCCTGGCATCAGCTTCTCATTTTTTGCCCCACACTCTCTCACCAAGGTCCCCTTGATAACTTATATATTTTTTCATGTCTTACACCCACTGTCTCCTTTCAACCACTTTTCTGCTGTCCATTCCCCTGGGAGGGGGGCCATACATTGATCATTGTGATCAGTTCTCCCTTGCTGCCCACCCCCACCCCCACCCTGCCCCAACCTTACCCTCCTAGTATCACAGCTTGCTTCCCTTATTGGTCCTGAGGGGTTTATCTGTTTTGGAGTCCCTGTGTCGCGAGCTCTTATCTGTACCAGTATTCATGTTCAGGTCTACCCAGATTTGCAAGATAGAATTGGAGTCATGATAGTTGGCGGGGAGGAAGCATTAAAGAACTAAAAGAAGGTTGTGTATTTCATCGGTGCTATACTGCACCCTTACTGGCTCTTCTCTTCCTTGTGACCCTTCTGACAGGGGGTGTCCAACTGGCTACTGATGGGCTTTGGGTCTCTAGTCTGCCCTCCCCCTCATTCCCATTGATATGATTTTTGTTTGTTGGGGATCTTTTATACTTGATACCTGATCCCATTGACACCTCACAATCACACAGGCTGGTCTTCTTCCATGTGGGCTTTGTTGCTTCTCAGCTAGATGGCCACTTGTTTAGCTTCAAGCCTTTAAGATCCCAGATGCTATATCTGTTGATAGCCGGGCACCATCAGCTTTATTCACCACATTTTCTTATGAACCCATTTGTCTTCAACAATTATGTCAAGGAAGGTGAACATCACAGAGTACTGTGTCAGTAGGACAAATTGCTCTTGCATTGAGGGAATACCTGAGTGGAGGCCCAATGTCCACCTGCTGCCATAATACTTTATAAATAAATATATGCACATAGATCTACCCCTTGTCATTATATATAAATGTATTTACATATATACATGCCTGTATTTAGACCTCTATAAATATCCTTTGCCTCCCAGTTCTTTCCTCTATTTCCTTTTACTTTCCTCCTGTCCCAGTATCATGTTCGGCCTTCTTTCAGGTTTCGGTAATTCCTCTCGGCTACATTGCCCTTGACCGAGCTCTCCCAAGCATCCTAAACCCTCCTCACCATCAATTTTAGATTATTTATACTTCCCTTTTCCCTGGGTTTGTTGACACCTCCTTCCTTTTTCCCCATCTCCCCCTCTCCTATGCACCCCGGGAACCGTCAGTCCCACTGTTCTCTCCTCTGGATTGTTCCTCCTACCTGTCTTGTCCAGATAGACATGCATAGGCAATAATATGTACAAAAACAAAGCAAAGCAAAATGTTTTAGAATATAATGCAAAGAGAGACTATTTTAAGGGCCCTTCAAGGAGGAAATGAGGGGAAGGAGAAAGGTAAGAGGCATTCTTCAGGCTTCAGCAGCAGAACGTGTTACACTAATATGGCGAGGAGAACAATGGAAAAGGAGGAACCAGAGAAAGCATGCTCAAAGTTGTTCACACAACAGCATCATTCACATAGATGTGCAATCAACATGATTTAGTGGGCACATGAAGAGAAACTGAATTTCTTCTTTTTTTAACTTTTTCTTGTGAATTGAGTGAACGTTTACAGCGTTGATCAGTTTTCCCTTCAACAATTCATACACATTTTGCTTCAGATCACTGATTGCAATCCCCACAATATGTCCTCACTTATCCCACTTCTTTCTCCTGCTTCCCATTTTCACTCCTCCTTCTTCCCTACCCCTTCCTGTCTCCTGAACTCCATCCTTTGGCAAATGGTGCCCTTTCAATCTCAATGGTTGCTTATCGTCAGGGCTAGGTACCTCTGCAGTGTTACTGGTCACCTTGACATCCTCTCTATTATTGTGCTGGATCAAGAGGGTGAGTTCAGAAAAACTGAATTGTAAGCATGTTGAACTTAAAATGGGATCCGTTCTCGTGGGATCTCACAGAAATGAGCTGTGCTCAGGGGCAAGGTCGCTGTGAGACATCATACATTAGGCCCCTGGCACATAGAAGATACGGTTTAAGATGAAAAATTGACACAGTTCTGAAGTGAGGATGAAAGAAAGGAAAGAAATCTGAGGAAGGAACCTAGAAAAATGGCAGCTATGGGAAAAAAAGGATTCAATGAAAGCAGAGAGAGAAGCAGCACTCCAACAAGAACTGGCCCTTCGGGCGTATGTGTGTGTATATGCGGGGTTGTGCATGTGTTCTGCTAAGCAGAGCACTGACAGAGACTCATTTCATTCACAGCCAAAATATTTCTGTGTCTTTTTAAAGATCATTTATTAGGGGCTCTTACAGCTCTTATAAAAATCCATATATCAATTGTATAAACATATTTGTACATATGTTGCCATCATTATTTTCTAAACATTTACTTTCTATTTGAGCCCTTGGTATCAACAACTCTTTTTCCCCTCCCTCTCCCTGTTCCCACCCTTGTGACCCCTTGATAAATTATAAGCTATTATTATTTTCATATGTTACACTGACCTCTCTCTCCCTTCATCCACATTTCTGTTGTTCATCCCCTGGGAGGTGGGGGTAAATTATGAGTCAATCATTGCAATCAGTTCCCCCTTCCTCCCTCTTCTCCCCACCTTCACCTTCCCCTCCCCTCCTGGTATCACTCCTACCATTTCTGCTCCTGAGGGGTTTATCTGTCCTGGATTCCATATGTCCTTAGCTCTTATCTGTACCCGTGTACATACTCTGGTCTAGCCAGAACTGAAAGGCAGGACTGGGGTCATGATAGTGGGAGTCTGTGGGGGGATGAGGAAGCCTCAAAGAACCAGAAGAATATTGTGTGTTTCATTGGTGCCATACTGCACCCTGGTTGACTCATCCCTTCCTTGTGACCCTTCTGTGAGGGGATGTTCCTATTGTCTACAGATGGGCTTGGAGTCTGCTCCAACCCCCTTTGTTCTCAATAATATGTATTTTTGTTTGTTTGTTTGTTTTGGGTCTTTTGATGCTTGTTACCTGATCCCATTGACATCTTATGATAGCACAGACTGGTGTGCTTCTTCCCTCTGGGCTTGTTGCTTCTCTGACAGTTGGCAACATGTTTACCTTCAACCCTTTAAGACTCCAGGTGCTATATCTTTTGATAGCCAGACACCATCAGCTTTCTTCACCACATTTACTTATGCACTCATTTTGTCTTCAGCCATTGTGTCAGGAGGGTGAACATCACAGAATGCCAGGTTATTAGAACAAAGTGTTCTTGTGTTGAGGGAGGGTTGAGCAGAGGCCCACAGCCCATCCATTTCCTCAATGTATTGCCATATAAATATATGTAATAGGCCTTTATTACATACATAAATATATGTACTAATACCTCTATTATTATGAATTAATGTATTTACATATGTACACATCTATGTTTATACCTCTATTCATAGCTTTACTTCCTAGATCTTTTCTATTTCCTTTTACTTTCCTCCTGCCCCACTATCACATTCAACCTTCTTCCACCTCTTAGTAATTCCTCTCAGCTAGATTGCTGTTGCTCCAACACCCCTAGGATCTCAACATCCTCCTGGTTGTTGATTTTAATTCCCTAGTTGTTCCCCGGTCTATGGTGTTGTTTGCTCACCGCTCTTTTCCCCTGCCTCCTCTTCCCCTATGTTCCTTTGTAACCATCAGCCCATTGCTTTCTCCTCCGCTTGTTTCCTATTCCTATCTTATATCCCAGCCAAAATTTTAATCTGGGTCTTCCTGCCTTCAGAGACAGAATCTGTGGCAGAATTCCCAATAAATCAGCAGTGGGAGTGGAGTGCAGTTGCTATTTTTCTTTCTTTTAAAGTGACCAGCAGTGTCAAATGCTGCAGAGGCCACCAGCCCGAGGGATGGCTACTTCCAGAAACTAAGACGGGAGGAAAGAAACCAGCCGTAGGGAACACATAGCGGGCGGAAACAGAATGGTACATAGCGATCATGCATTTGAGAATCCTATTACTGGCAAAATGTAGGGTCCGTTCAGACAGTAGCTTCGGGAGAGAAGAGCAGCGGGATCACACAAGAGTTTTTCAAGATGGAAAAACCTGGGCATATTTAAAGGAGTCAAAACGGAGGTGGGACACAGATGACAGAGGGATGCATAATGGTCACCGCTACTGCGGTGGTACGTTTAAAACCTGTGTTTCTCAGTGTTCCCCCCTCTTGAGGAAACTGCCTAAGTGAGGAGCAAGTCTTCCTCCTTCAGAGTCTCTGCCGGGATTTGTCTTTTCTGGTGCTACATTGCTCCGCTGAAAGCCAACCCGTGACTTGGGGTTACTTAAACCTGTGCTTTGTGATGCAGTAAGAGTTTCAGACAAAGCAAAAGGCGTGCTAAGATCCCTGATTCCTTGTCACTTCTGCATTCCTTCCTTCAGTGTGAAGATGAACTCTTTACCTGTTCACAGGTGACAGCTTATGAATAGGGATTCCTATACGCTCTTCAGCTAAGGATGCTGGTTTTACTGGCCTGTCACCAAGTCACCCTCATGCAGCCTCATTCACAAAGTAGCAAAAGGCTTCCTGGGCCTGTTGTGGATCAGTCTGCTGGATCCATTAGGGTTTTCACCGGCTGATTCGAAGGTAGATGGCCAGACTTTCCTTCCTAGTCCGTCTCAGTCTGGCTGCTCCCCTGAACCCTGTTCAACATCCCAGCAACATGCAAGCCTCCATCAAGAGAAGGGTGGTGACTTCTGACACAGGTCTCCCACAGGAAAAGCAAGACTTCCACCGTGGACACCCTGCATAGCTTCGACTATTATTAGCCTATGCCACACATGGGTTTTCAGTCTTATAAGTTTTATAATCCTTTATAAGTGAAGGATGCCTACAAGAATACTTGACCTCTGAAGAATTCTGAGCTACAGGAATTCTAATAACTATCCCTGGCACTGACCCCACCCTCTGCGCAACGAATAGCTCTTAGCCAATGGTATGTTCAGTGGCCAAGAAAGGGGGGAAGGGAGGAGTTACATCCATTTAGTTAATTTCGATGGCTGCTGAAAATGTCAGTAGTTCAAACCTCCTAGCCGCTCTGCTAAAGAAAGATGAGGTTTTCTATTTACAGTTCCAGAAATCCATAAGGGCAGTTCTACCCCATCCTGTATGGTCACGATGCATCGGCTTTAGCTTAATGGCAGTGAGGGAGAGTGAGTTTATCACTCTATATTGATAACTATATTGATAAACTCAAAGTTTAAATTTTATATTAATTAAGAACTCGGTAGAAGGGAAATACAACTTTTGAAGAGTTTGGAAAATGCCTTCATATGTATTCCATTCACGGAGCCTGTTGCCTGAGAGAACACTTTTACTCTCACTGTATATGGCAGGATGTAATGAAGCCTCAGGAACGTGGGCACACCCCCCTGAGGCACCGCACGCAATGATCAAACAAGAACTCAGGCGCCATGCCTGAGACAGGAATTGAATTGCAAACATCAAAAAACAAATGAATGAAGACACTCTTCCTCCATGACACTGGGAACAAACTACCAGAAAGGACAGAGCAGGGAGAGTGTGGGGTTGGAGAAGATGGACATGGATCAAAGGCTTGACAGTTGTGGAGGTGAGAAGATGGGAAATTACATCCTTGACCTCGTGGACTCGCAGCTGCTTTCTCCTTGGGTACCCTAAAGCAAGATTTTGTTTTTCCATTTCTCATTTAAAAATCAGCAATTGACTGTAGACAAAGTTAAGCCCTACCTTTTCTTTGAAGCCACAGCCTGATATCCTGAATGACTTGATCTGCCAAATAGTAAAGCTATGGCCCTTAGTCACCCTCCTGGGCTGGAACTGTCATTAAAAACAAACAAAAGAGGAGCCATGTAAGATCAAAAGGGCAGCATTTACTCAACATCAAAGCTTAGAGGGTTTGAAAAGAGAATGACTGGGAACAGGAAATGCAGAATAAGTTATTGGTGCATTGAGGGGATTGTAGTACATGAGGTGAATCAGAATGTGTGTGAACTGATGAATGTAAAACTGATGACTTGCTCTATAAATCTTTGCACAATTCACCATGAAAAGTTTTTTTTTAAAGCATCATGGTTTGATTTGGAATTCATGAGCTCAATATTTCACTCTTTTGTTTACTAACCTTGGGGCCAGTTATTAAAATATTTCTTTGCTGTGGTTTCAGTGCTGATGTCATTGTAAAGAACAAACGAGGCCACCCAAGCCAAGCCTTGTTTATGGTGCATGGCCCCTAGCAAACCCGTACTGGTGCTGGATCATCTGATTATGATCAAGAAGGATTGGGCCTAAGCAAGTCCACTGTCTCCCTTCTGGTTGGAACTCTAAATAGATGTTTGGGCCTTATAACACATGACAGAATTTTAAATGTCTTACTAAATGCACACCTGTTTATTGGCCGTGGTGAAGACTACATTGAAGAAAAGCAGTAGAGCCCCGGTGACAAAGTGGTTTCATATTGGAGTGCTAACCGTGAAGTCAGCAGTACGAAACCACCAGCCACTCTGATAGAGAAAAGTGAGCCTTTCTACTCCCATAAAGAGTCATCGTCTGAGAAATCCGCCAGAGTTGTTCTTTCCTGTCCTCTGGGGTCACTGTGAGTCTATCTTCCTTGGACAGACTGGGAATTCTGAACCACCAACCTTGCAGTCAGCTCAGCCCATGGGTGCTTGGTTATTGGATAGGTAAGGTGTAGGCAGATAATAATAATTTTTAAAACAGTTATCTAGCTCTATGGCACCTAACAGTTTGCAATGCACTCTATATTAGAATAGTTTCATTTGATCTTTATAAGGAGCTTATGATATGGGCCAGGTGTTATTACTCTTATTCATGAGATGATGGAAGTGTGACTTGGAGATGGTGGCGGGGGTCGGGGGAGAGTCAGCGTTCCAGCTTCTGTCTCCTGAAATGCAGCGTTCTACATCAGAAGGACATGAAGACAGACTCCTTGCTTCTCCATCCATCTGTCTCCTACATTTCTCCATCCGTCTCCTACATTTCATCATCCATCCGTCTCCTACATTTCTCCATCCATCTGTCTCCTACATTTCATCATCAGCTCAAACAGTTTCATGAGGGAAGCCTTCCCTAACTCGGTAAACACAATATACCATCCCTCTGGTGTTTCCAGACCCTCCCACACTAACTCCACGTAGCACTAATCACTCTGCCAAGTTAGTGGCAGACTACTATGAGTCAGAATCTATGGAAGGACCATGGGTTGGGTTAATGACTTCCCAATCTCTACTACTCGATTTTCCGTTCCTAGAAGGCTGGGGTTTTGGTTTTGCTCCATGTTGTACCCTTAACATCTACCGCAGTAGCTGGCAATAGGGCACCATTAATATTTCTTGCCTTGAACAGAGAGATATTAGGGGAGTTCCTAAACTAACAGCATAGAAAGTTCAGTGTCTCCCTGTTCACAGATAGGAGTCCTGGTGGTGTAGTGGCTATGTGTCAGGCTGCCAACTGCAAGATCAGCAGTTTGAAACCACCAGCCGCTTCACTGGAGAAAGACTAGACTTTCTACTCCACTGAAGAGTTACCATCTTGGAAACCCACAGGGGCAGGTCTACTCTGTCTTATAGGGTCATTATGTCAGATTCAAATCAAGAGCAGTGAGCTTGGTTTGATTTGGTTCACAGATAAACTTATGCATTGGTTCCAGGTTTCTACAAAGTCAAGTACACTATTTTTGACTTATCAAACTGATTTTCACCCCCAAAGTGCAACATGGACCTCATTTACATTGAAAATTTCAGCCCAGTACCTTAATTTTTATATTGCCATATCTTTAGGAAAACAATATTGGGTGAGTGGATAGAGAACTTTGAGTTGCTCATCCTGAAATTAATATCTAGGTGCTTCACTAAATTTTTTCATTGTTAATTATCCATCAGACTCATAGATACAAACACTTTTCATAAATGATGGCATAGACAATACCATTAGTTTTTTTAAAAAAGAAAACATTTGTCAATGTTTTAAAACACCTTCCAATCACAAATGTTGGTTCATTCGTATCATATGTATAATATTCATGTTTGTGTCATGCTTACCTTTGTGTGATATTAATCTAAGAAATCAGACTAGGAAAAGAGAATTTCTATCAAAAGATCTTTGGAAAAGGAGGATGCATCACTTCATCGGTGTAATCTCCTTACACTCTTATTCTGTGTTTTGGATTTTTTTTTTTGCATTTTTAAGGAGCTCTGCAGAGATACTAAGACAATAAAAATGGACAAGAAGCAAGCAGTTGATAGGGTCAAAAGAACATGCTCTTCCTAAAAAACAAAGCAAATATTAATGATAGCTAACGTATATTTTAAAAAATTTTAATCATAGGCTTATAAGCTGTTAAGTCCACTTCTAGGAGGTCAAATGGCATTTAAAAATGACCTCTGAAGTTTGGCTTACACTTTTAAGGTTTGCTCCAGGCTCAATATGATACCTAAATTAACCCTTGATCTTGATCTCTTTGGAACATCCAACAGGATTTTCTGGCGGCGCCAAGTGCACTTGACGGCCGGAGTCCGACCCAGCACTATTACCAGCTCCTTCCCCCAGCTTATGTCTAACGTGGATGCAGCTTACGAAGTAGCAGACAGGGGCGCAGCTTACTTCTTCAAAGGTACCCCACTGTGTTTCCATTGCAACAGCTCCTCCGGCAGGGTGTGGACTGCGACCCCCGTGTTCTGTGACAATGACTCAAACAGTATGGAGAGCTGAATTTTTTATTCTAGCCTAACCTGGTGCCCATGGAGTTAGAAGCCTTGTCCCAATCTTCTAGGAGCTCCGCTTTGATAGACACGGTGCTCGCCACTGCCTAAGTAATAAGAGCTGATGTGAAGTAAGCCACGCCCTTGCTGTTATGTCATGCCCAAAGGCAGGTAGAAGCGGAGGGGCACCCACGACTTCAGGAGGTAAACATAGGATGCTGAATCCTGGCCTAGATGTCTACAAATTGAATCACTTTGGGAAGTTATCTCGCTTTCCTGAACCTTGGTTTCTTTCTTTATAAAGTGATTATAGGAATATCAATCTTGACACTATCTTGGGACAATAACTTGCCAGTGGAAATAATCCAATCCATGGTAACTAGCATGTTTTGCTAGTATTTTCTTTTGCTATTATTTTCTTGATGCTGAGAGATACAGATAGGAGATAGGTGCAAATTGAAGAGCTTAATATTGGATTGCTTGTCCCTTCTTTCTCATAGCTATGACCAAGGTGAAATAATAATTGAAAAGTATCTTTTTAAAACAATGATGCATTTTGAGATAAAAATTGTATCAGTATTATCGTTTCTGAGGCATTTTTGCCTCTAGAGAAAATGTGAAGTCCTTTCTTGAATAAAACACTTAGTTGAATTGAACAGGCTCAGTCTCCGATTGGGCAAATGTCTCCTGACCTTGCCTCGCTTGCGATCCTGCACAGGCATCTCCAGCTGTGAAGCGCATTAATAACATGGTGCATAATGTTTATCAGCCTCAATGTCTGCTTTCAGGTCCCCACTATTGGGTAACAAGAGGATTTCAAATGCAAGGTCCTCCTCGGACTATTTATGACTTTGGGTTCCCCAGATACGTGCAACGAATAGATGCTGCTGTCTACCTCAAGGAGGCCCAGAAAACCCTTTTCTTCGTGGGAAACCAATACTACAGGTAGGAAGTTCCTGTCTATCTTTTTGATTGACAAGATGCGTTTGTTGGCGAGGAGAACAATCCTTTGCAAAAGAGAAGTATGAGTTCATCGATTGTCCCTGGCCATTGGGGTGTCATTTACAGAACTGTTCACTCTGTTTTCAAGACATTAAACCGGGCAAGTGATGAGTGAAGCCCTCACTAAGCCCACTGTTCTTTGGGATGCCAAACATCCTGGTGGGTCAAAGCACTCCTTACCTGGATGCCCAGTACTGATCCAACAGGAAAGCCCAAGGGGAGGGCAGCGTCTGCTGGGAGGGAGGAACAATGCATTCTGGAACACTCCATAATTTGTGCAAAATGGGTGTGTCAGAACTGTGAGGCACTTTGGAGCAAAGTTCTCCTGAAATAAAAGGCCTTTTAGCTAAAATGAAAAGCCCTTCTCTAGCTATCAAGGTTTGCCATTGTCTTCCAGCCAACTCATAGTATCTCCCCCAGTTTGGAGAGGAGAAAGTAATATGACTAGAACACAGCTACCTTTCATGAGAAGGAAAAACTATTTTATGAAAAATACATGCCAAAGAGCTGTGGGTCCTCCCCCTGCCCCCTGACTGAATCTCCTGAACCACTCATCAAAACCACAGCAACAACCTCACTGCCGTCTAGTCAATTCCAACTCAGAGAAACCCTTACAGCGGACCTAAAGCATCCTGTTTCCGTCCACAGCATGAGGGCGTGTTTGCCCTCCTCTGGAGGCCAGCATTCCTCTGCGCTGAGTCCTTCTTTCCCTACACGGTCCTCTCAGGCCGCTCTGCAGAGATGCTGGGCTTGGTAATTTGTCGTGATGGTGACACAGAACTCACAGACAATACTCACAATTAAGGAAGTTCATTGGAGGAGCTCTGGTGGTGGAGTGGTTACCATTGGGTTGTTTGTTGTCTGCAAGGTTAGCAGTTCAAAACCACCAGCCGTTCCACAGAAGGATAGGGTTTTCTACTCCCATAAAGAACTATAGTCTCAGAAACTCAAGAGGTAGCCCTACCCTGTCCTATAGGGTTGCCATGAGTTGGCATCAAATCAATGGCAGGAACTATTAGGGGAGTTAACAGGATCAGTAAAAGTCAGGATCAGTAAGCAATCAGAATACAGGCATGGGGCCACAGCACCACCACGTCTCAGCCCACAACCACATCTCCTCTTGGTCCTCAAGCCTCTCAGCCACGTCTTGGCTTCTGCTTTCCAGGACCAGGAAGCCTATCTGTCTCACCAATCTATAGTCTCGCTGCTGCTGCTCTTGTTCTGTCCTGTAGTCTCTGTGCCCCAGCCTCTGGTGCCTCCGGTGTCTCCGGTCTTGGCCTCGGCCACTTCAGACAGAGATGTGAAAGGTGCTCTTCCAGTGGTCCTGGCATTCTCTCTCTGCTCCGGCTTCCTAGGTGGCTCATCCTGATCGCCAAGGGTATGGTGACGAAAACTGATGGTGCCCTCTATTCATGGTACGCACACTCTATGTGTGTACTTGGGGGAAGTTGTAGAGACAGAGGTAGACGAGTGGTATGAAGAAATTCACGCCAGCACACAGGTGGCGCCATGGTTGTCAGTTCCAGTCCAGTATTTTTTTTGCCTGCCCCCTCAGAGCTTCCACCCTGAAACAGAGTAATAGTGATTGTGCTATTTGTTGAGGACATGCTATTTGCTGGATCTCTGGGTTATGTGTTAGCCTATTAAACACATGGAATCACAGTACTGACATACAACGAGAGGAGTATTGAGGAAGTGATTCCCATTGTGAGCTTTGAGAAAATGAGCAAGAGAAATACATGTATGAGTGTGGGCGGGAGGATTTCTACTATCATTTTTATAATTATACATTTAGTTCATGTGTTAAAGATTGTTCATGTGGTAACGATGTGACTCTCACTGGAAGGAATACCCACTCTTCCATTTTTTCCTCTTCTCTACGTATGATGTCCTCTTCGGACTGTGTGCCACCACCTGTAGTGAAACATGCACCTAGAGCCAGGCATGTTGAAGGCTTAACAACTGAGACAAGAGACCCGAGGAGGGCAGACATTTAAAAGCCTCTGTAAATGTGAGGTTTGCGGAGAAGGGATTCTGTAATGACAACGATCCCTGCTGGCCCTAAAAGAAGCAGGTCTTCATCTTTCCTATTGGGCCACTGCATCCACTAAGAAAATGCCCTCCGTAATCTAGAGGAAACAAATTCAGAGAAGACTGGCCCTTAGTGCAAGTGTTAACGAGTGCATTTTCAAGGGAGAAGGAGAACACATTAGGGCTATGAAATAGTAACTTTTCACATAACTGAGAATATTGGGTGAAGCCATGGCTGGCATACACCGGATATTCAATAAAGATAATGCTTAAAAAATAAAATGAATAATAAACAGATGTGATAGAAAATAATTGCTTAAAACACTGTGATAATGAACCAAATGAATGTTTTATATAACATCACACTCATGCCATAGAGGTCAATCGGACACATAGCAGCTCTGGGGGTGCAGTAGGCTATGCACTGAACTTGCCAAATGCAAGTTCGGCCATTTGAACCCACCAGCCATTCCAAGGGAGAAAGCTGAGGCTGCCCCTTCCCATAAAGATTCACAGCCTCAGGAACCCAAAGGGACAATTCTGTTCTGCCTCATGAGAAACGACTGCTTCGACCTCAATATTCCTTTGAGGGCCATCTGAGAGCCAAGTAGAATTGGATTGTCTATTTTGAATACAGTAGGGTTTCCGACATTAGACAGAACCCACTGTGTTTGACAAAACATAGACAGTCCTTTCAGCCAGGCACCTTTTGTCCTTCACACATGCAAACACGTACCCTGGCACTGAGGAATACGAGACAACCCTGACTGACACTTTGAGCGTTCAGAACAAGCAACTGGATCAGCCCTGCTAGTCAGGCCCTTGTGTTTGCACATACAGAGCTCACATGCTTAGCTGGGCCCTGTGTATGTGGTACCTCATTGCCCTGTGGTGTCCTATATTAGTTAGATATATTGTATTTACCTACTAGTAATAGAGTCCTAAGAAAGAGAATACCAAAAATAAGAAAAGTGACCAGAATATCATTAGTATCACATGCAAGTAAAAGTTTGCTGAAGATCACTCAACAATGGTTGCAGCAGTATATTGAGAGGGAGCTGCCAAAGGTTCAGGCCAAATTCAGAAAAGGACACGGAGCAAATATCATTGCTGATGTTAGATAAATCTCGACTGAAACAGAGAATGTTGACTTGTGTTGACTTGTGTTTAATGGACTGTGCTAAGGCACTGAGGTGTGTGGACCATAGTAATCTATGGATAGTCCTGAGAGGAAGGAGAATCAAAGAACAGTACGTTGTGCCCATGTCAACCTGTCCATGGATCAAGAAGCAGGTTGAAGAACAGAAAAGGGGAATACTGCATGGTTTAAAATCAGGAAAGATGTGCACAAGGGTTGCATCCTCTCACTGTATTTATTCAATGCATATGCAATTCGAGAGGTTGCGTTATATGAAGTAGAAAGTGGCGTCAGGATTAGAGGGAGACTTCTTAACAACCTGCGACGTGCAGCTGACACAACTTTTCTCACGGAGAGGGAGGAAGACATAAAATACTTTCTGATGAACATCAAGAATCGCAGCCTTCACCATGGACCACAACTCACTGTAAAGACGACCAAGATCCGCACAACTGGACCACATCAGGGTAAATGGAGAAAAGACTGAAGTTACCAAAGCTTTCCTCTTGCTTGGATCCGCAATCAGTTCTCATGAAAGCAGCAGTCAGGAGATCTAAAGAGGAGTTGCATTGGATAAATCTGCTGCACATCCCTCTTTAAGGAAAGGCAACGGTGTCACTTTGAGGACTAAGGCAGACCTGACCCAAGACATGGCATTTTCGATTGCCTCATACTCGTGTGAAAGTTGGACATTGAATAAAGAAGAATGAAGAAGAAATGATGCATTTGAATGGTAGTGCTGGTGAAGAATGCTGAAAGTACCGTGGACTGCTAAAAGGACAAACACATCTCTCTTGGAAGAAGTCTGGCCTGAGTGCTCTTAGAGGCAAGCATAATGAATCTCACACACTTTGGACATGTTGTCAGGAAAGACCAGCCCCTGGAGAAGGGCATCATGCTTGGTAAAGTGATAGGGCAAGCAAAACGGAGGAAGAGCTTCGACAAGATGGGTTGGCCCAGTGGCTGCATCGGTGCGCTCAAACATAGCAATGGTGAGATAGAACATGATTGAGCAGTGTTGGATTCTGATGGATATATAGTTGCTATGAGTCCGTTCAAGCCCATAAGCTGCTCCTAGGGAGGCTTTGTGCTCCTGTGGCCATGTACAATCTCAGAACACACGGGGGCATTCTACTCTTTCCAAAGGGTTGCTGTAAGAATTGGCTTGATGCCAGCGAAAATGAGTTATGACAGGGTGTTAGGTCTTATATGTTTGTACATTCCTCTAATTCTTCCTTAGTCTCACCCAGCTTCAGTGTGTGACACTAACAATGTTGCTAAAGAAGTCTCTGAATATGCTTGTTGGTAGGGAAGTCCTCCAAGAACTCGCAGGGTTTGGGCCTAGTTTCAGTGAATGAAGTATTCTGAGAAAACCACACAGAAACTTCCTCTACCAAAAGCTCAGGGTTTGCTGGGGAGCAGATGGGTGCAGGCCCAAAGAGGGAGAATGTACATCAGCATACGAGGAACTTAAGGGGCGCAGCTCTAGAACCACAAAGTGAAATGCAGAAAGGAGCCTTTATTAGGAAGATGTTATTACATGCTGTATCATCAGATAACGCTGGTTAAACATTGCCCACAGGGGCTACTTCCCCATTTGTCTATTTACCTTCGTTCCTTCTTTTCCCTGTCTAGTAAGCACTCAATAATCTAACCAGTGTTTCTCCCTTCATGGCTAACTTCCTTCTTTGGATATTCTCCATCACCCATGGGTCGCAGAGCCGTGACTCTAACGAGGGGCTTCTGGGTATTGCAGAGGTGTCATCCACAAGCTGAATCAGTGTCTTGGGACTTTTATGTAAAGTTATTTTCAGATCCACAGATCTCAGCCCCTTTCCATCCTATCACCACCCCAAAAATCATTCTCTCTACACAAAGGCATTGGAGCCATCACTGGTGCAAAGTAAGACAAAATCCCCCACATATCTCCTTCCTAGATATTCCACAAACACTGGAAATCCTTCTTTTTATTTAAATTGTTACAGTTAGTTTTAAGTAGACTTGGTGGCACAGTGCCCAAAGAGTTTGGCTGAGAACCAAAAGGTGGGTGGTGCAAACCCCCCAACTGCACCATGGGAGAAAGGTGTCACAGGCTGCTTCCACAGAGACTGTCAATCTTGGAAACCCATGGGAATGTTATAGCCTGTCCTGTAGAGACTCTAGGAGTTGATCGACTCAGTATCAGTGATTAGCTTTGAGGACAGTTAGTTGCCACAGGGAAATAAATAGCATATTGTCAAACTAAGGAAGGTAAAGAAATGTCCCAAACTGAATTGTTAATGCCTTAAATCAAAACCAAACAAAAAAATTGTTATCCACTACACAACCACCATATTCAAACTACATTTGCAAAGCTCTTGAACTAGACCCTCGACGCACAAGAAAAGGCATAGAGTTTGGCGGTAAACAGTATGGGCAGTTGTAAAAGAAAGGCGCTGTTAATCTTGGTTCTACCAGCAATCATCTGGCAATCTGGACCAGCTCTCTGTCTCAGTTCCCTCGTCTACAAAATGGAGATAAAAGGAGCATCACATCATAGAGTAACAGGTTTGAATGAAAAGAATTTGAAATGCCTGGCGCATAATAAGCACTCAATTCATGCTGGGTGGTGTTAACACCCCAAGCAGGTCTTGCACTTGAGGGTAGATATATAAGTCAATAAGTAATAACAACTCGAGTGTCTTAGGCACCTGATTAGAAGTCTGCAGAGGGCTCACTGGGGCAAAACAGAGAGCAGCCGCCAGCTCTAGCAAAGGTGCCAGAAACGAATTTCACAGAGAAAGTGATAACTGAACTAGTTTGAGAATTGAGTAGGAGTTTCCTAGACAAGGAGGTAGAATGGGGAAACAGGAAGGCTAGCTTCTAGGCAGAGAGAATCGCTGACGCAGGGTACCGATGCATGAAATAGCCTATGTGTGTGAGAAAAATTAGAAGCAATTCGGTGTGACTAGAAAGTGAGTTAAAATGATAGATGGAATCCAATGACAAACAGAATGTAGAACTTGGAGGTGGCGGGGTGCTCTATGCCTTTCTAGGGCATTCCGTGTTTATTCTGTAGAACAGAAAGGCATCTTGAATGTTTTGAGTATTAGAACAATCCAAACAAATTTGTTTTCCAAAACTTTTGCTTTAGCACCAATGCCATTGGTTTCAATGGGGGAAGACTAAAAGCCAACTATGACCAAATTAGACCAGAGGATATATGCAAATTGTTCACAGAATACTTTCAATAGTGCATAAAAGAATTAGATAGAAGACCGCAAAGAAAACAGAAACTAGATTAATACTATGAATCAAATAGTCCTAATAGACAATAGTAGAATGCTCAACCCAACAACAGAATATACATCCTTCTTACGTGCCCAAAAGACATGCTCTAGTCTATAAAAATAAGTCTCGATAAATGTGCAAGGATCAAAGGTTTACAAGGTTATCTCCTCTGACTACATTGGAATAAAATTACTGACTACCGAGTCAATACTGCCTCATAGTGACCCCCTGGAGGTTTCTGAGACGGTAACTGTGTAAGGGAGTACAAAGCCCAGTCTTTCTCTTGCCGAGCTGCTGGCGTATTCGAGCCTCCAGCCATGTGGATCACAGCCCAATGCATAACCACTACACCACCAGGACTTCTCTAGAAATCAATAGCAGAAGAAATGCCATCAACTCACAAAAGTAAATATGTGGAAATTAAACAACACAATTCTAAATAATCCATGGTACAAAAATTAAAGCAAACGAGAAATTATAAAATTATTTGGGGAAAATGAAAATGAAGACACAATATAAGACTTATGAAATACAGCTGAAGTCGTGCTTAAAAGGAAATTTATAGTTGTAAATGCCTATAATAAAAGAAAAAATAGATTTCCTATCAGCCAATTTTCTACCTTTAGAGCCTGAAAGAAAAAGAATAAGCTAAACTTAAAGAAAACAGAGGAAAAATAATAAAGAGGAAGGAAATAATTAACTAGTAAATGAAACAGAATAAATAAGTAATAAAGAAAACCAAGTGGGTTAAAAACAAAAGAAAACCAAGTGTTTTTATAAAAAGTTAGCAACATTAATAAACATTTAACTATACTGAACAAGTTAAAAATAAAAGATCAAATTATTAAAATCATGCATGCAAAAAGAAAAACATTATTGACCTTAAACAAATAAAAATAATTATAGAGGCATGCTATGAACAATTATATGCCAAACTAAACCTATAAATTTAACTCAATTCCTACCAAAATATCAGCTTACTCCTATCTAGAAATTACAAGTGACTCTAAAAATCATATAAACTTGCAAGGAACCCAGAATAACAAACAAGCAAATGAACAAAAGCTTTAAAAAGTCTAATAAAATTGAAGGGAACACATTTTGCCATCTCAAAACTTACTATAAAGTAACAGTAACCAAAACAGTATAGTGTTGGCATAAGGATAGACATACAGATCAGTGTAATGAATGGAAGGTACAGAAATAGATCTTTGTATCTTTGATTTTTCTACAAGGTTTACAAGGTCATTCAATAGGGACAAATAGTCTCTTCAACAAATGGTGCTGGGGCAATTGAATAGTCATGTGCAAAAGAATAAATTAGAATCCCCACTTCTGGCCAAAAGTAAAAATTAGCCCACACTTGAGTGAAGGCCTGATATTTCATATAGTTACAAACTCTCTGTTACAGATGATAATTTAAACGACATATAAAATGTGTATGAAAACTTTAGGGTAGATCTCTATCAGCTAGGACTTGACAATGGGCATTTAGATATGACACCAAAAGCATAAGCAACAAATTGAACGCTATATATTGTACCTTATTAAAATACTAACTTCTTTTATTTAAAAGAACACTGTCAAGAAAGTGAAACAATAACCTAGAGAATGGGAGAATATATTTGCAAGTCATATTAGAGAAAAAGGTTTTTTATATAGAATACATAAAGAATACTGACTTAACTCAAAAATCACCCAGATTAGGCATTTCTCCAAAGGAAATATATAAATGACAAGTAAGCACCTGAAAAGACACTCACCATCATTAGTCATCAGGAAGGATGCTAACCAATTCCACAATAAAATTTTACACCACCAGGATGGTGATAATTAAAAGCCAGATATTAACAAGTGCTGGTGATGGTGTCGAGAATTGGTACTCTACTTGCTCTGCTGCTGAGAACGTAAGTTGATGCAACCACTTTGGAAAGTAGCCTGGCAGCTTCTCAAAAATGACTTCAGAATTACCATTTTACCCAACAAGACACTCCTAGGTAAAAAGAGTTGAAGACGTGTTCACACAACAGCTGTCCATACATGTATGTACATGAAGGATCATGGCAGCATCATTAATAAAGCCCAGAGGTATAAATAATGCAAATGCCCATCGACTGATGAATGGTATACTCATCTAAACCCCACTGCGATGGGTGTCAATTCTGACTCACAGAGACCCTGTATGGGGTTTCTCAGCTGACGGTCCCATGGAGTGGCTGGTGGGTTGGAACCACCAACCTTACAGTTAGCACGCTACTTCCCGGACTCTTTATACTTATACAGTGGAGTGTTATTTAACCATAAAAAGGAATAAAGTATGGTACATGCTACTGCATTGATATATCTTGAAAAAAATCTAGTTATGATTCTGCTTACATGAGAAGTCTAGAATCATCAAGTCTATCAACAAAACAGATCTATGGAGACAAAGGAGACCTACTGGCATAGTGGTTATGCATTGACTGCTAACCACAAGGTCAGTAGTTTGAAACCACCAGTCACTTCTTGGGAGAAAGATGGGACTTTCTACTGTAGAGTGACAGTCTCAGAAACTCACAAGGGCAGTTCTACTCTGTCCTATAGGGTGATTATGAGTCAGCATAGACTCATTCGATGGCAGTGAGTGAGATAGAGATGGAAAGTAGACAAGAGGTTTCTATGACTTGATAGGAGAATTAACAGGGTGACAGCTAAAGAAGACAAGATTTTTAAGTGGTGAATATGTTCTGAGATTGATTATGGTAATTATAGTATAACTTAGTGCATATTAATAAAACAAATGTTAAATTCTTAAGGGAGAAATAATTAAATTCTTAAAAGAGAGAGACTATTATAATAATCATATCCCAGCTGATGAGTTTGGGGAAATGGTGGATTTGATTGCCATCCAAGTAGAAAAGTAAGGTCTTGGTGAACGATTAGGTGGGGGACATGTCTCCAATATTGGGGTTTAGATTTGCCATCTAGCGATTTTTCTTTGCACTTCTTATTTTGTTTGTTTTTTGGAGGGGGTGTTTTGTTTTGATTTTTGGTCATTTTATGGAGGGCTTTTACAGCCCTTATAACCATCCATGCATCCACTGTTTCAAGCACATTTGCACCATCTAGTGATTGTTCACCCAGTGTAACAGGAAAGCCACAGTGGAGAGAATAAAGAGAGAGAAGCTTATTTCGTGCTCGTGGAGTTTGCTGTGGCAGGGGGACCTCAGAATGGAAGTGCCCAGAAGCGACCTGGATGTACAGTCTGCAACTCAAAAGAGCACAGGCTGGTGGGGAGGACAGGAAATTCACCAGAAAACCAGGTTGCAGATTCGGCCATATGAGAGAATAAGCCTGCCCAGAAAGAAGGGAGCAAGGCTAGAATGGGAGGCTCATTGTGGAAAATAAGAATAAGAAAGAAATCCCAATGTCATCACAAAAAATAACCATTGTAATAGTTTGTCTTCCGTCACCCTGCCTTTGGTTTCCCTCCCCACATGTGTCTAGTTAAATACGTAAATTTGTCTCCTGACATTTTCCACTTAATATTTTAACCTGGATATTTCCCCTCATGGTTACAAACTCTGTTCCAGAATGTCCTCTGTCTTTGGCTGTATTCCCCATGAGATCTGAGGTGGACATCTTAGCTTCTTGCTCTTCTCCTTTTTTTTTTTTTTTTTTTTTAATTCTCGGCCAATCTTCCATCCCTCTCAGTCCACTGCCCTTCTCTAGAACAGATAACAATGGCCATCTCCACTGTGAAAACCACATTATTCCTGCAGAGTCACTTATTAACCTCACAGAAAATCTCGGGTTTCCATTTAATTGCCTCACCCCGCCCCCACTACACACAGGGCTCCTTGAATGAAAGCGCATGTCACAGACACCTGAGCAGTGAGCGCACTCTCTGTCAGCCGTTCTCCCAGTCGCTAAGTAGTCTTCAGCTGACTCACTCCCCCGAGCAGCACTTCCAATGAGTCCAATGGGCATCAGTTATATCAATGATGCAATAGAGAGGTTACCACAAGCAAAACACCAGAGGTTCCTCACAAATCTAAGTTCTAAACATATGTATTAAAGTACACAAAAAAATGCAAGCCCTTGACCACAATAATCTCACAAACAATCCGATGACAAAGGTGGGAGTAAAGCAGGATATCTGAGAGACGACATCAGACATTTGTTGTTGCTGTTCTGTGCCATGCAGTCAATTCTGATGCATGACAATCCTAGAACACAGGGATAACACACTGCCCGGCCCTGGGCCAGCCTCACAAGCGCTTCCAGGCTGGCGCCCTTTGTCACAGCCCCTGGGCCAGCCTCTCGTGCTGAGGGCCTTCCTCTGTTTTGCTGCCCCTCTCCTCTAACCAGCATGCTATCCTTCTCCAGGGACTGGTCTCTCCTAACAACACGGCCAAATAATGTAAGTCTACCGTATATACTTGAATATAAGCCGACCCGAGTATAAGCTGAGCTACCTAATGATTACCTGGGAAACCAGAAAAACTGACTGACTCGAGGATAAACCTAGGGTGGGAAATGCAGGATGTGAATTAACACAGAGACCAGAGGAGAGAGATGGAGCGCAGCCACAGACACATCCTTACCAGTTCAGGGGCCCACGTAAGTGAATCAGTACGAGTGCTTCTGCGAATTGGAACCGTCCACGTCATAGGACGGCTCTGATTGGTTAGATGTGAGTAAACAAACATTCAAAGCCCTGCAGTGTCAGCGGGGCTTTGAATGAACAGCGGAGAAACGGCAATCACCCATGAGATGTTACACCTCGCTGGGGTGCCACTGACCCATGTATAAGCCGAACCCCAGTTTTTCAGCACATTTTTTTTGTTGAAAAACTCGGCTTATGCATGAGTATATATGGTATATCTCGCCATCCTCGCCTCTAAGGAGCGCCCTTGCCACACTTCTGAGAGAGATTTGCTTGTTCACGGTACTTTCAATAGTAGTCACCGGCACCACAATTGAAATACACCAGTTCTTTCTAGGTATCGATTGTAAATTTTAACTGTCAGCAACGATGTATTTAATCTCTACATCCCGGACCTTAATCAATATCTAATGATGAAACAAATATAAGCAGAGGAAATAAACATCGTTATATGTTAATCATTTGGGGAGGGGTATTTAGTTTTCACACACAAGCCTTTGTGATGAGAAAATGTATATAATGCGCAATAAGCATTTATTTATTTCCTTAAGGTTCAAATGCAACTAATATTTGTTGGTGGCTTACTGTGTGTCAGGAATCATACTAGATAATTTCTCATATTTTCCCAATTGCCTTCTCAATAGTCCTGAGAGGTGGGTCTTTTATCTCTATTTGACAGTTGAAAATGTTGTGTCCTAGAGAAATTAAGTGATCAATTCAAAATCATAGGTAAAAGGTAATCAATTGGAGTATGTCACTTGTGTTCCCTGAATGCAAATTTAAGTCTTTTCAATTCAGAAAAGACTTTTATCATCAGTCAAAATACCTTTGACCATATTTTCATCTTGTCATATAATTTCCTTTTCTGTTTCACTCTTGACAAACTCTTTCAAAGCTCCCTGACATAGAGTTAATTTCTACTCTTATTGATCCTGTAGGGCAGGATGGAACTGCCCTTGTGAGTTTCCCAGAGGGCAAATCTTCATGAGAGCAGGCAGTCCCACCGCTCTCTTGCAGAGTATGTGGTGGGGTCAAACTGCTGACCTTGTGGTTAGCCGCCAGACAGGTAACCCACAATGCCACCAGAATTCCTTTCAACCTGTGGTAGGCCTTCTTAATCTTAATCCCTTCTTTAACTAAGATTTATTTCCCAGAATCATCTCCAAATTTTTCTCTCTTTTAGTCACGCTTGGTCAGCTCACCAACCCTAGCAGAACATTATCTTAACAAATTGTGTTTAAAAATTAGATAGATATTGAATTCTTCTATGATTCAGCTCCCAGGTGAAACCACAAAATTCATACAACTCATACTAATAAACCAGAGTTGATGGTTTGTGGGTCATAATAAAATGCAAAGGCTTGGTGTCGGGCTGCCCAGGTGCCCACATGTGCTCAGCACGCCCAGGTGTGTACATGACTCGTGTCTTACCCAGAAGAGAACTGTTTTCCAGTTAAACTCTGAGCCATTGGACTGTATACAAATAGGTGGTGCTCTTTGCTCTATACCAAAAATACCCAAATAACTAAAAGCTAGTTCATCAGAAAGTCATCCACAGCAAAATAAGAAAAATAAGCCCAATAGCCTATTCTTATGTTAAATTCTCTTCTCTTTGTGAAATGATGAGAATAGCTGATATTTTTTGGATGGTTTGGTAAGGTTCTTACTTGGTAAAAAGAAAAATGGATAAGCCTGTGTTAGTAACAAAGTTCTTTTTGAAATGTTAGCCATCCTTGAAATCCAGGGTCCAAGAACGACTGCACAAACAGGCCTTGGCTTGAAGTGATAGCAATAAGAATCGATGAGTTTCCTTCTCCCATCGTTATAGACTTACTGTCAAAATTCTACTATTAGCGTTTCATTCTTTAAGAAGTGAGTAAGTTGTCATCTCTCCCCAAATGTCAGGAGTGTGTCAAACTGATCCTAAATTTATTGGGAGTAATGCTCTCTAGAATAGTAGTTCTCAACCTTCCTAATGCAGTTCATGTTGTGGTGAGCCCCCAACCATAAAATTATTTCCGTTGCTCCTTCATCACTGTCATTTTGCTACTTTTATGAATCGGGCAACCCCTGTGAATGGGTCGTTCCACCCCCCAAGAGGTCACGCCCACAGGTTGAGAATCACTGCTCTAGAAGCTAGTTATAGGATAAAGGGCCAAAGACATATTAGTAGAAGCAATAGATTATTCATTGCTGTAGAATCGTGCTGACAAAATGTGTGTCGTTATTGTTAGCAGAACTGTATTTTGGAAGGTGTTCAAGGCTTGACCTTGCTGAACTAGATTCCCGTTCCATCTCCCAAGATGAGATGCGGGTGGGTTGAAGAAGCATGGGGGGAGCCCACTTTCAAACATGTGTGGAGGTCAAGAAGTCGCACCCCTCCCCCCAAACTAAGCCCTCCCACCCCAGCAATCCCCAAGTCTTCTTTGATGTGAACATTGGGGGGCAGTAAGTTGATTGATTGTCCTAGAGTTGTTTGCAGATATTGTCCCTAAAACTGCAGGAAATTCTCGTGCATTATGTACTGGAGAAAAAGGCATTGGATCCACAACTGGAAAACCGCTCCATTCGAAAGGGTGTCCTTTCCATCGAATTATTAAGAAATTCATAATTCAGGGTGGAGACTTCGCCAATCAGAATGAGACAGGTGGAGAAAGCATTTATGGGTAAAAATTTGGAGATGAAAATTTCTATTATCAGCACGATCAGGAAGGTTTACGGAGCATGCCAAATGCAGGACCCAATACAAACGATGCTCAGTTCTTTATCACAACAGGTCCAGCTCCTCATTTCCAAGGTAAATATGTGGTGTGTGGCCAAGTTATTAAAAGAATGGGTGTGGCAAGGATGCTGGAAAAAATGGAAGCAAAAGGTGAAAAACCTGCCAACTTGTGCGTTATTGTAGAATGTGGAGAATTGAAAGAAGGGGATGATTGGGGAATATTCCCCAAAGATGGCTCTGGTGACAGTCATCCAGATTTCCCTGCGGACGCTGAGATAAACTTTAAAGATGTAGATAAAATTTTATTGCTAACAGAGGACATAAAAAAAACATTGGAAATACTTTTTTAAATCCCCAAACTGGGAGATGGCCCTAAAGAAGTATACCAAGTTGTAAGGTGTGTAGAAGGTTCCCAAGCCGTTATTGAGAAAGCAGATAGATCCAAGCTACAACCTATAGTTTTAAACTGTGTGCCGAACATTGGAGCTTGTAAACTGAAGATGTCCAACGGGCAGGAAGCAGTTAATAGTTGCGTGGAGGCCCTTGAACGAGATCCAGCAACTACTAAGGCACTGTACTGCAGAGCTCAAGGGTGGCACGGATTAAGAGACTATGATCAAGCACTGGCTGATCTCAAGAAAGCTCAGGGGATAGCACCTGAAGATTAAGCTCTCCAGGCTGAATTGCTGAAAGTCAAGCAAAAGATAAAGGCACAGAGAGACAAGAAGAAGGCAACTTATGCAAAAATGGTTGCTTAATAAAAAAGTGAATTTTGCTTAAATATTATGCATTGGCTGTATAAAGGCAATAAGAAGATTTAAGAGTGTTTGACTAATGTGTCCATAATGTTTCTTTTTTATGCTTTAGTTTCCCATTGTTTATTGTTTAGGAATACTTATTGATGAGGCCTCTTAATAAAAAGTGTCACAAAGTCCAAAAAACAGGTGTGAGGAGCAGCAGGCAGAGTGGCGTACAGGTGTTGGCTTCTCCATGCCCAGATCCTTTGCTGTGTCTGAAATTTCACCAATAAGAATCCCTCTTTTCAAAACAGAAATACAGGTGATTCACACACTTTTCCCTGTCCGTGGGGTTGCTTTCGTTCACTTCCCTGAAACAGCCACATGAAGGAAGGGAAAACGCTGACCGGAGGGCATGAGGAAGGCGATGCTGAGATGTTAAGGATTTGGACCATGAGATGCAGAAGGAATGACAAAGTGACCATAAGCCCTGTGGTCTGACCCTGGGAGACAGAGAGGGTGGCCCCGCGCATCCCGTGTGCAGGAAAAATGATGGAAAGCCTTGAATGCCTGGCCGTCTTTTGTCTTTACTCAGAATAGGGAAGTTAAAGAGGAGCTGTTATTACTAAACCTTGGTGTCTGTTGAATATACATGTAGGACTGGTTTTGGAAACTCAATGATCGTTTATGTTGTCTAACAGAAAATACAAAGGAACTTCCAAAAGAGTCCCTGGAAAAACAGCTTTAAGAGATCATGGATTTTCCCACACATTTTAAAGCTCTCTTCAGTGATCTCCCCATGGGGCGTGGGAGTCCTCGCAGGGCTCAGCTGCTAGCAGAGAAGGGGCTGAGGGAACCTCACCAGAGACGTGACAGCTTGCTTGCAGCAGGCCATAGCCATGAGCTGGACAAGCGTCCACGACAACTAACGACCATGTATCAGTGCCCTGCCCCCACCCACATCCTCTTTATTGACAGTTCTCATGACAGAGGAAGACGGAACTTATTTCCCTTTTTCTTTTTGCTTTCCGTAACTCAGAGAGCTGTTTTCCTCCTGGCCTAAAGAAAAGTTCTAATGACTCTCCTGGACAGAGGGCTTGGGGGCGTTAGCTTCTACTCTGCCCCCAAAACTCCACAACACGGTACAATCATCTGGTCTGCTTCAGGCTGGAAGTCTGATGCCTGCTTTCCATCAGGAAGCAGGTGTCCTCTGTCTGTGTGTGTAGTCATGGCGACAGGAGATGCAAATGGCAGGCGCTGGGAATGTGAGCTAGTGCCTGGGAATCGGCCCAGAAGCCCAAACCCCAGAAGAAATTGTCTGACTTTTTGGTGGGAAAGGAGTGGGGTGTCCATCCTGGAATGTCCAAAGGGAGGTCTATACTGATGAGTGGGCTTTCCCACACTAAGTGCAGCCACACTGTGGAGGTGAGAGCCTGCTTTGCCTTCAAAGCGGAATGTGCTGCAGACTCATCCCAGTATTTATCAGTCTGGAGAAATGTCTCTGAATGGGTGGCTGCTAACCCAGAAAAAGAAACCTGAATTACTAGCAGGCCAGTCACATAATCTTTCCAGGAAACAAATACAATTTCAGTAAATTAATGTATTTTTTAAAATAGACAGTCTAGAGCTTCTTGCTTAGCATCTGATGATCATTTACAAATGTTATCATCCATTCAACATACATTATGTTTTTAACCCCTATTCCATGAATACATAACAATAAACCTATGACTAAGTCATTCTCCCCTAAAAGAAAATTCCAACTATTTGCTGACTCAAGAGAGTCATAGATAGAGGACTAGAAAGAGAATAAAAAGCAGAGAACTCAGCTACTGAGTTGATGCCGACTCATTGCAACCCTATAAGACCAGGTGGAACTGACCTTGTGCGTTTCCTGAACCGTAACTCTGTATGAGAGAAGAAAGCCTCATTTCCTGCAGAAAGGTTGGTGGTTTCAAACTGCTGACCTTGAGGTTAGCAGCCCAGGGTGCAACCCCTACGCTGCAACCTGGGCTAGTTAAAATAATAATGAAGCATTTAAAATTTTATTCTTTTTAAAGATAATTTTATTGGGGGTTTTTATAGTTCTTTTGACAATCCATACATCAATTGTATCATATATATGTATATGTATGTGTATATATGTATATGTGTGTATATGTATATATATATATATATATATATATGGCCATCATTGTTTTCTAAACATTTACTTTCTATTTGAGCTCTTGGTATCAGCACCTCTTTTTCCCCTCCCTCCCCCACCCATCCTTGTGATCCCTAACTAAATTATAAATTATTATTATTTTCATATCTTTCACTGATAGCTGTCTCCCTTCACCGTGTTTCTGTTGTTCGTGGGAGGTTAGGTATCAACCGTGGCGATTATGTAATGCCAAGCAATACATCTGGAAATATTTGAGGAGACTCATGAGAGTAAGCCGCTCCCCTCCTAGGGGTCCAGAATCTTAGATGCCTACGGGAAGAATAAAGCAACCAGCTGCATTCAGGAGTTTCAAACTCGTAAGAGCCCCAAAGCTGCCTGAGTAAAACTACGCTTCATAATCTTTTCAAAGGCTGATTTTTTGAATTGGAGCTCTAGGTCTGTATTTCGAGATGCCCCTGCACGCACTCAAACTGATGAACAGTTAAGTGTGCCGACCATTCAGGAGCTCCCGTTACATCGTGCAGCTATGTGCAAAGTCAGCAGTTCCCCAACCACTCTGCCCGGGAAAGACGAGGCTCTCTGCTTCCCTGAAGAGTATGCCAACAACTTGATGGCAGTTAAATTGGGGTGTGCTTTGGTGCTATCCATTTGCATCACCCAGGGGCTCCATACTAAGCTCCAAACCTAATCCACTGCCATTAAGTCTGTTACAGCTCTTTGTGGCCCTCTGTAGGCTTTTCAAGACTGTAAATCTTTACAGGAGCAGACAGCCTCATCTTTCTCCCCAGGAGGATTTGAACCACAGAAATTGAGTTCAGTAATCCACCAGCTGAGTCATTTCAACTGTAACTATTCATAGGAGTAGAAAGTCCAGTGATTGTCTCTCGGAGCTGTTAGTGGTTTTGAACTGCCAACCATGTGGATTGCAGCCCAACGCATAACCACAACACCACCAGGAATCAGAAGCTACATATCTTTACAGGAGCTGATTGGCTTGTCCTCTTCTGAATTATCCCTGGTTAAATATGCCTAGCCATCCAACACCAATGAAAGCTTCTTATTAATATTGTTTATTAAATAATGCTTCTTCTAGCTATGATGAAAGAAAAAGGAAAATGGATAAAGACTACCCAAAGAATATCCAAGAAGAATTTTCGGGAGTAAATGGCCAAATAGATGCTGCTGTGGAATTAAATGGTGAGTATTTTCACAGAAAGCTATTTATTTGGGGTAAATGTGACAAGACATCTGAGCTCTGAAACACAACAACAGCTGCGAGCCTTCTACATGGGGAGTCATTACTTTCAAATGTACCGGCCAGATTATCCATAGAAAGAACCACTATAAAGAATATGTCGTTGTGGTTCTTCCTTTAAAAGAGTTTTAAAGTATAGATTCAGTCCATTAGTTGACTAGACCCTAAAGTCTACCCAGATTGAAATGACCTTTTTCATCTTGAAAAAGGCATATACTCAGAACTTGTCCAGTGACTTTCCCCACTCTACCCCCCGAACTCCTTAACTTTAACACGTCACTGGGAGAGTTGAATGGAGCTGACCTAGAACACTTTAATCAAATCCGAGGAGTCAGTCTGGCAACACATCCTTCTTGAGTATTTTGCAGACCTGGACATTGTTCAGGAATGCTAACGGAGTTTCAAACATCCCCTCATTTTTTTCAGAAGATGTCTTTGGAAAATATCCATTCATCTCCCACATATGAAATGACTAACGAACAAAACAATCTATAACTAGTATTGACTTGCCATGTAGTATTGTCCTCAGAATAATTGCAAAATATGATCTGGGAAACCAAAAGCCTAGAATGGATGGTGATAAGAGCTGGACGAGGCCCCAATAATTTTTTTTTTAAACTACCTATGTCAATGGCAATGCTTGAACGCTTCTGGTGGGACTTCAGCTGGATTTTGAAGATTGTCTGGAGATTTCACTAGAGAGGGGAAAGATTGAGGCATGGATTCCTGGAGGGAAACCACCTTATCAGGTGCATGAAGCAGAAGTGAGCAGGACGTGAGTGGACACCCTCCAAGGGCAGGCCATCCCGTGGTTGAAGCAAAGAGAGAACAATGAGAGATGATAGCAAAGTTGAGTGTCTGGTTCCAGGGCTCCGAAATTGCCAAGCAGAGGACTGAAGACCTAGAACCTGACCGTTGCTCTCTGGGTCCTCCTCGAGAATGTTGCGTTTATAAATTCCGTCATTTACATGTCGGCAAATCTTTTCTGGTAACCCCAATCTCACCTTTCTCTTTTAGGGAACATATACTTCTTTTCAGGACCCAAAGCCTACAAGTATGACACCGAAAAGGAAGATGTGGTTAGTGTGGTGAAATCGAGTTCCTGGATTGGCTGCTAAAGAGAACAGTCTGGTCTGTCCCAAGGCATGAACATGACGACAGGCTGCTGTAACGGGGATTAGGGAAGGAAGCAGGATGTGGGATAGGGATTCTTCCCACAGCCTTTGATTCGAAGGGCAATTCAGAGTTCATTGAAAATAATCATGCGCCTTAATTTTATCACAGTTACGTATGAAGAGAGTCAATCCAAATGAAATGTTCATGCAATGGCCAAATTTATACAAAATCGGAATCAACACTATGCCCTCTCCAACTAGACATCCATTGTTTTGTGTCTTGCTCAATAGCCTGTGGCAATTGTTTCATTTGGGTTTTATTCCTAAGAAGAATTCCACTTGTGAATTCTCAGCCATGTTAAATAGGACATGGCAGTACCTTATAAATTATAATTATTAGCCATTCCAAGCAGTGAAGTTTGTAACCTGAACATTTGTATGTATGGATATAAAGTTTCTCATTGCTATTTTGAAGCATACCACAAACAAAATGACTGTGTAGGGCTTAGTTTTTGTTGGTTTAACTCTGTGTGTACTCACTGCTTTCTAAGATTTGTTATGTTCAGCAAACTAATTGTTACACTAGGCAAGAGATGGGAAGTTTACAACATGCACGCTTTCCACAGATGCCAGTAAAATAGAACTTTTCCTCGTTTCTCTTCTGTTTGTATTTACTAGCTTCTATCAAACTTGATTTGGCAACAAATTTATGTTCCTGTGGAAAGCTATAATCCAAGAGATTCTTTCTCATGAGTCTAGAGACCCAGAAGACACTGCAATAGTAACTCACTGTTTCCTGCCTCCTACCAATAAGATCCTTAATACGGTAAATGTTTCACTAGAGGCAATTCCTCCATTTGTTTCAGTTTTTCTTCGTTAACCGTGTTTTTGTTTTGTTTTTCTTTTTTTAATTTTGTCTGCTTTAGTCTTCAGTCGAGATAGAATGGGGCTGTCATCCTTTCCACTTTTGAACATAGTTCTTTACCGTGTAAGTACTCTGAAACATCATTATTGGTTGGAATATTAAATATGAAATGAGCGCAGAGTCCCTCATACACTACCTGGCACGTGTGAACTGCTCAACAATTAGGTGCTCTTGTTACCTTCTTTCATTAAATGTGCTCATGTACTCACGATAAACATGCAGTAGTCAGATGAGAGCGACCTCCGGGTTCCTGGAAGCTTTCTCTTTGTTTCTGTCACCAGAGCGCAAATTTGGGGCCAGCCAGGTACTAGTGAAGATAAGGCTCGACGCTCTTGTGCGATACCATGCTGCCTCTATGGAGTAAGAAGAGTTATTTGCTCTTTTGAAACAGTCAGCTGAGGAGAGTTTCTTAGCACTAATCTGCAAGGAGGGAAAATAGGCTGGTAATTTCCCAGAAAGGGAAACATGGAGTCCCCATACGCCCCAGCATTTGCATATCTAAGTATATGAGAACATATGTTCACACACAAAAACTGGGTACATGAATGTTCCCAGCAGCATTACTCCCAACAGCCAACCCGTGGAAAGAGCCCAAGTGTGCATCAAGCAATGAACAAGTGAATAAAATGTGTTGTATCCGCACAATGGATCACCAGGAATGAAGGCCCAGTATGTGTCACACACACATGATGGACAGTGAAAGCATCATGCTAAGTCAAAGAAGCTGAACACAAAAGGCCACAAATTGTATGATCACTTGTGTGTAATGCCCAGGGTAGGCATCTCTATAGAAACAATGAGATCACTTGTTGCCTTGGGCTGGGCTGGGGTGGGGTGGAAATAGAGAATGACTGTAATGTGTACAGGATTTCATGTAGGGGTGATGAAGTTGTTCCAAAAAATTATTGTGGGGATGAGTATGCAGCTTTGTGAATATACTGAGAGCCACTGAATTGTATATTTTAAATGAGTGAATTATTTGGCATGTGAATAATACCTCAATAAAGTTATAAGACCTGTTAAAAATAAACAAGGAAATCAAATGGTGTGGTGATCCACATAAGTCATGCATCCAGATTGCTATGGCCAGAGCCACCCGGCCAGGAATCCCACAGCCTGCAGACATCTCGGAGACCTCTCTCAGTCCAATGCCAGTCCAGGGCCACGTACCTCAAAGACACTGCAGTAAATAACTGAGTCTTTCTGACAGCAATGCAGCACGTGCCCCGTAGGTAGTCAGACGAACTATATTTAAACCTCAGGTGTCCTTTATTTGTCTGTGTATGGTATTGGTCAAACTCTCTAAGTGTCTTTGCACAATTGGAATAAGAATAAGCCTTACCTCTTAGGGATGTTGAGAGGCTTAAAAATATGAGTGAAATGATGCCCAGCTCTCAGAGTCGTCCCTGGTACTCTCACGGGCACAGTAATTGTTGCTTCTTCAGCAGTTTGGACGCATCGTGTTGAGCTATTTTACGGGCTTGGTATCGTCATGGACACAGCTGAAGACCTGTCACTAATAACCACTGACCTTCTGTTCTGGAGCCAAAGTTAAATCAATACCAATCAATTTATATTTTCAATAATCAGATAATAAGCCGACTGAGGTGAACCCTCTAAATGCCTTTGCTCCCTGCAAAAATGCTCCCTCTAAACCACCATCCCTTTGCTGAGTTGGGAAGTAGTAAGCTTTGACAAGATGTCATCTCTCTAGGACAGGAACCAGTGATGGTGTTTGTGTCATCGCTCAACGAGACCTTCTAGATCATCATTCGATGCAAGAACTCTGGGCAGACATCATTTATAATCATTTCTAACACTTGGAATTATTGAGTGCAAGAAGGAAAGTGTTCTGTTAAGTAACACTTCAAGGCCAAGCACGGTGTATTTCCACTCTGGGAGTAAGATGAAACAAGACAGAATTCACTTTCTCACGGCCTCTGTTTACTGTCCTTAGTAACCTGAGTCTTAACTGCGTGTGGGCGTCCTAGGAGCCCCGTGGGAGTCTGCAAAAGGATGAAGAGACTCATTGGCGTGAGGTAGTTTCCTCACAGGGCCCCATATCATTTTTGGTGCTTAAAACCAACCCGTCCTCCACTGAGCTTTGGGGGCAATGGCAGAACTGATTTTTGTCTGCTGGGTTCTGTTCTTTTGACAGTTAACAATGGATTTTTAATTAGAATGCTGTGTAAATATATAGAAATTGTCACCAAGCTTTCACCTTGCTTTCATTTACCTTTCACTCAAGTGTTTCTCTTTATTCCATTTCCTTTGACTGGCTCCTTGAATTTCATAGGTACAATTATCAAATGAAAGGTCCTTTGAGAGGACATGAGCAATGCTGTCAAGAAGCTCAGGTCCCCCACGTGGAGCATAGAAAAGATTTTCTGCATTTCTCCGAGGTCATCCTCTCCCTCGCTCCGGAATAACCAAAAATCAAACCACTGCCATCACGCCACACTGTGCAGAGTTTCCAAGACTAAATCTCTATAGGAGCAGCCAGCCTCATCTGTCTCCCACACACAGGTGGATGGGATTTGAACCGTTTGACCAGAAGCTGGCAGCTCAGTACTTAGCCCACATCACCACCTTCTCTCCCATATGTCAAAACTCAGAAAACACACGCACTGCCATCAAGTCAATTCAGACTCCCCCTATGGGTTTCTGAGACTGTAATTTTAAAAATCATTTTACTGGGGACTCGTACAACTCTTATCATAATCCATACATACAACCATTCTGTCCAGCACATTCGTACATTTGTTGCCCTCATCCTTCTCAAAACATTTGCTTTCCACTTGAGCCCTTGGTTTCAGCTTCTTATTTTTCCACTCCCTCATAAAAGCTTGATAATTTATAAATTACAGAAGTGGAAAGCCTTGCCTTTTTCCCATGGGGATGCTAGTGGTTTCAAACTACTGACCTTGTGGTTAGCAGTCCAATGCATAGCCACTATACTACCAGGATCCCTTTAAACCTGGGCAGAAGGAAGGCTAGAATCCTCTGATCATCTCGCATCTGCTCAGCCTGATTTTGACGCCATCGCCCTCCCAAAATGGATTGTCAACATAATGAGAGTAAAAGACACTCTGTTCTACTCAAAATGATACCAGCTCTGCCCTGCTCCCACCACGTGAGCTCTCGGCGTTGAGCTAGGAGCAATATTGGAAAGCGTGCTTCTGGGGTCAAAAGAGGGTTTTTATTAGGTGCATATATCTGCATTTTAATCTCCTCTTCATTATTCTGAATCCAACCCCCTATCATTTGTAAATATTTTAGAATGAAACTAAATGGCTTTATTGCATAGTGCAGCATGTTGCTCTGACAAGAGTGGAAGAAGGCCTCAAGAGAGAAGGTCGGAGAAGTCCATGAGGAAGCAACTCTGCAAGACCAGGTGAGGAATGTCACATCCGTCTTGGGCGACCTGAGTAGAAAAAAGTGCGTCTATCTAAATTGTCAGCAATTTTCTTATCCTTCTTAACCCTAGACCTGCAGTGCAAAAACAACTAATGTGAGCTTACGATGCTGCGTGAATGTGTTCCGAGCAACCTCTCTTGAGGATGAAGTGTCAAAAGTCCTATCAGAGCATATTCCACCAGAATGTCAGACTGTCCGAGACATCCGGGGTGTTGGTTTGCTGGAGTTTAGACATGTCTATAGATGAACCAGCTAGTCCAGAAAGCTGGTACTTTTCTCAGCAGATTCTTTAAAAGCTTTCATGTCCTTGCTGGATGGTTTGCATTTGTTTGTTTGCTAACTTGCTTGTTTGTTTTGTGTATAAGTGTGTGTGTGTGTGTGTGTGTGTGTGTGTGTGTGTGTGTGTGTGTGTTAATATCGATACTCTCAAGACCGTGGGCCTACATTCCCAAGTCCAGTGACTTACTCGTTCAAGGTGTTGTGGTTGTTAAGACATTTGCAGAACTTTGCACCTTATTTGCTCTACAATATCCTTCAAATATTTGCAGCACATACAAATACAAGTACCCCCCAAAATCCAAATTTTTCATTTATTTTCCAAAGCTATGTATCTAAAAAAATTTTTTTAACAAAACAACCTTCTCTTTCAAAGTACTCTCCATTATACTTAATACATTTGTCAGATCTGCAATTCCATTCTTGGAAACATTTTTCAAACATCTGTCTGGATGGCTGACAGCGCCTCCCTTATTTTCTCTTCACCTCTTCTATGTCATCAAATCACTGTCCTTTCATGTCCCTCTTCATTCATGGAAACAAAAAGATGTCACACAGAGCAAGGTCGGGTGAATAAGGTGTGTGGGGCAAGAGAGGTATGCTGTTTTTTATCAAAAACTGGCACATGAGCAGGTGCATTGTCGTGCTGACAAAGGCCCTTCCCTGTCTGACACAAATCAGGCCTTTTGTGTTGCACACTGATACACAATCTTTTCAGAACCTCTAAATAGAAGGCTTGATTAACAGTCTGACCTGGTAGAACAAACTCCAAATGCACTACTAGTTGAAATTTTTATCCATTCAGGAAGTTGAGAGATGTCCAAAACGAGGTTTGTCTTCAATCAATATTTCACCTTTTTTGAAACAAGGAAGCCATTTGTACATTTAAGTTTTTCCCATAGCACTATCCTTGTAAGCTGTGTTCAATATCACAACAGTTCCTGCAGCATTTTTCCTGAGGAGGGGACAAAATTCCACCACCACATGCAGTTCACTTAAGGCGGCCATCTCACGAGGTGTCGAAGGAATGAGGTATTAGGCATCAAAGAACAAAATATCATATCATTGTGAATGAGGGGGAGTGTGCAGTGGGAACCAAAGCCAATCTATAGGCAACTGGACATCCCCTTACGGAAGGGTCTCGGGGATGAGATGAGCCAGTCAGAGTGCAGTGCAGCAACAAAGAAACATATAACTTTCCCTAGTTCCTAAATGCTTCCTCTCCCCACCCCCACCCCCACTATCATGATCACAATTCTACCTTACAAATCTGGCTAGACCAGAGGATGTACACTGCTACAGACAGGAACTGGAAACTCAGGGAATCCAGGGTGGATGATCCCTCCAGGCTCAGTGGTGTGAGTGGTTATACTGGGAGGGTGGAGGGAGGGTGGGTTGGAAAGGGGGAACCGACGACAAGGATCTACATGTGACCTCCTCCCTGGGGGACAGACAATATAAAAGTGGGTGAAGGGAGACATCAGACAGTGTAAGATATGACAAAATAATAATTTATAACTTATCAAGGGTTCATGAGGGATGGGGGAGTGGGGAAAATGAGGAGCTGATGCCCGGAGCTTACGTGGAGAGCAAATGTTTTGAGAATGATGAGGGTAATGAATATACAAATGTGTGTTATACAATTGATGTATGTATGGATTGTGATAAGAGTTGTATGAGCCACCAATAAGATGATAAAAAAAAGGTCAGTCATCACAAAAATGAGGTTTAAGCAAAACTGCTTTTTTAAAAAACTTCTCTGACAAGAAAGAACCTTCCCAGGCAACCCACTAGTTGTACTAACTCAGAGTGAGTTGCTAGATGCTTGCCTTGTGGGAAAATTACATCCTATGAAACTTCCGTTCTGCCCAGTGCAATTCTGCTTTCCGCTTTTGGAAGGGGTACCTCCCTCGAACATTCATAGTAATATCCTCTTCCAAAACTATATATGTACATGGGTGTACTCCCATTCACTCTCCCACACCTTTTCAGCTTGATGCCCGTCTCTCTGTGTATTCCTTTGTGGATATTTGTTATTGTCATTATTGCCAGATTGTGTACATACTAGGATTTACCCTTGTTATCTCTTATTCTTAATTTCCTTACCTGGCCACTGGACATGTTGTACCACTCTCCTCCTTCTTGGATATTGCCTTTCATTTCACCAAATTAATGTGTCTTGACTCTCAAAGTCTCTTACGCTCTCATCACCTCCCATCCTTTGTAATCACCCAAGAATAGTTCCTTCGGTGTGTAAGGTTTTCTTGACTTTTTATAACAGTGGCCTCATACAATGTTCATCACTTTGTGATTGGTTTATTTTACTCAGCATGATAGCCTCCTGGTGCATACATGTTCTGAGGCGCTCCCCCGAGACACCATTACTCTGTAACCTGGTGTGTTCCGTTGTGTATACACCATAGTTTGTACATCCAGACATATGATGATGACTCCTAGGTTGTTTCCATCGTTTTGCTATTGTGACTAATACTGCAATGACAATAGGTGTGCATATACCAGTTTGTGTTATAGTTCTCATTCCTCTAGAGCACGTATCCAGTAGTGAGATCATGCCATATTTCTAGTTCTACTTCTTATGGCAATGCCATACCGCGTTCCACAGTGCTTGTAGCATTTTGAAATCCTAAACCAGCAGTGTCAGAGAGTTCTCATTTCTCCACACCCTCACCAACATTTTTTTTCTGTTTTGTCTTTGTTTATTTGTTTGCAAACATTGCTATTATTGCTAGAGTGATATGGTGGCTTATTGCTGCATCTCTTTATTGAGTAACCATCCTAAGCATATCTTGAAGTATTTGTTATTCACCTGGAAACCTTTGGTGAAATTTCTATTCACTTTTGAGTTGTATTGTTGAGATATTGAAGTTTTTTGTAAGGTTTATCCAGACATTTGTTGCCCCAAATTGTCTGATTTGGGGACGTGGACTGCCAGGGCTTTCTTTCTCATCCAGTTTATTCTGAAAGTTACACTGAATCCTATTCAGCATCCTTGCTAAAAATAGGCCTCTACTAACAGATGAATTGAGGTCATGCATGAGGTTAATGGGCCAAGAACTTAACCTACATTTCCCATGTGTAAGGTGATATCAATATATACATATGTGCATATACATATATGCAATATATAGAGAGAGATATAGGCCACCATTGTTTGTCAATTTTAACACAGAGAAGTTCAAGGGAAAGGAAGAAATAATAAAGTAAAACAACTGAAGAGAAGATTTAAAAACACCTCAAGAAGACAAAGTAAAATTTTGTAGTGAGATGTGCAAAGACCTGGAATTACAATTCCCAAAAGAAAAGAATGTTGAAGGACACAGGGAACATTAGAGGAGGAAGGAAGGGATATACAGAGCCACTACACCAAGAAGAACTGGTCAGTGTTCAGCCATTTGAGGAGGTCGCATATGATCAAGAACCCGTGGTCCTGAAGGAATAAGTTCAAGCTTCACTGAGGGACTGACAAAAACCAAGACTTCAGGAACTGGCAAAATATCAATCGAGATGTTTCAATAAACAGATTCAATGTTAGAAGTACTCATTCATCTCTACCAAGGAATTTGGGACACTCAATAAAAGAAATCCATACTTCTGTCAATTCCAAAAGAAAGATGATCCAAAAAGAATGTAGAAATGGTTGAACAACATCATTAACACAAGTTTGCAGAAATAATTACAAATCAGAATACCAAAGTAAAATTTTTTAAAACTATTGCTGCCAAATTGTAGAAACCTTTATTAAACAAAAATAATAAAATATTAAGCTATTGCTTCTCAACATACTCTCCATGTAAGATGATGTTTCCATCTCTCTAATTTTTCCCTGAAGAATTCCACACTGCTGTGTTTACGCCATTTCAGAACAGTCTGAAAACCCTTATGGCGCAGTCTTACTGTGTCACATGGTCATTAGGAGTCGAAAATCGAGTCAGTGGAACCTAGCAGCAGCTCAGTCTAAACACCCACTGCCATCGAGTAGGTCTCGACTCACAGAGAACGGAAGCGGCCATTAACTGAGCCCAAGAGAAGGAATGGCAGCTTCTAAGGGCCTCGCTCCCTCCACCACCCAAAGCCACGGTCCTGGACTTGATTCTGGCTTGCAAGACTGGGCAGCGTTACTTCAGTAGACTGCCATATAATTCTCCCTCGGAACGGCTGGTGGAAGCCTGTGTGACCCATGAATTGCAAATAATAAAATCCAAATCCCAAAGAGGGACTAGTATCCGAGCTCAACTTGTGAACACTTGGTGTGCAGAAAGCTGCGGATGACGGTGGAAGGCCCACCTCGCATGGAGTAAGTCTCCAGGGAACCCCGTGACTAGCCTCGCTCTCAGACAGAGAGCATTGCAAAGTGGATCGTGAAAACATAATACCCTATCATTTGATCTCCCTTTTGACCCATTTTAAAGTTGTTTCATTTTTAATATTTTCTGTTTTCTCTTTGAGTGAGGTTTTTCTGTTTTGTGTAGTCATTGTTGTTGGGTGTTTGTTTGTTTTGTGTGATCTTGTATGGTTGTACTTTGGTTTGTATGATTTTCTATACATGAAATCCAGGATAAGTAGGTCTATAGAGACAGTAGCTATATAGGGGCATGGCAGGGGAGAATGTGGGCACTCACAATAAGTATGAGAGGGAAATGTTCTAAAAATGTGCTGGTGATTGCACAAATCTTAATGTGATGGAACAATTAAATTGTATAAATTGTTAAGTATATTCCAATAAAATTATATTTTATTCAAACAAATGGTTGCTGGATTCAAATCATTAATCTTCTGGTTAACCATCCAGCAATTTAATCACTGTGCCATGGCTCCTTCAAGTAGAAAATGGAGAGGTTTCATATGAAAAGACTTAACAAGATGGCACATATACATGAATTGCTATTAATTGCTAATATCTCATCATGTAAATTTAGGAGGATAAATCAAAATTTATCAACAACAAAGCGGAGATAGAAATCCTGAGGGTGTCGGAGCAACAGCAAACTATCTAAGAGGAAGTACTAAGAAATAGATATAGGAGGAAAGTGGTGGTGGGGTAGGAAGAAGGTAAAATGAAACAGAGGAAGGAACTAGGAAGCAAAGCAACGGATATAGGTATAAGCATTGGTGTGTACAGATGCAAATGCATTAATCCACAAAAAATAGAGGTATTGGCCTATGTACATATATTTATATGTCAATATAATACAAGTAGTGGACGGACTTCGGCCTCTGCTCATACCCTCCCTCAATACAAGAACACTTTATTCTAACAAATCAGCACTCTGAGATTCTCACAATCCCAACACAATCGCTGAAGACAAAATGGGTGCATAAACAAATGTGGTGAAGAAGGAGGATAGTGTCAGGTTATAAAACAGATATAGCATCTGGGGTCTTAAAGCTTGAACTTAAACAAGTGGCCCTTCAGCAGAGGAGTAACAAGCCCACATGATGCACACCACTGTGCAATCATGAGAAGTCATTGGGACCGAGTCATAGGCATCAGAAGACACACAATAAACAAACAAAAACAGCTGGAGCAGAGATCCAAAGCCCACCTGTAGACAGTGGAACAATCCCCCCACCAGGGTGCCACAGGGAAGGGATGAGTCAACCAGCGTGCAGTAAGGCATCGATGAAACACACAATATTCCTCTGATTCCTTGGGGCTTCCTCACCCACCCACTATCATGACCCCAGTGCTGTTTCTCAATTCAGGCTAGACCGGAACATGTACACAGGTATAGAGATAAGAGATGGGAGCTCAGAACACACAGAATCCAGGAACAGGAGTGGGAATAGTAGTATCAGAAGGGGAGGGGGAAGGGGGACGAGAAGAAGGGAGAACGTGGGAATCAATCGCAACAATCAACACATAACCATACACCCCCTCCAGGGGGGAGAACAAAGAAAACACAGGAGAAGGGAGACAGTGGTCGGTGTAAGATATGAAAATAATAATTTATAATCTATCGGGGGTATGAGGGTGGGAGGAGGGGAAAAAAGAGAAGCTTTTTAATTGATACCAAAGGGTCAATAGAAAGTAAATGTCTAGAAAAGAATGAAGGCAACACATGTACAAACATGTCTGATGCAATCGATGTATGGCCTGTGACAAGAGTTGTGTCCCCAATAAAATGATCTTTTAATTTAAAAAAATTAGTCATCGAAACCCTATGGAGCACAGATCTCTGATACAATAAAATGATCTTTTAATTTTTAAAAATTAGTCATTGAAACCCTATGGAGCACAGATCTCTGATACACATTAAGTTGCCATGAGTCAGAATCTACTTGATGTCTAACCCAGTTTCGGGAGTTTATCACTGGCCTCTTCTTCTCTATTTCTGCAGGCCCTAACCTCATGGCGCCTCAAACTCCACTCATGTCCCCCTAATGCTCAGGTTTCTAGACTCCATTCCTTTTTTTTTTTCTTTCTTTCTCTATCTTTTTTGAACCATCTTCTTGACATATAATTTACCTAGCACACAAATCAATGGTTCAAATGCATCAAAAAGAATTTCGTAATCATTGGCACAATCACTTTTGGAACATTGTCTTCATTTTTGCATCCACTGTTAACAGCATCTCCGGTCTTCTCAACCTCCCTTGTCGTAACCCTAAGAAACTATTGATCTAGTTGTCATTTCAATAGGTTTACCTACCCTAGATTTCATATAAGAAAAGTCAAACAAGAAGAAGCAGAAGCAAGAGAAGAAGACAGCAACAACAGTAAAATAAAACACAGAAAAATCTAATTCCAAAAGATAGTAGGAAGTACTAGAAAATAAACTAGTGCAAGTTAAAAATAGGTCAGAAAGGAAAATAAATGGCAAGATGTTCAATTTAAACCAAACTGTATCTGTAGTAATCCAGTTTCCAATTCACCCTGTCTGTGAACAAGACTGTTCACATCAATGGTCTGAGGGAATTCAATAGCGGCTTAATCACATGGAGAACTCTAGCAAATGTATTTTGGGCTTTCACTGTCATCCTTAGCCTACTGCAAACCAGGTGTGCAGAATTTAAGCTCTAATACAATTCCCTCCTCTAATAAAATCTTTGATTTTATCATTTAAAATTCTTGGATCACACAAGCTGGTGTACTTCTTCTGCCTGGACTTAACTGACACCTCATTTAGATGGCTGCTTGTTTTAGAGAAGCCTTTAAGACCCCAGACACTATTTTTTTCTGATAGCCAGGCACCATCTGATTCTTTACCACACTCTGCTCAAACACCCATCTCTTCAGTGATCACTTCATGAAAGACTCCATTCCTTCTGACTTCTCACAGAAAGTCCTTTCCTGGAAGCCTACACTGTTGTGGTTCCTCTTTCCATACAGAGATACTCAAATATTAAGTGTAAAGAATAAGAACTCAAAAACTTTAAAACAGAAGGCAATAAATCTATCAAATCAGATTAGAGGCCATTGAGGAAGTCCTGCTGGTTAAGCGGCTAGATTGTAAGCTTCTAGAGGAAGAGTAGACAATTGGAACCCACCAGCCTCTCCAAGGGAGAAAAACCTGTGGGTTTCCTAGAAGTAAGTCATTATGGGAGTAAAAAGTCTGGTCTTCCTCCTGAGAAGTGGCCGTGGTTTCAAACTTCTGACTTTGTGGTTAGCAGTCCACAGCGAAACCACAACTCCACCAGGGCTCCATTAGAAAAGTAATGGGCTACAATTTAAGCTCCGAAACATTCAGTTCTTCCATCAACATAGCCTGTCCTCAGCTGCGCCCCTGCCCCTAGAGAGGGTGTTTCTGTTTTGAGGTGGTGTTTTTTTCCCCCAGCTCTCTTCCCCATCCAGGCAAATAAGTGCCTAGAGACAATGACTTCATCCATAGCCTGGGAAGGCCAGTGCACTGTCTCCCATCTGTCTCCACTACTTCTGTGCTGCTGCTGCTGCTGCTGCCGCTGCCGCTGCCGCTTCAACACACCGAGTCGATTCTGACTTAGACAGACCCAGTAGGACAGGATAGCCCTGCCCCTGTGGGTTTCTGAGAGTATAACTCTTTACAGGAGTAGAAAGCCTCATCTTTCTCCTGAGGAGCGGCTGCTGGTTTCAACTACTGACCTGTGGCTATGTACCACCAGGACTCTTGCGCAGCTCCACAGAAGGGCATAGTAAGTGAATCACGTACCGCAGACATAGTTTACAAGCAATTCCTATCCAGCTATTTCATCAACAGTGAATTCCTAGTGAGTGAATCCAAAGAACTATAATTTATTCTGGGAACTACACAGAAAATATGATTTAGCCATTATGACCTGCTATTCAATAAACATTCATTGAGGAAGTAAACTGGGAAGAGAAGAAGATACAAATATGAAAATTACATTGACCCTATCTTTTAAAATCTCAAAATCTGATGAGTATAATAAATACATAAGAAATAATTCAATATAACATAAGGGCTATAACACAAGGCTGTACAATGAGGAGGGAGGAGGCCCTAATAATGGAATTTTAAACTTATTTTAATGAGTTTCTGCAATAAGTTATACAGTTATTTTTAGGTACTTTCAAGTTTCAACTCAAAACAGAACAAAACATTGCCCAGTCCGGTGCCATTCTCACAATTGTTAGACTTGAAGTTGTTGTAACCAATCTGTCAGTCCATCTCTTTGAAGGCCTTCCTCTTTTTCACTTCCCCTCTATTTTACCATGCAAGACATCCTTATTCTGGCCTCTCCTGATAACATGTCCAAAGAATGTGAGAGGAAGTCTCATTGTCCTTGCTTCTAAGGAGCACTCTGGTTGTACGTCTTCACAGACAGGTTTGCTTGCCAGGCAGGTTTGTTTCCTGACAGACATGTCTGTTTGTCCCTCTGACAGTTCATGTGATCGTTGTTAGGTATCATTGAGTAGGTTCTGAGCAGCAACCCGGTACACAACAGAATGAAACGCTGCCCAGTGGTCCTACGCCACCCTCACGATTGTTCTCAAGCTTTGTTGCAGCTTCTGTGTCAGTCCATGTGGAAGAGGGGCTCCCTCCCTTTTTCTGTCCTTATATTTTACCAAGCACGATGTCCTGCAGGGGCTAGTCTCTCAGGACAACATGTCCAAAGTGTGGGAAACAAAAGGATTTCTCCCATGCTGTCTCCCCCAAATAGATGCCAAATTTAGCTGCTTGCGAATGACTATACACTTGGAGATGATCTGGAGTAAATCAGGGGTCATTCTCCCTAAGAGCTATCAGCCATCTAGACCAAGCAGACACCACTGCTTATCCCACAACAAGTAGGGTCCACTCCCTTCTGATAAGGATAGTAGCTCTGTTTCCTTGTAGGAGACACCAGAGAGGTCAAACCCATCCAAGGATGACCAAGGTTAGGCTGCCATCCTAAATCTCGGATCTGCCCATCTTGTCACATTTATACCCCCAATCCCTCCTCTTTCTATTGCGTGTATTTCCCTAGACCACCCCCCTCTCATTACTGTATTACCTATAGCACAACCCCTTCCTGTGATGGATGTCCTCACCTGTAATTGGGGGGCTTGCATGTTCCCAGAGAATATGAAAGCCCTGGTTAGCATTAAATATCTCTTTCCCTCCACGTAGACCACCAAGCGGGGCTGAGGTGAGCATGCTACCATGAATTGTGTCTGACTCCATTTATTTCAATATTTCTCTTCTATCTCTCATGCTCCCTATAACTTTATTATAATCTTTACTTACTATCACTGTGCAGTTGCGCCTACTGGACCCGTAATAATGTGTTAGGGGCTGGCTTCTCCTGACACCAAAGTATTTAAGACAAAATCTCACCATCCTGGTCTCTAAGGAGGACTCTGGCTGTACCTTGACTAATACTTGTGTATTCTTTCCATCTTCATTGGATGCTTCCTGCATCATTCAATGGGTTGCCCATAGAATTGTTCAATGTTGCAACTCAAGACTTGAATTTTTATCTTGGGTTCTTTCAGTTTAAGACATGTGTGGCATCTTGTCTTGTTCCTTCTCTCAGGAGAAATGTTTTCAGCATTCTCCCTGTAGAGCATGAAATAGAGAAAAGAACTAGAAGGCAAAAGGTATTTATATAGGTCTAAATACAGGCATGTACATATATAAATATATTTATATGTGATAATGGGGAAATAGACCTATGTGCGTATATATATAGGTTTAGTCCCTCAATTCAAAAATACTTTGTTTTATTAAATTGGCATTCCATGATGCTTACCTTCCCAACATGATCGCTCAAGACAAAGCAGGTGCATAAGCAAATGTGGTGAAGAAAGCTGATGGTGCCCGGCTATTAAAAGATATAGCGTCTGGGGTCTTAAAGGCTTGAAGATAAACAAGCGGCCATCTAGCTCAGAAGCAACAAAGCCCACATGGAAGAACACACCAGGCTATGTGATCACAAGGTGCTGAAGGGATCAGTTATCAGGCATCAAAGAACAAAAAATCATATCATTGCTGCACACCTCCATGATACGATCGCTGAGGACAAATGGGTGCATAAGCAAATGTGGCAAAGGAAGCTGATGGTGCCTGGCTATCAAAAGGTATAGCACCTGGGATCTTAAAGACTTGAAGGTAAACAAGCGGCTATCTAGCTCAGAAGTAACAAAGCCCATATGGAAGAAGCACACCAGCCTGTGCGATCACGGTATGTCGAAGGAATCAGGTATAAGGCATCATCAGAACAAAAAAATCTTACCATAGTGACTGAAGGGAGAAGTACAGAGTGGAGACCCAAAGTCCATTTGTTGGCCACTGGAGATCCCCTTGCAGAGGGGTCTAGGGGAGGAGATGAGTCAGTCAGGGTGCGATGTAGCACCAATGAAGAATACAGCTTTCCTCTAGTTCCTAAATGCTTCCTTCCCTTTCCCCCCACTACCATGATCCGAATTCTACCTTGCAAGTCTGGATAGAGCAGAGGATGTACACTGGTGCAAATAGGGTTGGAGGCACAGGGAATCCAAGGCAGATGATCCCTTCAGGACCAGGGGTGTGAGTGGAGATACTGGAATGGAAAGAGGAAACCGATTACAAGGATCTACGTGTGACCTCCTCCCTGGGGGACAGACAACAGAAAAGGAAGTGAAGGGAGACGTTGGACAGGGCAAGATATGACACAATAATAATCTATAAATTATCAAGGGCTCATGAGGGAGGGGGCAGCGGGGAGGGAGGGGAAAAAAACAAGGACCTGATGCCAAGGGCTTAAATCGAGAGCAAATGCTTTGAAAAATGATGAAGGCAATGAATGTACAGATGTTCTTTACACAATTGATGTATTTATGTATTGTGATAAGAGTTGTATGAGCCCCTAATAAAACATTTAAAAAAAGAAAATGTGGTGAAGAAAGCTGATGGTGCCTGGTTATCAAAAGATATAGCATCTGGGGTCGTAAAAGCTTGAAGGCAAACAAGTGGCCATCTTGTAGGGAAGCAGGAAAGCCAACAGGGAAGAAGCACACCAGCCTTTGTGACCGCGAGGTGTCAAAGGGATCAGTTATCAGGCATCAAAAAAAAAAAAAATCATATCATTGTGAATGAGGGAGAATGCAGAGTGTGGACCCAAAGCCCATCTCTAGGCAACTGGACATCCCTTTACGGAAAGGTTGTGGGGAGGAGACAAGCCAGTCAGAGTGCAGTGTAGCAACGATGAAACATAGTTTTCCTCTAATTCTTAAATGTTTCCTTCCCCTCCCCCCTGTCCCCCACTATCATGATCCCACTTCTATCTTACAAGTCCGCCTAGACCAGAGGATATACACTGGTACAGATAAGAACCAGAAACACAGGGAATCCAGGTCAGATGAACCCCTCAGGGCCTGTGGTGAGAGTGGTGATATCAAAGGGTGAGGGAAGTTGGGGTAGGAAGGGGGAACCGATTTTAAGGATCTACATATAACCTCCTCCCTGTGGGACGGACAACAGAAAAGTGGCTGAAGGGAGACATCAGTGTAAGACATGACAAAATAATACTATTTTATAAATGATCAAGGGTTCATGAGGGAGGAGGAGTGAATGGGAGGAGGAAAAATGAAGAGCTGATCCCAAGGGCCCAAGTAGAAAGCAAATGTTTTGAGGATGAGGATGGCAACAAATGTACAAATGTGCTTGACACATGGATGGATGGGTGGATTGTGATAAGAGTTGTACGAGCCCCCAATAAAATGACATAAGAAAAATTTTAAAAAGAACAGCAATGAAACCACCAAACACCTCATGACACGGATGGACCCAGAAACCATTAATTAGGCTTAGTGGACTTAGTCAATCACAAAAGGGCAAGCATTGCATGACTCATTACTGAGGACAAACGTCACAATGAAGGGAGGCAAAAAAAATTGCATAACAGTGTGCGACAAAAAAAAGCCTAAGTTTTGGCAGATGGGGCACTGGTCTGGCCACCACGACAATGAATTTGCTCGTGCAGCCATTTCGGTGTGCCAGTTTTGGACAAATAACAACATGCCTCGCTTGCCCCATACAACTGACTCCATGTGATTTCTTTTTGCTTCCTCAGATGAAGAGGGACATGATTTGATGACATAGAAGAGGTGAAGGCAAAAATGAGGGAGGCGGTGTCAGCCATCCAAACAGATGAGTTTGAAAATGTTTCCAAGAATGGACTCGCAAATTTGAGAAATGTATTAAGTGTAATGGTGAGCACTGTGAAGGTGATGAGGTTGTCTCATAAAAAAATTAAATACAAAGCTTTTGGGGAAAAATTCTATTTGGGGGTACCCCTCATATGTTATCATTCTCATTTGTTTTAAGAAATTTCTTCATTTCAGCCCTATTAGTTTTTATGTAATATGTTGTTGAGTTCCACGTGTTTTAGTATTCCTGTTTTTATTGTTGATTTCTAGTTTTATAGCCCCATGATTTAAGAAAATGGATTGTAAGATGTCAATTTTTTTTCATTTATTAAGGCTTGGTTTATAGCCCAACTCTATTCTAGAGTATGTAGTGTGTGTACTGGAGAAACATGCACACTGTTTTGTGGTAAAAAGGTGTGTGGTGTAAATGTCTAAGGAGTCGAGCTGATTCATTGTGTTGATTATCTCTTCTGTTCTTTGTCGAGTTTCTTTCCTGTTGATCTTTCTTTCCTTGAGTGTGGTGTATTGACGTCTTCATCTATTATTGCTGAGTCTATTTCTGTCTTCCACTCTGTGAGTGATTTATTGATGTATTTTGAGAGTCTTTCCTTGGGGATGCACATGTTTACTATGGTTATGTCTTCCGGTTCTATTATTCCCTTTTCTTTAATTATTATGTAGTGCCCATTCTTGCCTTGCATTATATTATTTTCATTGATGTTTACTTTATCAGCAATTAATATTGTGCTTTTTAAGGCCTCCTACTGGCTTGGTACATTTTTCTCCATCTTTTGATTAGACGTTTTTTGTTTTTGATGTTAAGTTAGTCATTTGTGAGCAGCATAGAGTTGAGTCTTGTTTTCCTTTGTTATCTTCTTCATTTTCTGAGTACTCCACTGAGTTTAGATGATTTTCGGCTGTCTGTGCTTGTTTTCCTTGAGTTTGTGGGGGTGGGCAGTGGGGGTGGGTAAAGTGTACTGTAGTGGACTGTTGTTTCTGCATGGCAGGACTCTGGCAGCTCTCGAGGTGGCCAGCAAGCAGGAAGGTGAGTGGAGCAGGAAAGCAGTTCCCAGTGTCTCACACTCATGTCATCGAAGAGTCATCGGGCTGCAACTTGATTGACAACTTTGACTCCATTCGTAGCCAACGTGTCTAGTTGGCATAAATCATCTAACGACCACACCCACTATTCTACCAGGACTCCTCTGGCTAGTGATCTACTTCCCAAACAACCAGCCATTCAAAATGTGGGTGAGGGGATACAGCAGATGGTGTACATATGAAGAAAAAAATTTTATCAAGCATCCATGAAGGTGGGAGGATGGGGGAGGGAGACAAAAAGAAGAGCTGATACCAAGGGCTCAAGTAGAAAGATAATGTTGTGAAAAAGGCAATGGCAACATATGCACAAGTTTGCTTGTTATAATTGATTTATGGATTGTTGTAATACCTATAAGAGCCCCCCAATAAAATTATTTTTTAAATTAATCTATTAAAAGAGAAAAAAAGAAAAGAAAAAGAAATATATTCCAAAGAAACATCTAGATAGATAGCTAGATAAATGGGTAGATAGATAGATAGATAGATAGATAGATAGATAGATAGATAGATAGATAATCAGTCACTGAAAACACTGCGGACTGCACTGCTGCCCTGAAGCACATGAAGTCACCATGAGTTGAAACCAATGGAACTGTACTTTTGTTTTTTCCCAAATCATTGTAACGACCCTGAAAGATTGTATTACACCTATTTCATAAGTGAGTAAATTTTCATAGCTACTATGTTATAACACTTGTATTTGAAGTCATGTTTATATTCCCAAAATCTTTTCTACTGCCTCTATAAGATATCATTAAAAAAAGAAACAAATGAAAATCACTGAACACCTGATTTTCTGTCTGGACTTGATTATTTGCCTCATTCCCATTTCTAAAACTTATTTTGGTTATAGAATCACCGATTCAGGTCTTCAGATCTCTTGTTTACTCAAAAGTTCATGACTTCAGAATTTCCCATCATTTCTCATCAAAACAAAACTACTCTGTATCTAATTGGCCTGAGATTTACGGCTTTTCACAACCTAGATTTCATGGTTAGTCATTATTTTCTGTTTATCATTGTCGAACTCAGTTCACTGATGAGTATGAAACTTATTATGGCTTAAGTGATATTTACTTTTATTGTCTTACATTTATTAGATTTTGAGGCCTGTGTCTCCTCCTCGCTCTAGCAAACGGTCTTCCCCTTCAATATGTAGCCTCATGTTAGTGTTTACTCTCGGGAGTCTATTGGCCTCATAAAAGGAATTGAGCTTTCTTATCTTTCTGACAAGAAGAAAATGATAAAACTAACATTACACAGCAATGAATTAGGATATTTTAAAAGGAAAAATCATGCTACTAATCTTAATTTGCTCTTTAAAAACTTAATAAAGAAACAATCAGGTTTGCCCAGGAGAACTCTAGTTTATACCTGTTATCCCAACACTGTTATTAACAATAACCCGTTTCATTCTCAAAATATCACTGTCGGGCAGTTAATTATCTACCACATGAAGCTATCATAACTGACATGGGACTGATGTCGCATATCAGCCAATTGCTATGATAAATTTACCTGGTCTGGATGTGCTTCAGATTTACATTTAGCAGACTGGAAATCGTAGCATTTCTCTCACTGGATAGTTTGAGGAGAAAATGAAATAAAGCAAATAAAGTATTAAATTCTAAATAAAAGTTATTTGTTTCAAGCACTGGCCATCCCTAGTTATCAAATTAAAGATTCAGCACAGATATCCAACACTAACAGGATTCAAAAGCCATCTTCACAAGAAGCAGGAAGTATACAGGAAGCTATCCTCTAACAACCCTATCACCTTAGTAACTAAGGATATTCCAGGATGGAACGACAGGACTTAGATGGAGGCTCCTTGCAGTGGTCCATTCTGAAAATCCGATAACGTGGAGTCCAAAAATGTCACCATCAACCACTCCTCATTCCCATCACCTCCCCGCCCCCCCCCCCCCACCAACTTTTTGTGTCATTTTCCTGGTCCTTCAGAGGTCTGGGCCTCTTCTTTACTCTTGCCAAGCCTCCTCCCCATCAATATGTGGCAGGATGTACGTGTTCACGCTGTTTCAATGCATTATCTTAACTGATTTGGCTTCCCAGCCCCATTCCTTTCTTGAATGCACTAGAAGGTGAAATGCAACTCTTCCCCCACATCTTTGGAGGAGGAAACTCTCCCTTCCCTTGATTGATGAGGACCGTGTTTTTCAAGTTATGCATTTAATGAATCATTGAAGTGTATTGTGAAAGAACAAAGGGAGAAGCTTCCACCCCGACTAGAGAGTACCTTGGAGCTGGTGGAGAAAGGAGGTCTGTAAATCTAGAAATAAAAGACACATACGCTCTTCTCCTAGTCATTACGCTGGGAAGCATCGAAATTCCAGACAGGAGATACATGATTCATCTTGGAAAGCAGAGCTTTCCTAAAGCTTTCCAGTGCCCTAAATGTGTCAGGGAAGCTGTCAGAGCTGCCTGGATGATGCAGACACAGACACTGGGTGGATCAGCGGTGACAGGCAGAGATGACTCATGACTCTGGGAGGCCTCCATAGCTTTGGCACAGGGAGGCAGTAGGGTCGCGGTTAGGACACAAAGCTGATCTTCCTGCAGCCCAAGTGAGCGAGAATGTGGAATCAAAATTAAGTTGATTCAAAATTAAATTGATCTAAAGAAATGAAATTAAGCCTATACCATCTGACTCTGGACTAAATTCAAATCCACTATAACTAGATCCAGGTACAGTAGATGCCTGATGTACAGTAGATTCCTGATGATAGCATATAAATTCAGGAGGTGGAAGACTACCCCCGGGGCAAAGATGTCTTTTGACCGTTCCTTGACCACCCTTCAATATGTCTTATTGCTGTACTCCAACCACGTCTAACCCTGGGTGACCACACTGTACAACCAACTTAGGTATCTTCAGAATGTGGGCTGGATTTTTAGTGCACGGCTTCAGTTGATCTTCTCTCCTGCATTGCTTTGATGTAGTTTATTTCATATGTGTGTACACACACACACGTTGTATTCTAGATTCCACACAATCATAAGACTGCAAGCATAAGGGCTCTATCTGATCCACCTGGGTCATACACACAAAACACAGTGTTGGCAATTGAAAGTTATCATTATTTAAACAGTAAAAACAAGGGACAGATTTGAGGTGAACCAGTCCCCTCTAGCTCCAAAAGTAACCCATTTAACATTGTAGGGCAAGAACCCATTTATGCTAAAAGGGGGAGCTACCCACCCTCTCCAGAGTATCCAGGTCCGTCTCTATGTCACTAGGTAGGTACACTGTGGTCTACATGTTGGCAGGTGTTTCTCTCTCCCTCTGAGCAGGTACATCCTCAGGCCAGGTTGGATGTAGACTGGCTGTATCCGCCTCTCTTTTCCTCTGCAGCTTCGCTTTGCACGGTCCAGACCCCTTGGACTTGCTGGTTCTGCACTCAACCAGCAACATAGAGAGAGTTAAGTTACGATGGCATTAAGATAGCTCAGGAAGCAAAACTTTTACAAGCAATCCCTATAGGGCATACAAACAAGCTTCTGCTCCATTGGCAACCTACTGGCCAGAGGTTTCCAGCTCCTCTCCGTAGCCCTTCTCCGTCTACAGTATCCACGTTTTGACTCCTTGGTTCCAGCTGCTCAAATAATTATCCATCAGTTTTCCATTTTACCGGCATTTTCTGCCAGTCAGCTCTGCTGCCATGTCTCTCAGTCTTCCATGTTCAGTTCATTATTGCCATTCTTGTCCAGTATCGGACCTTATTCTAGGAAATTATCAGTGCAAGGTCTTGTGCCCTAAGGATGCACTTACTTCTTGGCTCTGATGTCTCAGAATGCCCCCTGTGAGCTTCCATATGCGAGCATTTTTAATCAATTGCAGGGCAGAAAAAGTGCCCAACAGCATGGCTGAGAAAAGGAATCTCTGTAGACAAAAGAATTATATCTTCATAATACTTCCTGACCATGACATGCTAACCTGCCAACTTCCCAATAAACCCCACAATTGAGAATATTGCCTGTGAGTTCTATGTGGCCATTGCAAGGGGTTATCACGCCCAGCAGAAAAATGTCATGGGGGCAATGATTGATGACAGAATAAGGTAAAGGAAGTGGGGGGGGGGTTGTGGAGGCATATCTGCCTGCCCTCTACTTCACTGGGTAGATGTGAAGTTGTATTTTCCTTCCCTCTTTGTTAGGTACCCGCCCCCACAATCAAATGTGTCCAGGGGTGGTGGTGTAATTGAGGAGCAAGTTAAAGAGACATTAGACAAGATAAGGCATACAAGTGCTCACCTACGGGGCCACCATGACTTTAGGAGCCAGGCCCATGCAAAGAGAGAGAATTTATTTCCAACAGAGGCTTATCTACTCTTGGGGGTGGCAGACGGGGGCATGCAAACCCCCCTAATTACAGGTAACAAAGTGGGTTGTACTCTAACCCTAAAGGTCCCTGAGTACATTGGAGGAGTAACATAACACCAGTGCGGGGGCAGGTAAGGGGGAGTGGCTGTCTTCAGAGTCTAGAGAGCAGTAGCACCTGTCTGCTCCTATATTTAAAGCTGATGGGTACTTAGTAATCAGCCATGTGCTTGTAAGAGATAACCTTAAGGTAGCACTATTGTGAGAGGATGTAGTGAGGAACAATATCAATTATGAGAATGTGAATGGGACTTATCTCCAACTCATAATGGTGAAGGCTTCCCCCCACCCCAGAAACCTAGCCTGCCAGACTTCTTAATATATGAGAATAATCTGTATACACTCTCTTCTCATCCTCTGTTTCCCACACTTCTTGTGTAGCCAGTGGGGTGCAGATGTGGCTTCCACACCATTTCCTCACAGTAAAACAGATCAAATAGTTAAGAGTTCCGAAAACTTCTAGACTCATTGAATCTGGGGATTTCTCTGATATGTCAGGGGCTAAGAACTGGGCAGCTGAACAAAAGTCTGAAAGTTTGAGTCTCATCAGAAGCACCTCAGAAGAAAGGCCTGCTGATCTACCTCTGAAAAAGTCCATTAAAAATTCTATGGAATACAGTTCTACTCTTTCATATCATGCCTCGACATGAGTCAAACTTGTCGTCTCCCCCAAATATATGTTAGACTTAGGACACTGCTTTCAGCTAATGGTAAATGATTGTCAAGTTACCTCCCTGAAGGCAGTCAGTTGCCAGGCAACTGTCTTGTCCCACCACAGGTAGTGCCTGCTCCCTGCTGTTAAGGACAGTGGGCTACTTCTCCCTAAAGGCTTGTGACCATTAGTCTGGTTCCTGTAGGTAAGGTTCACACCCTACTGATAATGGTTTCTATGGAGATCCAGAGAACAGGTCAAATCTGCTCAGTGACATCCAAAGTTAGGCTGCCATCCTGAATCTAGGATCTACCCATCTTGTCACATGTATGCCCCCAATCCCTCCTCTTCCTATTGCATGAATACCCCTAGATAGTCCCCCTCTCATTGCTGTATAACCTTAGTGCAACCACTTCCTGTGAAGTATGTCTTTACCTGTAATTAGTGGGCTTGCACACCCCCCAAAGATATATAAGCCTTGGTTAACAATAAAGATTCATTTTAGCCTCTGGTCGCTTCCCCTTCCTCTCTCCCCCGCCCCTGCCCCGCCCTGTCCTCACTCCCCTGTTCCCTTGTCCTCCTTCCCTTCCTCCTCTCTCCAGGTGGACCACCAAGCAGGGCTAAGGTGAGAATGCTACTATGAAATGTGTCTGACTGCATTATTTCAATCTCTCTTTTTTCTCTCATGATCTCGACGACTTTATTATAATCTTTATCTATCTCAACCATACAATTGCACCTATCAAACTCACAATTATTTGTGGGGGCTGGCCCTTTCCCCCCACAAACAGGGACTCATGTGAGCTTATCAATCTAAGCCTCTCACTTCAGAAATGAAGAAACTAAAGCTAAACTATTCTTCTGAGCAAGAGCTGCTTAGGGCCCAGTGGCTAATCACTGAGGTGGAGTTGAGCCAAGAATTCCTAAGTGGACACCTTATTCCATCCAAATTCTGATCCTGGTGCAAAACCAAGAAACCCCTATTAGAGCTGTAAGCAAGTAGCTGTCTGCCAAAGACTATTGCTTTCAGAGAAATGGTGAATTTATTTTAGAAAGAGGACCTTGAGTCCTACCTCTACAGCAACACTTTAGTCATTTGATCTGTATTTCATAAATTGCCAGACTCAGTAGCCTTTTTAAGGAGTCAGCTTAAAAAATTAGTTTATAATTACTAAAAGAGCCATAAAAGAAAAAAAGAGTAAGTTTTTATTTAGGCCTCTGATGTGGTCCTTTAAAACCTTCCAGAATAAACTGAACTTGCGTGTAAATGATGAAACAGAGGCAATCAGGTGAACCACAATCATCCACGCCATGCTTCTTTGCCCCCCATTCCAGGAAAATGCAGAGGAAGATGAAACTAATTTTCCAGGGGGAGAAAAAAAAAATAAAAGATCACCCACCCCATTCCTAGTTAGCACTTCCTCTTTTTACCAAATCTTCCAGGAAACATTAAACAAAATCAAGTAGAAGATGTCATGCTTTTACTAATGACGCATAAACATTTCAAAAGTGAGCAATTACATTCCTCTAAAGGAATTTTTAAAATGCTATTGATGCAGCAGCATAGCTAGAGGAAGGTTGCAGGAAGTGCATTGCATAATACGTACATGGGTAAGTCAACAGTATCGCTACTAGGTTTCTGGTTCATACATGCACACACCTATTCCAAATGTATTTGCACATGTCTCTGTGAACAGTGGATGTCTATGGACAAGTTCTCCCAGTAATAAACTTGTCTTAGTCTTGATGGCATGCCTTCAAAAAGAGGTCCAATCACAACAGTGCCTTCCTGGGAAATCTGCTGGGCCAGTTAAATTCAAAGAGAGGTCAGATCAGAAGTTTATAGTGACAGGATTTTGGAATTCTAAAGTGACAGTCTTCATAGAAAAAGCCCTGGTGGCATAGTGGTTACAAATTGGGCCATAATTTGCAAGGTTAGCAGTTCAAAACCACCAGCCGGGACTTTATGCTCTCATAAAGAGCTACAGTCTCGGAAACGCACAGGGGCAGTTTTACCCTATCCTATTGGATCACAATGAGTCAGCATTGATTCTACTGTAGGGGAGTAAAATGAAATGAATCTTCATAGCTTTTCTTAAAGATACGACATGAAAAAAAATTTTAATTAAAAAAATTTTTAAACTTTTTAAAAGACACGAGATGATTATGGGCCTTATTATGAGGAAGTTTTAAAAAATTAAAAACTGCATCGCTGAGAAAGGCCAAAAATTGTGTCAAGGAATTTTTCCCTCATTAGAACAACGCACCTAATCAACCTTTGAGGGTGCAACAGCTGTCTGATGAGAATTCCACTGGGAGCTTTAAAAGCAACCTGGGTTGCGTCCCTCGGGGATGCTGAAAGTAGCGTTTGGAATTCCTGTCAATAAAAGAGCACACACTTCTTCAGGGAAGAGCTGGAGAAATGGAACAGCACCCGCAGAAGGGTACAGGCCTTAAAGGAGGATATGTCAAAAAGCAATACCTTCACATTTTGATATTTGGAAAATAATATTTTCTGATTTTGTGGCAATACTTTTTACTTATACACTCTCTTGTACACTCTCCATTTGCAAATAAGCCGATTTGAATTACGCCAGCGGGGTTTGATAACTTGCTTTCCTAAAGCTAATCTGCCTAGTTGTAATTGGTAACTTCATGGAAAATGGAAGTAAATGCATACATTCTTTAAAAACAAACTCACTGCTTTTATATTACTTTGATATTAATCACAGATATTAGAGGTTAAGAATTTGGATGCTTTATTTTGCGGAGAGTCTTACCACATGACCTTCTCCTTCAAAGAATCATCATTTAAAATGGAAAAATGTACAATAAGGTATCATTGCACCAGAATGTTCCCAGGAGAATGCTCAGGACTTTTACCCTGAGAATTGTGACTAACTACATGTGATTGTCTGTGTTTTTCTATAATCATTCTCAGAAACACCTTGGATACCTCCCCTACTTGGAGTTGTTCTCAGGGGTGTGATCTGGCAGCATCAGCAACACCAGGGAACTGGTTAGAAACAGACAGACAGCCCCACCCCAATCTACTGAATCAGAGAGACTGTTGGGGTGAAGTCCTGTACCCTGAGTTTGATCAAGCCTGCTGGATGATCCAGATACTAGTTAGAATTTGAAGAGCACTGCTGATCCTCAATATCAATTCTCCATCTTCTTGCCCTTTTACCTTCCGCAACTGTGCATTCAGATGCCTCCTGCTTTGTTCCCAGCTCCTGATGGTGTTCTTATATGAGGGGATCCTCCCCAAAAAAATATGGGGAAAAGCTCTGCCAGTGGAACCTTCGTAGTGTGCATTTTCCCACTAAGCAAACATCAAGCAACCCGCTCAGTTAGTGCACTCAGTGGCGTCTCCTGGGAAGGTTCTCTGTGGTCACAGTAAATTTTTCATAAAAGTCGTTTCACTCAAACCTCCTTTTTTTGTGATGGTGATTTAAGAGAACAGTGTGTGACTGTGAACTTTATTTCCTGCTCAGGAAAAAATGCTACTGAAAATGCTGTGATGTTGAACACAGCTTACAAGGACAGTGCTTGGGAAAAACTCACATGCACTAGTGGTTTTCTCAAAATTTCAAAAAAAGTGAAATGCTGATTGATGACAAACCTCATTCTGGATGTCTGTCAACTTCCCAAATGGATGAAAATGTCAACTCAGTGCATTTGGAGTTCATTCCACCAGTCAGGCTGTTCGTAAAACTTTCTATTTAGAAGTTCTGAAAAGATTACATAACAATGTGCAACAAAAAAAGACCTGATCTGTGGCAGGCGGGGACTGGTTGTGCCACCATGACAATGCACCTGCTAAAGCAGCCATCTCAGTGTGCCAGTTTTGGGCAAAAAACAACATGCCTCTCTTGCCCCACTCATCTTACTCACCTGATCTCACTTCATGTGACCTCTTTGTTTCTGAGAATGAAGAGGGACAGGAAAGGACAGTAATTTGATGACACAGAAGAGATGAGGGAAAAAATGAGGGAAGTGCTGCCAACCATCCAAACAGATGAGTTTGAAAAATGTTTCTAAGAATGGAATCACAGATTTGACAAATGTATTAAGAGTAATGGGGAGTACTTTGAAGGTGATAAGGTTGTTTTGTAAAAAAAAAATAAAATAAAAATTTAAATACATAGCTTTGGAAAAAATATTCCGGGGTTTTTTTGGGTACCCCCTCATGCATGCCTTTATCACCTCCTAGAGGCAAGAATGAGAGAAGTCGCTCTGAGTTTTGAGAGCTGGATTGGCACTCAGAGCTAAGTCTTTGTGTTAGGCCGGTTGATAAGAGAAACAAATCCAGTGTATATATGTTTATTAAACAGCTTTATATCAAGTAGTAATTATATATCAAGAGGTTCCAGTTCATTCCAACTCAAGTCCATAAGCCCTATACTAGTCCATATATAACTCTTCAGACTCACGCAGCCATATGCAATGATGCAGAATGCAGGAATACCACAGGCCAGTGGGTGCAAAATTCCATGGATGTACTGGCAGTGTATGCATTTCCAGGGCTCTGGCAGGTCTCAGGGGGATCGGAAGCAGGAAGGTGAAGGCAGAGAGGGGGAGGTTCCAAGGTTACTCCTTATGAGAAGACCATCCCCATAAGGAGTCTCCATCCCTACACTTTTATATTTTCAAGTTGACATGAAATTATATATAAGAAGCATAGTCTTGGTGTCAAACTTGAACAATTTCACGGAACATCGACTCCAGACCAGGCCACTCTGTGACCACAATGGATCTAGACAAGACCACTTCATACTCAAGTGTGAATAGAGACAGAAGCATGTCCAAGCCACAAAAATAACCAAAGCATCCCCTGTACTAGTAACGCAAGTGATGGCTGCCCTTAGCCATTTAAGGCTTTGCTTATTCCTGCTCCTTTAAAATTAGGTTAGATACCTAAGCACAGAATGCCACATATTCTGAAAACATCCAGTCCCACGCGAGCCTTGCTTCTCTGTATCACCCAACACAAAAACTTATCAAACAAATCCTAATGCGGTCCTTTTTCTTTTCTTTTTTTTTAAAATCACTTTATTGGGGGTTCATACAACACTTATCGCAATCCATACATCCATCAATTGTGTAAAGCACATTCGTTGCCCTCATCATTCTCAGAACACTTGCTCTCCACCCAAGCCCCTGGCATCAGCCCATTTCCCCCCTCTTACAGCTCTTATAGCATCAGTTGTTTCAAGCACATTTGAAGATATTTCACCGTCATCATTTTCAAAATATTTTCTTTCTACTTCAGCCCTTGGCATCAGCTCCTCCATTTACCCCGGACCCCCACCTTCGTGACCCCTCAATAAATTATAAATTATTATTATTTTCATATCTTACACCATCTGCTGTCTCCTTTCACCCACGATTCTGTTGCTCATCCCCGTGGGGGTTGGGGGGTTGGGGTGGCAGTGTAATACGTCGATCATTTCAATTTACCCCTGACACCACCTTCCCCCTACCTTCATACTATCCCTACTCTCATTATTGTTCCTGATGAGTTTATCTCTCCTAGATTCTTGGTGTCAAAAGCACTCATCTGTACCAGTGCACAGGCTCTGGCCTAGCCAGATTTGTAAGGTAGAACTGAAGTCATGATAGTGGTGGAGAGGAAGCATTCAAGAACTAGAGGAATGTTGTGTGTTTCATCAGTGCTATACTACACCCTGGCTGATTTGCCCCTTCCTCGTGACCCTTCGATGAGGGGATGTCTAATTGTCTACAGATGGGCTTTGGGTTTCCACTCTGACCCCATCACTTGCACCAATATATTTGTTTGTTTTGGGTCTTCTGATGCCTAATAATTGATCCCATCAACACCTCGTGATCACATGAGTTGGTGTGCTTCTTCTATGTGGGCTTTGTTGCTTCACTGCTAAACGGCCTCTTGTTTTAACTTCAAGCCTTTAAGACCCCAGACATTTTATCTATTGATAGCCAAGCACCATCAGCTTTCTTCACCACATTTGCTTATGCACCCATTTTGGCTACAGTGATCGTGTCCAGAAGGTATGCATCACAGAATGCCAGGTTATTAGAACAAAGTGTTCTTGCATTGAGGAAGGACTTGAGTAGAGTCCCAATATCCATCTGCTACCTTGATATATAAATATATGTGCATAAACCTATATCCCTGTCATTATATATTAATATATGTACATATAGACATACCTATATTTAAACCTCTAGAAATGTCTTTTGTCTCCTAGTTCTTTCCTCTATTTACTTTTACTTTCCTCCCATCCCACTATCATGTTTGACCTTCATTCTGCTTTCAGTAATTCCTCTCAGCTACATTGCACTTGATCAAACCCCACCAGGCATTCTACACCCTCCTTGCCATCAATTTTAGATCTCTTGTTGTTCCCTTCTCCCTGGGTTTGTTGTCTCCTCACTCCCTTGTCCCCAGCTCCCCCACTCCCCTGACCCCCAGAGCCGTGATCCCATTATTTTCTCCTTGGGATTATTTATCTAGCCCATGTTATATAGACAGACATGGAAAAAGAAGAAAGAAAGAGGGGAAAAAAGGACCTATAAATGGTTCCAGATAGATTCTGATGAGGTGCCAAGCCCTGCCCTCCAAGTCTGAAGTCTATTTTCCGATTCCTTGGGGACTTCATCACTTTGCTCCCCTTGCTGCTTTGTTGTGCTCCCTTGGTGTTTTGTCCGTGTGTGTGTGTGTGTGTGTGTGTGTGTGTGTGTGTGTGTGTGTGTGTGAAAGAGAGGGAGAGACTTGCACAATTCCCACACTGTCTCCAGCGCTGTTCCATGCAGTGCTGTGGGTCAGTGAGGGGTCATTATGTCTCATGGTGGGGCCAGCCCTACGGTCCTCTCAGTGCATTGGCTGCTCTGAGCAGGAGTGTCATCCACAGGGATTGGTGGACCAGGATATGGTCCTCTCTCTTCCCTCTTAGTTTGCTCCTGTGTGGTCTGGGCAAATATGCCACTCTCCCTGGACTGTGTCTTCAGTGCTGGCCTCTGTAGTGCAATCTTCTGGGGAGAGGGTCGACAGATGGAACTGAGGCTGGCCCTGCAGACCTCTCTGTGAGTTCTTGACTTCCTGTCAGTATGTTGCCCTCAAGCCTTGGCAAACCTCTCTCCCTTTCCTGTGGAGACATAAACAATACCCTCCCCGTGGGTGGGTTAGTGCCATGTCCCTCCACTATCCATGTCCTTTTTTCTTTTCCCCTCCCTTTTAGTTGGCTGCCATATGGATCCCTGGGTTGGGTCTGACCCCTGCCAGAGTGCCTAGGCCTCGCCCTACGAAGTAAACCAAGCACAAAAGGACAAGTACAACATGAATCCACTGATGTAAGCTCAAAAAGCACAAGGGCCATAGGGGGAAAGCTTCTAAATGCATACATTCCTGGGGCTAGGTTAACAAGGTCTTATGAAAATGCCTCACTATTCCCTAAAGGTTTCATTTGCAATCCAATAAACCGACTGTCTTTAAGTCCATTCTGACTCATAGCAACCCTACGGGGCGTAGTGGAACCGCCCATAGAATTTCTGCAGCAGCAGATCTTTACTGCAGTATATTACTGCATCAGTTTTCTGTCGAGCAGTAGGAGGGTTTGAACCACTAACCTTTCAATTAGCAGCCCAACACTTAATTCACTGGACCCCCAGGACTACCTCCCCCTGCTACAGCAAGTAATAAACCAGACGTGCTTAATAACAGGCTGTTCCTTCTGGTCTTTTACTAGACATCATTGACAATGGGATTTCGTGATGGAATGTTTGTACACACACATCAATACACAAAGGAAAGTAAAAAAATGCAGTTACTAGGATTCTACGGAATCCCCTATGCTAATTAGTTTTGATCCTGGTCCAAAACAAGTATTGAATTTGGAAGTCATCGATAGAAGCAATAATAACAATTTGACAAAGTATTTTTTGTCTATTAAATACAAGATAAAACAGGGTTTGTCCCTTGTATGCCATTTTTATTGGAATTTTTCTAGTAATTCAATTTCATGATTTCTTAAATAGGGATTAGATTTAAATAACTTCTAAGTTATACTTTCTTCTGTTTTCTTGTTGAGGACAGAGGAAACTAGCATACTTTGAGCCTTGACCTATGGTCAAGTCCTCACTTGTAATTGTGCAAACTTAAGAACTACGAAACAACTTAAATTAAATATTAGAAAGTATCCCACCACAAAATCTATAGCACACACACAGATACTAGGCCTGAATGTTTTTGTGGGTGAATTTTTTAAGGAATTCATGATGGAATGTTGTACACACATCAATACACAAAGGAAAGTTTAAAAAAATGCAGTTACTGGGATTCCAGTCCCCACAGGAATGGGCTCATTCTAAAGAAAACATGTTTAAGCACGGCCTGTGTTCAGAAGTGCAGACACGTTCCCTCAGGAGCACATCTACCTTTGTCTCATTAGGGGGTCCTCAAAATAAATATCTGATGACAGCAGAGGCTTTCAAGAATATCTACGGGGCCGGTACGATCCAATCAGAGAGGTTGCCTCAGAGGTCATGATGACCACTTTGGGAGCCCAAAGGGATAGTTCTGATAGATTTTCTCCCAGAAGATGGAACAATCACAGGGAATTATTATGAAGAAGCATTTAAGAAAATAAAAACCGCATTGATGAGAAAGAGGCCAGGAAATTGGTGCCAAGGAATGTTTCCATCAAGACGATGCATCTGCTCCATCTCCCAGGGTAGCAAGGGCTGTCCTAGGAGACTCTGTTGAAACTTCACCCCATCCACGGTCTAGCGCTGATCTCGCCACCTCAGACTTCTTTTCATTACGCAAACTCAAAGAACACTTAAAAGGAGCACAATTTGAGTCCCCCAGGGACGCCAAAAGTCCCACTGCAATTCAGTGGAAATCAAAAACACAGACTTTCTCAAGGAAGGATTAAAAAGATGCAAACACCACTCCTAGAAGTGTACAGGTCTAAATGGAGGCCATGTCAAGAAACAACAGCTTCCCCTTTTATTGAATAAAGATTCCATGATTTTGCAGCAAAACTTTTACTTACCCTCAAATAAATATACATGTTGGTATATACTGTATATACTCAAATATAAGCCGACCCGAATACCAGCCTAGGCACCTGATTTTGTCACAAAAACTGCGTTTAAAAATGTGCTGAAAAACTCGGCTTATACAGAAATATAATATATATGATTATATATATATAATTTAGAGTAGAATAAAACAAGCCATGCAACCTAACTAATAGTTAGTAGCAGACATAGCAGAACAAAACCACGATGCTGTTAACTGACAACCATTTCACAACAGAGTGACATGCTGCTCCGTCATACCCCATCTTCATATCAGTTGCACATCAGACAGTAGTGATCTGTAGCTTTCATGAGATAGGCTGGCAGGGAATCGAATCCGTGCTTCCTTCGTGGAAGGCAGGAATTCTGTCACAGGGTTGTCACAGTCCCTAAGCGCCCTATGCTTTCAATAGGGTCAACAATATCAAAAGCATAATTAAATCATTAAGTTCTTACTTTATCACCTGTCTCATGCAGAACCTCTGCATGGATCAAGAGGCAGTTATGTGAACAAAACAAAACCTCATGGCTCAAAATCAGGAAAGGCATGCTCAATCTATGGGTTAACCAGGGTTCTCAAGAGAAGCAAAACCAGGACACTTATGAATACATACATATATAAATTATATAATATATATTATAAAGCACATAGGAATATAACAGCTAATTAGTCCACACAGCAGTACAGAGGGCTCAGTTCAACTCACTTCCACGGAACAGTGAGTATGCTGGAAGTCCTTCAACTCACCAGGGCTGCTGGGTCCAAGGTCAAGGAAGGAGACAGGTGAGTCTTCTGTAGGACAATGCAGTCAGAATCTGCCCACAGACAGCAAACAGCATGGCAGGTCACCAACAGTCAGCAGCTCAGGAGTTAAGCTTAATTTGGCTTGTCCCACAGGTAGTGTAGCTCACAAGTTGAGATAGAGAACTAGCTAAAGCAGCCATATGCTGGTCCAGTCACCAGAGAGCAAGAGAGAGGGTGAGCCTTGCTGAGCCATTTATCTCTTTGCCCTCCAATCAAACTGCGACCTGATTAACCGCACATGTTCCTATTGGCCAGGTTGGCACAATAAACCTACCTATCACAATAGGTATGCTAATCAAGTTGCCAGAAAAGCTGGATTCTTTGAAGAGGAATGAGGCACAGGTTTGGAGGAAGGCTTATTAACAACCTTAGAAGACAAAACCTTGCTTGCTGCAAGTGAGGAGGACTTAAAACACTTGCTGATAAAGACTAAGGACTAGAGCTTTCAATGTGCATTATAAATTAATGTAAAGAAAACAAAAATCCTCACAACTAGACCAATAGGTCACATTACGATGGACAAATTAAAGACTGACATTGTCAAAGACTTCATCTTGCTTGGATCCAATCAATGTTCATGGAAACAACAGTCAGGAGATCAAATGACACATTGCATTGGGTAAATCTGTGTCACAAGACCTCTTCAAGTGTTAAAAACCAAGGAGGTTACTATAAGGACTAAGGTGTGCCTGGCCCACGCCATGGTATATTTAATTGCCTCATACACGTGTAAAATTTGGACATTGAATAAGAAAGACAAAGAAAAATCTATGCGTTTGAATGACTGTGCTGGTGAGGAATGTGGAAAGTACCCGGACTGCCAAAAGTGCATCTATCTTGGAAGAAATACACCCAAAATACTTCGGAGAAGCTAGGGTGGCAAGACTTTGTCTCCTGAATTCTCGACGTTATCAGGAGAGATCAATCCCTGGAAAAGGACAGCATGCTTGGAAAAGAAGCAGGGCAGAGGGAGGAAGGAAGCCCCTCATCAAGATGGACTGGCACCAAGGCTGCAGTCAGTGGTGAGGGACTCAAACATAAGAACAAGTGAGAGGATGGCGCAGGACTGGGCAGGGTTTGTTCTGCTGTACGTAGGGTGGCTATGAGATGCTCAGCAATTCCAATCCACCAGCTGCTCTGAGAGAGAAAGATCTGGCTATCTGCTCCCATACAGAGTTACAGTTTTATGAAAAACCCGGTCCTTTGTAGAGTCACTATGGAGTGAAATCAACTCAGTGACAGTGTTTACCACCTGCTTCTGACAGCAATTATAAATCAGTAACTGGCTTCCATATTCTAGATGCTTGCGTTTCAATAACTAGAGACACTGTGACTGGACCTAAGCATTTAATACAAAGTGCTTCTGGACCTAAAATCTAAAGGCCTTTAGTCTATGAAAGGTTTATATAGCCTGAAGTCGGAGCTCAAATTCAAGCTTGATCCTGGATGTAAATCCAGATGCTATCGCAGTCTTTGACAAACTTCTCACCACCAACGGCAGAAGGACTAGCATAGAAACCACGTCAGACCTCCTCCAGCTACAGAAGGGGCAAGGAGCATCCAACCCCTGCCCAAGGATGAATCCTGTGAGGCAGAAGTCAGATGCCTCCATGCCCCATCCTTCTTGACTTTATGCGGACACCAACTGTATTCTTATTTTTATAATGAGTTTAATACACTGTTGCAGTGGACGCCCGGAACTCACAGTCAATATTCAGGATCCTGGGCTTTTATTAGGGAAGATAACAGATTGCGAAATAGTAAGGATGCAGTTCTTTCAGCTGCAGCCTCTCTTTTCAGTCGAGTTGCCAGGCATGTCTCTCTCTGGTCCTCTGCATCTCAGCCACAAGGCTTTGCGAGTCAGCCTCCTATATCTGGTTCTTGACCCTGCCCCTCCATCATCTCTCCACATAGGGAGCTCAGACTTACCTCACCATTGGTTCTTCTTTCTAGCCGTTCATGGGATTCTCTGCTCCTTATTTCTCAAATGGTTGAGAGTTTCACATGCCATATTTGCATGGCCCCACCCACCCATTCAATTATTGGGAGTTACAAAGATGATGGACACAAAAAGAATTCCAAGTAATTTCATTTCACTGCAACTGGTAAAGTGACTAGGGCAATTATGGAAAAGAAGCAAGAGGCAGTCAGCCCTCAGGCAGGGCAGGTTAACTAGTGCTCGCTGGGAAGACCAGAGACCTTGACCTAAGCTGGTCCTTTTCAGAACAAAGGCTAATAGATGAAGGGCAAGTAGTCCTTTTGCCTTCCCATTTCTAGCTTTTAGAACTATTACTGCTACAACCTTAGATCAATGTCTTTTCAAAAAATAGTCCTGCCATTTCTACAGTATTTAGCATTATCTATGGAAGGATGGCACTTCTATTGCTTTTAACTTATATATTATCAGTTGTATCATGTTCATTGGACTTAGGTAGACATTATTCTGTTTTCTCTTTTCTCTGCGTGTGAATAAAATTTCTTTTTCTTTACTCTATCACTTACTGGTAATTTTACCCTAGGACAAAAAAGAGATCTGTCTTTGACTGTTCACTTGCTATGCCAGGCACCGCTGTAATGATTGCCTACGCACAATTTCTTCCTGGGATCCATGTGAGATGTTGTTGGTTACCATCAGTACCATTGAGTTGATTCTGATCCACGGAGACCTCCTGTGTGCAGAGTCAAACTGCTCCAGAGGATTTTCAGGGCAGTGATCTTTCAAAAGCAGATCACCAGGCCTGTCCTCAAAGGCAGCTCTGGATGGTTTCAAACCAGCACCACAAGCAGTCAAGAGCTAAATCCTGCGCCCCACTCTGGGGCTCCTCTGTATGAAAAAGATCGTATCATCCTCACGTTACAGTTGAAGTCCGGAGAAACTAAGAGGGTTTGTTTAGACATAAAGATAAAGGAATGGGCAGTCCAGAAATTCAAAGTCAGGCTGAAGGGCTGACAGGGTTGAATGGACATGGGCAGTCTGGGCATTCAAAGTAAGGCACGTGTTTAACCAGGAGGATGTGCAGTCACGAACCACTGGCCAGCACACTCTGTGTCCCATGCATTTCTGGGTTCATTCCGTGTTGCTATTGTTTTGGCAGCTGGACGGGACTTTAGAGATTATCTTGCCCAATGAACCCTCCTTATTTTACCTATAAGAAAAGCTGGGGCTCATAAGCTTGAGTGCCATAATTAGACGTGGCAGAAATGTAGCTCACTTTATCTTAATTAAAAATGTTTTTATTGGTATATAATTTATATGTCATGCAATTCAGTAGTTCAATCATGATAAGAAAAGTTGTACCATCACCACCACAATCCACTTTAGAACATTTTCTTCTTTCTCACACTCATTGTTGTTAGCCCCCCCAATTCCCTCCACCTCCTCTATCACCTCCCTAGGTAACTACTGATCCAGTTACTGACTCTACAGATTTACCGAAGACTTTTCTGATATTTAATGATGTTCATCAACTATCCATACTATTTTCTTGATCCTGAAGTCGAAGTTGATGACTTACAAATAAACCATTTCAGTTCATTGATGTGGAGGCCAATAAGAATTCTGTTGTTCATGTAGAAATCCAGGCATTTGAAAGATTTTCTCACCAAGATTGGTTTATTATATTTATAATTTATAGAAAACAATAAAATAATAAAAAACAAAGCACCTTAAACCACAGTGCCTTCCAAGCCATGCGGGGTGTTTGCCTAGATAATAGTCACCATCATAAACGCCACAACAATGTGAACTAACTGGTTTTGCAGGTGTGGGGGTGGGGGAAAGCAGGCTCATCCTCTGTGAACGTTCACCACCAAATATATAAAATCCAAAATAGCCCTAAATGAGGATGTGAATTACCACCTGCCATGCTCAAGCATCCTCATTCAGGCAGACCAAGAGCAAGAGACCACCTGGCCTGCCCTCCCAGCAAGCTAATCCTCCCTCATTAACAAAAGTGAAGTTTAGGGGACACAGAGTCAGTCATTGAGATACAACTGAGACAGGCATATCCATGAGCTCTAGTTATCAATATCCAATTTCCACATCGTGATGAACAATAAACTCCACAGGGGCTTGCTCGTCTTTGTGCTTCCAGTACTGAGCATGGCCCTGGAGCACAGTTGGTGGGGAACACATGCCTTTGGAATGTACTAGCTAGAACAGTGCGGAAATCAAGGAATCAGTGGATGCGTCTGGAATTGAAGGTAAAGGACAGGATGGTCCCGAAGTAGCATCTTTCTACTGTGGCTACAGACAAAGCCTACAGGTAAAGGCTAGGCTATATTAGTTCATCTCAAACTGAATATAACCAGAGCTGATGAAAAATGATGAGAAGACTTTCCGATTGTATTAACAGGAATAGGGTGCTCAGAACAGAGGAGGTCAGTAAAGGAGTCCTCACTCCTTTATGTGCCAAGAGAGACTTCCAGCTGTTTGCTCTATCCCTCCATCCTGTCTTCCACCTATCAAAACCCTTTTCCTTCCACCCTGCAGCTCTCCATTATCCTTCAGAACGTTTCTTGTTTCCCTAACACCAGTCTCCACACTTCCCATTGATTTCCACTTCCTCCTGAACTCGTTACAATGTTAGCCTACTCATCCTTTTCCTCTCCTTTAGTTCTTTACGTACATATCATTCTGTACATATCATTCTGTACATATCATTCTTTCTCAGTAGAAGCCAAAGTGCCTAGCACTGCTTAAGTGACACTCCTTCATTCTATTTGTCACCTTTGTACCCATGTGTATTCCATGCTCTATTACTCCTCTATGAAGCCGTAGGTTGAGATTTAAAGGGTAGTGAGCAAGCCCTGACATTTATTTTAAAATCACACACTGCACCTAACAGGTTGTGCTAGACAAACACCAAACGTTTGTCGGATTGGTGGCGGAGACATCTACAAGCCACAACAAGAGAAAATGGACATACGAGAAGACACAAAAGTAGGCACTTCAAGATAAGAGTAAGTCATTGTCATTGTGAACTATATCCTTTACCATGTATCTATGCGGACAGATTTTCTAATTACATGTCTTCATGTAACCTGCTCAGTAGAAGAATTAAGCAACTAAGGATATAAACAGATAACTCCCAGAAGAGGAAATACAAATGAGATATAAACGAAGGCAAGGAAGATGCCATTTCTAAAAGGGAAGCTGAAGAAAAAGGAGAACATCATTATTTGCCTAACGTATCAGCAAAAACTAAAGAGACAAACAGTATTTAGTGCCACCAGGGTTGAAATGTAAAATTGAGAGGGCACTTGACAATACTAGGAGCCCTGAAGGCATAGTGGGTATGTGTTGGGCTGCTAACTTCAAGGTCAGCAGTTCAAAACCACTAGCCGCTCCTCAGGAAAAATATGTGATTTTCTACTCCTGTAGAGACTTGCGATCTTGGAAACTCACAGAGGCAGTTCTACCCTCTAGGCTTACTCGATAGGGTGACTATGAGTGGGAATCGACTTAATGGCAGTGAGTTTTCATTTTTGTTTTTACATATAAAAAACTTGTTAAGACAAGTTCTTGAACTAAATAATCCCCCTTCTAAGAATCGTGTGTGTGTGGGGGGGAATGGGGGTGTCTGGTTTCTTTCTTTTTTAATTGTTGTTTTTTGTTTTGTTTCGTTTTCTTAAATCATTTTATTGGGGCTCTTACAGCTCTTATCACAAACCATCCATCCATCCATTGGGTCAAGCACATTTGTACATTTGTTGCCATCATCATTTTCAAAACATTTTGTTTCTACTTGAGCCCTTGGTATGAGCTCATTTTTTCTCCCCCTCCCCCACCCTCAAAAACCCTTGATAATTTATAAATTATTATTTTTTACATCTTACACTGACCGCTGTCTCCCTTCACCCACTTTTCTGTTGTACTTGCCCCTGGGAGGGGGTTATATGTTGATCACTGTGCTCAGTTCCCCCTTTATACTCCCACCTTCTCTTTCCCCTCCTAGTATTGCTATTCTCATTATTGGTCTTGAGGAGTCTCATTATCTGTGCTGGATTCCCTGTGAGAATCTACTTTTTAGAACTACTTTTCCCACATTGCAATGATGTCCATGATGCCACTAAGATTACATAAGTAAAACACAAAGAGAACACCAAATATAAATCAAAAGTGAGATATGTAAGAAAATTACCTCCATACTATGGGCTGTTACATAGTCATCAAAAGGAATAAAGCATGTCCACCAACTTTGTGAAGCCCTCTTGCATGTGGATTTGTAAAAACTATTATTCTGTGTTCATATAAAGACACATGGTGCAAACAATCAAAAGCCTGGGGGAAATACCCAACTGCTACCTACAGTTCCCTCATCTAGGGAAGCGAAACACAAACGGCTTTTCCTCTTTTACTTCCAACACTTCGGTGTATAGTTGGATTTTTTTTCAAGATAAGTGTAATACTTTTAATAATACTCTTGTTGAAAAAATACAATCAATAAAAATAGATATTAGCAGAAACACTGGTGGCAACTTGAAGAGCTACATGCATGAGCAATCTATTTTAAGTATTCTTAAGAACTGGATGTTCACAAAATTACGCATATGTATTTGGGCCATTACAGGAACCTGAAACCCAGTATGACAGCACAGAGCAGTCATTTCCTTATCAAAGATAAGGTCTAAGAAAGGAACTAAAAGCAAAATAATTTATCGAAAACTTTATTTCAAATAAATTGACCATCTAAACATAGGACTCTCAGGAACGATGCACTTGACAACTCAGCTTGATGGGCGAGTTATGCCAAGGAGTACAAGCTCCAATGGCATAGGGACGGGCAAGTCAGAGCCACCAGTGAGGTTGGCTGGGAGTAAGAGCATAAGAACCAGAAGAAAGCAATGTCCCGGACTACTGAGAGAGAGAGAGAGAGAGAGAGAGAGAGAGAGAGAGAGAGAGAGAATGGACCACCCAAGGAGAGTCGTTGTTGCACAATTCCAGCTGGTGGGGAGAATGGATCTGGTTACTAAATCTTTCCAGAGAAGGCAGACTTGATATCAATGCTCCCAAATTTGTCTCTCTCCCCTCCTTCTCTGAGTGGGCATCTCGAGAAGCCCAGGAACAGGAGTAGCACATTCAGTGCTTGCCTGGGAAGGAGACGTAAAAGTCAAGGGGAGAGGGAGAAGGAGCAAGAGGAAGTAAGTGGAGGTCACAAATGCTGATAACATACCATCCTTTCTTTCGTCCTCAGAACACTGGGAATTCTCACAGATCATTTATTTGGGGAAAGTCTTTAGAAAACTATGTGGCCATTGATAATGATGGCATTTTCTTGGAAGAGGGAGGTTGCTACCTGGCTATACTTCCCCCTGCAAGGTATCTCTTTTGAGATCAAAATTCAAAACAAATAAATAAAACACTCCCCTACCACAGAGTTGATTCTGACTCATAGTGACCCTCTATGAAGATTCCCAGACTCTAGGTCCTTAGAGGAATTGATGGCCTCTTCTTAATCCCTCGGAGAAACTGGCGGGGTCTCTCAAAATGTGTACATGAGCCGATGCTAAAAGGACCAAAAAGCAAACTCGCTGCCATGGAGTGGATGCTGACTCATAGTGACCCTATAGGACAGGGTTGGGCTGTCCCGTGAGTTTCCATGACAAGAGATCTCTTTTTTATCTCAAGGAGATAAGTTTTCATTGTTCTCTCTTCTAATTTTCTGTGTAACTCTGTGTAACACTCTCCAGAATTTGTAGTCAGTATAGCATTACTGAGTCAAACCCCACTCAATAGAAGTGAGTGATTTCCATGCTACCTACTATGCATATTATTTCTGCTAAAGTTAGCCCACTATTACAATTTTGTTCTCTCTTTTATATTGATACAGAGGGGTTTTTAACTGACTGGGTGGTTTTATTCCCTAAGCAGCAGTTTCATCTGGTGAAATTTAATTAACTGTGTTTCTTATTCCCACTCTCCATCCAGTTCAGGTGATAAGCAAAGAGCATTACTTCTGAGTGAGCACACTCTGATGCAACAAACATCCAGTAGTGCTTAGTGACCAATCATGACCTAAGTAGATGTTGATAGATGTTATTTGTTTATGCTACTTTGATTATCGCCGTATGGAAACTGCGTAAGAGATTTAGCAGGAACAGAAGGACAGTACTATAACTTAGCTTCTTGGCTGTGAATTTTTTGGACACCTTTTGGCCTCGTGCTCATGCTCATGCCCACTCACTGTCCTCCCACGGGTGGTTTGTTATTGTCTCTGCCTTGTCTTTGTCCTGCTTCCGTGTTAATAAATTCATCTCTGTAAACTATATTTAATTTGGGGCCCTTCCCCCCTATAATTTTATTAATGCAAATTGGACCTACCCATTCCCACCCAGGGGACAAAAACAAGATACCAAAGAAGAGCAGAATGTGAGAGCATCTCCATCAAGGTCAGTCCCAGGTGAAATTGCCTTGTTCTCCACATCCTTATTTCACTTCTGGGGAAAGCTCTTACTTCAGAGCAGATGGTTGTGAAAGAAATACAACGAACCTTAAAGGAAGTGCTAGATGTGGGCTGACAAAAAGAATGGCGGGCACGGCAGAGAGAAGACAATATGCAAATATCAGGAGGTCAGACAGCCCACGCCTCATTTAAAGGCAGCGAAAGGCTGCTCTGATTAGTCTTCTCCAGGGGAAGGTCCGGCAGCACAAAGGCTGGAAAGACAGGTTGAGTCTGGATGGTGCAATGTTTGAAAAGTACATCAGGTAAGCACCAGGACAATTTGTCCCTAAGCAAGATCCCACAAGGAATTGGAGAAACCAAACGCCAAATATGTTGTTCCGGCTTTAGCAGCTGATAGATGCTGGTGAATATTTTTGCAGCTTGGTTGGTTGAATCCATCATGGTCATCTTAGTTAATTTTGTTCCAGTTCAGCCATGTCCTTCTTGATAGACTGTGTGAGATCAGAAAGTATCTCTCGGAACACATTTTTGGGAACTTCACTCCCATCTTGTGGCCTTTCTACTATGAACCACATGGCCCCACAATACAACTTTTAGAGCATCGCAGGTGTGGGGTCCAAAGTTATTTTGTATATACTGGAAGCTTTGGTCTTCCACATCAGCTGAGGGGTCCCATCCAAACCAGTGTGCAATCTTGGTTGGTCTCCCACATCTGTCATAAGTTGCTACTTGCACTTCAGTGTTCTGAGCAGACTCAAAATTCATACTGGGAAACACTGCAAGTCAAGACAAGTGAGTACTCTGGACTCCCAAGACTTAGAGAGACTCTGGCAAAAACTGTCCTTAAACAGGTTTTTCCACACGAACGAGGGCAGCAGATACCACAGGGAGATGGGCTAGGGCAGGCTTGGGTGCACAGAGCCTAGGGGACATACCATACTTTCATACCTCTGTCCTCTTTCCCTTCCACTTCACTCATTTCTCAACGCATGGGACATGTCTTTACCCAGAAATATAAGGGTTAGTTGGAACATATTACTATAAAATTATAGAGTCTGTTATTAAACAAAAATAGAAAACTGTAAAGCTATTAGCTCTCAACATATCTTCCATCTAAGTCAACACACTTGTAAAGGTAGTGACTTCATCTCGCTCGTCTTTCTGCCAAGAATTCTGAGCTCTCTGATTTACACCACATCAAATGGCAGTTTGGGCATCCTGAAGGAACCCAAACCGTGTTCTTCTACACAATTCTTTGAGTTTAAGAAGCCAAAGTAAGAAGCCTGGAGACAAGATCAGGGCTGGCTGAAGGATGGGGTGAGGTTTTCCGACATAGTTCTCATAGGGAAACCTTTGCAGCCCTTCCATTACAGTTGCGTTATCCTGCTGGGCGTGCAGGTGGGGGCAGGATCCTCATCACAACTTTCCTGGCCTTTTTCTTTTTTTAAACATGTTATTGGAAGCTCTTACATGTATCATAACATTCCATCAATCACATAAAACAGTATTGTACAACTGCTACCACAGTCGGTTTCAAAACATTTTCTTTCTTTTTTTACATAGATGGAATATAATATTTTAAAAATACCATTAAACAATGTATTATTTAAGGTTAAGAATACTATGAGGGTTTTTTTAATTGTAGAAAAAATGAATTAAAATATAATGGCATCTTCCCACTTCTTTTTAAAAAAATCATTTTATTAGGGACTCATACACCACCCATCTCGATCCATACATACATCAATTGTGTAAAGCACATTTGTACATTCGTTGCCCTCATCATTCTCAAAACTTTTGCTCTCCACCCAAGCCCCTAGAATCAGGTCCTCATTTTTTACCCTCCCTCCCCACTCCCCCCTCCCTCAGGAACCCCTGATAATTTATAAATTATTATTTTGTCATATCTGGCTCTGTCCCACGTCTCCCTTCCCCCACTTTTCTGTTGTATATCCCCCAGGGAGGAGGTCTCATCAATGCAGTTTTCAATTTTCTCCTTTTAAAAAAAGAATAAACCCTGTGATCATCCTGTGTCCTTTGAGAAAACCACGACTGCTGCCTTGGGATTCCTAAAGACAGTCCCTGTCCCCTTTCTGAGTGGAATGAGCTAGCCCAGCAGATCCCAGAGGAAGGCACTGTTCTGATTAGGCCTGGCTCTATGCATCACATTGGTGAATACAGGACTCATCCCTGTTTATGACGTGCTCCATATAGTTGTCTTCATTCGTTTTGATCCTGCTTTAAAGGGTCGATAGAAAATCAGCTCTATGAACTCACTTTAGGCAAGGTATTTGGCACCCAGGCAGCTACGGCCAAGATGCTCACTTACAATGAAATACGCTGACCCGTATGCAGTTTCAACTTCAAGAGCTATCACTGCAATGCAAACTCTTACTCGAGTCCTCTCCCACTAGCCTCTGGACGTCTGCCACAAGTTTTTCATTCGTCGATATTGATGGTCTTTCTGCTCTTGACTCACATTTCATGTCTTCCTGACATTCTTTAAGACGCTCAATCTGCCTAGAAACTGTTAGTTTATGTTTGCCTCTATGCCTGGAAGGGGTTGGAAAGTTTCTATGGTTTGGGAAGATACCTACTTGAGTTTTGTTAAAATTTTCCTATTATCCCTGATCTTAAAATCATTTTCCCTCCCCATGGTACAAAGAATATTCTTTTTTTTTTATAGGTACCATAAAGAGACTGAAGCAAATGCACTGCAGAGATAACTTTTCTGCAGCCATCTATAGATCACAGAGACATGCTTAAACACAGGGAATATATCTGGGAGTGTATGAACCAGAACCTTAGTAGCAATAGTTTCGGACTTAGCCTTGTACAGGGAAACTGTGAGACGATAAGGTTCAATTTAGGGTGATGGAGAGGGTGGGTGTTTTAGGTATAAGCTTAAGCAATGAATGTGTAGAGTCCGGGCTAAATGCGGGGCCCATACACCTGAAGTGCAGTTGCCATTCTTCTACCAGCAGGGACAAGCATGCTGGTGTGATGCTGAAAGTTTTCAGTGCAGTTTCCAGACTAAGACAGATGAGGAAGAAAGGATAGTGATCCACTTAAAAAATTATCGGTAAATATATTTATATATGATTGATGGGAAATTGATCTATGTGTATATATTTATAGGTTTAGTATTAAGGTAGCAGATGGACATTGGGCCTCCACTCAAGTACTCCCTCAATGCAGGAACACTTTGTTCTATTAAACTGGCTGGCATTCCATGATGTTCACCTTCCCGACATGATCGCTGAAGACAAAGATGGTGCATAAGCAAATGTGGTGAAGAAAGGTGATGGACCCCTGCTATCAAAAGATATAGCATCTGGGGTCTTAAAGGCTTGAAGATAAACAAGAGATGGAATCAGGTATCAGGCATCAAAGAACCAAAAATCATGTCATTGTGAATGAGGGGGAGTGCAGAATGGGGACCCAAAGCCCATCTGTAGTCAACTAGACATTCCCTTACAGAAGGGTAACGGGGATGAGACAAGCCAGTCAGGGTGCAATATGGCAATGATGAAACATACAAGTTTCTTCTAGTACTTTGATACTTTCTCCCTTTACTATCATAATTCCAATTTGACCTTACAAAACCAACTAGACCAGAAGATGTACACTGATACAGATAAGAACTGGAAACACAAAGAATCCAGGGCAGATCAATCCCTCAGGACCAATAAAGAGAGTAGCAATACCAGGAGGGTGGAGGGAAAGTGGGGTAGAAAGGGGGAACCAATCACAAGGATCTACATATAACGCCCCTCCCTGGGGGGCAGCAGACAACAGAAAAGTGGGTGAAGGAAGACATTAGATGTAAGATGTAAAATGACAAAATAATAATAATTTGTAAATTATCAAGGGTTCATGAGGGACAGAAGGTAGGAGAGGGAGGGGAAAAATGAGCTGATACCAAGGGCTCAAGTAGAAAGCAAATGTTTTGAGAATGATGATGGCAACAAATGTACAAATGTGCTTGTGATAAATGAGTTGTATGACTCCCTAATAAAATGATTTAAAAATATTATCCAATTAAAACTTAATGCAGTTGTTCTCAACTTGTGGATTGTGACCCCCCTTTGAGGGTTGAACAACCCTTTCACAGGGTTACCAAATTCATAACAGTAGCAAAATTACAGTTAGGAAGTAGCAATGAAAATAATTTTATGGTAGGGGGCTCACCAGAACAGGAAGAACTGCTTTAAAGGGTCGGGGCATTAGGAAGGTTGAGAACCACTTACCTAATGGATCAGAACCGTCCCATCTTGTTGTTGAGGAGGATGACCTCATGCTGCACCCATGGGGTAGCCATGCTGGAGTTGCTGGCAGAGGTCAGAGGACTGGGTGGCACACAACACCAATAAGTAAGGAAGCTGCAGAAGAGAGCGGCCATCAAGAAGGCGAGCTAATTAAGGCAAGCGAGACCTGGTGGTATACTGGTTATGTTTTGGGCTGCAAGGTGAGCAGTTCAAAACCACTCGCTGCTTCATGGGACAAACAAGAGGCTTTGGAGATAATAGTTTCAGAAACCCACAAGGGCAGTTCTACCCTGTTCTACAGGGTGGAAATGAGTCAGCATTGACTTGATGGCTGAGTTTGAGTTCACCCTGGGAAGAAAGCATTGAGGGCCCAAGACCGTTCAGAAGGAGTCCTATACTCTCTTCCTTGGCCTTCTTCATCTACAACTTTCCCCTTTTCACTCCAAGTCACATGGCGCTCCATCCCCATCCTGAAACTACTCTTCAAACCTCCTTACAGCAGCCAAGGGAACTGAGTAGTGCTGGGAGAAAAGTAATACTACTGCAAGGGCAGGAGCGGAAATGGAGTCGCCAAGTGTTCCCAGGCCTATTTGCCTGCCCTCAGGATGAAGCCTGCGCTCAGAATCCCCATTGCTGCCAGAGGATGGATCTACAGTCTTTTAAATAATTCACGCCCATTGGGGTCTCACTGTGATCCCATAGGGCAGAGTAAAACAGCTCCATAGCTTTTAAAACCCATCTGTCCTAGAGCAGACACGGTGACTGGTGGGTTTGAACTGCCTACCTTGGAGTTACAGCGCAATCCTTAACCCACTGAGCCACCAAAATTCCTTTTAAAGGACTTCCACCGCACTACTATGACTTCTAAGTCATAGGGACCCTACAAAGTAGAAAAAGCAGCCGGTGGGTTTGACTTGTTTCCTTTGCAGTTAGCATCCTAACACCTGAACCTACAACGCGATGGGCGCTCCAATGTTGAGTGATAAACGAAAAGAGAGGCGTCATCCTTCAGAAGCAAATGTATCATATGGAGCGGTGACATTAGGCGTTACCCGAGCTTTAAAGGACTCAAACCTACTCTTCCCGCGGCCCTCAGGGAGCACACCCGGCCGGAAACCAGGGTAAGCGTGGGCACGCCCGGAAATCCAAACTCAGCCGCATCTCGCCAACCCCGCTCAGGCCCCGCCCCGCAACCCGGCCCCGCCCCTCCGCTCGCCAGCCCCGCCCTGCGCCCCGCCCCGCAGCCCAGGCTCCGCCCCGTCCCGGCACCCAGGCTCGGCGTGCGACGCCTCCTCCAGGCCCGACTCCCGCGCCCTATTTGGTCGTTGGGGGCCGTCGTGGGGAGGGAGACCGTGTGCGGCGGAAGGGGACGCGGAGCGGGCGTCGGGGCCTGTAGGAGCCGTGCCCGCCGCCGCCGCCGCCGCCGCCGCCGCTGCCTCGGTTCGGGACTCCCGCGGCCGCGGCGTCCTGCCCTGGAAACAATGAGCTTCGGCGCGCGGGGAGCCGGGGCCGCGCTGCTCCTGGTCCTGTTGCAGGTACCGGCGCTGCTGGGAGCCGCGAACCAGACGGGCGCGCGGGGTGAGTGCCGCGAGGGTCGCGGGTCCCCGGCGGGCGCGCGCGCGCCGCGCAGCGAGGCTTTCCAAGTTGGGATCTCGCGCGGAAAGTTGTGCGTGTTTGCGCGCGGCACATCTGGACGGGACCGGACGGGGCTGGGGGGACACTGAGTCGCGGGTCCCCCCGCACCCCCCGCCCCGGGGCTGCCTGCTGGGAAACCCGGCGCTTCCCGGGAGTTTGTTTCTGAGGCGGCGGTCGCCCCCCCAGCGGGAGCGCAGAGAACCTGTTGTTCCCGGAAGGACTCGGCGTGCGCCGCCGCGAGCTCGCTCGCGCGCTCAACCTTTCCCACAGGGGAGTGTTTCCTGGGAGGTGAGGGTTTGCCCACGGCTCCCATTTGCCGGCACAGTTTAAGTGCGTTGGAGAACACGTCTCCCGACGCTTGGAGAAACGTGTCTACCAGGGGGTTGGCGCCGCGGCCACACGTCTCTCCTCACGGCGTTTCTTCGCGCCGCCGTTGTGTGAGATCATCCTCATGACTTCACAGCCGTGAGGCCCCTGACGCTTTAGTTAGAGACCTAGTACAGATTCGGGGACGCGCACCCTGCTCTCCCGGCCCGCTGGGAGGCGTCCGACCCGCTGGTGGGGCGCCCCGGGGCCCCACCGTGGACCGTGGGGCGCGTCAGCTGTGCTGTGATCCTCTCGGCAGCACCTGCCACGTTGTCGATAAGTTCATAACAGTGTGATTTTCCGATGTGTGTGTGTGTGTGTGTGTGTGTCGCTTTGTTTCCCTTTAGGCTTCTGGCCGTGGGAGACTTTTAAAAAGTACTCTTGGATAAGGCCCAGACGCTGGGGTTTCGCTCATGAATTAACTGATTAGAGGAGCTCCGTGCTTGTCTTCGCTTTTAGCCTCTGCACTTCTTTCCGTTGCCTTGTTTTAACCTTGACTTAACTCTTGTTTATGAATGTCGCACGAGAGTTGATGCTACTTGGAAACTTGGGGTGCTGGATTACCCGAGAGCCTCGATTTAAGGGACTTGTAAACCAAGGTGAGCCAGAATCGTGTGACACCACCAGGCTCTCCTGTTCAGTTACCCGGCTCCACCCGGCCCTATAGGGTTGCTGTGCTGTGTAATTGACCCAAGTGAGAGTGAGTTAGTGTTACCTTGAAACTAGAGTAAAAAAGATTTTTTACAGAATTTCTCAAAAAGCAAATAAAGGCCTTACTCTATCTAAACTTAATAAACTTCATATTCAGTATACACTGTTTAAAGTTTCATTTTAAAGTACAGTTGGGAGGCTGATACCAAGGGCTCAATAGAAAGTGAATGTCTAGAAAATAATGATGGCAACATATGTGCAAGTATGCTCAATACAGTGGATTCATATAAGAGTTGTAAAAGCCCGCAATAAAATGATCTTTTAATAAAAATAAAGTACAGTTGCCCCCTTGAACAACACAGGTTTGAACTGCATGGGTCTGCTTACACTCAGATTGAAAACAAAAACAAGAAAACTCCATGGAAATCTAGCCCTCTCCCTAATCTTCTCCACGTAAGCAAGTTTCCTCTCCAGTAAATTGGGTATCTCGGCAAACAGATTACAAAGATCTCTCCAGGTTTTCCATGGAGTTTAGTGCTATACTATAAACCTTGAATAATACCATGGGCTCCATATGATACGCCAATAATGATGCTGTAAGTGCTGTCGAAGCAACAAGTCATGACATTACCCCCCCCCCCCACACACACACAAAACAATCAGATTGCTGTTATAGCATAAATTGAAGTCTGCAAGGCTGGTTGCCCGCCATTTCAAGATAAATTTATCCAGGGAGATGGATTGATCCAGACCTGTGAGTTATGGGAACAGAACGCTTCATCTTGCTTCTGCAGAGTGACTGGGAGAATTGAACTGCTGAGTTGACCTTGCAGTTAGCAGCCCAACTCCTAACCGGGTACACCACTAGACCACCCCTAAACCACGCCTTGTTCAGGGTCAACTGGATTATGATTTTTTAAGGCCACACAAGAACTTCAGCAGCTAATTAATTTTTACTGGGCTCTTCTGCCTCTCAAACCAGTTGAGTCCATATACCATTGTACCGAACCCTTACATTAGTATCTCCTTTTCATAGATGAGGAAGCTGAAGCTTAGAAATTCGCCAACCTATCCAAAGTAAACTACCAAAAACACATTTGATATCAGCCCCAAGTCCACTTCTTGATGAACCATTTTACCACTAAGCCGCATTCACTGGCGGAGCTTATATTTTAAGACAGCCATTGCCCATCATTTATCTCTTGGAAGATTAAAAACATAGTTAAAATTCTTCTTTTTAAAATATCTGTCATCAATATCAAGGGAGGTAAAGACTCTTGATGATGAGTGTGTTACTCTGGGTAGACTAGAGAAACAAATCCAGAGACCCTCGTGTGTATGACACACAGCTTTATATAAAAGAGCAATTGAACATTGAGAACACATCCCAGTCCAGATCAAGTTCATAAGTCCGATATTAGCCTATATGTCCAATACCAGCCTATAAAGTCTGCTTTAGATTCATGCAACACATATAATGACACCGAGTGCAGGAAGACCACAGGCCAGTGGGTGTAAAGTCTTATGGAGCCAGTGGCTTTGGAAGCACCTTAGCACTGGCATGGGTCTCCATGTGGCTTCTCCAGCTCCAGGGCTCTGGTTCCATCAGGGGTCTCCATGTGGCTTGTCAGAAGACAAGCAAAGTGTGGGTATGTGTGTGTCCTCCAGGGAGGAAAACAGGAGTTCCCAGAATCCTCAGGAGAAGGCCATGCCCACACAGAGGTCTCATTGGCTATGACCTGATTGACAGGCTAGACTCGCCCACCCCTTCACAAGTTGACAGATTATGTAACTGCCACACGAGTAACAGAATTGCCTTTGAGCCATTCAAGGAAACAAGGGACTTTATTTTACTCTTTTTACTAGAATGTCTGAGGATTGGGGTGGCTTCAGAAATGCAGTACTGAAAGGTTCAAATGGGTTACCAAGAAGTCAAGACATCGTCTCTTGTTAGGACTCTTGAAGTCCAGGCAAGTGGTGATGAGTTTCCTGCCTCTGTAGCTGAAATCACTTGCTGACGGATAGGGGGGCAGGAAGAAAGAGGGAGGATCTAAGAGAACCTCGGTCTTGGGGTTGAACAACTGAATGCAGCAAAGAAGATGAAAGTAGAGCAAATGCGTTGGCTAAAACCAACAGCTTTCTCTTGGCACTCATGTACAGGCTTTGCACTGGAATAGCTTGGTTCAAACCCAGACCGAGCCACTTCCTAGCTGGGGGCGGCCTCCTCTGGCCCAGAGTTGCTTCCCTACAAAGCAGTACCCCAACAGAGGGCTAAGTGAGCTAGTGTACCAAACATGCATATGGTGCAGATCGGAAGCACTTCTTCATCTTGGCAAGTGTTTGTTAACTGATGCTAAATCCATCTGTATACGCTGACTTTTATCTTTTTAAATTTACACGTCACACAGTATTACTAATGTGATACGGAGAGGTTATAGTTCACTCAAGAGATACGTGTCTCACCAGCAGTACACATAGATTTTTAAAAGTTGCCGTTTACTGTTTCTTCATACTTTGAGGGAGTTTTGCAGGGGTGGGGAGTACATATGTTTTCTGGTGTCTGTGTGTAGTCTTCCATTATACAAAAATTTCAGGGTGAATAAAACACCCTGGAAAGTTGCTTGACTTGGCATCTTACAGTTCTTCTAAACGTCTTTCAAACCTTCAGGCTGTTGTTGGCAGGTGCTGTTGCATGGATGCCAGCTTGTGTGCCACAGAGGATCCCCTGCCTGTCCCACCCCTCCTCGTGATCACTGTTTCGCTTGAGCTCCTTGCTGCAGCCACGGGCCCAGTCCTTCTTTGAGGGTCTGCTCCTTTACAGATGCAAAGAGCCATACCAAGAAGACGTAGCCTTAGAAATAAAAACCCTGTGCACTTGGTGTCTCTGGCTTGCGTGAAGTTAGGGGTGGTGGTGCATATTAGGAGATTAGGCCCTGTGAAGAGAGGGGGGCTTCTCTCTGGATGGCCCAGCCCACACCATTTCGGAGACGAGAGTTGTCAGTAGCAGAAGTCAGTTAAGCTATACCAATTGCTGGATCCTTTCGTGGCGAGTGAACTTGGACACAGGTATTGCATGCAGTCAGTACCTGGCATGTAGCACTGTGTGTTTGTTCTAGCAGCTCAGTGTTTTCAGTTGACTCATCTGGTCACATAAGACAATTAGTTGGGAAGGCAGATTAGGTTCCTGCTCTGGTGATTTTCACATCCTGGTGGGGAAAGACTACACAGAGCAAACAAATAATTAAACAAGATTTCAGGTGGTGATTTTAACAAAACAGATTAAAAAACCACACTCACTGTCACCGAATCAATTCTGCCTCAAAGCGACCCTGTAGACTAGGGTAGAACTGCCCCTGTGGGTTTTGAAGATTGACGCTTTACAGAGGTGGGAAGCTTCATCTTGCTTTCGGTAGGAGCCTCTGGTGGTTTCAAACTGCTGACCTGGTTGGCAGACCAACGCGTAGCCTACTATTCTACAAGGACTCCTAACAGTGCAGTGCTGGAAGATGGAGAGGAAAGCCTGCTTCAAATAGTAAAGACCTTTCTGAGCTGAGACCTGAATGACAGGAAGGATCCAGCCCTACAGACGGAAGGGGTGCATCTGGTACATATGCCCGAGACAAAAGGGGGCCTGTGAGACAACATTCCTCTAGTTCTTTAATGCTTCCTCCCCTCTACTATCATGACCGCAGGTCCACCTTACAAATCTGACTAGAACAGAACATGTACACGGGAACTGATAAGAGCTCTCTACACACGGAATCCAGGACAGATAAGCCCCTCAGGAACAATAATGGGAGTATCAATACCATGAGGGTAGGGGAAGGTGGAGAGATAAAAGGGGACCCATTGCAGTGATCATTGTATAACACCCACCCGATCCCCAACACCCCCCGTGGACGAACAACAGAAATGTGGGCAAAGGGAGACAGTGGATGGTGTGAGATATGAAAATAATAATAATTTATCAAGGGCTCACAAGGGGCAGGGAGAGGAGCTGATACCAAGGGCTCAAGTAGAAGGTAAATGTTTTCAAAATGATGATGGCAACATATGTACGAATGTGCTTGATACAGTTGATGTATGGATTGTTATAAGAGCTGTAAGAGCCCCCAATAAAATGATTTATTAAAAAAAAAAGAGCAGGCCTCTTGTGTCCAAGGAACTTAGATCCCTGAAAATGGTGCACAGTGGTAGACCTATACTGCAGTGACATTATAACAGAAGAACTTAGAAAATGACATTGCAGGCAAGAGTTGTGTTTTGAGACTTCAGACACATACCAGAGCAGGAGCAGAAGAGGAGCCTGGAGATGCACATTTGCACAACTTAGCTAACTTGTCTCCGGCTTTATTTGTGGAGGCTAATGCTTCCATCATGAGATTTCTGTGGTGGTTCTAAGTCTCTGTGTACCCCTGTATTCTCTATAGCCCCCTCAAAAGCAGACATAGTACAAATTGGAGCAGCCATGGTGTTTTGTTTCCTGAGCCATGGCCATTGTGAGCCAAATGAATTTTCCCACATTGCTTCTATCCTCTTTCGTGACGTGAACGATGCATGAAGAAGTTTAACAGTGAACTGACCTCAAAGCCACGTTTGCTGAGGAAACCACAAGGCATGTGACCGTGGGTGGGGTTTGTTGGAACTCGGAAAGCATGACTGCAGGGAGTCGAAAAAGCTAAGCAGGAGTTTATGACCTAAAACTAGAGATGAAATGGGCGACATCACAACAGATCCCAACAGAAACGGCGCCCAAACCCACAAACTGCCAACAAGGGAATAGCCACAGAGAATACAACTGGTTTGGTTTTAAGTAGGAGCAGCAGCCGACGTAAAACACTGGCCACATTAAAAATGAAAGTAACTCTAGGATGGAAGAGCCAACTGTTTTAAACTCCTAGCTCTTGTTGTCTTTTGATCATGCTTGCTAAGGGCCTGGCACAATTTTTGTTGAACCTAGATTCTAGTTTGACTCATTCCAGGCCCATAGAATTGGTTCTGACTCATAGGGATCCTATAGCAGTAAGTAGAGCCCTGAAGCTCTCCTTAGGGTTTGAACCAGAGCACGCATCAATTGGATATTTGGTAATTGTTTTCTTTTTCATTAAATTATCATAATTGCAGCTTGGCCCTGGACTGTCACGGTTTCTTCCTTTCACACTGAAATTGATGACTTGTGCCATCTTGCTGAATAAGACTTGGGGATTTCACAAGGATGGTTGCTCACAGATGTGTCAGGTTCTTAGGGAGAGACCTTTTCTAATTAGAGTTTAGCAGTCATTAGGATCTGTCATCAACTTGTTTGCCTTTTCATCGTCTGCTTCTCTGTCAGTTTTTGAGGTCTAGTCCCTAAGGAGGTTTATTAAAATTGTATATGATTCCTGTGGGAATTTTAGAAAATAAAGCAAGATATTTCTAAAAATATTCCCTAAGCATTTTTAGGTTTTGGTTTGTTTTTTTTTTATCTCAAATTTAATCACATGAAAGTTCAACAAAACATTTCCCTTGGTTCCATCTGTATGACCCTGAAACACCTCACTGAAAAATGATAACTTTAAATTTTCAGACCAGGACCTGAATGTTTCGACCCCTGATGAAATGGATTGACACAGCGGCTGCAGCCAAGGGCTCGAGTATTAGAAGGATCCTGAGGAGCAGGCAGTGTTTCATTCTGTTGCACACAGGGTCCCTATGAGCTACATCAAAGCCAACTGCCGGCCCCCTGGCAAAAACAGCTGGAAAGCTTAATAACAAAGGTTTAACTACTTCCCGCTGCCCTACAGTGAACTTGATTCACTAATTTTGTGTGTTTACCCTCAATCTGTGTGCTCTGTCGTATTTAGGGGAAGAAGATACAATGAGGAAATAATTTATTTTTTTAATTTTTAAGAGGAAATATTTTAAATGATTGCTTTGTTCCTCATTGAACTTGGGCAAATACTTCTCTGCACCTCAATTCCTTCAATAAGAGGTCACCTCCACCTCAAGGTGGCCCGGCGCACAACAGAAGGAAACACTGCCCAGTCCTGTCCCCCCCATCCCTATTCATGTCTGGTGTGCTGTTTGCGCTGTCCGGAGAGCATCTCTTGCCTTTGCCTGGTCGACACCTACTCAGCCCAGGACTCCGGTGTGGCCAGTGCGTGTTTTTAGTGCTTTCCAGTCTGGGGGATTCATCTGCACCACTGTGCCGGGCAGGGCTCTGTTGTGATCCTGTAGGGTTTGGGTCTTCCTTGGTTAATACTTGGAAATAGATCACCAGGCCATTTTTTCCTAGTCTTTCTTCTAAAACAGCAGTTCTCAACCTGTGGGTCGTGACCCCTTTGGGGCTCGAAAGACCCTTTCACAGGGGTCGCTCGATTCATAACAGTAGCAAAATTGCAGTGATGAAGTCGCAATGAAAATAATGTTATGGTTGAGAGGTCACCACAACATGGGGAAGTGTATGAAAGTGTCACAACATTATGAAGGTTGAGAACCACTGCTCCAGGAGCTCAGCCGAGACCTGCCCATGAAGGGTGACTTTAGGCCCAGGGGACTGATTGCTGACGTCCTACAGGGAATTGGATTTGAGTATACTGCAGTAAAACACAGCAGTGGCATTTTAAAGGGGAGTGTCACATGGTTTGATGTACTCTTTGATTTTAAAAGACTCCCCGTGGCTGGGAGGAGTGAGGATTGAAACTGGGAACCTGTTCAGGGAGTCCAGGTGGATGAGGGGGTGGGAGGGGGTGGGGGTTTGGCTGTGGCGAGTGAGAGGAAGGAATAGATGCTCGCTGGATATTTGGGTTTGAGCGCAAATGTTTTCTTTGTCCAAGTCAAAACAGACACCTGGCCACCTGTGTCTGCAGGGATTCTTTATTTTCTTCCTCTTTTGGGGGGTCAGGGCATGATTCTTAGGAGCACAGCTGAGAGTTCACAGCATCCTGAAGGGAGGGAGGGAAGAAAAAACATGAATAAAAACGAGGAAAAGGGATGGAAAATTAGGTAGAGATTGGAGAGAATCCCACTTTCATCTTGCTTTGTTTCTGAGAAAGGAGGGGCTAGTGAGAACCCTAAAATTAGTTATAACTTCCCTACATGACCCAGATTTCTTGCAGCATAAGAATGATTTTTTAAATCTCAGGAGCTAACATTTAGTTTTATTATCATATTTAATTTTTAAAAATCATAAAGTTTTAGAGCTGAAGAAATCTGTTCCCAGTGCCACTGAGCCAATTCAGAGTCAAAATACAGGGTTTTCAAAACCGTAAGCCTTCACAGGAACAGACAGTGTCATCTTCTCTTTCCGAGTGGCCAGTGGGTGTGAACCGCCCAACCATGTCGTTAACAGCCCACTGTCTACCTCACAGCACCTCCAGAGCTCCTTGGAAGAAAGCTTGGCATTAGGATCACCTGGAACTGAAAATACTGTTCTGGGCCCCACTTCAGACCAGTTAAATCTGAGCTGATGATAGGAGAGTAGCATTAGAAACAAGGCCAGGTACTTCTATGTAGAGTTGGGAATCACTGACTTAAAGAGAGAAGGCCTCCCAGGATACACCACGAGCTCTAGTGGCGTGTGCTATGCATTGGGTTGCCAACCACAAAGACAGCAGTTTGAAACCACCGCCTCTCTGCTCCATGGGAGAAAGATGAGGCTTTCTACTCCTGTAAAGAGTTAGAGTCGCTATGAGGCGGAGTTGACTCGATGGCAGTGAGCATGCGTGAGTAATGTACTACACCATCATACAAGGAGGCCTGGGACCTCTAGTGAGTTACCTGTTGAGCTGTTAACCACAGCAGTTCAAACCCACCAGCTCCTTCAAAGGAGCAAGGTGAGACTTGCAGCTCCCCTGAAGACGTACAGCCTCAGAAACCCCATGTAGAGTTGCTGTGAGTTGAAATGGACTTGAGATCAGTGGCTTTTGGGTCTGGTTCCATGGTATGTCTGGCAGCATAATCGCTCTGTAGACAAGAGACATGTTGCATGTGGGGAAATGGTCCAGTTCACTGCATCACAATCTCTGATCAAGATTTCTGTCATATGCTGCCCAACCCTGTTAGATAGCACATGACTGCATACTGAAATACTAGTCGCTGCTATGTGGGTTATTTCTTATCAACCTATACGAAAAAGGTCTGGTGGCATAGTGGGCTTTGCATTGGGCTGCTAAACACAAGGTCAAGTGGTTCAAACCCACCCTTTGCTCTGCAAGAGAAAGCCACAGGAGCAGTTCTGCCCTGTCCTCTAGGGTTGTATGAGTCCCAGTCGACTTGATGGCAGTGATTTTGAGTTGGATATGACTAGAAATTTTAAGAGGCAAAACAAATTCTTAATTTCAAATAAAGGGAGGGATAAGTTAAAACTTTTTCTTTCAAATGTAGATCTTACTGACCTTCTTGTGCGTAGATGAGAAGCTGTCTTCACATTGAACAGTGTAAGTGCCGAAGACAGTTCCAGGCTTAGCATACAACAGTGAAGATGCAGTTCCTACCCTTGTGGTTGTGACTAGAACAAGAATAGTCACACTGTGATTGTTGTTGGACTGCAAGGGGGCTGGGGACAGCCTGTCACTGTGGCCGAAACCAGATCAGACCAGGTTTGAGAAATTCTAAGTTTATTCCTGTAAGCCCTTACAGAAGGAAACAGCCAGGCTTCTCCCTCCAGGCAGACTGCATCAAACAAGTTACACACCCTATATTTTGTGGCAGGGCATAATTAACAAGTTCTTTAGTCGTTTTACAATGACCAAAGAACCTTCAAACAATGGGACAAACCAGAGCAAGGTTCACAGGAAACAGTTCCCAAAAGAGTATCAGACCATCGGTTGGTATCTTTATTACTTCAGGGACTCTCAGACTGGTACCCTGACAGTTTGTGGCTCCATTGCTTATCTACATGTTCCTGCTTCCAGAGTTAGGAGCATCCTGAACAATTCACAGATTTTTCCACAGACACAGGCCTCGAATAGTTACAGAAACCAAAAAGAATTTACTTTAGGAGAGGGGCTTGTTAAATCCTGGATCTCACCTCTGTCCCCAGTACCCAGACCAGCACTAGGTTTCAAACTGCTGACCTTTTGAGTTCTATGCCACCAGGGTTCCTAATATGAGAAGTGTTCCCCAAACCTCCTGTGAAAGTGAAAAGGAATTACTAACTATGCCAAACCCAGCTTAGTATGCAGAGAGTCACAAAGAAAAGCCTTTCTAATTGGATTCTGAAGGATTCACAAGGAGATTAAAGTGCTGTATACCAGCACACGTCTTACTGTAATTTGGGCAGATTATCTGGAAAGACTAGTCCCTGGAAAAGGACATCGTGCTTGGTAAAGTAGAAGGGCAGGGAAAGGAGGAAGGCCTTCAACAAGCTGAAGTGACACAGTAGCTGCAACAATGGACTCAAACAATTGTGAGGATGGCACAGGAGTGGGCGTTTGCCATTCTCCTGTGCATGAGGTCCCTATGAGCGGGATACAACTCAACAGCACCTACAACATTCCAGTACACCCTGGTGCTATTGGTCTGCTTCACCGAATGACAGGTCACTGCAGTTGTCTTGTCCTTGTCCTATTTAAGACTTAACAAATGTTATCTTTAGTAGAAAGCCTGGTGGGGTTTGATCAAGTGCAATGTAGCCGAGAGAAATTGCTGAGAGCCGAATGAAGGTCAAATGTGCTAGGGAGAGGAGGCAAGTAAAAGGAAATAAAGGACAGAGCTAGGAGGCAAAAGGCATTTATACATAGACATGCATACATGTAAATATATTTATATATAACAATAGGGATAGAGGTCTATGCATGTATTTATATGTTAAGTATCAAGGTAGCAGGTGGACATTGGGCCTCTACTCAAGTCTGCCCTCAACGCAAGGACACTTTATTCCAATATCCTGGCATTCTGTGATGCTCACCTTCCCAACACGATTGCTGAAGTCAAAATGGGTGCATAGGCAAACGTGAAGAAAACTGATGGCTCCTGGCAATGAAAAGATATAGCATCTGCGATCTTAAAGGCTTGAAGCTAAACAAGCAGCCATCTAGCAGGGAAGCAACAAACCCACATGGAAGAAGCACACCAGCCTGTGTGACCATGAGGTGTTGACGGGATCAGGTATTAGGCATCAGAAGACCCCAAACAAACAAATATATCACTGTAAATGATGGGGGTCTAGTGGAGACCCAAAGCCCATCTGTAGATGATTGGACGTTCCCTCACAGAAGGGTCACAAGGAAAGAACAAGACAGCCAGGGTGCAGCACAGCACTGAGAGAACACAGAACATTCCTCTAGCTCTTCAATGCTTCCTCCCCACTCCCACCCCACTATTATGACCCCAGCCCTACCTTACGAATTCTGCTAGACTGGAGCACATATGCTGGTACAGAAGAGGGCTCTTGACACACGGAACCTCTCAGGAACAGTAATGGGAGTAGCGAAACCATGAGGGTAGGGGGAAGGTAGAGGAGAAAGGGAGGGAAAGGGGGGATCTGATCACAATGATTGGCATATAAGGCCCCCCCACCCCCCTGCTGAGGAGAATGAACAAAGAAACGTGGGTGAAGGGAGACAGTGGATGGTGTGAGGTATAAAAATAATTTATAAATTATCAAGGGCTCACAAGGGTGGGAGGGAGGGGAAAAAAGAGGAGCTGATAGCAAGAGCTCAAGTAGAAAATGTCATGAAAATAATGATGCACAAATGTGCTGGAAGCAATTGATGTATGGATTGTTAGAAGAGCCCCCAATAAAATGATTTATAAAACAAATATTATGTTTAGATAAAAATAATAAGAGTTCCCCGGGAGAAAAACAGACACCCAAATAAAGGCAACAGAAGACACAAAGAAAACGGTAACAATGAAAATCACACTGAAAAACCCACGCAGGAAATCAGCTCTCTCACACTTCCTGTTACCATAGCCGCCCTAAAGGACAGGGTAGAACTGCCCCTGTGGGTTTCAGAGATGCCAGATGGCTATGGGAGGAGAAAGCTTCATCTTTTGTGGAGTGGCTGGTGGTTTCAAGCTCTTGACCGTGGGCTTAACGGCCCAACTCCTAAGCATGAGAATTGACTCAGTGGCAGTGAGTACTCTTCCTCTCTACATAGATTTAACCCAGAAAGTAATGTGGATCACATGCCATACAAAGATGGAATCCAAGAATCTCCCCCAAATTTTTAAAAATTATTTTAAAGAAAGAGTGAGAAGCTCCTTCGGAGCAGACAGACACTCGGCAGAAACAAGGCAGCTCTTCTCTACACGTTCACTACCGCAGCCACAGTCAGTAGTGGCAGTGGCTTGGCCTGCCCAGAGTCAGTGTTGAACTGCTAACTGCAAGGTCAGTGGTTTAAGGGAGCACAATCATCGCGCCCATAAAGATTTACAGCCTCAGAAAGGGGTCACTGAGAGTCAGAAGCAACATGAGGGCAGTGGGTTCTTTAAAAACTATCTATACATACTTTGTATGTCTACCATTTGCTATAAAGAGCAAATTTGCTTGACTATTAAGCTGTTTTGGAGAGGTGGTGCGGCTGCTAATTGCAGGGTCAGCAGTTTGAAATCACCTGCTTGAGGGAGCAAGAGGCTTTCTACTCCTATAAGGAGTTACGGTGGAACCTCGGTTCTCGACCGTGTCCGTTCTCAGCATAATCCGATTTTGACGTGAAATGTCGAGAAAATTTAGCATTGGAGCTTAAAACATGGGAATCCAGCCCAACACACGTGATTTTTGTAAACAAAAGCAATTTGTGTTCTGGTCACTCAGCGTTAGTTGGCGTTGTTAGTATGCGTTGTTTAAACCTTTTGTGGCTGTGTTCCAAGTGTTTTGCTATAATTTTTTTTAGCTTTTGTGTCTTTTTGTATAGCTTTTAGATAAAAAAGACATGGGTCCTAAGAAGGAGTTTTTGAAAAGAATCATCGTGATAAGGAACTGGTTAATGGTGGACATTGTTGATGATCATTTAGTGAACCCTTTTAGAAAACAGTTAAGGAAATGCTAATAGCAGACCACATTAGACAGATTGGTTTAGAGAGCCAGACAGGTCCTTGAAAAAAGGAAAAGGAGGAGAAAAACTCCGGAAAAGTAGCTACCAGTTGATTTTATGGAAGGGAATCCAGGGTGGATGATACCTTCAGGACCAGGAGTGTGAGGGGCGATACTGGGAGAGTGGAGGGTGAGTGGGATGGAAAGGGGGAACCCATTACAAGGATCCACATGTGACCTCCTCCCTGGGACACGGACGGCAGAGAAGGGGGGTTAGGGAGAGTCAGGATAAGGCAAGATATGACAAAATAACAATCTATAAATTATCAAGGGCTCATGAGGGAGGGGGAGCAGAGAGGAAGGGGGGGGGAAAGAGGACCTGATGCAAAGGGCCTAAATGGAGAGCAAATGCTTTGAAATTGATGAGGGCAAAGAATGTACAGATGTGCTTTATACAATTGATGTATGTATATGCATGGATTGAGATAAGAGTTGTATGAGCCCCTAATAAAATGTAAAAAAAAAGAAAAGAAAACGTGGAAGGCCCTTAAAAAAAAAAAAGGCAAAGTTTGGTAAAAATTTGGTGGTCGAGAACGGATTCATCTATTTTCAGTTATTTCTTATGAGAAAAATTGATTTGAAACTCGACGCTTCTTCTAGAACAGATTCTCGTCACAATCCGGGGTTCTACTGTACTGCCTCAGAAACCCACAGGCAGTTCTGCCCTGTCCTATAGGAACACTGGGTGAGAATTGACCAGTTCTTAATGATGCTCACACTGTAGACAATGTTGTTTGTGGTGTCACTAGGGGCTCTTGGGTTGGTTCCAACTCAAAGCAACCTTGTGTCCAACAGAACGAAGTACTGCCTGGCCCGTACCATCTTCACAGTCACTCCTGTGTTTGAGCCCATTGTTGCAGTCCATGTGTCATTCCATCTCCTCGAGGGTCTTCCTCTTTTTGGCTAATGCTCTCCTTTACCCAGCATGATGCCCTTCTCTAGGGACTGGTCTCTGTAACACGACCCAAGTGCATGAAATGATATTTTGCCATGGTCATTTCTAAGCAGGGCTCTGGTTTTACTTTTCTCAAGACAGATTTACTTGTTCTAGCAATCCACAGTGTCTCGGGATTCATCACCATATTTCAAAGGCATCAATTCTTCTGTCTTTCTATTGGTTGGCCAACTGTCACATGCATTCGAAGCGATTGAAAATGCCATGGCTCAGGTCAGGTGCACATTAGTTCTCAAAGGTTTTGATTTTGTTGCTTCTGTTGGCTTTTTTGGGGGGTATTGTTTTGTAGATAGTAGTAGGTGGGAGGGATTAACATTAGTACCAGTAAACTGACTCAAGAGAATGTGGCCCCATTTAGTTTAGGGTTTACCAGAGCCTTGGTAGTAGCATAGTGGGTTGTGTGTTGGGCTGTTAACTACAGGTCAGCAGTTCAAAACCATCAGCTACTGTGAGTTGGCATGGATTCCATGGTACTGAGTCTTGGTAAAAGAGAGACTGGAAAATAAAACATGTAAATGATTCTAACCTAGGGTGTGGGGTTGTGACTAAAGACTTGTACTTATTATTAATCAATTCTCACCATCCCCGTTTTTGGTTTTTTTGCCATTATGCTTTATAAAAATTCATTTTCTCTGTTTGGATTGATGTGAGTTCTCATTTCCTTTAGTCTTTCTTATATAAAGGGACTTAAGACCTTTAAATCTCTGTGCTTCAGTTTCTTTCTAGTACTATTTCATAGACTTGTGAAGATTAATTAAGTTCATATGTGAAGAGGTTTCAAAACATTCCTGAAGAATTTTCATGATCCCATTTTCCGTGACTGTTTTAAAACCCCTTTACATGTCAAGTGCTTTGCACAGCATGTAATATGTACGGGGTGTGCTGGAGAGCCCTGGTAGCATAGAGGAATTCTATGCAAAGTCGGCAGTTCGAATCCACTAGCCACTCCTTTTGATTTCTGCTTCTGTAAAGATTCACAGCCTTGGGGAAACCTAAGGAGCAGTTGTTCTACTTCTCCCTTTAGATCCACTGTGCATCTGAGTGGACTCGATAGCACTGAGGTTTTGGGTTGTCGTAGATGGCCCACCAGTTCTTGATAGGAACGGTCCAAATACAGTGATAAGGAGTAGAGAAGTCAGGGGGTTGAGAGAAGAGTAGACTTAAAACTAAACTCATGCCATCCAGTCCATCCGATTCGTAGCAACCTATACGACAGGGTGGAGCTGCCTCTGCCTTTCCCAGACCCTTCATTCTTTCCAGGTGTAGAAAGCCTCTTCTTTCTCCGCACAGCCACACAGCCGCTGGGGGTGTCAAACTGCTGACTTATAGCAGCTCAGTTTGTAGCCACTCTGCCACCAGGGCTCCAGAGCATCGTTACTGCGAGCACATTCAAAGTCCCAGAGATCCAACGGACCTTCCTGCTGACTGTGATAAGTCTTCTACATCACACTCTCGTCATCATTTGTTCGTTCTCTTTGTTGGCAGCGTGCTACCCTGGGAGCTGTGAGGCTAGCGAGGTGTGGATTCTTACAGGAAGGCTTGCAGTTGAATTGGAAAGAAAATAAATAGTAAATCTGGCTACAATAAGAGCCCAATAAGGTAAATGACAAGCATGGGATTTCTAGGACACTACTTGTGCTCAGGCAGAGACTGTACAGAAACCAAGGTACTGCGTGGTTTAAAGACAGAAAAGGTGTATGTCAGTCAGAATTTTAACCCTTTATTGTACATATTCCGTCTGAAGGCTGAGCGAGCCAGGGTGTGTAAAAACGAATGTGGCTGCAGGAACCTGCTCAGTGATAGTGTCACAACCTGCCCTGCTGGAAGTTAGAGGAGTTGAAGCTCGAACAGATGAAGACCAAAGACTACGGCCTTCAGTACCGATTGCACCCGAATATGAAGAAAATTACAATCCTTACAGCTGGGCCCATAAACAATATCACCGTAAACAGGGAAGAAAAAGAAATTGAAATTGAATATCGCCATAAACAGGGAAGAAATTGAAGTTGTCTTTCTACTTGGATCCACAACCCTTGGAAGCAGCTGTCAAGAAATCAAACAACATACTGCACCACATTGGCTCCACTGCAAACGATCTCTTTAAAATCTTGAAAAGCAAAGATTCCCCTTTGATGACGAAGGTTCACCTGGTGCAGGCCACGCCCTTCCGTCTTCATGCACACTGAAGCTGAATGGCGGGAGAGGAAGACTCCCGAGGAACCAACACCTCCGGGCTGTGATGGTGGTGAAAATACTGAATATACCAGTTACCAGGAGAAGAACAAACGCATGAGGCTTACAAACACCATTGTTCCCAGTTGGCTTTGTCTTGACTCCCTGCAGGGTACGTGCCTTTTCTTCTTTTGAGAGACACCTTTTCATGTCAGGTGGCACCATGCTGCCTCTCCCTGTGCTGGTGAGAATCTCAGAGAGTGTTTGGCACAATGGCTGCAACCGTGGCCTCAAACAAGCAAGCAACGATCATGAGGCGAGTTGCAGGCACTACTTTGTTGTTAGACATAAGGCGGCTCTCCGGATACCTGATCCCAATGTTCAGTGCAGTGATAAAATTGCAAGTAAGGCACTAAAAGGCACCCTTCAGGAAAAGGAGAAACTTCTTAGCAAAATTATCCAGGGAGTAACACTTCAGCTCCAAGCGAGTGGATGTGACCGTCTGAGGCAGAGCTAGGAGAAGCCGGAGGGAGTGCCCGGCAGGGAAATGGCGTTTGTGCTTGAAAGGAGGGAGGACTGGCCATCTGTATTTGCAAACGCACAGTTGTAAAATGATGATGATAGTGGTAAACATTTTGTAACTATACATATATTGCTCCTGGTACCTTGAAAAAAAGTAAGGCATTTTAACCTTGGTTTTGGGGTTGTTGAGTTAAGTTTTGTTTTGTTTTGGGTTTTTTTGTATCTTTTAGAGATCAGCAAAGAGTTAAACAATTAGAAAATGATTGTGTTTTAGTTTAGACCAGAGTTTTGAGTTGGTTCATTCTGGTCTGACCCCTGCTCATGAGTTGCTTCCAGCCCTCTCATTGGCTCACTGCCATCAGGTGGATGCGACAGGGCAGAGCAGAACTGCCTCTGCCGGTTTCCAAGACCAGCTCTCTGTGGGAGTAGAAATCCTCGACTTTCTCACTCAGAGCCACTGGTGGTTTTGAACTACTGACCTTGTGGTCACAGCCCAATGTATAACCGCTACACCACCAGGGCACCTCTTTTCCAACCAAGATATTCTAAATCACAAGCTTACATAAGAATCCCCTGGGAGAATCTTTTTAAAATGTAGTCTGATTCAGGATACCTGAGGTAGAAATGCAAAATCTTAGCAGGGGTCAAGCCTGAGTGAACTTGTTTGAAGCTCTGGTTTAGACATAGAACTGGTTGGCTCAAAGGCCTCTGTTTCTTTCTAATATACTTGCCTGCTTTGTGGTAGTTTGAGGTAGTGAACAACAGACAATTAGACACATACGTGCTTCCATTTTGAGACTACAAATTGGTGTAAAGTATGATGTTCCCTATTGGTGTTTCTACCTTCTCTACACAGACATCTCCTGCTTTCACCAGCATTTCTTAGAAACCCTGGTAGAATCGGAGGACTGTGAGGGAGAAGGTTACTAGGTGAGCACATAATCAGTACAACCAGGTGGCTGGTTTGCAGGGGAAGCGCCTTTTGGCTATAGTGCCCTTGACCCTCTCCCTTTAAAGTATTAGATAAATAATATCTAATTTTCAAGTGAGGGGCCTGGTGGCATAGCGGGTTAAGCACTGGCTGCCAGCTGGAAGGCCCTTGGTTTGAACTCACCGGGTGCTCCACAGGAGAGAGACCTGAGGCAGTCTGCTTCCACAAAGGTTGATACCTTGGAAACCCCATGGAGCAGCTCTGCTTTGTCCAAATACACCTGATAGTGAGTCTATAGGGCGGGGTAGAACTGTCTCTCTTGGTTTCCAAAACTGTAACTCTTTATGGGAGTAGAAAGCCCATCTTTCTGCAGTGGAGCAGCTGATGGTTTTGAACTGTTGAACTGGGAGTTAGCAGCTAAATGGCTAACCACCCTTATTGGGGCTCCTCTTACTTTGTCCTGCAGGGTCACTATGAGTCAGAATCAACTCCACAGCAGTGGGTTTGCCTGATTTTGTGTGTGTGTGTGTGTGTGTGTGTGTGTGTGTGTGTGTGTAGGGAGCATGGGGACTGGTTATTCTTAACTAGATTTTTAAGATATTTTTGTGTCCTGGTTCCAGTCATTCTCTGAGTTTGTTTAAAATTACAATTTCTCCTATATATTTCAAGATTCATTGTAAGATAAAATAAAAATCTGCATGTGGGATACTTGACCAGCTATTCACTGCTTTAAAAATATTGTTAATATAATCATAGTCTTGAGCAACAGCTACATCCTTGCTCCTACACTTGAGTGGCATCAGGTGACTTATTTTAGTTTTGTCTCCCACTTTTCCCGTCACATTCAGCTGCCATGTCTTTGTATGGGCATTATACTGCTCTCTGATATCCCCCTCCTCTATTAAAAAAATTGCTGTTTTAAATCAGCAGTCAACCAGGAAACCACAGAATAGAATTCGTTAGCAGTGTGTCTAAAATTAATTTTGTTCTGTTGCAAGGGACAAGAGGAGATGTTTTTTAAAAATCCCAGTTGGTTTAAAGTTTTTTCCATTTGTTTTTAAGGATTGTAGTTTTTTGTTTTAATTTCAGAAGTGAATACTATATGTACTTAATCCTTCAAGCAACACAGAACATGTAAGACAAAAACAAGATATGTTCAGTCCCATCCTCCCTGTCCCTTGCCAACAACTTCCTAGAAATGATCGCTTTTGACTGGTATGAATACACAAAATATACGTCAGGCTCTGCAGTGTGCTCTTTTTACTTAACTGTTTCGTTGACCTTTTTGTGTTAGTAGTACAGTATTACCCCCAGATGTAGTAGCTTAAAAACTAATTTCTCCTGGTTTCAGGGGATTGTGAGCTCAGGAGTGATTGAAGTGGGCACGTCAGTGTCAGATTTGAGGTTGCGCACATGAAGAGCTAGAGCACTTCTTTCACAGGACCTAACTCGGCTGGCCGGCCTCAGTAACTGTCCACCCTGCGCGTCCCCACAACACTGCTGGGGTCCCTGCACAGGACGGTGGCAGGCCTACCCACGTATGAGAAAGCCCAGCGAGCTGAGCTGTGGTCTGTGTTCCACCCCACATCTGCCACTCCTTGGGCCATTTCCTAGACCTTCTGAGCCACTGTCAGTTTCCTTAGCTGTAAACTGCAGGGAACAAGCTCACCCCCCACTGTTGGTATATGTTTAAAAAAAAGGATGAGAACCTAGGTGGTGACTGACACACAGAGGGTGTTCAGTGTTTTCTTCCTGCTCCACAAATTACTGTCACCTTGAATCCAGGATCATTTCTAACATGATGAAAGTACATATCTACTCGAGACTGGAAAGCAACAGGTGCACACACACATGTATTGGTGTTCCTTGAAGCATTATTCACATTTGCCAAAACGTTTAAACAATCTAAATGGCCATCGACGGATGAAAAGATAAGCAAATGTGGCCCGTGTTATTCAGCCATAAGGAAAAATGAGCGTTTAAGAACCCAAACGTGGGTGAACTCTGAAGACATGCTGAAGGAGGCCAGGCAACCAGAGGACGGTCATTCTCTGAGCTCACTGGTATGAGGGATAGAGAGTGAATACGTGTATAGAAATCAGCTTAGCAATGATCACCAAAGGCCGGAGGAAAGAGGGAATGGGGGAATTATGGTTTGGGAAGCAGACTGTTTTTGTTAAGGCGATGGAATATTTGGCATGAGACTTTGGTGAATGTTGTACCACATGAGTGATGTAATTACTCTCACCAAATTGTTTTGTCTGCATGGGAAATGTTAAATTGGAAAAATGTAGTGTGATCCATATTTTTACAATTTTTTAAAAGACATACTTTTAGTCATTGCAAACTATGCATTTGTCCTGGTCTCGCAGAGAAGAGTGTTCGGTGCTCATGAGGGCAGTTGCTGGAGGGTGGTGAGTTAAAATTATTTGGTGGTGGGCACTGAACTGTGCAGTTGTCCTCGCTAAGGATTTCTTTTGTGCTGACATTTGATCAGACTTCTTTTTTGGCTGACTGAATCTCTTTGTTGTGGTGCTTTGAGCTTGTTCAGGAGCACATTCTTAGGAGGCAGCTGCACATTGCACGTGCTTGTTCTCCATGTTTAGACTGCAGACCTTCTGTAGCTGAGTGACAGCACCACCTGCATGGCCCTTTGAGGTTGCAGATAGCTCCCTTCTCATGTGATCTCAAACTATTTCAGAAGGGTTTTCTCACGAACTGTAGCCATGCGATCACTCTGGAAGGGTCTCAGAAGGTATGGAGATTCTGTTGATGTTCGAGTGTGTTTTCTGATGGAGACAAACTGGTAGTATTTTCAATATGTAAGTTTGTGGAACTTAGAATATCAAGAGTAGTTGACCCATACCCAACTGAGGTCTTGAACACTTGGAGTAATTTTGAGAATGTGTATGCTGCTGTTAGCTACCTAAAATACTGTTATTTCTTACCATACCGCTCACAGCCAGCTGTGTGCTAAATACAGATCAATGCTGGGACAAGGACACACTTACTGATCCCACATGAAAGCTTTCTTCTTTCTTTATTAAATCATGTTATTGGGAGCTTGTACAACTCTCATCACAATCCATACATCCATCCATTGTCTGAAGCACGTTTGTACATTTGTTGCCATCATCATCCTCAAAACATTTTCCTTCTACTTGAGCCCTTGGTATCAACTCCTCATTTCCCCCCCTCTCCCCCCTCCCTCCTTCACAAACCCTTGAGAATTTATAACTGATCATTATTTTTCATGTCTCACATTGGCCGATGCCTCCCTTCACCCACTTTTCTGTGGTCCGCCTTCCTGGGAGGGTTTATATATAGATCCTTGTGATAGGTTCCCCCTTTCTCTCCTACCTTTCTCTTGCCCTCCTGGAATGGCCATTCTCACCTCCTGAGGGTTTTATCTGTCCTGGATTCCCTGTGTTTCCAGTTCTTATCCCTACTAGTGTACATCCTCTGGTCTAGCTGGTTTGTAAGTAGAATTGGGATCATGATAGTGGAGGAGGAAGCACTAAAGAACTAGAGGAAAGTTGTATGAGACCATTCTGTAAGGGAATGTGCAGTTGCCTAGAGATGGGCTTTGGGTCTTGTGTTAGTCTGGGTACATTAGAGAAACAGATCCACAGAAACTCATGTATAAGAGAGAGCTTTAAATAAAGGGTAAGAACATATCAAGAAAACATCCCAACCCAGCGCTGCCCAAGCCCACAAGTCCAACATTAGCCCATATGTCCCACACCAATCCACAAATGGATTGTGATGAGAGTTGTATGAGCTCCCAATAAAATGATTTTATAAAGAAAAAAGAAAGCTTTCAGGTGGGATCAGTGTGCCCTCATCCCAGCATTGATCGTTATTTAGCACAAAGTCCTCCTCCATCTCACAAAACACATGCAATGATGCCAACTGTAGGAAGAAAGCCGAATCAGTAAATGTGTAAGCATCTCAGCGCTGGCAGGGGTCTCCACACACCTGCTCCAGCACCCAGGGCTGCATCAGGGTAAGTCCATGTGGCTTCTCCTCAGGGATGTCTGGCAGGAAGTGAGCCTTGCCAGCTGCAGCAGGAAACTGGCTAAGGCAGCTGCACCCTGGTCCAACCATCACAAAGCAAGAGACCTGAGAACTAGAAATGCGAGGCTCACTGAATCATTTATCTCTCCACCCTTCAAATAACCCCACATGTGTTTATTGGCCAGATTGGCACAATAAACTTTAACTATCTCAGGTCTCCACTTCGCACTCCCTCTAATTCACAATGGTATGATTTTTTTTGTTCTTTGATGCCTGATAACTGATCCTATGGACACCACGTGATCACACAGGCTGGTGTACTTCTTCCATGTGGGCTTTGCTGCTTCTGAGCTAGATGGTCGCTTGTTTATCTTCAAGTCTTTAAGACCCCACACACTATATCTTTGATAGTCTGGCACCATCAACTTTCTCATGAAAGCTTTCTTTCTGACTTTGTGGCGCTTTTTTGACCTGCTGGTCACTGTAGTGATTAAGAGTGACACTTTAAAAAACCCAGCATGTACATCACAAATTTTACAATTAATCAGTCATATTAAGAGTTGTGTAATCATCATCATAATCAATTTCAGAATATTTTCTTTTCATACTCACTGTTGTTAGCTCCCTGTCGACCCCCATCCTCTCCTGCCTTGCACCTAGGTAATTATTAATCCAGTTACTGTCTCTAGATTTACCTATCCTGGCTTTCATAGCTAGAACATCAGACAAAGAGGAAGCAAGCAAACAAATGACTAGATAAAAGAGATAAACCAGAGAAAAAAGGGAAATATAAAACCTGAAACAACTTTGAAATGAGTCAAAAGGGATAGCATATAATAAGGTATTACATTTTAATCATGATCTACCTCTACCATAAGGCTGTTTATATCCTGCAACTAGGCAAAGGGGATTTACCTGAGGATTAATCCATGGGGAGACCCTGCAAATGATTTGGGGCTCCCACTCATCCATAGCCTTCTACAGACCAGATGTTCACAATTTAAGCTTCGATACAATTTCCTCTTTCAGATTGGATTTTATTATCCTTGTGCCACACAGGTAATGTGCTTCTTTGATATGGACTTAATTGGTGCCTTACTTAGATAGCTGCTTGTTTTAAGACAAGCCTTTAAGACTCCAGGCACTATTCTTTCTGTTAGCTGGGCACCATCTGGTATTTTCTGCACACTTTGCTATAGCATTCATATCTTCAGTGATCTCTTCATTAGGGTATGAAGTAAGGCCTTATCATAAGAATTAACTGTTCTTATATTAGAGCCAGAATTAACTTTGAGCACAAATTCATTCATATATCTGTGGAATATATGTACCTCTCGTTCACTTTAGAAACATTATAATTTTATGATAGAGAACATTATAAGCCATCCCCTGAGGGCATAAAGTAATTCTACTGATAGTGTTAATAATTTAGCCAATGGTATAGAATTTAAAATACTGTTGATACAAGGAACTTACACAAGTATAGGCTGCTTCAGGCCACAATACATGAATTATTGTCTTATCCAGATTAAACGTTTTTAAGGAAAGGACACTATTTACATGGGGTTGGTGATAGGATCAAACTGTCAATAACACTCACAAGGTAAAACCATGCCTACCAGACTAATATATGTCATAAGAAAGCAAGGAGAGCATTAAAATAGTAAATACATGGTATTCCAGACTGCCATCCATTCATTGGGCACCCTGGAAGCAGGCGATCTGAACCAAAGCCCAGCAACCACTAAGTCAGTAACCCTGGGATTGCAGTCACCTGCTTCTCACACTGGAATGTGTCAGCCTTAAGGCCTGCAGGCGAGTTGGATGTAAAGCCCACTTCTCTTAGTGAGGTTTCCAAGTTGAAGCCTTCCAGTGTGGCCTGTGAAGGATGGCTGTGCCTCTTGAAAGCCACAGACTGAAGTCCCAGGAGTCTCTAGCACACAACCTTGATCATCAAGGGTTCAATAGAAACTAGGTCAAAAGTGTCCAATTACGAACATAGTACCAGGTGCATTCTCTGAGTATATTCTGGAACATACATGCTTGACTTAAATGGCCAGTAATGCCCACTCTGGTAGGAGTTCTGCTGACTTGGGGTTACCTTAGTACAGTGCTGTCTGCAGCAAACCCTCGCTCTCCATCTTGAGAAACTAACCTGTCTGTGTCCAACTGCTGACTCCTGTACATTTGCGACTCGGCCAGTTCCAGAGTCACTGTGCCTCAGTCACACCGGTAAGATGAGAAAAATAATCATACCCACCTCTTAAACGTATTCTCAAAATTGCTAAATACTTAAAATGCGGTTTGGGTGAGCATGCGCACTGTATATATTTAGTAAATGTGACTTGGCTAGGAAGCTGTAAGGCACACAGCTGTAAGGTCTGGGCTTGACATTGTGCGTTCATTCCAAACCATATCTACCCGCAAACAGTAAAACGATCCTTTCAGCCAATAAGGACAGTGAGGGAGATAATACAAGGGGTATCCATAAAAACGGAAATTTCTTTTTCAAAGCTATGTATTTAAATTTTTTTTACAAAACAACGATCGCCTTCAAAGTACTCTCCATTAAACTTTATATTTTTGTCAAATCTGCTATTCCATTCTTGGAAACATTTTTCAAACTCATCTGTTTGGATGGCTGACAGCATCTCCCTAATTTTTTCTTCACCTTTTCTGTGTCATCAATTTGCTGTCCTTTCATGTCCCTCTGAATTCACAGAAACAAAAAGAAGCCACACAGAACAAGATCAGGTGAGTAAGGTGTGTGCGGCAAGACAGGTGTGCTGTTTTTTGCTTTTTGCCAAAAACTGGTGCACTGAGATGACTGTGTGAGCAGGTGCATTGTTGTGGTGGCAAAACCAGTCCCTCATAAATCAGGCCTGTTTATGCCACATACTGTTAGGCAGTCTTTTCAGAACCTCCAAATAGAAATCTTGATTCACCGTCTGACCTGGTGGAATGAACTTCAAATGTACTAATCTACCTCACATCAGAAAAACAAAGGAGTATTGTCTGGATCTTTGATTTCACTTGAGCTTTTTTTGGGTGAGGTGACATGGCATCTTCCACTGATTTTTTTGATGTTTTCTTTAGGGTTCCTAAGAATAGCACCATGTCACCTCACCAGTAATGACCTTGGGGGGAAAAGTCAGGGTGGCTTCAGAGCTGTTCTTTCAAAGCACGGCACGTTTCCACTCAACCTTCTGTTTCCTGGTCAGTCAGGACCCACGGCGCAAATTACGCAGCGACCCTTCTCATTCCCAAACCTTCTGTTAAAATTCACTGAACCGAACTTCAAGGTAGTCCAGATAACTTCCCCATCTCTTCAGTGGTCCGTCATCAGTCTTCCAGCACAAGTGCACACATTATGTTGACATTTTCGTCCGTTCCACAAGTTGACAGATGTCCAGACCAAGGTTTGTCATCAACATTTCCCTTTTTTGAAACCAGAAAACCACTTATCACTTGAGTTTATCCCATAGCACTGCCTTTGTAATATGCATTCAACATCACAACAGTTGTTTTTTTTTTCATCACAACAGTTTTTGCAGCATTTTCCACAAGCAGGAAACAAAATTTCACGACTATACACTGTTCTCCTAAATCGCCATCACAAAAAAATGAGGTTCAAGCATAATTGCTTTTATGAAAAATTCACTGTGACCAGAGAGAACCTTCCCTGGTGATGCCACTGTGTGCACTAACTCAGAGCAAGTTGCTTGATGCTTGCCTCATGGGGAAAATGCACACTATGGAAGATCCACCTAGTGGAACTTCTTCCAGGTTTTGGGGGTACCCCTCATAAAGCAGTAACAAATGTTATGGCGGAATCTTGTCATTTGTCTTTGGTAAGTTTTTCTGGTCATGGTCCCAGCAGCAATTAGATGGATTCTGAAGCAAGGTAATTGAGAGTAAAAGAAACATCTGTTTCTAGAGGTGTCAGCAAGGTAAAGGGGAGAGCTAACACTCCCGACACCGATAGGAGGGCAGCTATCACTGTGCCCAGTCCAGAGGGACAAGAGGAAAGGATAGGGTCTATGAGCCCATCAGAAGTCACCTCTGAGAGGCAAACAGCTGAATGCTCTGAGCTGCTAACCGAAAGGCTGGAGGCAAGAGTACGCCTAGAGTCGCCTGGCAGTCTGTTTCCCAGAGCTAAGCCATCCATAACCTGTGGAGCACAGCTCTCTGCAGAATGTGAGCTTGCCGGGGCAACTGGTTTCGTTTCGTTTGGGGTATTTACAAGGCCTCATACCCTTCAGCTTTAGAATCTACTAGTAGTTCTTCAGGAGAGAAAACAGGAGGGAGTCCTGACTTCCTTCAGGGTCTGCCATGGTCTTTGCTCTATTGCCTAGTGCCTTTAAAAAAAAATTCATCTCTGGTTATCTCAGCAGGTAGTTGATTTGTGTCAAATATGTCCATTACTAGGAGCATACATATATCCTCATGGGTGGTTAAAATTTTTTCCCATTTAAATGGAAGCTTTCACACACTGCTTTTCCACTGAGAAACAAGGTGGGTTTTGTTGTGTTTTCTTTTTAATGGCATCAGCAAAGTATATTCCCATGAAGGGGCTTTGTGGCTCTATACATAACTCAAGTTGAGGCATATCAACCCCCCCAGGACACCCCCACGCCACATACCTTCAGAAGTGAAAAATGACTACATCTTTCGTGGATATCATTATGGGAATAGTCAAAATCATGACTGTTACATACACAAATGGCCAAGGTCATGCACATATATAGGCTATTAAATGCCTAGTCTGAAAATTATACCATTCATATGTCAAGAATGAGCTAAGTAGTGCAAAGTGTGGTGGCATAGCTTTAGCATGGATCATTGCACGTGTATGTAGTGTGTAAACCTGTTTCTAAAATAAGGTGGACTTTCAGTTTTCAAGTATTTCTGTACATAGACCCAGAGAACATGTGAATTATAACCATAATGAATAATTTATGTACAAAGCATACAGAAAGCAGGAATACTGTTAAGAATAGGCACTTGGACTAGATAGGGCAGAGGTTGTACACTGGTGCATATGGGAGCTGGAGGCACAGGGAATCCAGGGTGGATGATACCTTCAGAACCAGGGGTGTGAGGGGAGATGCTGGGAGAGTGGAGGGTGAGTGGGTTGGAAAGGGGGAACTGATTACAAGGATCTACATGTGACCTCCTTCCTGGGAGATGGACGGCAGAGAAGGTGGGGAAGGGAGACTCCGGATAGGGCAAGATATGACAAAATAACAATCTGTGGATTATCAAGGGCTCATGAGGGAGGGGGGAGGGGGGAGGGAGGGGGAAAAAAAGAGGACCTGATGCAGAGGGCTTAAGTGGAGAGCAAATGCTTTGAGAGTGATTAGGGCAAAGAATGTACGGATGTGCTTTATACAATTGATGTATGTATGTGTGGATTGTGATAAGAGTTGTATGAGCCCCTAATAAAATGTAAAAAAAGAAAAGGGGGAAGAAAAGAAAAAATGATTAGGGCAAAGAATGTACAGATGTGCTTTATACAATTGATGTATGTATATGCATGGATAGTGATAAGAGTTGTTTGAGCCCCTAATAAAATGTTTTTTTTAAAAAAAGAATAGGTGCTTGTTAGGCTAGGCTTGGAACTTGTTTAGAGTTTTCCAGGCTGAGCATAGGTGAGAAACGGTCTAAGCAGAGGAAGTAACGTAGCAATGCAGCAGGAACATGGGAATGGACCGCTTACTACAGGAAGGAGGCAGATGCATCCATGCACCTGGAGCAGAAGGGAGTGATGGAAGATTGGTATCAAAGGGAGATTGGGCCTAGTCTGAAATGGTGAAGAGTTTAGCTACTCCTTGGGTGTCTCCTTTATTTCCTTGCACAGTTTGGGGCCAGTGCTAGAAGTGATTGGGTTCTTGTAGCACCTTGCCTGACCCTTTGGGAGAGTAAACAGCAAATATAAGATACAGTTCTTGCAGTTAGTAGCCTGCTAATTCTTGCGAGTGACTATGGTGCTGGAAGCTATGCCACACCTTCTTTTCAAATACCAGCAGTCACCCATGGGGAACAGGTTTCTGTGGCGTTTTCCTGACTAAAGCAGTAGAAAAAATACACCTGGAGATCTATTTAGCTAATGAAATTTGCTAATAATTACCCTATGGATCATAAAACAGTGGCCCAGACTTTGACTTGATTATTTTGGAAGTGTCACCAGGAGAAACTAATCCCTGAAGAAAGATCAAGATGAAAACTCACTGGCATTGAGTCAATTCCGACTCATGGCAACCCTGTATGTAAGAGTAGAACTGCCAGAGAGTGGGTTTCTGAGGCTGTAAATCTTCCTTCCTTTCTTTCTTTCTTTTTTTTTATTTTAACAATTTATTGGGGCTGATACAATTCTTTTCACAGTCTTTCTTTCTTTCTTTCTGACTTTTTTCTTCAGTTTTATTGGCACTTCCTCCCACATATACAATTCAATAGTTCAATCAGATCAAGTTGTACAATCATTACCATATTCAATTGGAAAACATTTTCTTCTTATACTCATTCATGTAATTATTTCTTGTGTCACAAAAATATATTCAGCAAACCACTTTCCAACTTAAAAGTTTCTACGTGTATAATTCAGTGCCATTGACTATAAGGCTGTAAATCATTATGGCTAGACCACCAGTCCATTACTGGACCGTGTAGGAAAAGGACTAGCAGTCATTACAATCTTAGGCCAGAGACCACTACTTTCACATAACATTTTTTATGGTTATTACCCCGTTCATTTTTAAAAATCATTTTGTGGGGGGGCTCATACAGCACATCAGAATCCATACATCCATCCATTGTGTCAAACACATTTATGCACATGTTGCCATCATAATTTTCTTTATTTTTTTCAATCATTTTATTGGGAGCTCATACAACTCTTATCACAGTCCATACATACATCCATTGTGTCAAGCACATTTGTACATTAGTTGCCCTCATTATTCTCAAAACATTTTCTTTCTACTTGAACCCTTGATATCAGCTCCTCATTTTCCCCTCCCTTCCCTTCTCCCCCTCCTTCATGAACCCTTGATAATTTATAAATTATTATTTTGTCTTATCTTACACTGTCTGATGTCTCTCTACACCACTTTTCTGTTGTCCGCCCCCCAGGGTGAGGGTTATATGTAGATCCTTATAATCGGTTCCCCCTTTTTAGCCCACCTTCCTTCCACCCTTCCAGTATCGCCACTTTCATCACTGGTTTTGAAGGGATCATCTGTCCTGTATTCCTTGTGTTTCCACTTCTTATCTGTACCAGTGTACCTCCTCAAATTTAGCCAGATTTGTAAGGTAGAATTGGGATCATGATAGTGGGCGGCGGGAGGGGGGGAGTGGGGGGAAAGCATTAAAGAATTAGAAGAAAATTTTATGTTTCATCGTTGCTACATTGCACCCTGACTGACTTGTCTCCTCCCCAAGACCCTTCCCTAAGGGGATATCCAGTTGCCTACAGATTGGCTTTGAGTCCCCATTCCGCACTTCCCCTCATTCACAATGATATGATTTTTTTTGGTGTTAAGGATTTTTGCATCGATATTCATTAGGGATATTGGTCTATAGTTCTTGATTCTTGTGTACTCCTTGCCCGCTTTCAGTATCAGAGTTATACCAGTTTCATAGAAGGAGTTCAGTAGTTTGCCGTCTTATTCTATGTTCTGGAAGAATTTGTATAGGATTGGTGTCAGTTCTTCTCTGAATGTTTGGTAGAATTCTCCTGTGAAGCCATCTGGTCCAGAGAATTTTTTTGTTGGTAATCCCTTGATAACCTTATCTGTTTATTCTAATTGCTATGGATCTGTTGAGATACTTGACATCCATCAGGAATAGTCTAGGGAGGGATTTTTTTTCCAAGAATGTGTCCATGTCTTCCAAGTTATTGAATTAATTTGGTACAGTACTTCATAGTACTGTGTAATTATCCTTAGGGTCTATTGTAATGTGTCCTCTCTTTTATCCCTCCATCCCTCATCCTTGCTATTGAAATGTGTTCCCTCCTTTCTCTGGTTAGGTTTGCCAGCAGCCTGTCAATTCTATTTATCCTTTCAAAGAACCAACTCTTAGCAGCATTATTTTTTCCATAGTTTTGTTATTTTCCCTCTCTTCAGTCTGTCCTGATTTTTATATTTTCTTTTGCTATTAGTAGGATTGTGCTGTTGACTTTGCTCTAGTTGCTGTAAATTTTGTGCCAGCATATCAGTCATAAGTCTCTCCCTCTTTCGTGTGTGCATGTATTGCTATGAAATTTTTTTCGGATAACTGCCTTTGCTGTGTCCCATAAGTTTTGATAGGTCGTGTTCTCATTCTCGTTGGTCCTAGAAATTTCCTAATTTCATCTCTGATCTGTGCCAGAACGCACTCCTTTTGCAATAGAAAGTTAATCATCCTCCAATTGTTTTCTCTTGTTTTCTTCATCTTCCTTTTGTTGATTTCCAGCTTTATGGCAGAGTGGTCAGAGAGTCAGGTCTGTATAATATCAATGTGCTTAAATTTATGGAGATTTGCTTTATGCCCCATCATGTGGTCTGTCTTCAACTATGTGTCATGTGAGCTGGTAAACAATGTAATTTTTTTTATTTGGATGAAAAACTCTGTAAATATCTATCAAGTCAAATGGTCTAATTGTAGTGTTTAGATCTCTAGCCTTCTTGTTGAGTTTCTTTCCATGTGATCCATCTTTCTCAAAGAGCAGTGTATTGAAGTCACCTGCTATAATTGTTGAGGCTGTGATTTCTTTTTCCATCTTTTGGAGCGTTTGCTTGACATATTCAGCGGGTCTCTCGTTCACGGAATATATGCTTACAATGCTTAGTGGTTCTTTGTCTACCATTCTCTTGAGCATTATATAGCATCCCTCTTTATCTCTCTTTATGGTTCTCACTTCAAGGACAATTTTACCCAAGATTAGGATTGCAACCCCTGCTTTTTTTGAATTGCTGTTTGCTTGGTATGCTTTTCTCCAGCTGTTGATTCTCAGCCTATTTTTGTCTATAGTCTTGAGATGTGTCTCCTGTAGGCAACAGAATGATGGGTTGTGTTTTCTAAGCCAGTCTGCTAGCCTCAATCATTTAATGCCTGAGTTTGTTCAGTCCTTTGATGTTCAAGGTTATTATCTCCATCTGTGGACTCTGTGATGCCATCTTTAACTTTTGTGTTGGGTGTTTTCCTACCTCCCTTTCTTATCAATGTGTGTGCGTGCGCGTGCACACACACATTTTATTCTTGACACCTTTCCACCCTGAACCAATGCTGCCATGGGGACTGCTTTCTCTATGTTGCCCTCTGGGTAAGGTTGTTCTATGTGGTGGTCTCTTATTTGTGCTTGCTGAGTGCTGTTTTCTGCCCATACTGGGTCAGCAAGGATCTTTTGAAAGGGCTGGGTTTCTTCTAACATATTCTTTGAGTTTTTCCTTGTCTGGGAAGACAAGCTGGTGTTCTTTCAGCTTCCTGAGTTGCCTGGTTTTCATTCATTAAGCTGGGGAAGTTTTCTTCCGTGAATTCTCTCACTGTTGTTGCAAATAACTTATCTGTTATGTCTTCCTCTGGCAATCCAATTCTTGATTTGTTCCTCTTCATAGCATCAGACATAGCTCCTAGGTTTTCTTGAGCTTCTCTGATGATCTTATTAGATTTTTGTTCACGTTTGTTAAAGTCTGCTTGACTGTCCTAGGTCACTGGTGCAGTTCTCTGCCTCCTCCAGTCAATTGTTGAGGTCTATGAGCCTGCTACTGGTTTTTGTTATCTCCCCCCCTAAGTTTTGTATTTCCCTTTGGTGTATGGACTTTATCACTTCTCTCATTTCACCCTTTTCTGTATTGGTTCCCTCATATCCTATACGACTCCAAGCAGTATTTTGAAAATTTCTTTCTGTGGTGATCAATGTCTTCTGTGCACATCCTTAGGTTCACGGCATGTTCTGCCATTGCCTTTTGTTTTTCCTGTGTTTTCATTGAGGTTGTTGGGGCCGATTGCTGTTTGCATTGCGTTGTTTTAGAGGAGCCAGGTGCCGTTTTCCAGGAGTCAAAGAATGCTGGCTTTCTCTGGGAGGCTCATAGGGATGCATCTTTGAACTGCTTGCTGCTAATTTTACTATGGAATTGACCTACCACTTTATCCTCCTGTGGCTTCACGTCTTTCCCTAGTCAACCAGTATTCTTTTACTTGAAGGGCAAGTTGGATTCTCTTCTCAGGGGATGCTGGTTGGGTGGTTGTATACCCACGAGGATGGTGCTGTACTCGGTGATCTCACAAGAAGCCGTGATGGTGTGGCCCATGGCATCTTGGGGCCCCACAGAGAGCATGTGGGGTGCCTGCTGCAACAGGAGTGCCACAGAAGGTTGGTGGGTTGCCCGCTTTGGTGTAGAGTACTGAAAATAGTAGATGGAATTTCCCTGGACAGGTACATTGCTTCAGAGGTTGGGCAGTGGTTCCCACAGCAGTATGGAACATTGGTGAGTGTTGGCTGAGCTGCACTAGACCGTGTGAGGCACTACAACAGGCAAGAGGAAGTTCCCTCAGCCATGTGGGACCACAGAGGATGGGTGGGAGTACCCCCAGCCACGCAAGCAGGAATTCCCCTGAAGAAAGTAGGGAAATCCCCAGCCACGTGTTAAGCACTGCAGAGGACAGGCAGACAGAATTTCTCCCAGAGGAAAGTGGATGAAATTTCCCCAGAAGATGGTGGGCAGGCTTTCCCCAGTCTTGGGTTACGCTACAGAGAGTGGAGCTCTCCCAGCTGGGTGGAGGGCTTGATGCATAAATGCCCTAGGCTAAGGGGAGTGGTGTGGAGGTCGGCAGTGGCGTGAGAGAAAATTGAAGAGAAAAAACTAAGGGAGAGAATAGAGAAAAACAACAGTAACAATATAACTTAGCTTAGCCCCGATCCCTAACCATGGGGTTGGATAGGTTTAAACCCTGCCCCAAGTTGGCTGAGACTGTGGTTGGATAGAGAGAAGAGAGAAACAAAAGTAACAATATACCTGAGCCCCATCCCTGACCATGGGGCTGGAGGGGTTTAAACTGCCAGGAGGCAGCTACAAGCTGTGGCTGTGTTGAGATAAAGCCCCAACGCCAGCTCCAAATGATCCTGGCTCTGGCCAAGACAGTGGCGGGGCTAAGGTCAATCCTAGCTGGCCTCCACTGTGGTAAGCCAAAAGCCCCCAGATCCTCAAAAGCGAATAGATTTGTGCTTACTTCTATTTATGACAGGGCTCCTCAAACTTTTTAAACGGGGCCAGTTCCCTGTCCCTCAAACACATTGGAGGACTGGACTATAGTTAAAAACAAATATGAACAAATTCCTGTGCATACTGCACATGCACGTATGTTATTTTGAAGTAAAAAAAACAAACCAGGTAAAAGCACCCGGCGGGCTGGATAAATTTCCTCGTTGAGCCACATGTGGCCCACGGGGCTATAGTTTGGGGATACCTGTTTTATGATTCTCCTCCTGTCACCCGGCAGTGTGGAATTTCCCTTTTAGTAACTCTCCTGTGCTGATTTCTGCCAAGTCCACTGGTATGTGTTTCCTCAGTCACTATCTTCCCTGAAGTCACCACATAACAATTTTTAAACGTATCATCCAACACAGCTTCAATTTGGGTGGAATCAGCTGGAATAGCTGCCCCTTAACTCTTAAGAACAGAGGGATTTTTGGTTCTATGCTTTGCCCAACCAGGGCACTTGAGACACCTTGTGATGACAACACAAAAAGTGACTGATCTTGTACCTTTTCTAACAGATGGGATCTAGCAGAGTTTGATGTATTGTTCGTGTTCTGTATAAGTAACTTACTTGTGGGTAATGCCACTTTTGCCATAATAAACATTGCTTTATGTGAATTAAAAATTTAAGAAAAAAATTGTATAATGGGAGCAGAAAGCCTCTAACTTTATTCTGTGGCGTGACTGGTGCATTTGAACTGCTGACCTTGCAGTTAGCAGCCCAACACATAATGTTACCAGGGTTTCTCAAGAAGAACGTCATGTTGAGCAAAGTGAAGACAAGGGAAACCCTTGATGAGTGGATTGACACAACGGTCGCAACAGTATCCTCAAACGTCTCAACAGTAAGGAGATGGTGCAGCAGGGCCAGGCCACTTTTTGTTCTGTTGTATATGAGGTCACCAGGAGTCAGATCTGACTTAAGAGCCATCAACTACAAAGATTACACTGAAACCATTAAAAAAAAGAAGTGTCCATTAAAAAGGAAGATGCCTGAGAAGGAGATGGACATTTAATTGCCCCCAACACACCGTCTTCTATTGTTTCCTTGTCTTTCTAACTAGACTACGTTCTCCTTGCAGAGAGGATTGCACCTTTATTTGTCAGTGGTGCATCCACACATAGTTCTTGTCTCAAAGTAGGCACACAGTTCTAGACAATGTTTGGGATGTGAGGTAGCAGTGAGCCTGGATGGCTCCTAGATGGTGAGAAGCCAGCCTGGCTGGAATATGTTGGGGGAGATGGGGCAGAAGTAGAATTCTGCTCTGAGAAGCGGTGCACGAAGACCGTTGTGCTTGTGGTGCATGCCTTTTTTGTGCTTAGTTCAGGTGACTAATGACAGAATTGGTGGGTGAGATAACAGTGATAGAGTAGAATGCATAAAACCAAGCACAGAGGCAGAACAAAGCCTAGACAGTGTTGACACCGCCTTTGCCCAATCATGCCAGCACTTTATCTCTTGGCGATCTGACTGCTCTGCAGAACCTCTGATTTTTGTTTTTTTTTTTAGCCATCTCTGCTCTCCTCCTTTATTTACATTCTAGTAAGGAAGGTGAACTACTCCACCCGAAGCCAACTGTTTTAATCTCATGATTGATCCTGTCTGTGTCTGGCCGGGATTTCAATACCCATTTCTGGGTTTGTGGTGGGTGGGATATAGTTCAATTTTTAACAGTCCTCCAGCGAGGAAGTGTGGCCAGCTGGTCCTTAGCTTGAGCTCTTACTACTGTGCATACTGCCGCCTGGTGGAAAGTAGCGCCAGCGCTTGGTGAAGAGAAGAGCTCGAAACCTGAGTCGCGCGAAGGCAGTGAGTTCAGTTCTGGTTTTGCATCCTGTCACAGGAAAGTTGGGTGTGAGGACTATCTCAGTTCCCATGGATAGGAATGCCCAGCTGACTGCCCTGCTTAGACTCTTTTTATGGCTGTGCCAAACCTTCACGCATATACGCGCGTGTAGTTTTTATCTGATTCCTCCTCTCCTGTGGGCTGGCTCTGGGAAGAAAGGTGCAAGGATGCTATGGTCACAATCCTTATTTCACTTTCCTCCAGTCCTGTTTGTTGAAGCAGGAGTCACCACTCAGAGATCCTTAAATCTCACATTGGAATCTATAGATCTTCCCAAATTCTCTTTAGAGTATTCAAGAGTCATTTAACTAGTGTTGACTCACTCAGCTCTCAGTGATAAGTTTAGAGATCTGTGAGTAAAGCCAGCTGCTCACACAACCTCTAGTACCAACTGCACAGAGACATTTTGTTACCAGGATGAGGGTGGGGTAGGGGGACCTTCAACGTTGAACCCGAGCATGGCAACCGTGTCATACACAGCCTTTCCCTGGTGCCTCTCCCTTCCCCCGTCCTAGCAGAGGTGTTTTAGATGGCTTGTGCAGTTTACTAGTTGCCATTCCTGTCCTGAATAATAAACTAAGAAAACTACAGTGATCCAAAGTTGAACACTCCCTTCCATCATCTTGGCTTGCATGCCTGCAGTGGAAAACCTGACTTGGTTGCCTTCCTTCCTGGCTCCACGTCCTCTTCCCTCACTGTGGCCATTGTTTCTGACCCTTACAGGATCAGGCCTAGAACGGTTTGAGAAGAAAAAGCCAGTTGGGTGATGCCGTCGATGTTTTCCTCTGATAGAAGGGCCCTCCCCCCGAAAATCCGGGGCAGCAGGCCTCTCCCTCCAGCTGACTCTCACCACACTCCCTCACCTCCTAGATGTGGTACCTGCTCCCACCCCCACTCCTTGCTGATGAAGCTATCTTTTAAGGTACCCCCAGGAGGTTCACCTCCCGAGGGCTTGCATGGTTTATGGAAAGCCAGCACCTTTGGGGTCAGTGGGAAGGCTGCCTACCCCTAGTGAAGCTTAAATGCTCCTGATGGGTAGGGACAGCTCCGCCACAGAGTTTCTCTCACTTTTCAGGCCTGGTCACATTGTAATCACATTGTGTGTTCTGTGGGGAACTGAGGCCTGGGAAGAGTGTATGCAGACAACTTCTTTAGTCTCTCGTATTTTAGAAGCCTGGGGAACCAGGCTTTTGGGTATAGGGAGGCCATCATACTTGTGAGTTAGAGATGTGTCCCAATCACATTCTCATAATTAAAAGTACTCCCCACAATCTCTCCCATAAGAATGCTGCCTTAAAGTTAAGTCTTTCAAGCACAGGGCGGATTGCTATCTGGCAGGTTGCTTATGTGTAGGAGCAGATGTGTTGCAGTTGCTCTCCCTGCTCAGGGGCAAGTCACTCCCCCTTATTTGGTCCCAGCACTGGTGTTAGGTTACCCCCCCCCCCAGTTGGCCTCTAGGGTTCCGGTACTGTCCAAGTTAAGTCTGTGATTAGCAGTAATTATGGGACTTGCATGCCTGAGACTATATAAGTTGATGTAAGAAAGCATTTCTCTCTCTCCCTGACCTGGTTCCAGATACCATGGAGGTGAGCACCCCAAAATTTTTGTCTCTAATTTTCTTCCCTTCAATTACAACTGCCCCTTATGACTAATCCAGATGTGAGGCTGGATCCCACGATGTTCCTCTCAGTCACGGAGCTGCGTCTCTTACAGCCTTTCCAGCTTGGTTTGAGGCGGTGGGTGGTACTCTCATGTTTTGCCCCCATGTGCAGAGGCAGGCCTAGTCCAATACACTCTCCCACTCAACAACCTACCCTTTGGGTGGCCCATCAACCTCCACTTCTCAGAGGCTGGAGAAGACTGGGTCAGACAGACAGGGGCCCGCAGGGCTTCCCCCTTACATGTCCCGTGTGGACAGTCGGCTCTGACTTGTGCAGAACTGTTTTATGAAGGTGCACTCTGTGCCATCTGAGATCCTAGTCCCTATCCGAAGAATTAGGAAAGAGGGAAGACTAGACTTGAGTGGTGGGAGACTACTATTTGGAAAGGAAAGAAATAGCCACTTACTTTGTTGGACCAGGGGGTTGGGTCACCAGATGCACATTCCATCCCTGAAGAGAGCATTGTGCATTGTAGTTTGCGCATCTAAACATGAGGCAATAACACTGAGCACAAAGTATCTCTTGCCTGTTTATCAGTCTTAGGCATGTTCAGCTAGTTGTTTATGTAACATTAAGATTTTTTTGCCCATGTGACTTTAGTCAGTGTTCCTAAGGAAATTTTTGTGATGGCAAGGCAGGGTGGGGAGTAGGCTGAGTGTGTGTGAGTAATCCAAAAGCACCATTGTGTTCATTGTTTTACTCTGCAAAGATCATTCTGTTCTAAAGATGTGCTATAAATGCTGGGTCTTTGCCGTGCTTCGTTTCATTACAATGGAATTCATTCAGCAGTTAAAAAAAGAGATGATTTTTTTAATGCTAAAAGTGTATTATATCCACATAGAGCATTCACAATTGAATAATAAAAGATTACTTCAAGTTCATGGCATTTATATCATCTACTTTGGAAATTAAAATTTACAATTAGTATAAAAGTACGCATTCCTTTAGTTCCTTGTTTTGTTTTTAAATCTAGATCCATACTCAATAGAAATAGACAATGTAGTAGATACTCAAAGGGGGGAGTTTCAGTAGTAAAAGCTACTATGAAAATAGGCAACATTATTAAACCAACCTGTACATTTAAATCTACCACTTGTGTGTCACTTTGTCGTGCTGTGGCGGCTTGCATGCTACTGTCATGTTGGAAGCCACTGATATCTCTAATACGAGCAAGATGGCCCAGCGTGAGCAAGGGGCCTCGGAGCTTCCAGAATTAGAACTGTGAAGAAGGAATGCACTGCCCCTTCTGAGTGATGGAACACCGAAACCCTTACGAATAGCAGTGAAACATTGTCAGAGAGAGTGTCTCGGGTCAAAGGCACTCAAAATACAAATGAGAAAGAGCTGCTTTCTTAGAGTCGCCCATCATGACGTAGGTGGAGTAACGCCTTCCGCACCTTCGTTTGTTGATATGGGCATTATTCAAAAATGAAAAGAAACAGCTGCAGACATCTATAAATAACCAGAACTTGGAATGTATGAAGTATGAATCCAGGACAACCGGAGGTCATCAAAAATTAAATGGAACACATGAAAATCAATATACTAGACATTAGTGAACTGAAATAGACTGATATTGGCCATCTTCAATCCATCAGACAGTGTATGATTCACTAGGCCGGAATGACAAATTCAAGAAGAATGGCATTGCATTCATCCTCAGAAGGACGTCTCAAGGTCTTTCATGAAGTCCAATGCTCTCTGTGATGGTATAATATCTGTAAGCCTTCAAAGAAATCCAACTAATACAACTAGTATTCAGACCTGCAGCACCCACTAAAGTTAGTAATGAAATTAAAGAATTCCACCACCATCTTCAATCTAAAATGGATCAGACATTCAGTCAACATGCAGTGAGACTTTTTGGTGAATGGAGTGTGAAAGTTGGAAACAAAGAGGAAAGGAGAAGGGTTGAAAAATAAGGACTTGTAGATAGAAATGAAGCTGAAGCTCGCATAGTAGAATTTTGCAAAAACAATTATATCTTAATTGCCGGTGCCTTTTCCCAACAACATAAACAGCATCTCTACACATGAATGTCACCAGATTGAATACACAGGAATCAAATTGACTGCATTTATGGGAAAGGATGATGGAGAAATTCACTATCAAGCCAAAATGAGACCAGGGACTGGAAGTGGAACCGACCATTGTTCATTTATAAGTTCAGGTTGAAGTGGAAGAAAATGAAAACAAATCCACAAGAACCAAAATATGACCTTGATTAAATCCCATCTTCTTGAGAAGAGTTCAAGAATAGATTTGAGGCATTGAACGCTAATAACAAGACCAGGAGAGCAGTGGTTTAACATCAAGATCATACACGAAGATAGGAAAAATTCATTAAAAAGACAGGAAAATAAAGGTCAAAGTGGATGTCAGAAGAGACTCTGGAAATAATCCTCGATCATAAAGTAGCCAAAGCAGATGGAAGAAATGATAAAATAAAAAAATTAAACAGAACATTTAAAAGGGCACCTCGTGAAAACAGAGTAAAATATTATAATGAAATGTGCAAAGATCTGGAGTTAGATAGCCAAAAAGGAAAAAACACACTCAATATATATCAAGCTGAAAGAATTGAAGAAAAAAAATGTAAGCCTGGCGTTGCAGTAATGAAAGATTCTAGGGGCAAAATATTGAACCCTTTAGGAAACATCAAAAGATGTTGGAAGGAATGCATAGACTCACTGTATCAAAAAGAACTGGTCAACATTCAATCATTTCAAGAAGTAACATCAAGAGCCAGTGGTACTGAAAGAATACGTCCAAGCTTCTCTGAAAGCCATTCGTGAAAAACAGGGCTCTGAGAAATGACGGAATGCCCCCAGACCGAAATCTTTTAACAAGTTGATTAAGCACTGGAAACACTTGCTTTTCTATGCTAAGACATTTGGAATACAGCTAGTGGACTAAAAGAGATCCATATTTCTACCTATTCCAAAGGAAAGCAACCAACAAGATATGGACAATATCAAACAATATCACATACAAGCAAAGTTTTGCTGAAGATCATTCAAGTGACTTAGCAGTACATAGACAAGGAACTGCCAGAAGTTTAAGCCAAATTCAAAAAGAGGTTGCACGAGGGCTATCATTGCTGATGTCAGGTAGCTCTTGGTTGAAAGCCGAGAACACCAGAAAGATAGTCGCTTGTATTTTATTGACTGTGTAAAGACTTTCAACTGTGTGTCTCATATAAACTGTGTGCACCATATGAAAAGAGTGAGAAGTCCAGGACACTTCATTGTGCTCAGGCAGAAGCTGCACATGCACTGAGGCAGTCATTCACACAGAACAAAGTAATACCGAGTGGTTTGAGAACAGGAAAGGTGTGCTTCAGGCCTATGCCATCTGTATGCTAAGATATGCAGATAATATGAGAAGTTGGGTTGGTTGAAGAAGAATGTAGTATCGAGATTGGAGCCTTATTAACAACTGCATTGTGCAGATGGCGACCTTACTTGCTGAGGACTTGAAGCACTTGCTGATGAAGAGCAAGGATTACAGTTTTCAGTATGAATTGCATTTCACTGTAAGGAAAGTCAAAATCATCACAATTGGACCACAAGTAACATGATGGATGGAGCAAGGATTGAAGTGGTCAAGGATGTCATCTTGCTTGGATCCACAATCAATCTTCACGGAAGCAGCAGTCAGGAACTCAAACGCCATATTGCATTAGATAAGTCTGCTACACAAGACCATTTCGAAGTGTTAAAGAGCACAGGTGTTGCTTTGAGGACCAAAATGCACTTGACTTAAACCACGGTATTTTTAGTTGCCCCGCATGCATGGGAAAGTTGAACATTGAATAAAGAAGCTGAAGTAAAATGGAAGTGTTGAATTGTGGTGCTTGAGAAGAATATTGAAAGTATCATGTACATCCAGAAGAACAACCAAATCTGTCTTGAGTGGTTCTTGGAATCAGGAGACTTTATCTTCCATACTGTGCACATAATGTCAGTGGAGACCAGTCCCTGGAGAAAGACGTCGTACGGAAGCGAGGGGGCTGACCCAGGCAGTACTGCCATGTGGATGGTGGAGCTGCGGCAGCTCTCCGTGCAGGAGGCAGTGGACTGACTCCATGGTGAAGAGTCTGGAGAGAGGACAACCGGAAGATGCGGGGTGCCATGTTCCAGTGCAGCACCAGCTGCTGGGAGGACAGCCCGGCTTCCATGCAGCAAGAACCCCAATGTATTGAACACTGCTACATGCCCAGGCTCTGGTGGCCAGCGAGCTGGAGAGGTCCCAGGGCCGCCTGGCCCGGTGTACCGTGCACTGCAATGACAAAGCCAAAGACTCACTGGCTGCCGGGAGTAAGGAGCCGCAGGGGAAGCAGCAGCTGGAGAGCCGTGTGACCAAATGTGTGGACGACCACAGGCACCTCATCCCGTCCGTGACCAAGAAGATGAGGGCATCTCTCACATCCATCGCCAAAATAGATGTCTGCCAGTGGCCATTGGGGTTCAGGGCAGGAATCGATATAAAAAAGAAGGGGAATTTGGGTCTTTTAAGTGAATTTTATGAAAGGAAAAAAAAAGGATAGCAGCAAGTATAAGGAATATCACCTGGCTCTGGACACTGGCTCTTTTTTTTTTTTTTTAATCAATTCTAGTTCACAGGAAGTTAATTGGGAAAAACTGGTGCTGTAACTTGGGCTGGAGGTCATACGAGTGAGTGATACAGAGCCTAAGTGGCAGGTGCTTATCCTGGCCTTGGGTCCCTCCCTTGCTGTCCCAAGCCAGAGCCATCCCAGGGCACCAGATTCTCCTGAGTCACAGGTACCAGCGTGCTGCCACGTCCCTCCAACCTGTCTATGATGATCTGCTGGAGTTTCTGTTTCTCGCCAACCTCCTGTTTACAAGAAGTATTGCCACCCCATTTTCCACCAGCTATAAGACAAAATGCATGAGAGCAATAATTCAGAAGAGGGAAATGGAAATGTAGGTTTTTGTTTCACTTGGTTTTGCTTTGTATACAAGGGCCCGGCATTGAATCAGATGTCAAGTCGGGAGACAGGTGGTTTGGATAAGATCTTTGAAAGGCTCTTTGGCCTTCAACTAGCTCTCAAGATAGGCTGTTTTTGAAAGTTGCACACATGGAATCTTTCACTATGCAAAACCTGAAAGATTGTCACTCTGGCTGTAGGAGGCAGAGCTTCCTTCTCACCGGCCGTCTTGGCGGCCCCAAAGCTGTGTACAGCAGAGTGACAGGACCGTCGCTCCCCCTGGAAAACAAAGGGTGTCTGGATGGTGAAGTATGTCCCAGTAATGGAATGAACAGTGAGAGGGAAACTGGTGGCTGCCGAAAGAAAGGACAGCCGAAACATGGCATTACTGGTTCATGGAGTCGGCCCAACTCAAGGTGACCCTTGGTATAACAAAGCGAAATCTTGCCCAGCCTGTGCAATGGCTGTGATCACTGATGTGTGGGGACCCAGTGTAGCAGTCTGTCTCGCGGAGACTTTCATTTTGTTGGCTCTCTTCCAGGTCTTTCCTGGTGGTCTTTCCTGTCCAACTGCTTTCTTATCCCCTGTGTTATCAGAATCCCGTCAAACCAATCTCCTGGCAACAGGAAAGTCGAGGGAGAAAAAGCAAGTGACTCGGGAGTTAGGGAGACCTGTGACTCTTTTGCAGCAAAGGAATGCCCCCCCCCTTACCAAATACCACTTTCTGCCCAAAGCCCTGTGTGGTGTTCCTGCTTCAGTGACACTTTATTTCTATAAGGGGCGTGTCACCTTTCTACCAACTTAATACCTGAAGTGGTAATACAGCTTGTCTGTTTGCTGTTCCAAAGCTGTGATATATTTTCCTAGTGGTTTAATTTAAAGAGTTTTACTTCCACTCCCCCCACCCCCCAAAAAAAAGACATCATGCTTTGAAAAGTGTGAGGGCATCGTAAATGAGGAAGACCTTCAAGGGAATGGACTGACAGACGAGGGTGTTCCATTCTGTTGTATAGAAGTGCCGTGAGTTGGATTACTTAATGGCACCTCACAGCGACATATATGTCAACCAGAAAAAACATATGTGTATCTATAGAATCAAGTTCAAAAGACTTGTGAGAGACAGGTCATTCATGAAATAATCATATTGGTGTATGCAGCAAGAGTGTTTCAGGGAACACAATAGCAACATTGCTGCCCTCACTGGGGGAAGAAGTTAGATCCAGTGAATCTCTTCACTTTTAGTACTTGAACTAATGAGAAAGATGGGAACAGAGGGGAAACATAAACAATGAATAAATCTGTAAATAAGTACAGTCAGGGTGCAGTATAACACCGGTGAAACACACTGAGTACTAGGAGATTAGTAAATAAAAATACTTCATATTAAGTGGACAAAGAAATAGCTGTCTTTCATTACCCAGACAGTGTGGACTAAATTATCATATTGAACTGCCGTGAGTTGGAAACACCAGTTACATTGTGGAGTTATGAGGAGATACAGTGTGAGAGAATGGTACTAAGAAGAAAGGTTTGCTTCTGGTCATTCAGCGTACTGTACTGAAACGAAAAGCATTCCCAAACTGGAAACAGAATACATCGATTGTTTTGAAGGGAGCCTTGGCCCAATCAGTATCTGTTCCTTTTGACATACATCATATTCTTAGGCCGAAAAAGAAAAACTCAATTTTTAGGTATGAGCTAAAGAGGTGCTTGAGTTGTTTATTTTAAATCATCATTAATGTCAGAAGTCATTTTAGAAATACCCCTTCAGGGAGTCGGGGAGCCAACAAAAACCCAAAGAGAAGGGAACAACAAGAGATCTAAAATCAATGACAAGGAGGGTGTAAAACACCTGGTGGGGTTTGATCAAGTGCCATGTAGCTAAGAGGAGTTACTGAGAGCTGAATAGGGTAAAACATGATAGTGAGACAGGAGGAAAGTAAAAGGAAATGGAGATAAGAACTAGGAGACAGAAGACATTTCTAGAGGTACAAATATAGGCATGTATATATCTAAATATATTGTTTATATAATGATGGGGATATAGGTCTATGTATATATTTTTATATGTTAAGCATCAAGGTAACAGACAGCCAGTGGGCTTCTACTGAAGTACTCCCTCAATGCAAGAACACTTTGTTCTAATAACCTGGCATTCTGTGATGCTCACCTTCCTAACACAATCACTGAAGACAAAACAGGTGCATAAGCAAATGTGAAGAAAACTGATGGTGCCCGACTATTAGAAGATATAGCATCTGAGTTGAAGTTAAACAAGCTACTATCTAGCAGGGAAGCAACAAAGCCCACATGGAAGAAGCACACCAGCCTGTGTGATCACGAGGTGAAACACCCAAAACAATCATATCTATGCGAAAGAGGGAGCCAGAGTGGAGACCCAAAGCTCATCTGTTGACAATTGGACATCCCCTCACAGAAGGGTCACAAGGAAGGGACGAGCCAGTCAGGGTGCAGTATGACACCGGTGAAACGCACAACATTCCTCTAGTTCTTGAGTGCTTCCTCCCCCTCCCCCCCCATCACGATCTCAGTTCCACCTTACAAATCTGGCTAGAGCGGAATATGTACACTGGAACAGGTAAGAGCTCTTGACACATGAAATCCAGGACATAAACCACCCAGGAATAGTAATGGGAGCAGCGATGCCGTGAAGGTGGGGGAGAAAGGAGAAAACGTTCACAGTACAAGACGTATAACACCCTCCCTCCCGAGGGGGACGAGCATCAGAAACACGGGTGAAGGGAGACAGCGGATGACATAAGATAAGAAAATAATTTATAATATATCAAGGGTTCATGAGGAAGGGGGAGGGGGAAAAAAGGAACTGATACCAAGGGTTCAAGTAGAAAGAAAATGTTTTAGAAATGTTGGCAACATATGTATAAATGTGCTTGATATAATTGTATGGATTGTTGTAAGAACCCCAATAAAATTATTTTTAAAATACCCTTTCGTAGGAAAATTATTATTGCCAGTATGAAACTAGCTGTATTACACTATGATGTTTCACTTCCTATTGTATTGAGTGAGGCTGCTTTTGTGATGTATTTTAACTGAATCATAACCAAAAAAAACCCAAGTCACTGCCATGGAGCCCATGCCAGCTGATTGAGACCCTGCACGACCGAGTTCAACTGCTGCTTGAGTTTCCGGACTGTGACTCTTGAGAGGAGAAGGTCTTTCTCCCACAGACGGCTGGTGTTTCAAACTGCTGACCTTGCGGATCACAGCCCAACTCTATGCCTCCAGGGTTCAAAAACTCCTAATTTCATGTAAATCTAGGCAGTTTCCTCTCAAGTGTTTGGGACGTTTGATTGCTATATAGTACAGAGTGTTAATGGGATCTTCTTCATGCTGCTCTACTGGTTAGATTGCTTGGTGTGTGTGAGAAAGATCATGAAAATCACAATGAAGTGCTTACCTTAAACTCTACCTAAGTCATGACTCCAATTTTAATGTGTGACATTCTTGCAGGACCAGACATCCCTGCGGCAACCAACCTACAAACCGCATCTTCCAACAGCTCTACAAGTCCAGCAACAACTCCAGTTTCCCCAACCACCAGCAAGGTGACAATTTCCTCCACCTCAAGCAACGTCAGTGTCACGAATTCTACGGTGCCGTCTAATACGTCAGCAAGGACGACTCCTGCCAGCACAAAGCCTGCCCCTCAAACAAGTGTTTCACAAAACACATCTAAGATAGCAACATCTGCAGTGACCACCACCCACAATAGTTCAGTGACATCTGCTTCTTCATTAGTAACAAGTATGTATTGAAACGGATCCATTTTTCCTAGGCTTTGTGTGTCCATGAAGAGTCAGACACCCACAGGGGTCATTCTACCCTGCCCTACAGGGTCTCTAGGAGTTATAATCCACTCGGTGGCAGTAGTTTGAGGGTTTGTTTGGTTTTTTTTTGAGCTTTGCTCCTCATTACTTTCTACAAAAATAAGTATACAGATTTAGGCCACGGTTTTCAATAATATAAATTTCAATGTCAGTTGACCTAGTGCTCTCTTCTCAGGAAAAGAAAAAGTTTTTAACTATGTGAAATAGTGGAGATATGTGACTGCACTTTTAATGAGTAATTTATCTTAACAGAATTTTATTTCCTTGGTGTGAAATTCTGTCATGCATTTAACCCTCTCTGCTTCATTCAAGAAGGGTTCTGAATGGGCTCAATGTGAACATTTGCCTTAACTTATTTGGGCCATAAATTCAGTTTACAATGGAGTAAGATCTAATCAGGTATATGTTAGTATCTAGAACATCGTATTATGAAAAAATAACTTTATTTTGTTTTGTTTAAAATATAATTCTTGTGACACTATGAGCTCAAAAACCTTTTAAAATTTTCTTTAAAAGTTATCCACAGTTGAAGTTAGTGATTATTTGTACTTACAACAAGTAGCTGACTTCATGCTTTCCTTTATATGTTCTTACGTATGTTTCTACCTCACATCGTTAATTTTCTTTATTCATGTACTTTGTGTTGAAATCAACATTACCAACTGTCCCAGGGGCTCTTGAAGATATGAAACCAAAATAGTTAAAATTCCCAATAATTTATTCAAAAGGAGGAAATTTCAGTTAGAACCACTCACTCATTATGGAACCAGTTTTAGGATTCTGGGGATGCTCCCAGCACCTCACTTGTGAAGGCACAAACTCCTCAGACTCTGTAAGAAAAACAATAATTCCCCAAGTCTTGCTGCTCCTGGGGTTTTGGTGACCTGCCCCAAGTCCAGCACTCTCAAACACTTAGTCCTTAGGGTTTCAGTTAAAGGACAGATAGGCTGGAATGGAGATGAACCAGGCTGTCAGACAGAGGCTGGCTGGAAAGCACCTTCCTGGGCCAGGACATCCCCTCGCTCCGGTTCAGTGTTCCCGCACAGAAATTCAGCAAGTTTCAGTTTATTGCAATGTTAAAAAGACAAAACAAAAAGCACTAAAGCCTTTTCTTCACCTCTCTTTTAGGCGCTTCAACTATTAATTCTAAAGAAAACAGAGGATCAAAGTTTGATATTGGCAGCTTTGTTGGTGGTATTGTTTTAACACTGGGAGTTTTATCAATTCTTTACATTGGATGCAAAACCTATTATTCCAGAAGAGGCATTCGATATAGAACCATGTAAGTTTGGATTGGCTGAGTCATTTACTGTGAACTTCTGTGTTTCTTCTCAGTTAGATTCTATGACTGAGTTCTCAGTGTTCATATCAGAGTTGAATGATTTCTATGATTAATTCCCATTACTTCTCAACACTCAGAGTAAATCATTTCTGCACAAGGTTGTGATGATAATTATTTACAAATGATTATGTGTGCTTGTACCTAAGAACGCTTATGTTTCACTAGTGTCATGCCTGTGCTCTCGCACGACAAGCCTGTGCCTCTAAGAAATGCCTGGTCAGTCTCCTCAGGTTGCTCTTAGTGTGCTCTGGGGCTGCCGTTGCACTCAACTTACGTGACAGGGATTTCAGAAACTAAAATTCTTCACAGCCTCCTTTTCTCTGGTAACTTAATTATATTCAGAGTTGTTGTTCTAAAACATATATTACTTTATCTGTGCAGAAACTGTCCTAACTGTCCTTTGAGATCACCTGTATTAGCAATAATAAATACACAAACCACGTCACCCTAAATGTATATTGTGCTATTTTATAACTGATGGTTTCTTACATATTGAGATTTTTTAGTTGAGATTTTAAACAAGACATTAAATTTTCATTTGACAACCTTCCACGCAGACTTGTCAGCATTCCCTCAGAGTACTCTAGTTTCCCTCCCCCTGGTTTGCTCATCTTTGCTTCTGCATATTTATTTGTTCACCTTTTGGTCTCCTGCCATTTTTTGTGTGTCTTTTTAAGAAGGCATATCATAACTAAGGGGGCCCTACTGGTCCAGTTGAAGGAGCTGTGACCTTCTGAGTTTAGAAGCAATGAGCCTTGCTAGTTTGCACGTACTGGGTTGAAATGTTTCACTCCTTGTTTCTTAAGCATTGCTTTGAGCAGAGACACACAGTGGAGGGACGTTAAGAGACAAGAGTCAAGGCAGCCAGCTTCCTGGTTCTGCTGTTAGTAGCCGAGTGCCTCCATGCTTATGCGTGTGCAGGGCCAGGAGTGCCGACTCTGGACACGAACTGCAGAGATCACAAAAGAGCTGAGATTTTGACTACCTGGGAAACGAGATTAAAAAAGTGCCTTCTTTTTTTGTAATCATTTTATTGGGGGCACATACAATTCTTATCATAATCCATACATACATCCATTGTGTCAACCACATTTGTACATTTGTTGCCCTCCTAATTCTCAAAACATTTGGTCGCCACTTAAGCCCCTGACATCAGCTCCTCATTTTTCCCCTCCTTCCATGCTCTTGTCTCCCTTCATCGACTTTTCTGTTTTCCATCCACCAGGGAGGAGGTTATATGTAGATCCTTATCATCAGTTCCCCCTTTCTACCTCACCTTCCCTCCAACCTCCCAGTATCACCACTCTTACCACTGTTCCTAAAGGGATCATCTGTTCTGGATTCCTTGTGTTTCCAGTTCTGTCTGTACCAGTGTACATGCTCTGGTCTAGCCAGACTTGTAAAGTAGAATTGGCATCATGATAGTGGGGGATGGAAGCATTTGGGAACTAGAGGGTATGTTTCATCGTTGCTACACTGCACCCTGACTGGCTCGTCGAAAAGTGCCTTTCTGCACAGGGCTGCTGGGATGATTCATTGAGAGAGGGAGGGGTATGGAGTCTTTAGCACAACACCTGACATATGGTAAATGCTCAGACAAGCATGCTTGTATTTGTTTTTTCTTTGGGTTCATTTGTTTGTTTGTGTAGAGGGGCTACCATCACTCCCTGGTGAAAAGTCACCCAGCCAGGGAGACAGCAGGGCTTGGGTGTCTGCTTGACAACCTTAACGAGTATTTTGAGTTGGTAACCAATTAATCTACCAGATAATTTTACATAAAAAAAAACATTACAAAGAGCAATGACAGTTTTTAGTGAAGTTCAAACTTGTTCTAAGGTTAGTTTTCTTATCAACATGACCATACAAGTAATTGTGATACTAACATAAGATATAAAGTAACCGTAACCTTTGATGTATTACAGTGATGAACACGATGCCATCATTTAAGGAAATCCCAGCGACCAGGAAAGCAGACTGACTGATGGAGCCCTGTTAGCTAACTTTTATTTTTCATTTAAAAAATACATTCTCTTCTTGGAAATAGTAGAAACAGGCCATGCATACAATGTTCAACATAGTAGAAGATATGTAAAGAATCCTCTTGATTACTGAGAAGCATTGGGTGTAGATTTTTAATGAACATGTGAAGCTGGCAAAGAGCCCTGGTAGTGCAGCAGGTAAAGGCTTGCCCACTATCTGGACCCACCTGCGGTGCTGTGGGAGAAACGTCTGGGAGCCTGCCTCCATAAAGACACAGCCTTGCGAGCGCCCTCTGGCGGCTCCGTGCTGTCCGACAGGGCTGCTGTGAGTACACTGGGCTTTTGGGTTTGGGGGGGATTGTTTGTTTTTTATCTGGCACAGTTATATTTACTTTCCACACATCCCCAGGCATTGTCAGACATGCAGGTCCTCTCCCATTTTTTTGTGGCATTGGTCACCTACAGCTAATATTTGGAAGATGACACCAGTTACGGGCAGGACCCCATCTGGGCATCTGGCTAAGGGACTGTCAGAGCACTGGGGACTTCAAGGTCCCTGTTGCTCACACCAGTGCTGGGTGAGACCACACAGCAGAAAGGAAGCAAGTGAGTAAAACAATCCAGGCCTTCAACATAATTTTCATTTAAATACCTCTTCAAAAAAGCAGTCATGTTTTTTAAGGTATACTAAGGTATATAGCTAGTTTAAAACAATAACACACATCCAGAAAAAAATGATCTCCAAGTTAAACCAGACACAGTTGCTTAACCCTGTCAGAGATCCATTGGACTCTATTTTTAGAAACATCTTGTGAGCTTTCAATGGTAGTTGATACAGATTTCTCTTTGGCTTCTGTTGTATAATTTCCACCAAACTGTGTTGTTTAACATGACTGTTTTCTGCTAGTTCTAAATAGTCCTGTATTTATAGGCGAAAACTCCTACAAGCGTAATTGCTACTGTGAGAATGTTGTTGCCACCACCTGAAATGGTTTTATTTCATATTTCACGTGATAACTTTATATTTAGTGACTTTTTTAAGGGATGGAGAGATGCTTTCAGTATTGAGAAATGTCTAATGGGGCGTGGTAAACACAACCAACTTTTAAAAAGTCTTTCACAGCTTGCCAAAACAGCCTTTAGAAGGGACTCCATGTGGCAGAAATGCAAGGTCCCTGCTCTGATCAAGCCTGAATGCTGCCCCTCGAGGCAAGGACTGAACGGTGCAGCAGGAAAATGCAGTGTCCATTTGACTCAAAGATGTGGGGAAAGAACCATTTTTTAACTAAGCCACATGTACATTAAAATAAGTGCTTGTGACATTTTAAAAGAATGTTTGAGACGGAATTTCCTACTTATCTGTGCACACCTCCTCATCTGTAGGGGGAGGGGGGCAGTATTGTAAGGGCAGCACCAATAGCCAGTGTGTTTTGTAGTGTTTTCAGTTTTCTATCCCAGCACTCAAGACTCAGGGTGAAGTTTTGACAAAAGCGCTATTTGTTCATGCTAATGGTTATTCGTGGATCCCTATCTCAGATGGCCAAAGTAACTTGTAACCAATACCTGACCATCCAAAAGCAGGCTACAATGTCCTAGTGAGCATCCACTTGTGTTTAATGGGAATAAAATAGAACTTTTGTGTCACCTTGAGTTTACAGAGAATGCCAGTTATCGATAATGGCACAGAAAGTGATCGTTTTTTCCTCACTGTGTATTATGGCCAACTGATTCAGGTGATGAATATGGGTGATAAGTAATACCCCAAATATGAGTAAGTTCTGTTGCGCATGCATTGGGGAAGAAATGTCATGACATATATGTTTAGACGACTTTGAAAAGCAGTATTGGCTCATGGTAAGTTACATGTTACTGTCATGACTAAATTGGATATTCAATCACTATTTTTTTTCTCTACAAATAAAGTTGAGATATATTTTATAAGTAGAGGCTGTTTAATTCTACCTTGTTTCCTTAGTGAAATAAAAAGACTGCTTTGTTTCCTGCACCTTTGATATTTTAATACTTCAAGTTAGTCAGAACTCTGGACTGGCCATAAGTTTTTCTTGAAAATTTGTTTCATTAGCACTTTGAAGATGTAAAACCACTTTTTCAGTACTAAATACCATTGTTTTCCTTGGAAGTTTCTTCAGCTTCAGTTTGAAAGAATTTAGTTATGCCTTTTCTCTGTATAGAAATAGAATTTATTAATTTTAAGTACTAGTGATTTCAGTGTAATCAGTTTTTTATTATCTGCAAAAAAGGAGGAGGGGCGGTTATGTGTTGCTTTGTTACACATTTCTCTAGCGTAGATTTATCTTGTTGGTTATGGTTGACTTACATGTTGAAATTTGTTTGCATTTCTTGAGAATATATTTACTTGAAGATAAAAGCAATCCAAATGTATGTAAACATTAGGTAGAAACCAATCTGGGATTTAAATTTTTCCTTGGCGAACCCATAAAATTCATTTACATAGACAAGTGGGAGTTGAGAGCCCATTAGTGATAATTTTGTAATTTGGGGAAAAATTTAAAGCAATTTCTTGTTAACATTTTTCTTACTATATGATAGTGACCAATTTTTGGTATTTCATTGTTACTCAAATCTATTTTTCGAATAAAAATTTGTTCTTCATCTAAGAGTTTCAAGAGTCGGGTTTCACTTCATTTCATTACACTCAAGAGCAATCAACAGTGCAGAAAATGCCCCAAATACGAAAGGCAGGCCACAGGTGCCAAATGGGCACTGTAAACTAATAACACGGTAAACATCACTAGTATGATTTACATAAACACACCCCCGGGCCGTCAATACTTTCTAAGGGTTCTGAAGCCAGAAAGTTTAAGAATGGCTGTGTCCAAGTTGGGGCTTCCAAAAGTTCATGGGACACATCTCTTCTCTTTTCTCTCTTCCCAGGAGGTTTCTGAAGTACCTCCTCAGACACACACTTGTATTATTATTTATATCCTAGTCGATTGATGTGTAACACTTCCAGAGGGAACGTAGATGCATCTTCCAGGCTGATGGCCAGTTGCCCTTTTGACTGATCAGAGTAGATGGCATCCAGCGAATAAAGCAGCTCTCATCTCCGGCTGTTAGGCTGAGCACTTGTGGTCCGTCCAGAGAACACAGAACTACTAAGCTAGGCATAAGAGACTGAACAAATGATAGGTTAAGAGTAGAAAACTGAAGTATGGTTTAGCAAGACATCTTTTTAAAATGATCCAGAGTCATATAAAATTCAGTCTACCACCATCTTCAGCAGTCTTTGTTTCACTGAGACCATTTCCACATTTATAAAACAAAAACATGCCATAGGGTTTTAAGGGTTAAACTGGTCAGCTAACAAACTCACCAGGTGTCTGACATTCATCCACTTGTTCAACATAATATATGTTAGGTCACTGTGATGATCATAAAACCAAGCCAAACGAACTGTCATTGAATCAGTTCTGACTCAGCCACCCTATAGGACAGGTTGGAACTGCCCAAGAGAGTTTCTGACACTTAACTTTAGGGGAGTAGAAAGCCGCATCTTCATCCCACGAAGTGCCTGGTAGTTTAGAACTGCTGCCCTTGCAGTTGGCAGCCCAATGTGTAGCCACTACATAACCAGGACTTTTGTGATGATCACTAGGAGGGCAAAAACTATCAAGAAAGAAGAGACTAGAGTCCTATTCCAGTCTGGCACATAAGAGAATTCAGCAAGTAGGTAAAGAATTCTATAGCCAGTTTTATTTTATATGATATTTTTCTGAATGTTTACAAGTAAAAAATCCTTAGATTATTAAAATAGATTAAAGATAGTCCCTGGCTTACAATATATTCAAGTTACACCAGGCGGCACTTATATAACTGTAATAATGGTTTTGTACATAATAACAATGTATTGCACACAATGTTGCAGCAGGTAATTTGCTGATGGGATTCTCAGATGTTTGCCCACAGATGTCTGATGTTAAGATTTATGTAAATGCTGATAGCAAAGGCAGTAATAGTGAGGTGGGGAAGAATTAGATATTCAGCTTCCATCCAAACAGACTTATGATGGAACCGTATCATAAGGCATGGACTACCTACACCGTGGCCACAACAATGAGCTTAAGCAATTGGGAGGATGGCACAGGACCAGGCAGTGTTTCGCTCCATTGTACATAACAGTCACTGTGGAGCCGACTAGACCTAACCCCACCTGTACCTTGCAGAAAGCCAAACAACATGTTTGGCATTGAGTCAATTCTCAATATGACAGTTAGAACTACCCCGAAGTGTTTACTAAGTTGTGATGGTTACTGCAGCAGATAGGTAAGTCTTTTCTCTTGAGAAGCTACAGGTAGATTCAAACAGCCTTTTAAATAATAATGACTTCTGCTAGAGCACAGCCCCATGTAACTACCAGCAAGAGAGATGAGCTGGGAGCAGAACACAAAGGGTACCCCCCAAAACCGGAATCATCCTCTCCTCCCCCAAGGCTATGTATTTAATTTTTAAAAATAAAACAACCTTTTGTAGTACTTCAAGGTTCTCTCCATTACACTTTATACATTTGTCAAATCTGTGATTTCATTCTTGGAAAAAATGTTTAAACATGATTGGATGGCTGACAGCACCTCCCTTTTTTCACCTCTTCTAAGTCATCTGCCCTTTCATGTCTCCCTTCGTTCTCAGAAACAAAAAAGTCACACACAGCAAGGTCAGGTGAGTAAAGTGTGGGGGGCAAGAGAAACATGCTATTTTTTTTGTGTGCCAAAAACAGGTGCAGAGATGGCTGCATGAGCAGGTGCATTGTCCTGTCAAAACCAGTTCCCTGCCTACCACAAATCTGGCCTGTTTGGTTGCACACTGTTATGCAATCTTTTCCAGAACCTCTAAATAGAAATCTTGGTTAACCGTCTGACCTGGAGGAAAGAACTCCAAATGCACTATCCGCCTCACGTTAAAAAAACAAAAAGCATTGTCTTGATCTTTGATTTCACTTGAGGGTTTTTTTTTTTTTGGGGGGGGGAGGGTAAACTTGTATGCCCTTTGGACCTGAGCTCCCTGCATTGAAGACCTGCTATGCCAAGGAGGTGGTGAAGGCCAAACCAGACATCTCCAAGGATGCTGGGCCCACAGATCATGAAAGGACACAAGGATTTTCCCTCAGGGCCAGCACACAGGGATGCATTTATATGTTCAAGCCATCTATCTGTAGTATTTCCTTGCTATTTTGTAGTATACCTTGCTATTTGGCCACATTAATAAATTACATGGCTTTCAGAAGACTGGTGGCATGAGAAAAGTTGTCTAATGGGCCATGTAAGGTAAAACTCCAATTATGTGGCCTTTGGCCACATCTACAACTACTCCCACCCCATGGCTTAAATTTCCAGGTTTATATGTCCTGGCCAGCAGGACATCTACAATGTGGACACCTGAAAGAGGGACTGGAAATGAAGATGGGCAAGGGCGCGGAGAGATGGAGGCAAGACAGGAATCTGATCAAGCCTCTTTTTATTGAGTTGAGAGCAGAGGTTTAAATAGCCAGCGAGGGGCTGGCAGCATTACGTCACATGTAAAATAGGGTACAGCTGAGGTAGCCAATAGTCGTGCATCTTTAAACAAGGAAGGGGTGGCGGGCAACTGATCAAACAGGTAAGTATGCTAATGAAGCATTCCTGGTGAGCCTGGGGGGAGATGCCATCAGGCATGTATTGACCAATGAGCATAGCAGCTGCTAGTGAAAGAGCACCAATCCTAGCAAGGGTCAAGGCAGTCACCCTCTGGCGGGAAAGGAACAAAGGGCAGAAAAACCTTTGGGCAGTTTGTATTGCGAAAGTAAATTCATGGCTAAAATCCAGGGTGGGGATACATGCAGCTCCCTACATATATATGGAACAATAAAACCAAATTAAAAGAGCAACATCTATCCATGGGCAAAATTCACCAGGGCTAGGAGAGGAGGACTGGGAAAGGGGAAGGAGAAACTCAGGGAGGCAGTGGGATGATGAGTAATATCACACTGGGAGGATTTCAATGGATGAGATTAAACCAGGTGTATACAAATTGAATGTCAAACTAAAAACCCTGTAAACCATCACTCAATTAACAGTGGTAAGTCGTTTTTTTTTAAAAAGTAAACTACATTGGCTTTCAATACATTTTCAAAAGTATTGTAATTTTTGGCAGTTTGCCAAAAATTCTCCCATTATAAAAGGCCAGGTTCTAATTTCAATTTGAAATGTTGTTTAAAGGATTCGAAGGAATGTTTACTATCCCCTCAATTGTTTAGTTCGTGGTGGCATACCTTAGTAATAACTATTACTAAGCAAATAACCCAAATAGTGCAAGGCTCGGCCGCTACCTGAAGGGCTGTGGGCTTGAGTCTATCCAGCAGCACTCGGCGAGTGGCCTCACATACATATTACCCCCAAACCAGCCACAAAGAACCCTAGTTCTTGACTGTCCAGCTCTACTCAACTCAATAGCAAGTGGTGTTTAATAAGAGAAAGTGTCTTCAAGGATTTAATAGCATTCCATGGTAATAAATCATAGAATTTTAAGATTGAGACATACTGGGTAGCTTTGACGAAAAGTTTCTTGACTCCAAGGAGCTAGTAAGGAATCCTAACAGCTCCAGATTGAAAGATCAAGAAGAGTTTATGGTGTTCAACCTAGTAAATGCTGCAACGTGTGAAATACCCTCTGTACATTCTTCTAAAAACCATAGGGAAAGACTATCCCTGGCATGAGATCTGGCATCTTGTTGGTGCTCACCAATTGAGTCCAACTTGCCAACCCTATGTACAACCACACAAAATGCCACCTAGTCCTGGGCTACCCTCACGGCCTTAGCTATATTCGAGACAATGTGTCAGTCCATCTCATTGAGGGGCTTCCTCTGTTTTGCAGCCCCTCTCTCAAGCATGCTGTCCTGCAGGGACTGGTCCCAACTGATAATGCTAAGTGTTTGCCTTTGGACTCAAGGGAAGCACATCATGTGGAAAGAAAAGCAAGAGAAGAGACTGAAGCACAGGAAAAAAATTGTAAATGCTAGTCTAGATTCACCTAGTATTGAGTATTTTTATACTGTTTATCCACCCTATATCCAGTATATGCAAAGCAACTAGGTTGCCATTATTTAAAAATATCATAAATCACACTATCTTTAAAAGTTTTTTAATATTTTCTTTGAAGAACTTAGTATTTTAGTAGCAAGCATTTGAATGTTTCCAATGTAACATGTATTGTTTGTGTACATACCTAATTTTATAACCATTTTATACAATATTTTTTAAATGCTTTTCACCAACATGAATATTTATTTCCAAATCAAGGGGGGAAATAAATACTTGATAATATAACCTTTTTTAAAGCACTTTATTAAAATATTTTTCACAAACTAGGGAAAAGCTTATTTACTGGTAAGAAAAAAAAAAATCCCTACTTTACAACACAAAAAGCACTGATGAGAATCTGGTTAACAATTGGGATTAAACTCCAGAGTTTCTGGTTTCCAGTTCTTTTAAACTTGTTCTTATGCTACACTTAAATCTTCCAGAGAGAATTCCAAATCTAGAAACTTGTGAAATGATACATAACAGCAGCATCATGGCTACTGCTTTCCTTCGTCCTACTACCACACATAAAAACTGGTACAACTCAGCAAACAAAAATCTCTCCTGGCAAATCAAAAGGTTAAATGTGATCTAGGACACTTTTTTCTTCTTGGAAACAAAGTTATTCATACCAAAGCAGAATAGAACACAATGTTACTACAGTAAAAGCCAGTCATTCTCCCTTCTAAACCAAGGCGTGGATTCTGCCAACGCACAGGGACGAGATGGGCAGAATTGCCCTCCCGGGTTTCCATGGCTACTATCTGTAGGGAAGCCGACTGCCAAGTCCTCCCAGGAAACAGCTGGTGGGTTCAAACTGACCACTCTGGTTAGCAGCACTCTGGGCTCCTTTCTTTCCTTCAGATTGCTTCCAACGTTCAAGAGTATCTTACAGATTATTCTGTGTGGGCTCATACATAGCCTCTTTAGCTTTCATGACAGAAATGTACGAACAGTGCCCTTAATTATGCCCCGGCAAATAGGGCATTTTCTCAGAGAAGGGGCACACTCCTGGCACACTACCAGATGACCACAAGGAATAAATACGATGGAAACTTCTTTGTCCATACATACTTTACAAGTTCTCTCTTCTTGCAACCTCCTCAGTTGCTCCTGCAGTGACAGACCTGTTAATGAAAAACAGCTTCAATGAAATAGTTGCTACTTTACCTCTCATTTAAAAAACAAGGGTAATGTTGTGTTTTGGTTTTAAATGTGAATTTCGTTTTACCTGAAACATCTTCTGTTGGAATATACTTCATATTCTTCTCCACTGAGGAAAGACAAACATTAAAAAGCATCAACCTACCACATACACGATTGCTTCAACTAATACTCTTGATGTTTTAACCCACTACCTGTTTGTGAGCACAGACTCTGGCTAAGCATTATCAGGAATTGTTACCCTGAGCAACACAATAACTCATTCTTCTGGAGCACGCTAAAGATTACACAACTGCTAATAGGATTTGCTGGTGAAAAAAGACAGATGAACATCACCCTAAGGATTTGCAAAATCATTTCCAAATAAACTCACCAAATAAATTCTTATATAGTGTAGAGTCGATGTCTCTTAGACACTTCTTGAAGATGTTAGCTGCAGCATTTCCCTTCACTAAAACAGTATCAATCAGTTCTCTTGCTTGTAAAGGTACCTGTGTTTTTTGTTGAATAATATCATGTTCCTGTTTAGTAATGACACTGGCTTGTAAGAGCTTGTCCAGGATAGGAAGCACACAGGTCAGCTGTTGAAAGAGAGCCATTCTATTCTTCCGAATTAATGTCAAGTCAGCTACGTAAAAAAAAAAGAAAATCCATTCAACACTTACAATTACACACAGGCAACCACTAACAAACAATACACAAACAATTTACCCACAAAGGTCTGTACTTTAATGCTTATCGCTCTTAAAGCTTCCAGAAGAGGAAGCTAGACTAGAGTAGACCTACAGGGTCATTGTCTACAAATAAAAGGCCTCAAAAAGTTTGTGGAAAAATAGAATTTAAAAATGGAATTTCCCAACAAATTCTTCATGTCAGCACTGTTTCTCCTTCATTCTGCTGAAAGTAAAAATTTCTCACCTTTATATTTCTTCCCCCATGGAATTCGTAATAGACTTCTGTTCACATTATATCACTTTAGTTTGATAAGTCAATTCACTGCCATTGAGCCCATTCTGATTCATACTGACCTCAGAGAGGGTTTTGAGATAAATCTTTATTTTGTAGATGTGCCAACATTTACTTCCTACTTCAATGCCCTACTTGATTTATACATGTATACATAAATTTAGTTGGGGGCTCTAACAGCGCTTTTAACAATCCATACTTCAACTGAGATTATAAATCTACAGGAGCAGGCAGCCTCTTTTTTCCTCATGGTCAATGTTGACCAAAGCTTCCTCAACAGTGTGGCACCAGGGCTGGGCTATTTCCCGTCTCATTTGATGCCACAATCCTGTCAGGGTAAGTAATGACTGTCTCTCATTCTCAGATGTAGAAAAAACCATCGAGAAATGAATGACTAAGTGCTCAAAGTCACAGCAAAATTGTATTGCAGAACCAAGTCTCTTAACCAGTGTTCCTTTTTTGGTTGTTTCAGTATTTGAGTAAATTATTTTTGGTAAAAACAAAGCAAACCCCATACCCAATCTAGTTTCTAGATATACTGATGTGTACATGATGCTGGTTCCATTCTTCACAAACCAATGATCTTTTCATCACCCAAGCATAAGCAGCAGTACTATATGTAGTGCGGAAGAGCTTCAGGGCAGGTTTGTTTTCTAATGCTGGCCTACCCTCTAAGGCTGGGTACCTGAGGTAGGTCGTTTATTGTGCCAACCTGGCCAATAAACACGTGTCAGATTAATTGAAGGGCAGAGATATAAATGGCTCAGCGAACCTCGCCTTTTTTTTCTCTTGCTGTTTGACCATCAGACCAGTGTGCGGCTGCCTTGCTTGTTCTGTGCCTCCCATTTGCAAGCTACACCACCTGTGGGACACCGAACCCGTGGACTGTGTTGCTGTAATTTGAGGTTCCTTCAAGACCTGCTTCGCCACACCATTGGAATTGACATCTCTTGAGCTGGGGACACTCACACTCTGTCATCTGGCTGACTGTTGGTGACCTGCCTTGCTATTTGCTGCCTGGGCCCAGGATAGCCTGAATTACTCCACAGAGGACTACCCAGCGGCCCTCAAGACTTGGACTGACAGTGTCTCACAACTGTTTCACGGGAGTGAGGTTGCACTGAGCCATTTGTACTGCTTTATAATTTAATGAACTGTTCAATTCTTACATATCTATCGGTATAAATATATATAAAATCACTAGCATTCTGGTTTTGTTTCTCTATGGAAACCTGTCTAACACAGTACCAGAACCCTCATAAGGCTGCTTCCTTGTCTGCAACACAGAAACAGCAACAGCACCTTCTCCTAGAGCTGTGATGATGAACTCAGATAATACATGCAAGACATTTCACATAATATCTGACACATTAAATTTATAGCCATTTGAAGTTTACATATATCAAATATAACTTTTTAAAATTAATGTTTCTTTCCTTCATTCTCAAACCGTGTAAAATTCCAAAGTTATTTTCCTACATTCATGAACTATGAACATTAATTTCTGAGATAAATTTCATATAGCATGCACTTTCTTCTAGTTTCCCAATAAGGAAAATATTTAATTGCCTATTTTCAGTGCCGTGTTGGGGGTGGGATGGGGGAAGAGCACATATCTATATAGTACAAACTCAATTTGTTTAATGAGAAAAAAAATTATAAAAGTATTTTTCTTCTCCTTTTGCATTTTTCTAGGATGAATTTCTTGAGTCATCTTAAGACTATGAAGTTCCCTTCTCCGACCACAACTTACTGTCTACCTTAAGCATTCTCCCTCCTGCTGTCTTCTAGCGCTGATGTCCTGTTCTAGTCTTAAGGTCGGTCAGTCAGCTGCTTCAAGGCTTGCTTTCTCATGCCCGGAACTTCCCTCCCTGGTCCTTAGAGTGGCCATCTCCTCCTATTGGGCCTGCCAATTCCACAATTTAAGGCTATGCTCTGACCCCACAAAACAGGAGGAAGTCACAAAACTCGGGAGATTAGATTTATTGCAGAGGTCAAATTTCACCGTGGCTACTTAACCCTGAAACAGTTTCACTCGGTTAGGCTCTCTCTCACCTGGGCTCTCCCACTTCCAAAGTCAACCAATCTACTTTTTTAAAAAAAGCAGACTGTTCTGGTGTGCTAAGTACAGTTCTAACGCATTTTACTTGCAATATCTCATTTGATGCCTACAGCCAGACATTGGGGCCAATTACTATTCTATCCACTTTACAGATGAGAGAGCTGAAGTGAAATGCACTGCCAAACTCGGAACTGATGCCATCAAGGTTTAAACACTATCTGTCTGCATCTAGAAGTCAAACTTTTAAACATGCCACCCACCTTAAAGACGAGCTCTCTGAAACTATAACTATGTTCATCTTACCAAAAAAAAAAAAATCTTTCCAAGCCAAATGTTGATCTCTGTTGGCTCATGAGCTGGGCTCATCTACGAGCCCCTGCATGCGAGACTGCACATCTACTGCAAAAACTCCCGGCCAGCTATCACCGTGGTGAGCACCCAATCTGGCATAGGTGCACATGCTCGACACTTTTTCTTTTTAGGGGCTCTTACAGCTCTTATCACAATCCATGATATATCCATTGTGTCAAACACATCTGTATATATGTTGTCATCATCCTTTTCAAACTTTCTTTCTACTTATGCTCCTGGCATCAGCTCATTTTCCCCCTTCCTCCCCCATGTCCCACCAAACGCTGTCTCCTTTCATCCACTTTTTGGCTGTCCATTCCCCTGGGAGGGGAGCTATTGGTAAATCGTCATCAGTTCCCCTTTACTCCCCACCCCTACCCTTACCCTCCTAGTATCGCTGCTCTGTTCCCCTTATTGGTCCTGAGGGGTTTATCTGTCCTGGATTCCCCGTGTTTCCAGCTCTTACCTGTACCAGTGTGCATGGTCTGGTCGAGCCATATTTGTAAGATAGAGTTGGGGTCATGGTAGTTGGCGAGGGGAAGCATTGAAGAACTAGAAGGAGGTTGTGTGTTTCATCGGTGCTATACTGCACCCTGACTGGCTCTTCTCTTCTTTATGGCCCTTCTGACTAGGAGTGCTCGACTGACTACTGATGGGCTTTGGTCGCCATTCTGCTCTCCCCCTCATTCCCATTGACATGATTTTTTTGTTTGGTTTGTTTTGGGTCTTTGATGCCTGATACATGATCCCATTGACACCTCATGATCACACGGGCTGGTGTGCTTCTTCCATGTGGGCTCTGATGCTTCTGAGCTAGATGGCTGCTTGTTTATCTTCAAACCTTTAAGACCCCAGATGCTTTATCTTTTGATAGCCATGCATCAACAGCTTTCTTCACCACATTTTCTTATACACCCATTGTGTCTTCAGGAATTGTGTCAGAAAAGGTGAACATGGCAGGGTGCCATGTTAGTAGAACAAAATGTTCTTGCATTGAGTACTTGAGTGGAGGCCCAATGTCCATCCGCTGCCGTAATATTTTATAAATAAATATATGTACATAGATATATTCCCCTGTCATTGTATATAAATGTTAATCCATACTTCTTGAAGGAGTAAATGATTACACCAAAGACTTGTTCTGGGAAGGCCGAAACTGAGCACACAATCCAGAGGAAGACCAACCTCACTTCCTGCCACCTTTGGGTTCAAGAGGAGGGTCTCATCATCAATTCTGGTTATTTTTAATGTAAGAATCACCTAGCAAGAATTATGGAGTAAAATGTCATTTATTTAAAATATCTGACATTTAAAATATAGAGCTAAGAACTGTACAATCAAAAACTCAACCTCACAACCACTGAGTCAATTCTGATTCCTAACAAACCTATAAGCGCAGAGAAAAACTACCTCATGAGTTTCTGATACTAAATTCTTATGGGCGTACAAAGCCTCATCTTTCTCCTGGAGAGCAGCTGGTGGTTTCAAACTACTGACCTCAGTTATCGGCCCCACAAGTCACCCACTATGCCACTAAGGGCTTCTCAAGAATATCTCACTTTAAAATCTTGCTTTTGCAAAACAATTTAAATGTGTTATGTATCAGGAAAGAAATGCAATGGAGCTCAGAAATATCACATGAACATAAGCCAGGTTATCTCATGGTAAAACTAACACAAAGAAAATAACTGAAGTTAGTTTATTGTGCCAACCTGGCCAATAAACACATATAGGGTTAATTGAAGGGCGGAGAGATAAATGGCTCAGTGAGCCTCGCCATTCTAATTCTCGGGTCTCTTGCTTTCTGATGGTCGCACCAGGGTGCAGCTGCCTTAGCAGTTCCCTGCTTTAGCTGGCAAGGCTTACTTCCTGTAAGACACCCACAAGGAGAAGTCACAAGAACCTACCCTGATGCAGCCCTGGGTGCTGGAGCAGCCATGTGGAGACCCCTGCCAGCACTGAGATGCTCCCATGCTCACTGATTCAGCTTTCCTCCTGCAGTCAGCATCATAGTGTATGTTTTGTGAGATGGAGGAGGACTTTGTGGATTGGTGTCGGACATATGGGTTAATGTTGGACTGTGGGCTTGGGCAGCACTGGGTTGGGATGGTTTCTTGATGCGCACTTAACCTTTATATAAAACTCTCTCTTATACATGAGTTTCTGAGGATTTGTTTCTCTAAAGTACCCAGACTATTATAGTAACTATCATCAATTGTCTACAATCAGAGGAGGTACCCCGTCCTCCACTGGACAGAAAAAGAGCTATGGCTTAGAAATGACTGGGGAGCTGCGGTTGGCACTGCCAAGTAAACACTGGACTGTGAGCTCTAAGGTTGGCAATTCAAATCCACCAACGGATTTGAGAGAAAAAGAGGAGGCAATCTGCTCCTGTACAGATTTACAGCTGCAGAAAGTCTCTATCAGGTCTGAGTCGGACTAGGAGGCAGACTGGATTCTATGGCAGTAGGTCTGAAGGAAGCTGCGTCCAGCAGCAGTGCTAACTGTCCTGCAACATGTGAGATGGCCTCGGTGCCCTCCTGGGGCAGAGTGCAGGAAGACCAACATCCCCAAATACCTGAGGCCATTTCTTCAGTTTGCCGTTCCTTCTCCTCCTCTCTTTTTTCATCCTCGGCAGTAAGAAGTGCTGACACAATATCATTAACTGTTTTGAAGTTCTCCCCGGTTGTAAGGATTTTACTCTGTACTGTCTGTTTTACCAGGCTTCTGCTGAAGCCCATTTCCAAGGCGGCGTTCACCACAGGTGTGTTCATCATGACCGCATCTTCCGAGGAACTTTCCACAGGTCCAAAATGAACTGTTGCAAAAAAAGACATATGCTAATATTAAGTTCTACACACAACAACCTTATGACTAGGGCTGGGGGGAAGGTCTATGATGCCAGTAATCTCGTGCTGCGGAGATTCTGGAAAGGGAGATGAGCCACACGCACCAGTGACCAAGAGCGCAAACAAAAGTGTGAACTGGATACGGTTCAATTAGAGTATAACCAATATGCTGTGCTTTGAAAAATGCCACTTCCCCGGTTGTATACTAGACCTTCTGAAGAAAAGACTTTCTAGTTATGAACTCAGGAATCTATAAAATGCCTCAAATAATTCTCATGTACTATCCTTTTGACAGCTACACAAATTTGTAAGTGAAAAATAATCTGCTCCTTCCATGGTAGGGAAGAGAAAACACAGATTCTCTAGTCAAGGGAGCATTAGAGTTTAGACTTGTATTAACAGGAGCCAAAGTTTTTCATAGTTGAGCATAGAGAATGACACGATCACGAATACAGTAAGTGATGACTCAAGTAAAACCAAAAGACCTTCCAACTCCGTGCCAATCAATCAGTTCCAACGCACAGTGATGCTACCAGGCTCAGAACTGCCCGCGTGGGTTTCTAAGACTACACACATTTACGGGAGTAGGGAGCCCCATGTTTTTCCAGAGAAGCAGTTGGTGGTTTTGAACTGCTGACCTTGCAGTTAGCAGCCCAACACATAACCCACTACACCATCAGGGCTCCTACTTCACATCAAACTTGGTTAAAGAAGCTATAGAAATATGACTAAAGAGGCACTATGACTTTTGAGAGTGAGAGGTTATCATTGGGCAACTAACCTCAGTCACCAGTTCAAAACAACTAGCTGCTCCTCGGGAAAAAGAGGAGACTTTCTATTCCCATAAAGTTACCATCTTGAAAACACACAGGGGCAGTGCTACCCTGCCCTAGAAGGTCGCTGTGAGTCAGAATAGACTCATTGACAGTGAGCCTGGAGTTGGAGTTTTAATGGGGGAGGGGGGAGAAACTAGAAGGTAAAGAGGTGTTTTTGATAGGGAGGCCATGGATAAACAGTTTACAATTACAGGGTCAACGACAGCCCACAGGGCACTTTGGGGAAGGAGGGGAAATTACCCATAAAAAGATGTTCTTCAAGACACTTTACTGCCATCTGCTGGAAAAGAAACATATACAAGGTCTGCTGCCATGTGTCTTCTGCTCCCTTGTCCATCATAGAAAGGAACCCCAGTGGAGCAGTGGGTAAAGCAGTGAGCAGTGCAAACTCAGCAGCTGCTCCAAAGGAGACCGGTGCAGCAGTTTGCTTCTGTAAGTATTCAGTCTTGGAAACGACAGATTTGGCTTGGGTTTGGTTGGCTCAACCTCATGTGGAGTCTGTGTGAACAGCACTAGAACCAAGGCTGGAACAAGATGGAGTGAGGTATGGAACACTCAAGGGGGAGTCTTCTAGGCATGGAGAGCATCAAGCACAAAGGTCTTCAGTCGAGGGGCAAGGTGTCCTGCTCAAGATACATGAAGATGAGTTGGCCAGGGCACACTGAAAGAAGAGGGCAGAGAAGGAGGCAATGCCCAGACCATGTAGAACCATCGAAAATATTCATTTTATTATGTTTATTAGAATGTTCTGGAGGGATTTTAAGCAGGAAACGGATCAGATCTCATCTGTGCTTTGAAAGGAGGGCTCTGAAAGGCCTGAGAAGACAGACTATAACTAGGTGACACAGAATCGCAGAGACCTGTTGGGAGGTTCTGACCGAGGATGATGGAAGTTTGAATTAGGTTGAGAGTGGAAGAAGTGCTAAGAAGTGGTCAGACTCTGGATTTACTACATATGCAGACACAGAAGAACTGACAGACTAGATATGCAAAGTGAAGAAAAGAGGAATCAGGGATGTTGTCCCTTGAGTCAACTTTCTGACGTCAGCAAATAGGTACCATTAACTGAGATGACGAAGGCTAGAGAAGCAATTAATCTGCGAGGTGAGGACGGGGAGATTACTTTGGTCCTGTGAACTCTGAGACTCTGAGATGCCTATGAGAGCCAAGTAGCCCTGAACTATAGAGGTTTGAGAACGGAAGGGCCAGCAAAGGAGATTGTTCCAGATCAACCAATGAAATAGAAAATCAGTGTGTGGCAAGAAGCCAAGAGATGTTTCCAGTAGGAGGCCTTTAACTGCGCCACCTGCTGTAACAGGTCCGCTAAGATGAAGACAGGGAACTGATCCGTGTAGATGCCAAGATAACGGTTCCTGACGTCCCTCCTAGCTCTTTGTCGCTGTTTGAAGAACGAACAGAAGGTGAGGAAGTCAGCAGAGTGAGCACAGACCAAGTCTTCCCAGGCATTTTGTAGAAAGAGCGGAGAACTGGGACAATACCTAGATGGTGACATGAGTTTAAGCAAATATTTTCTTAGTATGAGTGCTATCGCCTTCTGTTGTATGCAGAAACAAATGATCCATGAGAAACAGGAAGTCAGTATGTAAGAGAAGGGAGACCATTGCCAAAGCAAAGGACACTTGAAACCACAAGTTGGGGGCCCAGAAGACAAGTTGGCCTTCTGGTAGGATTGCCCTGAGATAGGGACAAGAAGTACTCATCTTTCATAAAAGAACAGAAACCAAAGCATATGGATGCATCATGTACACTGGAAGTTCTAATAGGAAGATGAAATAATTCTCTCTTGCTTGTTTGTTTGTTCAGTGAAGCAGGGCTATGAGCTTACAATCAGGCAAGGGTAGGTGTCAGAAGCGTAAGGAGAAAGGCAATGTGAGACCATCGTTTTGAAGACTGGCAAAGTGGTGTTCTTAGAGAACAGTGTGGCCATAAATCTCAGGAAGAGTCAGCACAGTTGCCTTTCTTTCCCAGCCGTATGAGACAGGAGACGGGTGCCATGTCATCAAGTAAATCGTTTCTGTACCAGCTCAAACACGAGCACAGTCTTCGAACCACTCCTCCTTAGCGATAGTTTCTAGCATCTGTCACACCATGGTCGCCATTTCTGGTCCTGCCAAGAATCTGCCCTTCTCCCTCCTGAATGGAATGCCAAGATTAAGACACCTTTCTAGATATGATTAGTAGACAATTATCATCCTTATTTTGGACACCATAACATACGTTCATTATACACATTAATAGCAAGTATGACTAAAATTAAAAAATCAAGTTGTAACCAGTAAAGATACTAATTCTTGAACCAAAATACATGTTATTGTTAATACCCACCAAGTTGGACCCCGATTCATGGAGACCCTGTGTGTACTAATAGTAGAGCTCCTCCAGAGTGTTCTTGGCTATGATCCTTGCCTTCTTCCTCAGAGTGGCTTGGGTGGGCTTGAACTGGCAACCTTAGATTAGCAACCTTAGGGTGCACACTGCTTGTGTCGCACAGGCTCCACCAAATAATGTATCTATCATCAGGCCCAATTCTTCAATCATATGTAACTAACTTTTCCAAATCATGATAGCTCACAGCAACCTTTTCCTCTTCAGAGCAGTGGTTTCTAATGCCGTGACCTTTTAGTACAGTTCATGTTGTGGTGACCCCCCCCACCATAAAATTATTTTCATTGCTACTTCATCACTGTAATTTTGCTAGTGTTATGAGGGTTGTTTGACAACCCCCCAAGGGGTCGTGACCCACAGGTTGAGAACCATTGCTTCAGAGGACTTATTATGTGCACTACACACTTGACATTGCTTTGAACGCATTGCTGCTTTTCTTTTGCACATCTTCTCTTCCCAACTTAAATGTTCACAACTGAAGAACAAAGACTAGTGCCCTTACACCCTTAACCAGACCTGCTGCTGCAAAGCCGATTTTGACTCACAGCAACTCTTTAGGACAGAGAACTGCCCCAGTGTTTCCAAAGCAGTAAATCTTAATGGAAGCAGACTGCCACATCTTTCTCCCATGGTACAGCTGGTGGGTTCGAACCACCTACCTCTTAGCAGCCAAGAGCTTAATCATGGCACCACCAGGCTTCTGCTTACATGTCCTAGAATCCTCTAAAATGCCATGGCTCTTAGTGGATACCTTTTGTTATCGAGTGGTGTCAAGTTGATTCCAACCCACAGGGACCCTGAAGGACAGAGCAGAAATGCCCCCTGAGGTCAAAGGCTGTAATCTTTCTGGAAGCAGACTGCCTCATTTTTCTCCCACAGGGCAGTTGGTGGGTCGAACCATGGACCTTTCAGGTACCAATTGGGTGCTTAACAACAAGCTATCAGGGTTCCCAACCCAGTAGATATGTACGTAATCTTACTGTGAACTTCAGTTTTCGCCATGCCCTCAGAAACGCTTTCTTTACATACTTTCATGCTTAACATTCTCGCCGCATAAAAACTCTTACTTTATACTTGAAATATTTTCATACATACTTGGTGGATCAGCAATTTCATCTCCGGGAGGGTCTGACGTTGACAACAGCTATGAAACAGGAGGAAAGGTATCAGGTAAAATCAGAACTCTCCAGCGCCCTGAACAGGGTAACAGCACAGTCAATTACCCTAACTGAATGCCCAGATGCCTTTGGGAGGGGAGCACTTTACAAACTTCACGATGCCTTTTTGTCTAATTATCCCACTGATTTCCCCAAACTTAACCTCATTTTTGGTTAGAATTCCAGAGTTTCTAGAGTTCCAGGAAAGTCGGAAAAAAATATTTTTTACTCAATTAATACAGTCAGGTTTCAGCTGGGTTATCTCAGAGGTTTGTAAATCCTTGCAAGTTATTTTGGTTTGTCTTTTGTAAAAGAGACGCCAGGAAAAGCAAAGGCTGCTTCTCTAACCCTGCTGTAAGCTGGTGGAGTGGCAGCGTCAGGCTTTTTTCTTTTTTTCTTCCCCAAAAAACACAGAACTTTTTTAGCTAAAAAGCAAGTTGGCTATACAAATTAAAAATGTCATAATTATGCATAGAAAGTACATGCTTCAACTAATTAGAAGACAGATATAAACATCACTTAGATTTTTTGTAATAACTACCAATTAAGAGAATCTACTGTTACCAATGATAATAATTTATTTACCTGTTCAAGAAGATGGGGATATCTACCCTGAATCTCATCAACAAACTCTTGCCCTTTCATGCGTATCAAGAACTCACACCTAAAATGTAATTAGAAAAGAACAATTGTTTTATATAAAATATAACCTGATCATTCTAGAAAATGGTTTTTGAGACGTGTTTTTTCATTGTGCTCCAGACTACATTTTGTACAGTCTCGTACACACGTATATCTGATAAAAGCAAAATTCCCATAAAACCATCCAGACTCTTCCTATATAAACTGTATTCTATCGATTCCAATGCTAGACTCACAAAGGGTCATAAACCGAGGCATGAAAAACACTATTCAGATGATATACTTTTTTGTGACCTAACTAACATAGTTTCAAGCACTTTAAATTGGTAGTCCAAAGTTTTACAATATAATACATATTTCTCCAGGGTTACTCTCAATTATTTTCACCCATCCATAAAGCCACAGTCTAACAGTTGCTCAGCTACCAGGCCTTCTCAAAGGTGTCACAGGAAGCTCACAAAGTACCTCTTCCCACCCATTCCTTCGTTTTGCTCCTTAACAAGCGGTGTGGGATGACTGGCGAGCTATATCCACAATATATTCATAATTATCTTAATATTCATTATATACCTAAATGTCAAACTCCAAACCATAAAACTTCCAGGAAAAAAGAAAGGAGAAAAATACTTTTTGTCAAGAAAAGGTTTCCTAGATAAGATATCAAAAGCCCAATCCATAAAAATATAATTTATTGGAACAAATAAATGTTTTCTAGAGCCAAATAAATAAATGCTTAATGTGGTATGTGGTAATTTTATACAGCAACTAAGGTCATATTGGCCCTTTCAAATCAACTAGCAAGAAGACATCTGACATGACTTCTTGAGGGACTGACCACCTAATAAAAATATTAACTTTTGCATGTACAAAAATAAAATAAAACTGATTAACTGACATACTCAAAAACCTTTCAAATGAAAGCTGTTAGGAAAACGAACACAAAAAGCCACGAACTGAGAGACTAAAACTCATACATGAAAAGAGCTACGTTTTCCCAGTGTCGTCAGCACTCTCGTCGCTCAGTGTTTGAGTTCTCACTGTGGTTCTTGATAAAGATATTTGGCTCAAAGCCTTAATTAGCCCAGTCCCTAATTTTTCAAATGAGGAAAGAGGCTCAAAGGGGTCACATGGCTTGCCCCAAGTTCACATAGCTCTTAATAGCAGAGATGAAATTTCCATTTTTACTTCCATCAACAAGCACCTTTATTTCTAGATTATACTAGAAAGCAGGAGGCACCAGAGACAGGAGTGGCTAACGGGTGGCCAGTGACCTATCACAAAAAAGAAAACTGTGCAAACATATTAAGTGATCAAATTCAGCAGTCACGGAAGACTTGGCATGCCATCTGACAATGACTTCACTCCTAAGTAGACTTTGTGCCCTCCTCACTTTTCCTGTGCCCTTCTTCCTCATTTCTGGTCTTTGTGTCCCAGTTTACATCTTTGGAACCCTTCATGTGTCTTTAGAGCAAAATGGCCACACGCAAAAGAAACCCGCTGCTGCTAACTCGCGCTGCCTCGTGGTGCGCATGGCAGCGCACGCTGCTCCCCGGGTTTTCTTGCATGTGCTCTTTACAGAAGCCTCTCACCAGGGGTCTCTTCCATGAAGCCACTGGGTGGGTTTGAACTGCCAATCCTCGATTAGCAGCTGACTGCAAAACATCTGCACTACCCAGGCTCTTTAGAGCAATATGGGAAATAAATAAATGAACTGGATGGCCACGATAAATAAGTCAGTCTGTTGTATTATATCGGCTTACAAAAGAAAGGAAAAAGCAAACAGAACTTCTAGAACTTTGCTCAATAAAATAATTAAAATGAAAATCTGGTCTTATCATGGGTTAATTCCCCAATGGTAGGTAGAAGGGCTTGTTTTCATTTAAATGCCAACTTCCATCCTGTGCGTATGCCTCCTTCTTTTAAGCCCAACTCCACGCTGCAGACCATTGTACCATTACCTGGGAAACCACTTGGCGTGCTCCACCCACGGGTCGTCTCCGGATTCCCAGCACCGCAGGCCGCCGTCGCAGCAAAAGCATTTGACATCGTCATTGCGGCCTAAATAAAGGGCAGAACTGAATACCCATAGGTTCTGGCATAGAGATCAAAATGCATGAGGTCTTTTCAGAGCTAAGAGTGTCTTTCTTACCCACATAATAAAAACCAGCACTTGCAAGTTGCTCGGGTTGAACGGGAACAGTAGGTGGCCAGTACATAAATGTTCTCAGTCGAGCTGCATGTGTCTGCATACTCAGATTTGAAATGCTGAACCTCAACGTTTCTAGAGAATTTTCCAAAAATGGACAATTGGGAAAATGTCTCCGGTGTTCCGACATAGCATCATCCTTTGGTTCCCAGTTACTCAGTTTCCCACCACAGGCAAAGCAGGCCACCCGATCTCTAGGTCCTACGTAATAGAACCCAGCTCTTGCCAACTCTGCTGGTGACAAAAAGGTTAGTGGCCACATCTTGTAAGAAAGGAACCTGGCCTCTTCGGTATTCATGGCGTAGCTGTAGGGATTAGTCCTCGATGGGGAGCTGTCTTCCACGGCTCTGGAATTAAGAGGGTTTGGTGAAAGGTTGGTGTAGGAACCACTAAATGAGCCACTATGTCCCAAAGTGGATAATGAATGTGCAAAACTGTTTCTTACAGGAGAAGTGTTCTTAGAGGTGGATCCCAGATTAGTGACTGAACTCAGATTCCGAACGAAGCTACAGCTAGGATACAACTGCCTGTGCTTCTCAATGGCATTGTCTCCTGGTTTCCAGTTATCCAGCATCAGACCACAGCAGAAGCATTTGACCTTGTCCTTCACACCCGTGTAGTAAAAACCAGCTCGGGCAAGACTCCGTTCTGAGATGGGAACTCCGGCCGGGAATGTGGAATATGTAGACATTCGGTAGAGCTCACATGAATAGTCGTATTTCATCGTTTGTTTGTTGCTGTTTGTCCAACTTGACAAGACCCTATCTTCCATTATGTCCATAAATGTTTGATGAGAGGGCCTTGGGACAAGTCTTTGGAAGCTAAGTTTTGTGCATGAGGTGATTTGACTTTTTGATGTCACGTGAAACGTTTCATCTCTTCACACTAAATTACTTTTTTAACCTCAAAGAATAAGCCAATAACTTTCTCCTTATCTAGAATTCACTGTCACTTCTTAAATGGAGTTATACCTGGGTACACCCCCAGACATCCTAGTTGTTGCCTAGGTTACCTGATGCCTGTTTCTTCTAAGTTATCAATTACACTTGGTATTCTTTGGGACTGTCTTAAGCCATTTAGGTCACTTACATGCTATTTGCTCGTAATTTAGTATAATACTAACATGATAAGAAAGAAGTTCATGCACTTCTGAAAACATGTTAAAAGACCCTGCTTCAGGGAGGCTTACAATCCAAATAGTTTAAGCTCAAGAAGTATAGAATACTTAAATTATGCCCCTAATTTGCTTTTGATTACAAGTTACAAGGCCTGAGTATAAAAGGGGGAAAAATCCTCTATGTATGACTTCTTTTCCCATCAGCACTTTAGTGTAACATTTACAAAAAGCCTTTATCCTAGTAAGCTAATGGAAGTCTTTATACAGGTACATTAGCTAATATGAATTTCACGTAACTTCTCGTAATGGACTGTTAACTTCAGTAACATCTGGGGACGTCAACACTCACAATCTGTGTTGTATGTTGTACATTGCTTGTTATGTTGTACACGTCATCAAATGAAATTAATTTTGCTTAAAGGTCACAAAATATTAATTCTTCTTAGCTAAATGTTTTATACAAGTGGTTCAGAGAGAATCGTGATGTTGTCTTTCCATAAACTTAACCAGACAGTTTTGGCAACAGAAATGTTTGACACTACACTAAGGACTATGCCTGGTTCTAGCATCATCCACTTTGTGATTTCCAATGACCAAATAATCAAAACATACAGCTTGTCTCTTTGGGTGTTATTACAAATGCCTAACAAACTAAGACCAACAGAATTACTGCTTCTGCATCATGTACTGGCAACAGATCCTACTAGTCTTCATTCGGAAAAATGCTTCCTATTATAAAAAGAGAATTCGTATACTAAATGGACTCCACAGAATTCAACTTCCCAGAGTGTCTGGGTCTCTATAAAGGGACGTATTACTGTAGGTGGAGTGGCGTTAGAGTCTTCTGCGGTATAAAATCTGAAAATTAAAATAAAACTATTTTAGAAAACTTTACTTTCATGGCAAACAAACCACTCTTCCATTTACTAAATAAAGTCTAAAAAGGATTTACACCTTAGCGAACACATCAAACTATGGCTAGAAAAGTTCTAAATTAAAATAAACTGCATACACATCCAAACCAAAACCAAACTCTGCCAGGAGCCAATTCCGACTCATAGCAACCCTGTAGGACACAAAGCCGAACTGCCCTGGGTTTCAGAGATGTTACCTCTATCAGAGTAGAAAGCCTCCTCTTTCCCCTTGTGGGGAGGCTGGTGATTTCGAACTGCTGCCCTTGTGGTTAGCAGCCCAACGTGTAAGCACCTGGGCCAGTAATATCCATTATACAGGTTAGAAAGAAATGGCCAGCTTTGAAAACTAATGGGCCTTTTCATACAGGAAAAATGCTGTTCCTGTTTTCAGCTCCTCCGGTTGCAACTTTCAGCAGTTTGCTAGAAGCAAACAGAGGCGGTGGGAAGAAAAGACTCCACTCTTCTTTATCAGCGCGGGGGCAGAGTGAACGCCAAAGTTATTTTTCAAAGTCCAGTCTCTGCAGGCCTTACGTAAAGCGACCAGTCCAGTAGGGGCAAAATGTACCAACAGCTCAAAACCATAAAACCCTGAAACTTTAAAATTTCCTCCCAATTCCAAAGCAACAGCCACAAAATGCAATTAGAAAACAATACCTAACGCCACACAGCCTGTAAAAGCCAGGCGAAAGTGCTTGAATTGCACGGGGTCACGTCTACTTCAACTACACACTTCTCCTCTGCAAGCACCGAACTGCCGATTTTGCTCTCTTTATGCAAACGGCGATTGGAGAAGAAATGGAGAAGGGCTGCGATGTACCCATTCATTTCCCGGACGGGGTTTGCACAATACACAGCCGTCTACTGAAAGTGGCGGGCGCTGTGGGAACTGCACGACATACCAGCTCTCGCTGCCGCAGGGCTGTCTCCGATTAAACGCATCCCATTTAAGAGCATCGGGGGCCCAACCTAAAACCTTGCGCACAACACAACTCGTTGGGGACAGCACACGAGCGCCTTCGCCCGAGGCCAAGGGCCAGACGGGTGGGCGGCGGCCCACGGACGCAGGAAAACAAGTCCATCTCCGAACGTCGCTTTCGATTAGCTCGCCTGGAAATCGGGGCTCCCGAAGGCAGCACAAGCCGGGGCCGGAGCCGAGTTCGCTGCGGCGCCGGACCCTCGGCCCAAGGGCCCCCGGGGCCCGGCCCACCCGCGTCCGACAGCAGCTTCCGGGGCCCTCGGGCCCCGCGCGCCCCCGCGCCGGGAAGCAGCTGCACTCACCGCGAAGCTGGCAGAGGCGGACGCCGCGCGAGACGCGAGCACGCCGGCCGCCCGGAACAGCGGCGACGACGCGCGGAAAGCTCGCCCGCCGAGCCCCGGTCTCTGAGGGCCCCCGGCCAGCGCCGCGCCGACGCTGACGCACGGTGACGTCAGCGCGCCTGGCCGGGGCGCGCGTCCAGCGGAGCCGCGGGCCGGGGAAGCGGCCGCCGGAGGCCCGGATGCGCGCGGGCTTCGCGAAGCGGAGGTGCGCCGGAGGGGGGGGAAGCTGGGCCTGGGCGCCCACCTGGAGCTGCGCGGGGCGGCTCCGCGCGGCCACCGTCCCCAGCCGACGGGGCTTCGCTTCTCCACCCCGGCGCCTGGTTGCTCACCTCGTGCGGAGCAGGGACGTGGCGAGCCCGCAGCGGCTGCGGCCGGCTCCTGGGGAATCCTCCGGCAACGCTCTTGCGCCGCGGCTGGTGCGCCTCCTCCTCCCCGGCCGCCCCAGAGTTGGAGTCCAGTCGGGCCAGATCCCCTAGGGAGACGCCTCCGCCCCGGGTCGACGGCCGTATTTGGGGGTGGAGGCGAGCCAGCGGCTTTGTTTGGCTTCCGTTAAGTAAACACTTGTGACCGTTTTTTTCCCCTGGAGAATGCAACTACGCGGCATCTGTCATCTCCAGGGATTACAACCGACGGTTGGGAAAACTGCCAAGTTCAACGTGCTGGCAAAGTAGAACAGCACCAGAAGATTGATCTTGACTGACCAACACATCCCTCATTTTTACACTTAAAAAATCATTTTATTGGGGGCTCATACAATTCTTATCACAGTCCATACTTCCATCCATCGTGTCAAGCACATTTGTACATTTGTTGCCATCATCATTCTCAAAACACTTGCTTTCTACTTGAGCCCTTGGTATCAACTCCTCATTTCCCCCCTCTCTCCCCACACCCCCTCCTATTTTTACACTTTTGTGTGTGGATAAGATACACTCCATTTGTCCCTGAACTGTTTGAAACCCCTCGTACGTTGGTGGGAGTGCTGTGGGGTCTCTCCCCACCCGGAGTGACCCTGTGTACAACAGAAGTAAACATGCTCCGTCCTCCCTGTACCATGCTCACAATCCGTCCCTTCCTTTGCTGCATATACAAACATATATCAGACATGGGACTTTAGAAAGTTCATGGGAAATTTTTGTATTTAATTCCCTTTTTCTACCAACTCTTTGAAGTCTATTTGTGTATGTTAACACGTTACAGCTACATGTTAGAGTAAGTCAAAAAGTGTTGCTGCCAGTTGGTACAGACATGGGTTTATTTCAAACAAAACGTTTCCATGGTCAGTGGAAGCCCCAGACTAGCGCTTTTTAGTAATACAGTTGTTAGGGGGCCTTCTAGGGAAAAAAAAAAAAAGGCCAATCCAAACCGACTTCTGGACAGGTCTGCTGGGCCAGTTAAATGCATAGCAGAGCAGTCAGCTCAGTGGGTACTCATACAAAGGCATCGGGCATCTTGATAAACAGGCTCAAAAGACATAGCACAATCTATGTGGCTTATTATGACATGAAAATTGAGCGCTGCATTGGTGAGGAAAAGGATAGGACAGTTACACTTAGGATTTTTAGTTTGTGTTCGTTTTGTTCTTTTCATTAGAACCATGCACCCACTTATGCAAGGGTAGCAAGAGCTGTGCTAAGAGGATTTCCCTGGGAAAACATCCTATCAATCCTACAGCCCTGATCATGACCCTTCAGACTTATTTTTGTTTCCAGAACTTAACTAACACATAGAAAAGAAGCACAATGTGAATCCCTCGAGGATGCCAGCACTACCTTTTGGTGTGCGATAAATCTACGCTCACTTGTTGGGGAGAGTCAGAGAGATGGAAACGCGCCCTTCAGCAGTGTTCAGCCCTCGTTGGAGGGTGTGTTGGAAAAGTAGCTTCACGTTTTGATAATTTTGTTTGCCAACGACGTTTTTAACATACTCTCAAGGATATTCCAAACCAGACGCTATTGAATCGTTTCCAACTCCCGGCAACCCTGTGTGTACAGAATAAACCGACTAGAGGTTGGTCAGGAATTCTTGGTAATGCAGGAGTCAAGCACTCAGCTGCTAACAGAACAGTCAGCAATTCAAACACCAGCCTCTCCACCAGAAAGATCTGGCAGCGTCCTTCCATAAAAGGTACATTCTTGGGAACCCTGTGACTCCATGTATTCAATCCTAAAGGGTGGCTGTGGGTTGGAATCCACTGGGCTGAAACAGGTTACTGTCTGTCATCATTTGCACCACCCAGGGTGCAAATGTCTTTCTGTCTCGGTATGCATCATAAATACACATTTATATGAATGTAGAGCTTTTTCTGGGTGGGAGCCCCTGCATGACTCAAAACCGTTAAACACCGAACTATTCCCTGAAAGACTGGCAGCTTTAATACACTCGTAAGCGCCTTGGAAGACAGGTCTGGCAATCTGTTTCCAATAGGTCACAGCCCTGAGATCCCTATGGATCAGTTCTATTCTCCATTCTTGGAGTGGTCACAAGTCAGAATCAGCTCAACGGCATCTAATAATATAAATGCTGCATTACCTTAATGTTCTGTAGTTTACCTCTGGGTTCTAATACCCATTGTGATGACTACACAGAAACTCAGACAAATTTCGTGATTAAAGGGTTTATTAAGGATGTTAATAGGTTGTAATTAATGCCAGAGAGAAATGCTCAGGGTAGTTGTTTACCAGGATGTGTTTCAAAGGTTTGGATCTGGTAATAAATGCCCAGAGGGGCTCACCATTCTGCTGAAAGCCATAACAAGAAGGCGTTCAATTCAACAAAGGTCTGTGGGTCAGCAAATCCAGCTCCCTGAACCAAGTGCCCAGAGGCACCCCACTCCAGTAAGTTCAGCCCAAAGGCATGTAGCTTCACTTCCGTGGGTCAGCAAGTCCAACTTCCCCCATTAAATGCCAAGAGATATCCTTCCACTCCACAAGCCAGCCTCCTGCACAAAAGCACTCAATTTGCTCTGTGGAATGGGAAGTCCATCCTTCTGCTCCTGTTCTGGCTCTTGGTTCTGCTGCTGCTCCTCTGATGGTGTAGGTATCATCGAGATCCAGGAGATTCACTGCACAGGGGTCTCAGGCTCAGGGGACACGCTCCACTCCTGCTCTTGCTGGTAATGAGAACCATGCTCCTGCTTCTCAGAGGGTTCATGTTGACCTCAGCTGGATGTCACCCCAGGGAATCCCGTTTGCCATCACTCACAGGTGGGCCCTCTCAGGCTCTTCCCCCTCCTCCTTCCCAGACCCATGCAAGGCATTAGTCTCGAATTTGGTGGGCGTTAGAGACTTTACCTACAAGAGCCTCATTAAAAAATTCCCTGGACCTGTAATATGATGTAAACTTACATGAGCCCCAGAGGAGTCTAAAAATCAGAATAGTTAAGTGGTAGAAAAGGTATCGTAGAGTTTTTAATATTCTAGATTTTTAAAAATCATTTTATTGGGGGCTAGTACAATGCTTATCACAACCCATACATACATCCGTTGTCTCAAGCACATCTGTACATCTGTTGCCATCTTCATTCTCAAAACATTTGCTTTCTACTTGAGCCCTTGGTATCAGCTCCTCAGTTTTTTTTCTTCCCCTGCCTTCCCGCTCCCCCTGATTTTTTCGCTTTTTAAAGTCTTGCTAGACATGGACCTTTGGTCTTGCTCCTCTCTAAATTGTGACTCAAATAAGTGGCTTGCAGTGCATATTTCTTATGAAGTCAATATTTTTTATTTGCAATGAAGCCAACTTTTAGGTATTCTAAAGACACTCTTTGTCAAGAAAATCAGATGCTCTGTCCTCTCAGGGAAACTCACAGGGCATATACTTTAAAACCTTCCAAATAACAAGCCTCTCAATTTAGGCTATACCAAAGCCAAAGCAATGAGTCAATTCAGACAACGACTCTGTAGGGCAGAGTCACCAAAGCTATAAATGTTACAGACGCCGACGGTCACATCTTTCTCCCATGGAGTGGCCAGTGGTTTCAAACCGCTGACCTTTCAGTTAGCAGGCAACTTCTTCAAGGCCGGCACCACCAGGGCTCCCTTTAATTTAGTCATCCGGGGGGGAAATCCAAGACCTTGACCATTTCCCGTTCTTGTCTGTGTCATTTCTTCCTGCCAGTCAGTCTCAGAACAAGAGGTCGTCTGTTCCATATTAACAATAAAAAGAATTTGCAACAATTTGTGATAGAAAAAAAATGTTGGCGACTCCCCATGACTCAAAACTATAAAAGAATGCACATGCAGTTTAGTAGTCATTTTACTTTTACTTCACATCTCTAGTTCTCAGACAGTTACAGAAACATTCTTAATATGTGTAGGACTATATGTCATCTAGAAAGTATATGTAGCATGAATTACTCAATCTAAATTCAAGTGTATTTCTGTTTCAGTTCTTGGCTTGACCAAAATAGTAAGATGATGAATCTACTTCAGTGTGGTGAGAAACTGGCACCTCAATTCCAAAGCCTTAGATATTTTCTCTTTTAAAAAGTATGGATTACCACTCAGGTTTAACAAATAGAACGTGGTAACTTTTCATCTTGTATTCTTGTGTGTTGACATGTGTTTACTCATATGTTCAGGCCCCCCACCAGCTTATAGTTGTTAGCAGTTTTTAGAAATGAGTTGTATATGGCAGGCAAACTTGCCATTAAATTATTTTAAAATTTGTGCTCGCTTCGGCAGCACACATACTAAAATTGGAACGATACAGAGAAAATTAGCATGACCCCTGTGCAAGGATGACACGCAAATTCGTGAAGCGTTCCATATAAAAATATATATATATTTTTTTAAATTTATATAGAACATTTTATTTATTTTTAAATCATTTTATTGGGGTTCATACAACTCATCACAATCCATACATACATTTTGCCAAGCACATTTGTACATTTGTTGCCCTCATCATTCTCAAAATATTAGCTCTCCACTTGAGCCCTTGGTATCAGCTCCTCATTTTTCCCCTCCTTACCTACTCAGCCTTCCCTCATGAACCCTTGATAATTTATAAATTATTATATAAAACTTTTAAAATCATTTTATTAGGGGCTCATACAGTTCTTTTCACAATTTATGCATACACCAATTGTGTAAAGCACATTTGTACATTCACTGCCCTCATCAGTCTCAAAACATTTGTTCTCCACCTAAGCCCCTGGCATCAGCTCCTCATTTCCCCTCCCTCCTCGCTATCCCCTCCCTCATGAACCTTTCATAATTTATAAATTATTATTTTGTCATATCTTGCCCTGTCCAACGTCTCCCTTCACCCACTTTTCTGTTGTCTGTCCCCCAGGAAGGAGGTCACATGTAGATCCTTGTAATCAGTTTCCCCCCTTTTCAACCCAATCTTCCTCCACCTTCTCAGTATCGCCACTCCCACCACTGGTCCTGAAGGGATCATCCACCCTGGATTCCCTGTGTTTCTAGTTCCTATCTGTACCAGTGTACATCCTCTGGTCTAGCCAGATTTGTAAGGTAGAATTGGGATCGTGATAGTGGGGGAGGAGGAAGCATTTAGGAACTAGAGGAAAGTTGTATGTTTCATCGTTGCTACATCACAACCTGACTGGCTCGTCTCCTCCACATGACCATCTGTAAGGGGATGTCAAGTGGCCTACAAATGGGCTTTGGGTCTCCACTCCGCACTCCCCCCCTCATTCACTATGATATGATTTTTTGTTCTAATGATGCCTGATACCTGATCACTTCGACACCTCGTTATCACACAGGTTGGTGTGCTTCTACCATACGGGTTTTGTTGCTTCTGAGCTAAATGGCCACTTGTTTGCCTTCAAGTTTTTAAGACCCCAAATGCTACATCTTTTGATAGCCGGGCACCATCTGCTTTCTTTGCCACATTTGCTTATGCACCCATTTGTCTTCAGTGATCATATCATGGAGGTGAGCACACAATAATATGAATTTTTGTTGTTTGATGCCTGATAACTGATCCCTTCGGCACCTCGTGAGCACACAGGCTGGTGTGCTTCTTCATGGCTTTGTTGCTCCTGAGATAGATGGCCGCTTGTTTACCTTCAAGTCTTTAAGATCCCAGACGCTATATCTTTTGATAGGCAGGCACCATCAGCTTTCTTCACCACATATACTTATGCACCCACTTGGTCTTCAGCGGTTGTGTCGGAAGGTGAGCATCATAGAATGCCAATTTAATAGAAGAAAGTATTCTTGCGTTGAGGGAGTACTTGGGTGGTGGCCCAATGTCCTTCTGCTACCTTAGTACTAAACCTATAAATATATGCACATAGATCTATTTCCCCATCCTCATAGATAAATATATTTGCATATGTACATGCCTTTATTTATACCTCTATAAATGCCCTTTGCCTCCTAGCTCTTTCCTCTATTTCCTTTGATTTTCCTCTTGTCCCACTATCATGCTCAGTCTTCATTTGGGTTTCAGTAATTCCTCTTGATTACATTATCTTTGATCACGCCCTACCAGGCCTCCTACACCCTGCTCACCACCGATTTGGATCACTTGTTGTTCCCTTGTCCCTGTGTTTGTTAACACCACTACCTTTCCCCACCATCTCCCCTTCTCCCATGTCCCCCCAGAACTGTCGGTCCCGTTGTTTTCTCCTCCAGATTGTTCATCCAGCCTATCTTATTTAGACAGACCTGCGAAGATAATAACATGCAGAGAAACAAGACAGAGCAAAACCAAGCAACAATATACAACAAAACAACAACAAACCAATGAAAAATTCAAAACAAAACACAAGAAAGAAAAGCTTGTAGTTAGTTAAAGGACTGTTTGTTGCCCATTCAGACTGTTTTCCAGTCCAGTCTGTTCTGGCACCATGTCCTGGCCCCAAAGTCCACCTTCAGCATTCCTTGGGGACCTCACCGCTCCATTCCCTTGCTGTTCTGTTGCACTTCCTTAGTGTTTTACCTCGGTGTGGCGGGATCAGATCGGGTGCAATTCCCACACTGTGTTTCCAATGTTGTCCCCTGTAGGACTATGGGTCAGTGAGGGACGTCATGTCTCATAGTGGGGCCGGCCATGTGGTCCTCTCTGTGGACTGGCTGCTCTAATCAGGAATATCGTCCAAATGGCCTGGTGGGCAGGAAGTGCTCCACTCTCTCCTCCTCCCCCTTTACCTGCTCCCGTGTACTCCCATCAGATATGTCACTCTCCTGTATAGAACATTTTAAATTGTTATATGATCCAAGACAATTTTGAAGAAAAGTAAGGTTCAAGGGATTTGTCCTACTAGGTGTTACGAGCTATAAAAGGAAAGACATCGTAATTATGACATCTGATATCAGGTCAGGCCTGGGGAAATAGGCAAGGGGCCACCTAGAAAACGTGGGGGAAAGGACACCCACACCCACACCCCTGCTCCACACTTATAACCTGTCTCATTATCTGACATTTTATATTCATGACAACAGTATAAAAATCTGTCTGGCCACTTTGCACATTAACAATATATAACTGGCAATAATGAACACAGAAGAGCCAGGTGAAGGCAACACTGGCTGTGCTGGTTACAGTTATTTGTTGAGTAAAGTTCGAGGAGGTTCTGTCTGCCCCCCTGTGGCTACAAAAGAGGAAACTCCAACTTGTTGCAAGTCCAAGGCCTCCTGCTACAAGGCCAAGGAAGCAAGCCTAGCTCCGCCCTCCCTCCTCCTTTTACCCTATTCTGATACCAATGCTTCTTCCTGAGGCGCTCTGCTTTTCCAGGGCCGATAATCCATCACAGTGGCCACACAGAGTTCACAGACAATACTCACAATTAAGAGGATTTATTAGGGATATTAATAGGTCATCACAAACCAGAATCAGTAAACATGAAGGACACAGTTATTGGCCAGAGCAACACCTCTCCTCAGCCAATAGCCAAGTTCTCTCTCTCTCTCTCTCTCTCGCTCTCTCTCTCTCTCTCTCTCTCTCTCTCTCTCTCTCTCTCTCTCTCTCTCTCTCTCTCTATTTTTCCACACACACACACACCACAGACATTGCTCTGCCTCAGTCTCAGTCTCAGCACTGCTCCTCTGTTCCATCTCAGGGTCTCCTTGCCTCTGGCTCTGATCTCAACCTGGCTCTTTTGCGTCCCCGCCACCCCCCGCCCATCTCCATGCCACTGGGTCTGGCACCTCCACCATTTCAGACGAAGATCTTGGACATGTTCCACTGGACTGGTGACTCTTGTTCCTTGATGGTACTGAGAGTCCCTGTATTTCCATGATGACTGAAACACAGGAAATGATTTTGATATAGGTGTGGTTTTTGCCTTTTCCCACATAGGGTGGTGACCTGGTTCACACCCTCTAGTAAAGTGGAGACTCAGAAGACATCCGACTTTACTCCTGTCTATAAAACAACTGAGAACTCCATCCAAAACGAGATTGTAGCCAACAGTCTGAGAGGCTGCAATTTACAATACAGCACATCAGGGATTATGGCCAGAAAGGCCATAGTAAGTAGCTGACTACTTCGCACAGAAGATTGGCCAGGCCATGACTCTCAGGGGGGTTGGCAATTATATAATGATACTGTCATCCGTGGTTTCGCAATTATGTAACGCTACTGCGATACTGTCATCTTCCATGTTGTAATTCTGTGCTCATCTCTTTTGGCACAATGCCAATTTTCACATAATGCCTTGGTCTTGGGAACTTGTGGGTATGTTTGAGAATTTGATATATGACATTGGTATTATCTAAATCTTAACTAGTTACATAGTCTTGAATGAATGAGTTTTTTAATCAAAGTAAAATTCTCTTGCGATGTTATACTATTTTCAAAAGTTGCTGCATAGAAACCCTACAAGTGAACAGCTCTGACTATGGACTTGGGGATTTAAACATCCCTCATCTTGGTGAATTATTACCCATTGCAATTCTTAACATTATTGATGCTCAGATTGTTTTCTCCTGGGCCAGCTGGTTATTCGAGTTGGTTCCTGAGACCTTATAACACAACGTAAATAGTCTTTACGTACTTTCTAGACATGTGTCTACACATGTGCATGTGTCTTACCTCGTATCTGTAATAGGTTATTGACCAAGGTGCCCTGGTCTCTTGGGTAAGAAATGAAATGTAAAGACCACAGTCTGAATTTGCGAAGTGTTATATTTGCAGTGCACTATGCAACCCAGTGTTGCCATCAAGTTGTTTCCAACTCATGGCAATCCCAAGCATGTGTCAATGTAGAACTTTGTATAGAAAGAGAGTGTTTATGGCTGAGCTTTCAACACTTGGTCAGCAGACTTTCCTTGCAAGGCATGTCTGGGTGGATTGCAGCCACCACTTTTCTTTCTTTTTTTAATTATTAAATCATTTTATTGGGGGCTTGTACAACTCTTATCACAACGCTTACATACATCCATTGTGTCAAGCACTTTTGTACATTTGTTTCCCTCATCATTCTCAAAACATTTGCTTTCTACTTGAGCCCTTGGTATCAGCTCCTCATTTTCCACTCCTTCCCTATTCCCTCCTTCCCCATGAACCCTTGATAATTTATAAATTATTATTATTTTGTCATATTTTACACCATCCGGAGTCTCCCTTCACCCACTTCCCCGCTGTCTGTCCCCCACGAAGATTATATGTAGATCCTTATAATCTGTTCCCCCTTTCTCCTTCACCTTCCCTCCACCCTCCTAGTATCGCTACTCTCACCACTGGTCCTGAGATGTTCTCTGTTCCGGATCCCTGTGTTCCAGTTCCTATCTGTACCAGTGTACATCCTCTGGTCTAGCCAGTTTTGTAAGGTAGAATTGGGGTCATGATAGTGGGGCAGGGAGGAAGCATTCAAGACCTAGAGGAAAACTATGTTTCATTATTGCTACACTGCATATGGACTGGATCATCTCCCTGCAACCCTTCTGTAAAGAGATGTCCAGTTTCTCACAGATGGGCCCTGGGTCCCTACTCTGCACTCCTCCTCATTCACAATGGTATGAATTTTTTGGTCTTTCATGCCGGATACCTGATCGCTTCAAGGCCTCATGATCTCACAGGCTGGTGTGCTTTTTCATGTGGGTTTTGTTGTTTCTCAGTTAGATGGCCACTTCTTTATCTTCAAGCCTATAAGACCCCAGATACTTTGTCTTTTTATAGCCAGGCACCATCAGCTTTCTTCCCCACATTTGCTTGTGCACCTGCTTTGTCTTCAACGATTGTGTCAGGACAGTCTGGTGTGAAGCCACCGCTTTTCAGTCAGTATTCAGGAAGGCATGTCAACTTCTAAATTTCCCAAGTACTGCTTTGCAGAAGACAGAGCTGAGTAATGGGATTTTCTATTTACTTGCTTATTTTCAGTAAAATATATCATGAAGATCAATGAAATATATCACAAATATGTATCAAATTCAGGACTTCAAGGTTTATTAAATTTTTTGAACTTACATTTGTCTCTCCTCCTTTTCACACTGAAAATCCTTGTTTTTCCTCTATTCCCTCCTGCCTCATAGGAAATAATTTTAAACAATTTATATAAGCTTTATATTTCCATTAAAATAATTAATGCATTTATCCTATCTTTACTTTGAAAGGATATCATGCATACTTATCTCCATCTTTGTTCATTTAATAGATTCTGAAATATATACTTATATATGGAAAGAGCCCTGGTGGACTGCTAAACCTGAGATCAGCAGTTAGAAACCACCAGTCTCTCCATGGGAGAAAAATGAGGCTTTTTACTGTCAGTGTAACAGTCTTGGAAATGCACAGGACAGTTCTACCCCTCCCTGTAGAGTCACAGGAGTCAGAAATGACTCAATGGCAGTGAGGTTTTTATTAATATATAGAGATGTTCCTGCTTCCTGCATAGATTCCATTGTGTGTGTTGTTCTTATTGTTAGGAGTCTTCCAGTTGGTTGCAACTTATAGCAACCATATGTTCCCCAGAAGGAACCCTGCCTCATCCAGCATCGCCCTCCCAACCACTGGTGTCTGATCCTATGGTTGCACTCACGGTGTCTGGCGAGCTCATGAAGGCCATCCTCTTTCTTAAGGACCCTCTGCTGTACAGTCATGCTTTAGGGACTGCTCCTTAATGGCAATGTCCAAACACACGAGATAACGTCTGGTCATCCTGAATGCCGAAGGAAAAACCTGACTCCATGTTTGTATTTCTAGTAGCCCATAAGTCAAACGCATCAGCTCTTCGCTGGTTTTCCTTATGTTCTGTGCAGCGTCTGCAGACCTGTGAGGTCAGTAAAAATAGCCTGACTCAAGTCAGGTACACCTCAGTCTTCAAAGTGACAACCTTGCTTTTTAATACATTAGAGAGGTCGACGGCAGCTTTTTCCCCATGCAGTCGACCACGTCCTTCCATTTCTTTGTGTATATTTCTCTTGTGTACATGTACCTTAGTATTGAGCCACTTCCCTATCGATGAGCATCTGATTGCTTTCTTGGCTTCGCTGTTCTAAAGAGCACTCCCACGGAGAGGCATGGGCATATGTCTTATTTTAACATCTATTCTCAGAAGTCGAATTGTTAGGTCAGATAACACACTCATTTGTAATTCTGGTAGATGTGGACACAGAGCTATCTTACCATGAAAGTGTTGGCATTTTGCAACCTGACCACCAGCATATTGGAATGCTAGCTTTCCCACAGCTTCTCCAGTAGGTTTTGTTGTCAAGTGTTTGGATATTTTGCCCATTTGTTGCATAAGAAATACTATTTCAATGTACTTTTCATTTCATGTCTTATATGAATAAAAATGGGAAATCCTTTGATATGTGTAGGAAACTAACTGACTTATTCCCTAACTTATAACAGAGGGAATCTGGAAAGCTAGTATTCCGTGGTAGGAAAGCCACCACTTTGGTATATAGAGATAAAGTCCAAGTACATTATACTGCTTTAAATATCATTTCCACAGCTTCTCCCTAACAGCTATGCTGCATTAAAGTGAGCACATGGTTGATTCTGTGTTCTGTAGAAGCAAACATTCTTGTTATCTCCTCCCTGCTGCGGTACCCACCCCCCCTCATGCCTTCACCCAATGCGGGTATTAGGTTTCCTCACCTGTGAGCTCAGGGACTTTACTGTGGTTACCGCCCACCTTGTGACGTATGTAACTACTGAATATGCATGTCTTATGGCTACCTACAAATATCCCCAGACAGTAAAGATTCTCTCTCTGTGCACAGACCTGGCTGCTGAGCTCATGGCCATCCCGGAGGTGAGCATGTTACCATAAAATGTGTCTGACTCCTTTGTTTTATCTTATCTCCTACCTTTCCTATCTTCTATGACTTTACGATGATCTTTATATGTTATAACCTTACAATTGTGCCTACAGACCCCTCCATTGTTAGAGGCTGGATTACTCGGATAAATATGCATCAATTGCAGATTTAATATTTTATTTTTACATAGATAAGTACAAGATATTTTTAGAATTTATATATATGGTATGTATACACCATGTTGTGTGGGAAACAGTGCTGGGAAGGGAGTGCATGCAGACAAACTCTCAACTTTCATCCATTAAGGGGTCTGGGAGGGCGGGCTCCCGTAGAGGAGACCTTCATGTTTGTAAGTTGGAGATGCGCTCCAGTCGCATTCTCCTAAGAAAAAGTCACTACCGTCAATGTCCCCAATACAATACCAAATGTAAGGCATTATGATTATTAAAATAATTCATTCAAGTCTATTTAACTAGTTAAGACATATATGCCATCCATGTCGTGTATCAGTAAAGGAGCTGTTTGCAAACACACAGTTGCTCAGTATACTCTTGAAGATCAATTGCTTGAAGGCTATCTGCCTAAAGGTTATCTGCCATCAAAAGCAGTCAGACCCATTGACCCTCTACTCAAGTACTCCCCCAACACAAGGACACTTGTTCTAATCACTTAGCATTCCATTATGCTCACCTTCCCCACAGAATCGCTGAAGACAAAGTGGGTGCATAAGTATATGTGGTGAAGAAAGCTGATGGTGCCCAGCTATCAAAAAATAGTGCCTGGGATCTTAAAGACTTGAAGGTAAACAAGCTCATAACAACAAAGCCCACATGAAAAAAGCACACCAGCCTATGTGATCACAAAGTGTCAAAAGGAACAGGTATCAAACATCAAAGAACAAAAAATCATATCATTGTAAATGAGGGGGAGTGCAGAATGGAGACCCAAAGCCCATCTGTAGGCAACTGGACATCCCCTTAAAGGGGTTGCAGGGAGGAGACAAGCCAGTCAGGGGGGCAGTGTAGCAACGATGAAACATACAACTTTCCTCTAGTTCTTTAATGCTTCCTCCCCCTCACTATCATGACCTCGGTTCTACCTTATAAATCCAACTGACCAGAGCATGTTAACAGTACAGATAAGAGCTCTCAACACACAGAGCCCAAGACAAATAAACCCTCAGGAACAGAAATTGGAATATTGATACCATGAGGGTAGGGGGGAGGTGGGAGGAGAAACGAAAAATGGGTGAAGGGAGACAGCGGTCGACGTAAGACATGAAAAAAATATTATAAATGATCAAGGGTTCAGGAGGGAGGGAAGGGAAAGGAGGGAGGAGAAAATGAGGAGCTGATACCAAGGGTTCAAATAGAAAGAAAAATGTTTTGAAAATGATGGTAACATAGGTACAAATGTGCTTGACACAATGGATGGGTGGATGGGTTGTGATAAGAGCTTTATGAGCCCCCAATAAGATGATTTAATATATATACACTAAATATATATATTTAATATATATATGCAGAATGATACTTAGAAGTGAGAATAGTGATACTTTTTCTCACATACTTTGGGCACATGATTAGGAGTGAAGTTCACAGCGAAGGGGAAGGCTCCATGATGTGGCTGCCTAAACTCAGACTTGGGAGGCTGACGCAGGACTAGGCACTGTGCTGTGGTAACTGATTCTGCGGCCGCTCTAAACGACACTGTAACAAGTGCATGGTTGAAATGATAAATGTCTGAAATATTTCACAGCAAAAGAAAGGGTGGGGTGCAAATAAATAGAACTCTGAACTTTCAGAGTCTGGAAATTTGGCATCACCAACACTTCCCGCTCCAATTCTTGCTTCCTTTTGACTGGTATCCCAAGCAGTACCTCTCTGTGGGTGTGTTCTGCTTTGTTCTTCTTAAATCTGTTTAGAGTTCAGTAGTCTGGTATAGGATTCTTTTTAATAAAAGTTTTCCAGTAGGATTGTGACACTAGGAGGGATCCAAAAGCTCATTTGGTGTCATCAGCTTGCTTTACATATTAGGACTTGGCCAAGTTAACTGCAGGAAAGGTTTTTACAGATACAGCACAGAAAACCTAAGCACGCACGGCAGCTTGAAAACTATGGCGCTGCCATCGCTGTGTCAACAGTGAGGGTAAGAAACCTTTCATTGTGGTGTGAAGGTTCACAGAGCAGATCTTCAAATTTACATGAAAAATCCATACACCTTTCAGTTCATCTTGTTCATTGCAGTCCCTTCAATGTAATATCACCCATCCCACTTGCTCCGCGGGTTCCTTGTCTCCATTGCTCTGTCTCTCCCATCCCTTCTGACCTCTGTCCTTGGGTAAATGCGGCCCTTTGGGCCTCAGATGGTCGGTTAATCGAAGGGATGTGTGCCTTATCGGAGTTGTTGTTCCGCCTCAAGAAACCCCAAAACCAAACTCACTGTCACCACGTTGAGCCTGACTCCTAGGGGCCCTATAGGACAGGGTGGACCAGCCCCTTTGGGCTCTGCAGCCATCATTCTCCCACAGAATAACTGACCTTTTGGGGAGAAGCCCAACACGTCCCCACTACCCCGCCGGGGTTCCTATGCGCCCTTATCTGTGGTTTCGCTGAAAATTGAACCACACAGGTGAGTTACTCCAGGTGGCTTGGAAGTTAAATTCTTGAACAGGAATGGGAGTAGCTATACCAGAAAGGTAGGGAGAGGAGGGGAGAAAGGGGGAACTCATCGTGATGATCAACACACACACACACACACACACACACACACACACACACACACACACACGCCAGGGGTACGGACAACAGAAACGGTGGCGGGGAAAGGAAGACAGCGGTCAGTGTAAGATATGAAGATAATAATTTATAATTTATCAAGGGGTCACAAGGGTGAGGTTGGGGAGGGAGCAAAAACAGAGGAGTTGATACCAAGGACTCAATAGAAAGTAAATGTCTAGAAAAGAATGATGGCAAACTTTGTACACATATGCTTGATACAATTGATGTATGGAATTTAATAAGAGCTGTAAGAGTGCCCAATAAAGTGACCTTTAAATAATAAAAATTAAAGAGTCAAATTCTTAAGCCTTCAAAAACTCAAATTCACTATCATTGAGTCAATTCTGACTTACCACAACCCTATGTTGTTGTTGATAGGGGCGATGGAGTTGTTCCGAACTCATCGGATCCCTGCCACAGGAGGACCTGCACCTGCCCCTCCTCTCCTAAGGGTTCTTACGTTTGGACCCTGGTAGCCATGTGTCAATCCATCTCGCGGAAGGCCTTCTTTTATAGCTGCCCCTCCACTTTACCAAACATGCCATCTTTCTCCAGGACTGGGCTTTCCTGACAGCGTGGCCAAAGTATGTGAGACGAAGCGAGTGTAAAACTGCCCCCGTGGGTTTCCAAGCCTGTCACTCTGTGTGAGAGCAGAGAGCCTCACCTTGGTGGTGTCGAAGTGTGCCTTGTGGTTTGCAGCCTAACAAGAAGCCCGCTATGTTAGCACGGCCCCTCTCAAGTCTTCCAAAATGCTCCCTGTCATCTAGCTCGATTTTTGAAGTTACTAATATTTCTTTCAACAAGAGATTTGTGGTAATAGAATTACAATCATCTTTTTTTTCCTTTACAGTTTGTGCTTTCTGAGTCTTGCTTGAGAACTTTTTCTTTACCCAAAATTCATACGTTTGTATACTACCCATTCTTAAGGTTTTTATTCACTGAGAGTTTACTTTGTTTACAGAATATTATGCAATAGTGATTTAATTTTATAAGACTAAAGAATGAGTCGACATCATTTATTATTACAAAAAAATTGACATATTACATAATGTTTATTATTTATTGACTGGGCAATCCTCTCTTCACTGGTTTATGATATTACCAGTGTATCAGGTTTCTTTATGTGCCCGGGTCGCGTTCTGAGTCCTTTGTCCCTGCATCTGTTTACTCACCTCATTGAGCTGCCAACCACAAGGCCAGTGGTTCCAACCCCGCCAGGCGCTCTGCCAGAGAAAGATGAAGCTGTCTCCTTCCGGACAGACTTCCACACTCGGAAACCCTGCAGAGGGTCGCCATGAGCCAGAACCAACTAGAGGACGGCGGAGATGCAGTTATTGAGAAGATAATGCCAGAGTGTCTTAATTGTTACGGGTTGACGATCTAACTGCCTCACAAGAGTCGGAATAATCAGCTCAGCAGATATATAACCAGTTGCTAGTTGCTGTTGAGTCTATTCAGACTCGTGGTGCCCTCCCCACCCCGCCCCTGCAGTAGGGGCAAAACCGTGCTCCATGACATCAGAACCAGTCTCCAGGCCTTTCTTCTGGGGTGCCTCTCGGCGCATTTGAACTGCCAACCTGGACGCTAGTAGCAAAGCACCGCCCTGTTTGTTCCACCCAGGGACTACTCATGAGTTACACGCAATCTTTTTTAAATCACCAGCAATTCTACACTGAAAATGTGGAGGAGGGGGAAATTTTATTGAACGAATTGGGAAAACAAGTGCAAACCTAAAAACCTAACATTATTATAGCTATAAAATATTAATTGTATTACTTGAGCTAAATTGCAGCCTCTAGAAATAGAGGAAAGAACTGGGAGGGAAAGGACATTTAGAGAGGTCTAAATACAGGCCTGGACATATATAAATATATTTACATATTTTGATGGGGAAATAGACCTATGTGCATATATTTATAGGTTTAGTATTAAGGTAACAGATGGACATTGGGCCTCCACTCAAATATTCCCTCAACGCAAGAACATTTTGCTTTATTAACATGATGCTCATCTTCCTGACATGATCGCTGAAGACAAAATGGGTGCATAAGCAAATGTGGTTAAGGAAGCTGATGGTGCCCGGCTACCAAAAGAAATAGTGTCTGGGGTCTTAAAGGCTTGAAGATAAACAAGTGACCATCCAGCTGAGAAACAACAAAGCCAAAATGAAAGAAGCGCATCAGCTTATGTGTCATGAGGTGTCAAAGGGATCAGGTACCAGGCATCAAAGACCCAGAACAGAAAATCATATTATGAATGAGGGGAGGGCAGAGTGGAGATCCAAAGCCCATCTGTAGACAATTGGAAATCCCCTTACAGAAGGGTCTTGGGGAGGAGAAGAGCCTGTCAGGGTGCAGTGTAACACTGATGAAACATACAGTTTCCCTTTAGTTCTTTAATGCTTCCTCCCCCCACTATGATGACCCCAATTCTACCTTACAAATCCAACTAGACCAGAGCATGTACACGGGTAAGGATAAGAGCTGGGAATCCAGGGCAGATAAACGCTTTCAGCACCAATATTGAGAGTAGCCATACCAGGAGGGGAAGGGGAAGGTGGGAGGAGAAAGGGGAAACCAATCACAATGATCTAACTATAATCCCCTCCCAGGGGGATGGACAACAAAAAAGTGGGTAAAGGGAGACATCGGTCAGCATAAGACATGAGAAAAAATATATATATATAAGTTATCAAGGGTTCATGAGGGAGGGAGGGTGGGGTAGGGAAGGAAGGAGAAAATGAGAAGCTGATACCAAGGGCTCAAGTGAAAGAAAATGTTTTGAAAATGATGATGGCAACAAATGTACAAATGTGCTTGACACAATGGATGGATGGATGGATGGATGGATGGATTATAATAAGAGTTTTATGAGCCCCCAATAAAATTATTTTTAATTGCAGCTTTTAAAGTTTGGGTTACATAGGTCGCACAATATGTGCTAATTGAACCTTTTTCTTGCCTACCTTTTAATGATATCATCCCATTAACCAATTGTGTTGTACAACCCCCACTAATCAGTGGTTGCAGAGTTGAGCTGCTGCCTGTAAGGTCGGCACTTTGAAACAACCATAGGAGACAAAATGAGGCTTTCTCCTCCTGTAAAGGGTTACACTCTGGAAATCCAGAGGCGTTCCACTATCGAGTCTGTTAGTCGTCATTGACATGAATGCAGTTAGTTTAGATGTTTGGGGAACCTTCCTTTATCATAAATAGAAACTATCAGCTTCCTAAGGAATGACCTGTAGCCTTCCTCCTTCATGTTCTATAACCACTAATAAATTTCATCTTTATACCCTTGCTTATTGTAGACCTTGCATATGAGTAAGAGCATACTTCATTAGTCTTTTTGTTACTGACTGGGCTCATGGTACATTTTCAGAATTCACCCATGTGGGGACTTATCTTAGGCTTCATTTCTCTTTATGACTCAGTAATATTCCATTGTGAGTACAATGGCAATACAAAATTCAAAAGTATTGTTACTGGGGTTGCAGTTCATATGTACAGATTTATTCCAAAGAATGTTTAACTATATCTCTGTGGTCAGTGGGCAATTGCAGGCAAGTTCTCTCAATAATACACCTGGTACTGTGCCCTTGAAAGAAGTGTTCCCCATTGTGTGCCATGAGAAAAAATATTTTTAGGTCAGAGCTATTATCAAAGTTTTAGCAAAACTCATGTGGACACCTTGACACATCACTGCAGCTCTCTAGCAAGTTTATAAAAATGCTGCCCGTGTCAGACAGGAGTGTGGGGATGGATCAAAGGTTTTGAGGAGCGTCAGGAAGACCTGAAATCGCAGCCAACAGAAGGAAGACCACCAACCTTGACGAATGTGCCTGACGTTCAGAAACGGGTGGAAGAAGGCTGTGAGTTCCCATGGAGGCAAAAGCTGCCGCAGTTTCTGTCCCATATTGTTCAGCATTTGCCATTGTAAGGGAACAAGCATCTTGGTTTTAGAACATTTCTGTTACATTGGTACCAAAATGATTACTCAAAGATTAGCTAGCTCAAATAGTTCATCTTCCCATCAGTCTTTTAGGGAAGAACGAAGATAATGATGGCTTTATGAATCAAATCATAACTGGGGAAGTCTTGACTGTGTGTAATAAACCAGAGTAAGATCCCATCAAAACCGTGGCTTCTCCTTGGCCAGTTAAATGCAGGTCAGAAAGGGCATCTCAGAAGGTGTTGGCCTCTGTTCATTTGGAGATTCCAAAGGGTAATCTTGATAGCTCTTTCTCAGTGATCATGGGATGTTCGCAGGGACTTATGGTAAAGTTGTAAGAAACACTGAAAACTGCATTGACGTATAAATGGAAGCTATACTGAGCATGACTTAAAGATACAAGTACGCACCTGCAACGTTCTGAATTACAGCACTATCGTGCTACAGTGTATGTCGCAGTTTAAACCAGGGACCCAATTCTGGGGACCGAAGAGCAGTTTGGAGCAGGTGGGTTGATCAAATGTCACCCCCACAAGCAGTGCCCGGCCTGCAGTAGATCAGATCTACAGAGGCACTCGCTGTCTGGAGTTCGTTAACAAAGCAAGCTGTTGGGCCCAGGGCCTGCTAGCCAACATACTCTCAACAGCCCCCAATCTCAAAGTGTTGAGAAGAAAATTAGGGGATTTTCCCAATGGGTAGAGCTGGCATAAGATGGCCTAAATGAATCAATGATTTGCGCCTCAGGCATCTCATAAAAGTTTACGGACGAGAGGAAGTATGGTTGACCGCTCTGCCCTTGACGTGTACCTTCAGAAGCATTGATAGGTAAGGAGCTATACTGTGGTTTGATACTGAAGGGGTCTTAATGGGGTATTGGAGGAGCCTGGGTGTGATTAAATTGTCAATAAATATATTTAAAACAGCATTTAAAAATACTTTGTTAAACTACTCCACAAGGAATACGAAACTGCATTAGTCACCATGCCCCAGGTAAGTTACTCAGCAAAACGGAGACCTCTGCCTGGCTGAGAGCCACAGAGCCTCTGTCCTCCTGGCTCTCAGTGCAACTTCAAAATGTTTAAGCTTTCGGAAGGTCCCCTCCCAAACCTTAAAGTCACTTTCCTTACGATGTCCGAGTTGCTCATTTCGTATTGGGTTGGTAGTGCTATGGCTGCTTTATCAAAACACATGCGCATGCTTCAGAAATGCAGTTGTACATTAATATTTAAATCTTTATGTATTTATTTATACAATACATTGTTTCTCTGGGTTTAAAATAAATAGCTTTTAAAAGAAACCTAATTGGCAGCCAAGTTAAAAGTACAAGCGATCTCAGTTCATTCACTACACGTTTAGACAAGGTTCGGGTCTTCTTCATGACAGGAAAGTGCGCACGGTGCCCTTGATGGTCCCTCTGCAAATGGGACATTTTCTCAGCGAGGGGGCGCACTCCTTGCAGACCACTAGATGGCCGCACGGGATGAACACAATGGACACCTCCCTGTCCATGCACACTTTGCAGGTCCTTTCTTCTTGTAATCTCCTCAACTGCTCTTCCACGGGCAGCTCTAAGGAGAGAAAGGGATTGTCATTCAAAGGCAATGGCTCCTTCCCCAGTGGAAAGCCAAGACAACCACGGTGTGAGCACGGCCACTAGTTACCTGAGACATCCTCGGTGGGAGTGTACTTTATGTCCTGTCGCACTGTGGGAGGGGCAGAAAAGGCATTACTGCACCAAGTACGGCTGCAATTTATGTCTTGAAAGTAACACTTTATACTGGACAGAGAGCAGAAATAATTGCCTGGATGCTACAAGTTCGTTCACTTTTCTGTAGATTTTAAGTTTTTCAGTGTAGAAGTCTGTAAAATTAAATGCTTATGTATTCAATTTAGTTATTTTCTATCATCATAAGTTCTGAATGAAAGCGTTTTTTAATTCACTTAAAAATGTCTCCCAAATAATTTCCCATCACTTACCAAATAAATTCGTATACAACGTGGGGTCATTTTCTTGGAGGGAGTTTCTGAAGATGGTGGCCGCGTTATTTCCTTTCACTAAAATAGTATCAATCAGTTCTCTTGCTTGCAACGGTATCTGTGTTTTCTGTCTAATAACATCATGTTCCTGTTCATTAATTACTCTGGCAATCAGTAGGCTATCCAAGATTGGAAGCACACAAGTCAAATGCTGGAAAAGTGCCATTCTGTTCTTCCGAATCAAGGATAGATCATCTTCATTGAAGAAAACAAAGAAAGAAAACAAACGCAACATGTTCAGCCTCTGCTCACAAACTTCCATCAGCATTCCTATACAGCGCTGAATGGAACCATTCACTAGCCTGCGGCCGGCAGCCTTGAAGTTGCTTGGTGGGTTTGGGGTAGGGTGGGGATAGTGAAGCTCCCCTTATCTAACAAGGACACTACATCTAATAGTAATGTGATGTCTAATGCTACATGAATATGTCATACTACATACATGCTAATGTCACACAGAGTATCGAATCCCCCTTGACCTAACAGTAAAGCTACTGTTTATAATATCATAATAAAAGGAGTAATCCCTAATAATCACAATGCTAAATACTTTACAAGCATTAACTCATTTCCTCCTCACTTTAGCGAGCTTCATGCTAACACCAAGACAGATGAGAAAACTGAGACCCAGTGAGGAAAGGACTTGCCAAAGGGCAGGCAACTGGCAAAAAGTCAGATGTTGGGGATGTGTGTTCCCAGGTATGTTTGAAGATGGCGACTCCTCTAACCAAGTAAAAGTTCCTGTCTGTCCTCAGCTGTGTTGAAGGGACTGGTCCATGCTCTGGTAAGAGTGGCAAGGATGTCTGCATTTGTCTCTGTCTTCGGCAAGGAAGAAGATAATAATGAGAGCCGCCGGGATGGGCATGGCCCGAAGAAGAGACTTTCCAAGGGGGCAACAGAGGAGCAGACACGGTTGGTACGGAGAGGCACTGGGTGACCTGTCCTGCAGACTGGTGAAGCAGTCACCCAGGACTTGTCTAATAACACACACTCTGAAGGGGAGCTCCGTTCTTTAATGGACTGGTCAAGGGTTCACCGTCATTGGTGTGTGCGCTTGTAGAAGCAGGCTGCGAGACACAATGATATGAACATGAATAAGCCTCCCTGATCGCACTCCAATGTGAAGCAGACAAGTGTGTGTGTCACAAAGGATTACCTACATAGTCAACTCTGAGTAAAACTACGAATTAGGAGACACTATTTTCACTCGGCACGTGGTATTTTTCTATCAGCATATATATTTTTCTATTGGCTAAGCAATTCAATTTTAGTTCAGAATTCAAATGCAAAACACCAGAGAAATCTGTCTAGATTGATTGACGAGTAGGTTTTCAAGAACTTACTCACGTGGAGCTGCTAACTGCAACATCAGTGGTTTGAACTGTAAATCCCCTGGTGGGATAAAGGTGAGGCTCTCTGCTCCCATAAAGATTTAGTGGTGGAAACCCAAAGGGGACATCCTTCGCAGTCCGAGGGGGACAGTATGAGTCAGAACCCTTGGCAGTGAGTTTGGTTTGGGGAGTGTTTATACACAGTCGTATCAAGTCCTTAGAAACACAGGGACTACAAGATTCAATAGACATACCTGATTTTTTTTCCTCAGCTGCTTTTTCTTTCTCCTCTTGTCTTATTTCATCTTCTGCATTCAGTATATCTAATACAAGATCACTGACAGTCTTATAATTCTCTCCAGTCCTTAGGATTTTGCTCTGAACAGTTTGTTTCACTAGCCTTCTACCAAAGCCCATTTCTAAAGCAGCTTTGACCACGGGTGTGTTCATCATGACTGCATCTTCTGGATGGTTTTCTCCGGGCCCAAAGTGCACAACTATAGAACAAAGAATTCAACACATCTCAGCAAAATATGTGATTTTCCTTTAAATTGAGAGGCTTTTCAATATAAAATGTACACACAATCCAGGAAATATGTGACACTATTAAAATTAGATGTGCTCAAATCTAATATATGTGACATATATATTTAGTTAGTTATTAAGAAGATAAAATATTATGTTCAGATAAAAATATGCATTCTTTGGCATAACTCATTTTTTATGGTTAGGCGCACAGTGTTGGCTCCGACCCAGAGCAGACCTCTACACACCAGGATGGCAACACTGCACAGTCCTGCACCATCCTTACAATTGTTCCTAAGCCTGAGCCCATTGATGCAGCCACCATTGCCAATCCCTCTCGTCGGGGGCCTTCCTCTTTCTTGCTGCCCCTCCATGTTACCAAACCTGATGTCCTTCTCCAGGGATTGTCTCTCCTGACAATATGTCCCATGTATGTAAGACAAAGCCTTGCCATCCTTGCCTTTAAAGCACACGCTGGCCTTTTTCTTCCAGTACAGATCCGTTTGTCCTTTGGCAGTCCATGGTATGTCCATATTCTTCTCCAGCACCTCAGTTCAGATACATCGACTCTTCTGCAGTCTTCTTTATTCAGTGTCCAACTTTCACAGGTATATGATGCAATGGAGAATGCCATGGCTTGGGTCAGGCACACCTGAGACCTCAAAGTAACATCCTTACTTTCCAATACCCTAAAGAGGTCTTGCACAACAGATTTACCAAATGCAATATGTCTTTTGCCCCTAATGCATAACTGGACATATATAAAACTGAGCAAAATATATTGTTACTAAGCGTCCAGTTCACACAAGCATGTGTTTGTATCCTTGCGGAATACACTGAAACATGGCTATGCAATCCGTGGATGGCTGCAGACAAGTTCTCTCGGTAGTGCATTTGTCTTCGTTTCCTGAAAGTGTCTTAAAAAATAACTAAAATAGTGGCATCTGAGGGGCTCTGCTGACCCAATCAAATTCAAGGCAGGGGTCTGCTCAGAGGGTGAGGGTGACTGCTTTCTGCAACTCCAAAGGGGTAATCTTGACAGATTTCCCTCCAGAGACACAGGATGATCGTGAGACTTTTTATGAAGAGATATTAAGAAAATTAAAAACGGAATTTGTAAGAAAAAAGCCAGGAAAGTTGTCCCTAGGTGGTGTGTGTATATATATAATTTTCCTGGGGGCTTTTAAGGCTCTTATATCAATTGTATCAACCATGTGTGTACATACATTGCCATCATTATTTTCAAAACATTTTCTACTTGAGCCCTTGGTATCAGCTCCTCTTTTTCCCCCCTCCCTCTACCATCCTCCCACCCTCATGAACCCTTCATAAATTATAAATTATTATTATTTTCATATCTTACACCATCTGATGTCTCCCTTCATCTATGATTCTGTTGCTCATCCCCCTTGGGGAGGGGTTATACATTGATCATTGAGATCTTTCCCCCCCCTTTTTCCCTCTTCTCCCCCCCATCTTTCCTCTACCCTCATAGTATTGCTACTCCCATTATTGTTCCGGGGGAGTTTTCTCTGTCCTGGGTTCCGTGTGTCGAGAGCTCTCATCTGTACCACTGTACATGTTCCAGTCTAGCTGGGTTTGTAAGGCAGAACTAGGGTCATGGTAGGGGGTGGGGCATTAAAGAATTAGAGGAATGTTGTGTGTTTCATTGGTGCTACACTGACTCATCCTTTCCTTGTGACCCTTCTGTGAGAGGATGTTCAATTGTCTACAGATGGGCTTTGGGGCTCCACTCCAACTCCCTCATTCGCATCGATAAGATTGTTTGTTTGGGGCCTTCTGATGCCTGACACTAGATCCCATCAATACCTTGTGATCACATGAGTTGGTGTGCTTCTTCCATGTGGGCTTTGTTACTTCCTGCTAGATGGCCTCTTTATTAACTTCAAGCCTTTAAGACCCCAGACACTGTATCTTTTGATAGCCAGGCACCATTAGCTTTCTTCACTACATTTGCATATGCACCCATTTTGACTTCAGCTATCGTGTAAGCAGGGTGAGCATCACAGAATGCCAGCTTATTAGAACAAAATGTTCTTGCATTAAAGGAAGACTTGAGTAGAGGCTCAATGTCCATCTGCTACCTTGATATGTAACATATAAATATATGTACATAGACCTATATCCCTCTCATTACATATTAATATATTTACATATATACATGCCTATATTTATACCTCTATAAATGTCTTCTGCCTCCTAGTTCTTTCCTCTATCTCCTTTTACTTTGGCCAGGAGATTTTTGCCAACATGACGATACACCTGTTCTTGCTTCAAGGGTAGGAAGGCCTACACTACAAGAATTTTTGACTGGGAAATCTTACCCTACTTACCCTAAACCCTGATCCTGCCCCTGCAGATGCCTTATGTTCCCAAAACAGAAAGAACACTGCAAAGTTCGAACCCTGTAAGGATGCCAAACTCCTGCGTTGCCATGGTGCAAATGGAGGAGCTCAGACTTCTCCAGAGAAGGGTTCGCGAGATGGAAACGCCACCTTCTGAGGTGTATGGAGCTAGAAGAAGGGGAGGTCGAGAGGCAATAGCTTCCCATTTTGGTCGTTTGTTGTTGTTTAGTGAAAGTTCCTATGACTTCGAGTACTACTTTTTGATTTACCCTGGTGTGAGTGGGAGGAGGGAACAAGGTCAGGGAGCACTTTCCTTCCCTTCTCGTGATGTTGCTCCCGCCTTAGACCAGGAGCTCATTAGAGCAGGACCTTGGTTACCCCCGCTCTGTGTTGTTTCCTCACAACAGCAAGTCTGCGATAAATACTGATAACAGAGTGGCAGAGTAGTTCAAATACTGGTTCCGATACCGTTTATATTTAAGAGGATGGACAAGTTGTTTCACCTCCCAGGTTTGCGTTCCCTATTGAAAAAGGAGAGTGGTACTGTCCACTCGAATGATTTGTCATGGTTCATCTACTCTCAAACACTAGTCCCAAAAGAGGGGCTAGGTCGACTGTGTGCAGTTTGTTAAAACTACAGCGAGCAAACCCTACTCCTCGATAGTGACCCACGTCATGGTACTTTCAGTGGTTTCATGGGCAGGTGACAGCTGGACATTAAATAAGGAAGACAGACGAAGAATCAATGGGTTTGAAGTGTGGTGCTGGAGAGGACCATGGAAATTACCCTGCACTGCCAGGACAAGCAATCTGTCTTAGAGAAGTACAGCCAGACTGCTCCTTAGAGGCAACGATGGCAAGACTCTGTCTCACATACTCTGGCCATGCTGCCAGGGGGCCCGGTCCCTGGGAAGGACGTCCTGTTTGGTAAGGCGGAGGGGCAGCGAAAAAGAGAAAGGAACAATGTGGAGCGACACAGAGTGGCAGCAAGGAGCTCAGGCATGGGGACACTTGTGAGGATGGAGCAGGGCCTGGCAGTGTTTCCTTCTGTTTTGCATTTGGTAGTTATGGGTCAGAACCAACTTGATGGCACCTGACAGCAACAACAGTATCCCTAGACACTAACTCAATTCAATAGGCCCGAAGCCAAGGAGAAACATCTGCAGTATATATTTTAAAGTTCACCAGGTTTGAGAAATGCCCAGATTTAGTCTGCTTTAAAAAGTCATTGTAAATTGTCGCTGATAATGCAACGTATTATAACAATAATACGTTGTTATTATAACCCTTCAACTTCAGCAGCACAGAGTGATTGTATTTACAATGTGGTAATTATTATATTACACTTACTTGGTGACTCTGCATTTTCTTCTTCGGGAGTGTCTGAAGTGGATAAGAGCTACAGGGGAAAAAAACACAAAAAAATTAAAATAGAAATGTTACCATCTCCCTTGATGTAAAAAAAATTACCAACAGACAGATTTTATTCAGTGTATTAAAAACTGACTTGCTTACTGGCAAAATAAAGTGTTTGAGGTGGAATCCTATTCATTTACAGCCAACAGCTATTCTGGAAGCCATAGCTAGTTGAGTGCCTCTGCCGTGCGACGCAGCAGGCAAGTCTCTGCTCATTAGGACGAGAAGAGCGAGCGCTTCTCAGGGGTCTTCAAGACCAACTTTGTTTGCCTGCCTTCCCCAGGTCGTCATGCGTCCTGCTCAGTGCTTCATCCATTCTACTGACAATAGCTAGGAAGTGTCTGACCCAACTATTTTGGAAGTTTTTAGCTGTTTTTCCAGAAAGATTCAAAATAGCAATAAAATTATGTATATAGTAAAACTCCTCAATGCTACTATCCCAGCCTTCCCTCTCCCACCTTCCCCCACCCCTCAAAGAGTTAAATGTATTGCGACTTGACTGAAGAAATGTGTAGTGATAAATACAACTTTTTTTTCCAGAAGGTTGCTGATTACAGATCTGCTTTTTTCTAAAACAGTATTTTCTAAGCTCATGCTTAGTCGTGTAAAACAGAAAGTATCTTTCTAAGGCGGTTCTTTGCACTAAAATACCACTCTGTAATTGTCTGTTAAATGAAATTCTCTATCACTTGAGTCGATTAGGATTCATAGCAACCTCATAGGGCAGAGCAGAACTGCCTCTGTGGGTTTCCGAGGCTGGAAACTTTAAAGGGATCAGGAAGCTTCGATTTTGTTTCCAAAGAGCAGCTGGTGAGTTTGAACCTTTGCAGTTAGCAGTCTAATACGTAACCAATTTTCACAGCTTTGAAAACACTACTCCATTCCCTTTTATTCTACATTGTCCTAATGGTCTTGCTATGAGTTGGAATTGATTCAATGGTAGTGGGTTTGGGTTCTTTAACCAATAATTTTTAAACAACCAACCAGTCAACCCTTCCTACCTGTTCAAGTAGATGAGGGTAACTGGCTTGAACTCCACTGATGAACACTTGTCCTTTAATTCGTATCAAATACTCACACCTAAAATGTAAAAAGAAAATAAATTGGGGGGATAATATATTATAATAAATTAATGTTTTAATTACTAAGTTTCTTTTTCTAGTTTTTTTATCTCATTTTAAATCTAGTCAGATTGTTATTCCGAATCATAGAGTTATTTAGGATCACTGATTCTAATCTTTAAAATTTGAGGAATCAATAAACTCAAGCTAAATTCAAGGTGAGATAATTCTATTGTTTTAGTTTTTCTTTCAAAAATTTTCCCTGAAAAAGAGGGACCAGACTTCAACCCAGTGATCTAAGACAAGAACACAACACATTGACATGAAGCAGGGAACTGATAGAGAGGCTTGAGGGGCCTCAATTCCAACTAAGTGGACAGCACCACCCTCCCCACCAGAAGAATTCACTTCAGAGGACAACACTGAAGCTACAGCTCAAGAAGAGGGACTGGTCTGGTCAGAGCACACAGCAGCCAACAAGGGGGGGTAGAGGGGGAGTGAAGCACATCCTGACTCACCAAGCCCTGAGGACAATGTTCCTGCTCAAACAGCAATGCACAGAGACGACCACATGGCCAGCCCCACCACAGGACACAGCGTTCCTCACTGACCCATAGCACCATTGGGGAAAACACTAGAGACACACGGCAGGAATTGTGCCCGCCTGAGCTCACTACTCCGAAGCCAGCCTCTGGGGACATATAGCAGAGCAATGAAGTCCCCAGGGATAGATGTGGGGTCAGGGTATGACACCCCATCAGACTCGACTGGAAAGCACTCGTGAAGGACAACAACTAGATCCTGAACTATTAATAGAGTTTTTTTGAGTTGTTGTTGTAGCTATTGTTTTACTTTCTGTTGTTGTTTCGTCGTACTCAGCCTTGTGATGGTAAATAGCATGTCCACCTGGACAGGATAGGCGGGACAAACAAGCCGGAAGAGAGAACAACAGGATGATGATGCCCGGCTACCAAAAGATATAGCATCTGAAGTTTTAAAGGCCTGAAGGTAAACAAGCAACCATCCAGCTGAGAAACCCCAAAGCCCACATGGAAGAAGCACACCAGCCTGTCCCGACTTGATTGCTGAGGGCAAAGAGGGTGCATAAGCAAATGTGGTGAAGAAAGCTGATGGTGCCTGGCTGTCAAAAGATACAGAATCTGGGGTCCTATAGGCTGGAAGATAAATTAGGGGCCATCTAACTGGGAAACAACAAAGCCCACATGGAAGAAGCACACCAGCCTGTGAGATCATGAGGCGTCAAAGGGATCAGGTATCAGGCATCAAAGACCAAAATAAAAATCATAGCATTGTGAATGAGGGGGAGTGTGGAGTGGGGACCCAGGGCCTATCTGTGGGAAATTGTACATCCTCTTGCAGAAGGGCTGCAGGAAGGAGACAAGCCAGTCAGGGTGCAGTGTAGCAATGATGGAATACGCAATTTTCCTCTAGTTCTTGACTGCTTCCTCCCCCCACTATCATGATCCCAATTCTACCTTACAAATCTGGCTGGACCAGAGGATATATACTGGCACAGATAGGAACTGGAAACACAGGGAATCCAGGACAGATGACCCCTCAGGCCCAGTGGTGAGAATGGTGATACCAGGAGGGTGGAGGGAAGATGAAGGAGAAAGGGGGAACAGATTATAAGGATAACCTCCTCCCTGGGGGACAACAACAGAAAAGTGGGTGAAGGGAGACGTCAGAAGATATGACAAAATAATAATTTATAAATTATCAAGGGTTTATGTGAGAGGGGGAGCGGGGAGGCAAGGGGAAAAAATGAGGAGCTGATACCAAGAGCTCAAGCAGAAAGCAAAAGTTTTGAGAATGATGATGGCAACATATGTACAAATGTGCTTGACACAATGGATGGATATATGGATTGTGATAATAGTTGTACGGGCCCCCAATAAAATTATTATTTAATTTCCCTGAAATGTATCTGATAACTGTCTGATAATAGGACTCCGGGTCCTTTTCATGAGTTTGAGGGCTTCACTTTTGTTTGTGTTTGTGCTTCCTCTGGTGCTGTTTATCACAGCTAACGTACACTTGATTTACTACTCGTTCCTTTTTCGCGACGCTTAAGGCTTTGCAACATTGATCCATTTGTGTTCACCCAGAGATGTCGCGCTTCAGCTGGTTTGGACCCCTGTGTGTGTGCTGTCACTGCGTGGCGCTGACGAACCACTTGCAGACTGTTCAATACGTCAGAAGAGCGGACGCACACCCCGATGTGTTCACCACACGGAAGTCAGAAATGTATGAGCTCGTGCGCAGGCAAGCTGATGTAGACAACAGGAAGGCTATCGAAAAGTGACCTCAGAGTGACATTTTTCTTCCTTTTCCTCTCAAAGTTTCATCTTCTTTGTCCCTTAAAAAGAAATCCTGGTGCCGTAGTGAGTTACACGCTGGGCTACTGACCGCAAGGCCAGCAGTTTGAACCCCGCAGCTGCTCCCAGGGAGAAAGAGCTGTAACGAGTTACAGTTTTGGAAACCCACAGAGGCCGTTCTCACCTGACCTGGAGGGTCACTACGACTTGAAATTGACTTAATGGCATTTTTTTTCAGTATGTCCTTTTGGAGTATCAACATGGAAAGAAAACATGCCAATGGATAGTAATTTTCAAAAGGGCAGTCACAAGGTGAGTCTTCCCAACTTAATGTGGACTGTGGCTTTAAATGTTGCTTTCCTAAAATATGAATATGTGTTTCTCAGCTAGGCCATCCTTGCTGCCAGGTTGTCAGGGCCTATTAAATTAAAGCTTGTGTGAAGCTGTAGTTTTCCTGTGTTTTATTTAAAACAGAGACAAACGCCTTCCTTTGTTTGTCTTGTAATTCCAAAGGTTTGGTATGATGAGGCTGTCACTCCTAGGAGACAAAAGGACTCAGGGTGAGTGCCTGTGTCTGATTTAGACTTTCAAATGGCTTGGGGGAAGACTTAGTAGAAGCAAAATCATTAAAATAAATTAGAGTGCCAAGTTTAGCAACTGTTGTAGATTAAATTGTGAACACACACCCCCAAAAAAACCAACTATGTATTATAAATCCTAACCTTGGTACTCATGGCTACAATCCCATTGAGAAACGCGGGGTCATTGCTCTGTGAGGGAGGCAGGGTGAGTGCAGGGTATGGTTTGCATGAAACAAACGAGGGAAACAGAGAAGGGAGGCGACGCCAAGCCACGTGAAGAAACGGGAGCAACGAGTAGGCCCTTCCTGCTGCGCTGACACAGTCTCCCCTAGAGCAGGCACCCTGAGCTCAGCCTTGAGCCTCCTCAACTGCGAGAAAAGGCATTGCCGTGAAAGCCAGCAGCTCGAGGGACTCGGTCACTTACCACGTCCACTAAGACTAAAATCCTGACTGCGGAGCTGCACAGGCAACTCGGATGCGATGGGGCCAGGCGAACGCAAATAAGAGCGAAGTACTGAAGCGTTAAGACATGACAATGAAGTAGGACACGGGGCTTTCCCCAGAGGGTGTGATTCTGGAGTCGCCCTGACACCATATTGAGTAGCGTACCCTGTTGGTGGTCCCCCATCCCTCTCACCCGACTCTTTTTTCCCTCTTTGTCCATCACGCTTCTTATCTTCCAGTTGTGCTGTGAGCCTTATTTATTAAGTTTTCAGTAACTGTTTGTCCTGCACTGTATAAAATTCCTAAGGGTATGACACCAGGGTGTTGTTTTTTCCTCTTCAACTGTGTCTTTTTAGCACATAGACTAGAGCCTAGCAACAGAGAATATGTATCTTTTTGTGTATGTGCAGTTGTATACATTTGTCTAAATGTGTGCATGCAGACGGAAATGCTAGCTACGGGCAGTTCTAAGCCTGGCCTGTAGGATCGCCCCACGCTGGCTGCTATCAGCTCACTGGCATACACAGAGAGAAACTTACGCTGGCTGCTATCAGCTCACTGGCATACACAGAGAGAAACTTACTAGAGGGATGCACCCCACATGGCAGCTATTTCCTTCCAGGTGCCGAGATCTCCGAACATTGTAATGTTTCGTCTCTGTACTTGTCCACTTTGTGTGGTTGTGTCTGTGTTTTAATGAATACTTGTTATTTTCTCGGATATTTGTTTTTAAAAAACAAAACACCTAAAATTCTAAACACTTCTTTGGACCTCTTAAAATCATTATTTTTCCAAGCAATCCCTATCAGCCATCCTCACCGGTGTGTTTCTGAAATGGAGAGACTAAAGAAACAAGTGAGTGGAAGGAAGCCACATGTAGCCTGTGCCTCTAGTCACCGAGCCGCACAGGGTCCGCACACCATTACCTGGGAAACCACTTGGCGTGCTGCACCCATGGGTCGTCTCCGGATTCCCAGCACCGCAGGCCGCCATCGCAGCAAAAGCATTTGACATCGTCACTGTGACCTGAAAGGAATTTGGGACCACGCTGATGACTACAGATCATCTACCCGTAAGATCCATAATACAAGCGGCAGTGAATGTGCACGTGTTCTTAGGCTAGGGTTCTTACCCACGTAGTAGAAACCGGCACCTGCAAGCTGCTCGGGGTGCACGGGAACGCTGGCCGGCCAGTTACAGAACGTCTTCAGCCGAGCTGCCAGTGTCTGCATGCTCAGGTTCGAAACGGTGTCCCTCAAGGGCTCGTGAAGCTGGCTTTCCAGAAACAGACAGCTGGGGAAGTGTCTCAGGTGCTCTGCCATGGCGTCGTCCTTCAGCTCCCAGTTGCTCAGTGTCCCCCCACAGGCAAAGCAAGCCACTCTGTCTCCAGGTCCTATGTGGTAGAAGCCTGCTTTTGCCAGATCCCTTGGCGACAGAAAGGTCAAGGGCCACGACTGGAAAGTGAGCAATCTGGCTTTTTCCGTATTCATTGCGTAATTGTAGGGGCTTGTCCTCAAGGCAGAAAAAGCTGGATTTGCACTGGAGTTTGCAGCATTCAATGGGAAGCTTGAGTAAGAGCCACTGAAATATCCACTTTTTTCCAAGCTTGGCTGGAATGAAGGTCTGGCACTGACTCCTGCAGGAGACAAAGCGGACGGAGAGGGGGCTCCCATACTGTGCAGGGAAGTCAGATTCCGAACGAAGCTACAGCTAGGGTACAGCTGCCTGTGCTTCTCAATGGCATTGTCTCCTGGTTTCCAGTTATCCAGCATCAGACCACAGCAGAAGCATTTGACCTTGTCCTTCACACCCGTGTAGTAAAAACCAGCTCGGGCAAGACTCCGTTCTGAGATGGGAATTCCAGCCGGGAAAGTCGAAAACGTAGATATTCGGTACAGTTCGCATGAAAAGTCGTATTTCAATTCAGACACGTTGGTGTTCTTCATCAGATTGGATGAGAATACGTTGTTTTCTATGTTCATAGTGAAGTGAATGGCGGGGGGGCAAGGGACTAGCCTTTCTCTGGGGAGGTAGTTTTGTGCATGGATTTACAATTGATCATTTCAGTACTGGGATGAATGCTTAGGCCAGAACATCTTTCATTCTTTCCCCCTTAGGATGTTAGGGTTCCGACTCTACATTCCAGTCGGGGACAATGTGAGGAGACGGTTATTCTTTATCTGGCACAAGCTTGGTTTGGTTCGGTGCAATCTTTATACATGCTACCACAAAGTGACTTAAGGTGGAAAATACAAGGCTTTGGAGGTGTGAAGAGTGTTTTGGGCCAGGTGGATGTCATTGAGTGTCCGGGATCATTGCCACCATTGGGTCAGCTTCTCCAAGCCAGAATGCTATGCTGCCATCCACCAGCCGGAAGATACAACATCTGGTTGACACAGACATAGAGGAAAGCTAGGCTCCATACGTGTTCTACATCAAGAAATAGCCGAATTATGCTCACTTTGCTTTTGTTTTTAATGATCAAACTCAACAGCCAGAGTAAAAACCTGAGACTGAGCTCAGGTGTCTGAAAGAGTACACGGCTGTATTTTACGGTTTCTGAGACACAGGTTTGAATGCTCTTGCTAGCAAGGGGTGTCTTAGAATTATTAGCCAGTCAAATCTTAATTATCATCACCTTCTACTTCTTGGGGGTATAAAGTATAATAAAGTTTCTTATTAACTGATGGATTCCATAAAACAAGCTGTATCTAAATCGTTCTCAAAATCTTTCTCAACTTAAGTAACTTCTGTTCTCACAATCATTTGAACAGGAAAAACAAAATATTCTAAGATTTTCCTCCAAATCAAAATATTGGCTGACACATTTTAAAACCTGGTGTTAACTATTATCTAGTACTCATATGTCTGATACACGATTTATTGGACAATAATCACACACCTCCTCATGGGTGATCGGGAACACTGGTGCTTAGGCACGGTGATAACACTAGGTCTTGGCAAATTAAAAATGTTATTTTAAGTAACACTGCATTTATCACTGTTTTTGTATAGGTGTTCTTCTTGAATGAGTTCATTCATTTCCTAAACCTTAACCACCAGCCACTGTTCTGAGAGAGAACAGACCACTGGAGCATGCTAAATGTTAGGCTTTTAAAATATTATCAGCAGTCTTGGAAGTCACTGGATAGTTTCTTCACGAATCATCATATTTATCTTTCCTACTTTCTCTAAATGTATTGTTCCCATCAAAAAATTTTGTTCTTGATATTTCTTTGTTATGGTAGAAGGCTTTTAAAGTGTCGAAGGTTTCATTTGCATATTTGTCTAATTCAGCAAGCAGTTGAATATTAATTCTTTGTTCTAGAAAAAGGTCATTCATTCTTAATCTCTGACACAGTGACTTTGTTCCTTTTCTGCACAGCACCCAGCAGAAGGATGCCTCACTGACTTTTTTCAAAGTGTTTCAGCAATATGCTCCAACTACAACCATTTCCTCTTCGCCTCCACAAATCAAATTCAGCATCAAACTCAGCACTTTTAAATCATATTTTTAAAATGATCATTCTTTGACTATCAAAAATTCTAGTGAGCCATGTAAAAAAAATTTAATTCATGCACAAAACTACCTCCCGGAGAATAGGCTAAGTCCCTTTTAAGGATTTTAGGCCTCCATCTTGAGATATTTTGCTTTATCCAAGAAAGAAACAAAAATCTAGAGGTAGAGCAATTCACTTTTTCTATAAAACCTGTTTGAAAACAAAACAAAATACATGGTTTTAAAACTCAAATAACTTACAAGTACAACACAATAACTTTTTTGTTTGTTTGGGGACATTTTCTCCAAACTAGAGGCACTCACATTGATTGATTCTCTACAGTGAATATAAGGTACAGTGCTTATATATACGGTACAGTGGCTTAGTGGTTACCCATTGGGCTGCTAACCCCGAGGTCAGCAGTTTGAAACCACCAGCCACTCTGTGGGCAGCAGATGAGGCTTCCACTCCTGTATGGAGTTGCAGTCTCAGAAACCCACAGGGGCGGTCCTACCTGTCCTCCAGGGTCACCACAAATGAGGAAGGACTCCGGGCAGTGTGTCTGGTCGGGCTTAGTGCTAAACTCTGTACAGAATGAGTGATCCTAGATAAGGAGCAGTGATCGCAAACTGGTGGCCCGTTAGAGGTATTACATTTGGCTCACACAGAAGTGATCCACAGTATTTTGCTACTTTTATTAAAGCTTACTATTTTGAAATTATTGTAGATTTAGAGGAAATGTGCAAAATATAAGAGTTCTAAATAAATAAACACAATAGCAATAACAATGATGCAGAGCTCCACCCCGTTTCTCTCACATTAATGTCGCATACAACCACAGTAAAACTCTAAGAACACTCAGTAGTAGTTTATACCGATATCGTGCTGTTAATTACTCTAGGCCCCTCACTGGAATTTCTCCCATTATCCAAATAGCAGGGTTTTCTTTTCCTCTTGGCCAACAATAGTTTTAGATGGCTGCAATTACTTGCCAGCAATTTAAAGAGAGAGATTTTTCCACAAAACTCTAGATTTCTCTTGAAAAATCAGAAGCTCTGACAATGCTGGGGTTATCCTTCCTGTCTGGCAACAGCTAGGCTTGCATGCTGTTGTAATGTTCGGACAGAGCATGTGCTCTTGGTGGCGCTGTTGAGTAAGCGTTGGATTACTAACCACAAACCATCTCTCCACAGTTTACACCCACCAGCCACTCTGAGGGAGACAGATGAGGCTGTCAGCCCCGGTAAAGGTTTGACCACCTTGGGCAGCCTTTATGAGGTCACTGTGAGTCAGAAGTCACTTGATGGCAGTGGGTAGGTGAGTGGATACTCGCAGGTGCCGTTACTCACTGAGCTGTTACTGCGTTGTTGTAACAGTAGAACTGGTGGGCAAGGAAGTCTATGAGAAGCGGCAGAAATGAGTGGAACACACAAAGGGACACCTGTTTTAAGGGAGGAAATAGGAGAATCCCTTTTCTTTGTGGAAATGGAGACGATGCCTACATGCATACCTTTGCTTAACAGTGGTTCTCAACCTCCCTCACGCCGTGACCCTTTCACACAGTTCCTCGTGTGCTGGTGACCCCCAACCACAAAATTATTTTCATTGCTACTTCATCACTGTCATTTTGATACTGTTATGAATCGGGTGACCCCTATGAAAGGGTCATTTGATCCTCAAAGGGGTCACGACCGACAGGTTGAGAACCACTGGTTTAAAAGAACCACCTACAGGTGTCCTGGACTCTAGATGCATTTAGGTTTACAAACCCCCTGCATAGATGTCACCCTAAAGAGACTTGTGGAAACAAGATGTGGGAGGGAATTTCCAAAGTTCATTGAAAAAAATTCCATTATCTTTTCATTCCATTTACCCTTTTTTCCCCCCCAGTTAAAAAGGTCAAAGACTTTATTTAATTTTCTGGAAGACATATGATGTGTGCAAACATAATCAAAATATAAAACAATTCTGTGCTTACAGTCTGGAAGCATGCCAAGGTGACAGCATTTTCTGCAAACCAGAGAATCTGTCAACACGATGGTAAAGGACACTTACAAAGTGACAGGCCAAGGGTCTGGGTCCCTTTCCCAAACTCATCTTTGTGATTAGAACAGTTGTTTTTAAATCACTATTAAAATCACCACCCTAGGAGTGTAGTAGTTACACACTTTGGGTTGCGATCCACATGGTTGGCAGTTCAAAACCACCAGCAGCTCCTCGGGAGAAAAAGTGGGCTTTCTACTCCTGTAAACAGTTGCCATCGCAGAGACCCACGGCGGGTTGCCATGAGTCTGCATTGACTCGATGGCAGTGGGAGATTTAAAATGTTAGCAACAAGGAGGAAGTTTAGCGCATGCCATTGGTCCCGCACGTTTTTAGCACTCGAGAATCCACATTGAATCCGATGCCCCTTTCCTCCAGCCTCTGTGCAGAGCAGGAGGGAAAACACGCCGGAGCCAGCGTTCCTTTGGACCACCTGGAGCTCTGGTTGCTCCTGACCACCTCGAGCTGCAAGGAGCTGGAGGGCTTCCAGGGCACCATATTGGTCATGGCTAGTTCACATCTGCCAGGCGGTCCACATACCCATGCTTTGGGGACTGCCACTTGCACTTGCTTCCCGCACAAACCCATCTCCCTGCAGACCTCTAGCAGGGAAGCCCCCTGCCCATCCTATGTCCTGGAGTAAAGAAGCCAGCCTACTGCAGAGCTCACAAGAAAAGTCAAGAACGTGGCTCCATTGAGCTCTTTCTCCAAAACAAAATTCTTAGGGACCGTGTGCACCTCAATGCTAGGCCACTAGACAAAGGAAAGGTATGCCCATGGATGAGTTTGGACTTCACCCACCAGCAGCTGGCCTAAGCCTGACCCTGATGACCCACAATTGTCATAAACCTTGAAGATAACTGATGCCAACAAGAAAAAGATTGTTTTCTTCCATACCTGCTGGATGGAGCCGGGGACCCAAGGTTCTGGTTTGAGGAGGGTGGACCCTCCTCCATCATCAGGACCACTGTACCTGATGGAGTAGTTGTTGAGAGTCTAGCTCTAGTCTGGACAGACAGTGGCAGAGAAAGCCAGCTGGGAACTCTGGAGCCGGATATGTGTCCTGGATCCAGGGCCTCCATACTCCAGTGAAGAAGGCTGACTGGCCCTCTCCAATCACTGAGGACCCGGTAGCGGGCCTGAGCTACCTTGCCCAGCTACCTTGCTGGGCCTGAGTTCTCTTTGCCCAGCAGATTCTACGGCCAAACTTGCGGGCTTGACCCACCAGTTCTGCCTGCAGGCCTGGGTGTTGAATTAAGGAATTCTAGCTCCCTTCTTCCCCCAAACAATTCAAATTGACTTATTCCCTCTTAACAAAGGCAAAATTCAAAAGTCCAAGGTTGGTCCAAGCTCAACCCTTCTCTTTCCTGCCTAGAAGACATGTGCTCTGGAAATGCCCATCTCAGGGAAGGAATGGTAAGCCCCAGACACAATCTTATCTCACAAGCATTTCCCTTGCTCACCTCCAACATCCTCAATCAACCCATTACTCTGACATAGCAAGCCTTCTTCTCTTCCACCTCCTACAGGTTGGAGGCAAAAGTGAAACTGGGACCTGGAACACAGGCCCCATTCTCTAAGGTCACAAAATTCTAAGACTGGACTGGGGAGAGGAGTGATTGTCAAGGTCAAGTGCAAACTCAAGATTAAGATGGGGGAGGGTTGCATGGTAATTGCAACCTTGGTTGGAGTCAAGGCTTTGGAAAGGAAAGCCCTCCACCTAGTCCCGGTTCGACACAAGCCAACACACCCAGAGTTTTGCACACACCAACTTGTCAAGCCCCCTTGTATTTGTGGAAATGTAGACAACATGTATACAATAACTTTAATACTAATCCTGGGTCAATTTCAACCTTCTGATTAACCATTTCTAACACATAGGCTCCCAAGAGCTGATAGAGAAAACCTTCACCCTTGCAGCCTGAGACCAGCGGCACTTCAGACTGCTCCCTGCACGACCCTTCATCACCCCTAAGCAATTCTCCTCAGCCATGATCCGCTCCCTAGGCCATCGATCCCATTGCTCTAAGCAGCTCTTCTCAGCCTCTAGCACAGCGGTTCTCCACCTTCCTCAGGCCGCAACCCTTTCATACCGTGCTTCATGTGCTGGTGACCCCCACCCATCACATTATTTTCATTGCTACTTCATCATTGTCATTTTGCTGTTATGAACCTTCATGTAAATATCTGATAGGCAGGATGTATTTTCATTGTTACAAATTGAACATAATTAAAGCATAGTGATTAATCACAAAACAATATGTCATTACATATTGTGAAATATTTATTTCTGATTACAAATAAATGAAATTTTGTCTTGAAGCATGGTGTAACATGGGTAACAGTTTTCACACCAGGTACTCATATATGGGCGTGTCTGCATGTGGGTGGACCCGCATGGAGATGGATAGAGGAGCGGTGTCTCAGTTCCTAAGACTATCAGGAAATATGTGTTTCTCGGTGGTCTTAGGCGACCCCTGTGAAAGGGTCATTCGACCCCCAGAGGTCTAGCACCTCCCTCAAACTTCTCCAGTATTTCCCATTTCACTTTCAATTACTTTTACCTCTTTTTTTCCTCAGAAAAACCAGCTGTCACCCTTTCACAGTCTCACAGGCTTGCTAAGCGCGGGTACCGTTCTTGCTTGCATCCTACTTACTGCTTTGGTTAAAGAAATCTGCCTCCTTGGGGCACCCCATTCTCTCGCTGCCTCAGGACTCTTACTCCTGACCCCAACCCCCAAACCATGTTCCCATTTCTTTTTTTTTTAAAGTTTCAAAAACAACTTTTATTCGTGACACATTTTTTTTTCTTAAAAATTCCCACCCCCCCCCCTATGTTCCCATTTCTAAAACTCTCTAGTGGCTCTTTTTCCTCGAGACGACATAATAATCTTGTTTAAGTTGGTTTCTGCCTCACATGAAAACAAACAAATCCCCTTTCAATCCCACATCACAGCGTAGCCACCACCTGGTATCAACAGACTTAAACAGTGACCAAGGTTAATGTCAAGGGGGCCGGGGGTGCTGGGGTTAGGCATTGAGCTGCTAACCTCAAGAGCCTTGGTTCAAACCCACCAGCAGCTCTGGCTTGGGACGCCCCTATAAGTTTTCTATGTGTGAGTTAGGATTGCCTGAATGGCTGTGGGTATGATGGGTACTGTCTCCATTTCTTCCCTCCCATTGCCTCCTTAATCCATGACTATAGGTTTTAGTCAGCCCTATTTGACAAAACCAATGGAAGTTTCTGCTTCTGCTTCTGCTTCTGCTTCTGCCACTGGCCTTTTTGCAAAGCCCCCTCCCTGGGCTTCTCTGAACTCTATCAGAATTGAGCTTTCATTTCTAGTGGGGCCACTGTGACTCAAATTCAACTCACAGAAACGGGTTGGCTGGTTTGTTCTCTATCAGACAGGTTTCTTCTCAAATGGAGTCAGGTCTTCCCAGTGTGATTTCTCCTTACTCGGCCACTTATGGTGAACACCTTCCCTGGTAACAGGGCTGCTGGGTGTCCCCACTCTCAGCACGCAGCGCATCCACATCTCTGACAGTATATCCATATCCCAGATAAAAAGAAACAACCCGAACCCATTGCCACTGAGTTGATTCTGACTCACAGAAACTAATCCTAAAGGACCAACTCGGCTTCCCAATGCTATAACCTTCATAGAAGCAGATGGCCCCATGTCTCTCCCAGGGATATTGGTCTATTGATTAGCAGCATTATAAACCCAAACCAAATTCACTGCCATTGAGTTGATACCAACTCAGCAAACCTGTAGGACAGGTAGAACTGCCGCTTTAAGCTCCCGGTACTGTAACTATTTATGGGAATTGAAAGTCCCATCTTTTTCCCGTGGCTGGTAGTTTTGAACTGCTGACCTGGCAGTTAGCAGCCCAACACTTAACCACTATGCCAACAGGGCTCCAGGCTCCTTATATCACTCACTAAAAACAAAAACCAAACCCACTGCCATCCGAGGTGATTGCAGTTTCTATCCAGGGTTTCTGATAAATGTTTACAGAGCAGTCTCACCCTCTCCCACTGAGCAGCTGGCAGATTTGAACCACTGGCCTTAAGTTAGCAGTCCAATGCTTATGCTCAGATGGCAGTGCACAAGCACTGTTGCCAAGGAAAAGGGAAAGTGCCTTTTCCTCTCCTTCCTTCTAAACTGTGGGGACTTTCAGAACAGGAACTAGGCTCATCTCTACACTGCCCCCCAGCACCCACGGGGCCGGGCACATATGTAGTTCCTGGAGGCCTGTGGTTGAAAAATGAGTATTAGCAAGTCTGGCTAGGCCCCGAAGGACAACAGCACCTTATTTGCATGTCATGAAGGACAGTAGTTTTACATGAATGACTGCAAAGTTTGCTCCGCCCAGTCCACTATCAGGCCTTAGAGCCACCGCACACCTGGGTTTCCAGCACCATTCAGTGGCCCCTTATCAAGGGTGCAGCCTGAAAAAGTGGACCTCCAGAAACAAGTGGACCTCCAGAAGCCTTGTTTCCTTGCTGTCTAAATGGAGTCCGTTGTGTGCCTGCTTGTAAGGTGACAAGAACTAGACATGAAAAACACGTGTCAAGTCCTCTGACCCAGTCCTAGCACATGCCCCCGTTGGCTGCTAGCAATGGATTCCAGCAAGTAAAGTTAACATCCTTGTCCGTTACTGGCCCCCACTGCCACTCTTACCTCCTCTAGCAAATGAAGATGGAAACCACTGGGGGCTTCAGACTGATGGCCCGGAAAATTGCCCAAACACTGCGTCTTAGGGGAACATTTTAGACCCGGTGACACCTCTTGGCAGTGCCAAATGCCATCCTACTAAACAAACGCCCAAACTCACTGCCATCGAGTCGAACCCACTCATAGCGACCCTATTAGGTCAGAACTGTCCCGGTGAGTTTCCGAACTGTCATTCTCTAATCAGAGTAGAAAGCCGTGTCTTTCTCCAGAGGAGCGGTAGGTGATTTCGAACTGCTGACCTTTCCATTAGGGCGCCGCCCACCGTAACCACCGTAACCACTGCGCCACCAGGGCTCCTTCCCTCCCCCCCGCCCAATCTCACTGACTCATCCCAAAGGAAAACTGCCAAGGAGCTCCGGAGGAAAGCCCGGCAGGGGTGCGGTTCTGCGGAGGCAGCGCGGGGGCCCAGCCTGCAGCTGCCGCGGCACCCCGGGGCCTATCGCCCCCTCCCCACCCCAGGACAAAACGTCCTGAAGAGGCGCCCCGGGACCCCAGGGCCGGAAAACGCTCGGGATAGGGGAGCCGGTGGAGACCGGATCGAAGCTGGAGGAGCGCGGGCCGAGGGCGCGCACGCAGCCCCTCCCCCGGCGCCGCAGCGTCGGCTCCGCGCCCTCCCCCCCCCGCCCCCGCCCCGGCAGAGGGAGTGGGGGGGGGGGGTCCGCGCGCGTGCACGCGCACCCGAGCACACGCTCGCTCCCCGCAGCCGGGCCGCGCCACTCACCGGCCTGCTCTCCCGGAGCCCGCGCGGCCGCACCGAAGCTGGGCGTCTGCTGGGCACCTGTGGCCTTCGAGCCCCGCTCCGCCTTTTAAGCCGCGCCGCCTGGTCGCTTAGTCCCGGCCTCCTCCCCGCGGGTTTGCATGTGAACGGGTGCTTTCCTCAGAATGTAGGGGAACTCCGCCGGCAATAACCACATAGACTTCCTCTTAATCAGTGGCTTGGCAAGCCCGCCCGGGGATTTCCATGACCCTAAAAATGTTACTGTGTCTTAACCATGGCACATCCGCATGGCATTTACTGAAAGACGAGGGCTTCGTTGTTTCTGGGTCAAAGGACAGCCTGGTAACTGGGGTAGAGGGCCATGCTGACGAGGGACATGCTGAGGGTTGTTGGCAAGCCTGCCGGGGAAACGGCCAGTGCCCATCCCTACACTCTACGTTAAAAGTTTTAAGATTTCCAGCCTTCCACTACAGCTACGAAAAAAGTCCAGTACTTAAAACAAAACAAAACTGAAACTTTGTGATGTCTTTCTGCTTTTAAAAAAAACACTTTTTATTCTGACCCCTAAACTAAGGTTTGAATGGAAACGTGGCATGGTAAGAATTACATAATTATTTTTATCGTCTCGAAGACGGATGTTCCTTTCTGATTCCTCCACTCATTCCCTCTTTGGTCGGTTGGTTTCATATGCAGGGTAGGCTTGGCTCTTGTTAGCAAAGCCTCCTTTTAGCATTTTTGTTTCACAGACGGCTCCAATTTTCAGTGATGTTTACATGCAGACCCAGAAGTCCTTGAGTCTGATTGTGCTACCATCTTTTCTTCAACTTTCCAGGTCTGCAGTCTATTCACTTAGGGATTCCTCCTCTAGCTCCCTTGCTTTACAGAGAGAGGATTACATCCTGGAAATCAAGTAGATTCTATAAAGATGATTATATGGACCAAAGATCCAATCAGTGGACATGCTGCAGGACTTCCGAATCCTCGGAAACAGGAAGGATATTCAGTTCATTTAGTACAAAACCTGGCTGCACTGAGTCATCTTCTGGCTTACAAAGATTTGACTGCCTTTACCAACCTTTGCCTCAGTTGGAATTGTATCAGATACCTAACTCAGAGAGGTCCACCGTCTTTGAACTTGCTTAGTTTAAGACGTTATAAGCCATTTCCCCGACATTTTCTGTAACATGTTTTGATCATGTGCTCACCTCAAGAATGTCCAAAAAAACTATATGCCCTCATACATCTTTAATTTATCATACAATTTCATTCCTATCTTTTCATAGTTGCAGAGGATCTGCAGAATGTAGACATAGATGTCTTACCTTAAACTGGAAACGGCGCCCCTTTCAATGCATTAACCACCAGTTACCATGGTGCCCTTCCCAACTCCTGGGAACACCTTGGGTGTCAGAGTGGCACCATGCTCCATAGGGCTTCCTTCTTTGATGATCCCTTTATTGTGTTTTGCTGTAAAGTTTATACAGCAAATAAGGTTTCCACATAACAATTTCCGCACACATTAAAAAAATTGTCAACATGCTATTTAATTGTATTCTGTTTGTGTCATTTCCAAAACTCGAAATTCTTTGCCCCTTTGTCTTAAAATAATTGTTCACCACGTGGTGTCGTGTAGATGTCTTTTATGGGCATCTAGGTGTGCCTGGCCCAAACCATGGTACTTTCAATTGCTTGATAGGCATGTGAACATTGGGCATTAAATAAGGAAGACCTAAGAAGAATTGATGGATTTGAATTGTGATGCTGGCAAAGAATGTTGAAAGTAGCATGGACTGCTAAAAGGACAAACACATCCACCTTGGAAACAGTCTGGCCAGGGTGCTTCGTGGAGGCAAGGATGGGGAGACTTACATGCTCTGGGCATGTTGTCAGGAGAGACCAGTCCCTGGAGAAGGACATCGTGCTTGGTCAAGTAGAGGGGCGGTGAGAAAGAGGCAGGCCCTCAGCGAGATGGATTGGCCCAGTGGCTACAGGGATGGCGCAAGATAGGAACAACTGTGGGGATGGCACGGGACTGGGGAGTGTTTCGTGAGCCCATGGCATCTAACAACAATAGCATCGACATCTGAAATTTACATTTCACTGGTTTTCATAAATCTGGAAATCCTATACCCAGGCATTGAGCCATTCATTTTCTCCACAGCCACGCCAATACTTCTAATAGATCAAGAGGTCTATACACTCGGGAGATGGATGAGAGATGAACCTATCTTTTGTAATGAGAGAAAAGGGTCCTTGTGAAAAGAGGTGGCAAGACCGAACTAACTGGGCAACCTTCACAACTCTTGTTTCCAGAAAAGCCACTTTTAGTTCAAATTCCATATTGAATCTCGGGACTGGGTATTACTTCTCTTAAAACTACCTGACTTTCGAATGACAAATTGGAAACTCTTTTTAAATCCTCAAAGAAATGCCCCAGTTTAAAGGTCACAGCCTAACCCATCCCTGAACTGTGTGTTGTGTGTCCTTGTGTTAGTTCTGACTCACAGACACCAAAAGTAAAACTGATCCACAGTCCACCCTGCAGACTTTATGGAAGCAGAATGCCCGGCTCGCTCTTTTGCCCATGGCTCTGTGGGTTCCCGCCGCCGTCGACCTTCAGGTTTGTGCTGATTTCTAAGCATTTCACCACCAGGGCTTCCTACTAAATCTCTAGATGCTTCTAGAGATTATTTATGAACCTGGACTACGCCTGTTTTGTCCACCACATCATTCGATTGCTTCGCTGTTGCCTGCACATAAGTACTCAAAAATTCTTCATCAGTGAGTCACTGATGGAAGTGGAGGCTCTGTCCACTGGGCCTGCTCCATTCTCAACCTGCATTCAAACTTTTAATCTTAAATTTTGCTTTGATCCTTTTTTGAAAATAGTATATTTTATTATGATGAAAACTTACTTTTTTGATTTTGTTTTTTATTCTAATTTTATTTTATTGGGGGCTCTTACAGCTCATCACAATCCATACATACATCCATTTTGTCAGACTCATCTGTATATACGCTGTCATCTTTTTAAAAACATTTTCTTTCTACTTGAACCCCTGGTATCAGCTCATTTTCCCCCTCTCCTCCTCCCTCCCTGATGAATCCTTGATAATTTAGATTTTTTTTCATGTCTTACACAAACCATTGTAAGGGCCCTTGATCCCTTTTTATATCCCCAATAGATACCCACATTTAAACACACACACACTCACACACTTTCCTTCCAACATCTAAAATAGATTTTCTCGTGCTCGCTTTGGCAGCACATATACTAAAATTGGAATGATACATAGAAGATTAGCATGGCCCCTGCGCAAGGATGACACGCAACTTTGTGACACGTTACATATTTTTTTTAAAAATAGATTTTCTCTCTAAATAGCATTTTAGAAGTAGAAAGAAGCAGTCCTTTGTCTCGTATGCTTGTGAAAGTTGGACAGTAAATAAGGAAGACGGGAAATCGTTGCTGCAGACGATGCAAAGTCCCAGGCACTGCCAAAAGAACGAGGCCCGTCTTGGAAGAAGGGCAGCCACACAGTCTTGGGAAGCAAAGGTGGTGCGACTTCATCTCACAGACTTTGGACATATCGGTGGGGACAACCAGTACCTGGGAAAGGCTATCTGGATTGGGAAAGTGGACAGGCAGCAGGAAAGAAGAAGGCTTTTGACAAGCTGGGTAGACACGGTGGCAGCAATGGTGGGCTCAAACATAAGAATGACTGTGAGGATGGTGCAGGCCCGGGCCGAGTTGTGCTCTGCCGTGCACAGGGTCGCTCTGAGCCTGAACCGAGTGGGTGGCACGCAGCGGCTGACAGCAGCAGCAGCAGCAACACTAGCTGACAAGGTTGGGTTTTTTTTTTAATCATTTTGTTGAGGGCTCGTACAGCTCTTATCACAATCCATCCATCCATCCATTGTGTCAAGCACATTTGTACATATGTTGCCACCATCATTTTCAAAACATTTTCTTTCTACTTGAGCCTTTGGTATCAGCTCATGTTCGTCCCTCCCCCTCTCTCTCTCCCTCATGAACCCTTGGTAATTTAGATTTTTTTCCCCCATGTCTTACACTGACTGCTGTCTCCCTTCACCCAGTTTTCTGTTTTCCATCCCCCTGGGAAGGGGTTATATGTAGATCATTGTAATCAGTTCCCTCTTCCTTCCCCCATTGGCTCCTTACCCTCCTGGTATTACTGCTGTCATTATTGGTCCTGAGGGGTTTATCTGTCCTGGGTTCCCTGTGTTTCCAGCTCTTGTCTGTACCAGTGTACATCCTCTGGTCTAGCCAGATTTATAAGGTAGAATTGGGGTTATGATACTAGGGGGGTAGGAGAGCATTAAAGAACTAGAGGAAAGTTGTATGTTTCATCAGTGCTATACTGCACACTGACTGGCTCATCTCCTCCCCACGTCTCTTTTGTAAGGGGATGTCCGATTGTCTACAGATGGGCTTTGGGTCTCCACTCTGCCATCCCTCTCATTCACATCGATTTGATTGTTTGTTCTGGGTCTTTGATGCCTGATACCTGATCCCACCTATACATCATGATCACACAGGTTGGTGTCCTTTTCCCATGTAGGCTTTGTTGCTTCTGAGCTAGATGGCTGCCTGTTTGTCTTCAAGCCTTTAAGACGCCAGATTCTATATCTTTTGATAGCTGGGCACCACCAGCTATCTTCGCCACCTTTGCTTATGCACCCATTTTGTCTTCAGTGATCATGTTGGGAAGGTGAACATCATGGAATGCCAGGTTATTAGAACAAAGTGCTCTTGCATTGAGGGAGTACTTGAGTAGAGGCCCAATGAGCCAACAAGTTTTCTTCTATTGTTGACGTGTGAGCAAAATATGACATATGTATGTGAGAGTTTTCCCCCCATGTCTAACTTGACATTTTGCTATCTCCTAACTGTAATGAGTTTGCAGTTTCTAATATTAAGTAATCAACTTAAAATTTTTTCCCTTAAGGCCAATTACAATTCTTAAAAACTTTGTGGATGAAATTTTACATAATAACAATGCTGTAGCAATTTCAGGTGAAGTTTAAGGTAAGGTGTATGTATCTCAATGAAAACATAAGCAGCTTAATATAAAATATAAGGCATGTGACACTTAAAATTTTGGATTCAGACTTAGGATAGAGATGGCCCAGTGGATAGACTAGTTCCATTTTCATCAGTGTGCCAGTTGATAAAGATTTATTGAGCAAGATGTACAGCTTATTTCACTCCAAGTTTTTATCTGTAAGGAAGTAGATACAGATTCCACCCTGGAATTCAAACTAAAAGTGAAAGTGAAATCTAATAGAGAACATACTGTTCTAATTCCAAAGCAAATATGAGAAGCATTGGAAGTGCTGGGAATTCCCCAGTTTGTTAACGGCTTCATGATAGCTTACAAATAAAGTTTAATTCATGGAAGTTACTTATGTATAACCTGACAGGATTGGGTTCCTTGGTTTGGAGACTTAGGGCCATGTTTTCATAGGTTCTCCCGTTAACTGGGCTAACACCATGCTTAGTGTCCCTGTTCACCTCCTCTTGCGCTGTGTAGTGCCTGAGGTCTTATAGTATGACTAGGGATCATCCAAGGCACAACAACTGGTCTGTTCACCTGGAGCAACAGAGAAAAGAGGGTCAGGAATGGGAGGAGGATATGGGAGGGGTGGCTAATTGCCTCCTTCATGAGGAGACCTGAAGAACGGCGTGGTGCCCAGCTACTATAACGAAACATTCTGGTGAAGGATTCTATAGATGTGTAGAATCTTTCATCCACAGGATAGAATCTTGCATCAAAATGTTCGATCAAGTCCTGATCAAAGGGGGTGGGGCGGGGGAATACAGAAGAGAATTTCAGATTCTCATGGACTCGACTTTCTCGAGCCATGAAGGCTGAATGCGCCCCCAAATGAGTGCTCAGAGATACTCTTACATCTGAAATCAAAAGCATCCCCTGGAGCCTTCTGAAAGCCAGACAAGAGTTTAAGGTCACTAGTAAAGAATCTCACATATATGGGAAGAAACACACTTGAAGAATAGAGGTCAGGTTTAGTTATGCATATGAACATTTCAACCACATTTGTGTTTTTAATCCTATAAACGTCGCATTTCATGAAAATATAGACGCTCCTCTGATTCCTTCTCCCTTCTTTGCTTTTGAATAATCGTTGAATTACTACACAATATCTCTGAAAATTTTCAAAACTTCAGCTGTAGGAAAACACGTGGCCTTTTGGAGAAAGCTTTCTCTTTTAAAATATTTCTGCTTAGGAAGCTCAACATATCAAACTAAAATGTCCCTTCACCTAACAAATATTTATAAGGGTTTGCTATGTTCTAAGCATAGTTCTAAGTACTGAAGATACAGAGTCTGTGCCCCTGGACTTAACTTCTACTGGGGCAAAGAGCAAGCAGATAAGAGCTATATACTGTGACAGCTGGCGAGAAGTCTTAAAAAATAAAGAAAGAAAGAAGCCATAGGGTGGAGTGTGGACTACAGGAAGAATCTGCTGAGCTGCTATAGATGTCCTTAGATGATGGCTATAAATACTGATGAGAAAAATCCCAATAACTTCAATATTAGCAATTATGACAATGTGGAATGATTGGCAGGGAAGATGTGAAAAAAAACCAATTGTTGCAACTTCCATCTCTTTTTCAGCTAGATCATTGTTACAGCTGAAGATCACTGCTCTCCTTAGCAGAGTGGAACTGAGCACTTCCTTTGGAGGGAGATGCTCTCTCACAACCTGGGTTCAGCAAGTGGGACAGAGGGGCTGCAGAAACCCTGCCGAGGTAGGAGTGGCATCAGCAGCCACCACCATTACCCCCTAGCTGGAGTAAGTGCCAGAAGGCAGAGATGCATAATCAGTAGGAGAGCCACCCTGAGGATCATCCAGGGGAACGAATCTGTAAAAGTCTAAATTTCTAGACACAAAATAAGAAGAAACCCTGGCATCCATCCATTAAAAATGAAAATGTATAATGTTTGAAGTATCAACCTGGGGTGTTTGAAAGTTACCAAAAATGAAATTGAGTACATAAGACCAATATCAGATGTCTCAGGAAGCTGAAATGCACTCAAATTTCGAAGCAGAAAAATGTATGAGCCAACTCTGCCAGGAACAAGAAATTGAAGTCAGATGGCATCGCATTTATCGTCAAAAAGAACCTCTCAAGATCAATCAGGAAGTACCACGCTGTCAGAGCTAGGATAACACTCATATGCCAACCAGGAACACCAGGTCATATGATGATGGTTCAAATTCACACAGAAACCACTAACTGTAAAGATAAAGAAACTGGAAAAATCTATCTACCTTCTGTCATTTTAAATTGACCAAATATGTGATCAGATAGAAGATCAAATGATCTTCTGTCATTTGAAATTGACCAAGTATGAGACACCCTTGTTTTTTTAAAAAAAGATATCTTGATAACTACTTGCAATTGCAGTATGAAAGTGCATATCGGTGAGGGCGATGGATGTGCGGATGTGCTTACACAATGGATGGATGCGTGGACTGTGATAAGAGCTGTATGGGCCCCCAAGAAAGTGGATTAAAAAGAAGATAGATCTGTGCCTAACACATAAGGCCTTTGTGCTAGAAATGGCACCAGTGATTTCATGGTTTGGAGATTGAATTTTGCAATATCAACAATTCACTCATGGAAAATACCCTTTTCAATCACTTAACAGCTATCTACTCAGTTGGAAAGATCCATGTTTGCGCCCATCAAAAAGAAAGGTGATCCAACAAAATTGTCAAACATTATAAGTAATATCACAGGCAAGCACGATTTGGCTGAATACTATTCAAAAACATAGTTGCTGAAGCACATCAACAGAGAGCTGTCAGAAATTCAAAGCAGATTCAGAAAAGGATGTGGAAGAAGAGCTACATTACTGATGTCTGACAGACGGTGGCTAAAAGCAGAGAATATTTTTGCCTATGTTTTATTGATCATACAAGAGCATTTGACTATGTGGATAATAGAAACTTATAACATTGTAATCAATAAGATTTCCAGAACACTTATTTGTGTTCACATGAATCTTTTACAGAGACCAAGGAAACAGAGCGAGAGGATACTACAAGGTTTAAAATCAATAAAAAGGTTACGGTCAGTATCCTTTGACCATATCCATTTAACCAGTCTGCTGGGCAAATCATCAGAGAAGCTGGACTACGTGAAGAAAATCATGGCTTCAGGACAGAAGGAAGACTTATTTTACTAACCTACATGATGCCCAGGATACAACCTTGTTGCTGAAAGCAAGCTTGAAGCATTTACTGATAAAGATCAAATACGATCTTGCTGTTGTTGTTGTTGTTGGGTGCCCTTGAGTTGGTTCCAACTCACGGGGTTCCTGTGTACAACAGAAGGAGACATAGCCTGTCCTGTGCCATCCTCAGCAGCCACTGTGCCCATTCATCTCATCAAAGGTCTTCCTCTTCTTGCAGGCCTCCCTAACTTTACCAAACTTGATGTCCTTCTCCAGCGACTGATTCTGCCTGCAACCTGTCCAAAATACGTGAGATGAAGTCTCACCGTCCTTCCCTCTATGGAACGTTCTGGCTGGATTTTTTTCTAAGACAGACCTGTTTGCTCTATTGGCAGCCCATAGTCCTTTCAATATTTCAATATGCCCAACTTTCTTATGCATATTAGGCCACTGAAAATACCATGAGAAATGTTGTACGAGCTCCCAATAAAATGACTAAAAAAGAAGAAGAAAATACCATGAGTTGGATTAGGCTCCCCTAAGTCTTCACAATAACATTCTTGCTTGTCACCACTGTAAGAAGGTCTGTGCAACAGTTTTGCCCAATGCAACACGTCTTTTGATCTCTTGACTGCTGCTTCCACGAGCATGGATTGTGGACCCAAGCAAGATGAAACCCTCGGCAACTTGTCTTTCTTCCATCTATCATAGCGTTACCTACTATCTTGTTGTGAGGATTTTGTTCTTCTCGACCTTGAGCTGCAATCTGTACTAATGGTTGCCATCTTTGAGCTTCTTTGGCAAGTGCTTCAAGTCTTCCTCACTGTAAGCAAGCAAGGTTGTGGCATCTGCTTATTACAGGATGTTAATCCTTTCCAGTCCTAATACCTCTTTCTTCTTCGTAGCACCCAGCTTCTCTGATACAGATTGAATAAGTATGCTGAGAGGGTGCAACGACGATTCACATGTTTCCTGATATGGAATCATGTCGTTTCCCCTTGTTCTCTTCTCACAACTCTTGATCCATGGACCGGTTGCACATGAGGACAGTTAGGGTTCTGGAGTCCCATTCTTCTCAAGACTATCCATACATACTTATGGGCCACACAGTCGAATGCCTTGGCATAGTCAGTAAAACACAAGTTAACATCTTTCTGATATTCTCTGCTTTTAGCCAAGATCCCTCTGTCATAAGCAATGTTACTTCTTGCTTTAGGTCCTCTTCTGAATCCAGCCCAAACCTCTAGCAGCTCCCTGTAGATGTACTGCTCCCACCAATCATCCAACAAGGATGTGTTATTAACGATAGCCTTCCGTAGGATTATATCTATAATAAGAAAACAAATAATTCTCACAATATGACAAATAAGCAGAGAGTGCTCCTGAGAGGCAAGGACGGGGAGAGTTCATCTAATATACGTTGGACATATGGTCAGGAAATACCAGACCCTGGGGAAGGACACCATGTTTGGTAAAGGGGAAGGTCAGCGAAACAGAGAAAGGTCCTCCATGAGATGGAATGACACAGGGTTGTGTCAACAGAGTCAGGCATAAGAGCAACTGTGAGGATGGCGCAGGACTGTGTTTCATTCTAATGTGTGTAAGGTTGATAGAGGTCAAAGCTGACTTGATGACATCTAATAACAACACCTTGACAAATGGACAGCAGATGGATTTCATTTGACTTGCATCCACAGTCAATGCCCATGGAAGCAGCAGTCAGGAAATCAAATGATATATTGCATTGTGCAAACCTGCTATTAAAGACATTATTAAAGTATTAGAAAGTAAGTCTGTCATCTTGAGGACTAAGGTGTGCCTAATCCAAGCCATGATATTTTCAATAGCACCATATGTATATGAAAACTAGACAATGAATAAGAAAGACCCAAAACATTGTTGTCTTGTCAAGGAATTTTGCATATGCCATATCAACAAACAAATAGAAGAACTATCAGAAGAATAAACAAATCTGAACAAAGAAAAAAAAGAATAAACAAATCTGTTTTGGAAGAAGTACTACTAGAATGTTCCTTAGAAATGGGATGGTCGGTTCTCCAAGATGTGAATGCAACATACCAGCATGAAACAGGGAACCATAGAGAGACTTGCAGGCCTGGCCCCAATTGCAGGGACAGAAGAATTCACTTCAGAGCACAGCACTGAAGCTACAGCTCAGGGACAGGGACACGTCTGATCAGCGCACACAGAAGCAAACAAAGAGGGAAGAAGACAGGGTGGAACACATCCTGGCTCACTAAGCCCTGAGGACAATATTCCTGTTCAGAGCAGCCAATGCATAGAGAGAATCTTAGGGCCAGCCCCACCACAAAACACAACATCCCTCACTGACCCATAGTGCTACAAGGGACAACACTGGAGGCACAGTGCAGGAATTGTGCCCAATCTGACCCCACCACACCCGGGTGAAATGCTAAGGGTATGCAACAATGCAGCAATGGGAGCAAAGCAATGAAGTCCCTGGGGAATGCCAAAAATAGATTTTGGAGCAAGGGCATGGCACCCCATCAGACTCTACTGGAAAACACTCCTAAAGGTCAACAAACAGACCTGGAGCTATTTATAGGCTTTTCTTTTTGTTGTTGTTTGGCTTTTTGTTTTCTTTTGTTATTTTGTTTTGTTTTGCTCTGCCTTGTTTTTGTGCTTATTATTGTCTCTGCATGCCTATGTAGATAAAATAGATGGGATTAACAATCTGGAGGGGAAAACAATAGGACCCATAGTTGGGGCGGGCAGGAACATAGGACAGGGGAGGCAGGGAAAGGAAGTGGGGTTGAAGCCCAGGGACAAGGGAGCAGCCTGTGATCTAAAATCGATAGTGAGGAGGATATAAGATGCCTGGTGGGGTTTGTTCAAGGGCAATGTAACCAAGAGAAATTACTGAAACCCAAATGAAGGCCTAACATGATAGTGGGACAGGAGGAAAGTAAAAGGAAATAGAGGAAAGACCTAGGAGGCATAGGGCATTTATAGAGGTCTAAATACAGGCATGTACATATGTAAATGTATTTATATATAATGATAGGGAAATAGATCTATGTACGTATATTTATATGTTAAGTATTTAGGTAGCAGACAAACATTGAGCCTCTACTCAAGTAGTCCCTCAATGCAAGACCACTTTGTTCTAATAACCTGGCATTCTGTAATGCTCACCTTCTTGACATGATCACTGAAGACAAAATGGGTGCATAGCAAATGTGGTGAAGAGAGTGGATGGTGCCTGGCGGTCAAAACATATAGCACCCGGGGTTTTTAAAGGCTTGAAGGCAAACAAGCAGCCATCTATCTGAGGAGCAACAAAGTCCACATGGAAAAAGCACACCAACTTGTATGATCATGTGGTATAGGTGGGATCAAGTATCAGGCATCAAAGACCCAGAACAAAAAATCAAATTGATATGAATGAGGAGGAGTGCGGAGTGGAGACCCAAAGCCCATCTTTAGGCAATTGGACATCCCCTTACAGAAGGGTCACAAGGAAGAGACGAACCAGTCAGGGTGCAGTGTAGCACCAATGAAACATACACCTTTCCTCTAGTTCTTTAATGCTTCCTCTCCCCACACCACTATCTTGATTCCAATTCTACCTTACAAATCCAGCTAGATCAGAGGATGTACACTGGTACAGATGAGAGGTGTAAACACAGGGAATCTAGGACAGACGGTCTTGATCAAATGTTCTATAGAAAAGTCCTGATCAAACATGGAATAGAATTTCAAATTGTCAATGAAAACTTTGTGGAGCCACTGAGACTGGATAATCTACAAACTATTGACCTGGGATAATCTTTCAACCTAAAACCTAAAAACAACCTTCTGCAGTCTTATTTGAGCCAAACAGTGGGTTCCCGTAACAAAGTGTATGTGCCTTGAACACTGTGCTCTTAAAAAAAAAAAAGGTCTAGGGAGGATCAAATTGACAACAGTAACTCAAAAGATTAGACGAGAAGTTTTGGGGCCAGTGAACTTATGTCAATGGTGACCAAATTATTTGGGAAAGTACACTGAGGGAAAAAAAAACTACACTGAGAATGGTTGCAGAACTTGAATGTAATTACTGTATTGTCATTGAATTATACACATAGGAATTGGTAAAAATAATGTATCCTTTGCTATATATACTATCACCAAAAATTAAATTAAATTAAGAAGGAAATTAAGTATGTTTTTAAAAAAACTAATAAAAAAGAAAGTAGAAATTCCAAAACAACAAAAAAAGAAAAAGCGCAGCTAGACAGGCTAAGTGACTCTTGTTTGTGGTCTCACACAAATGTCTTTCCAAAAAGGTACCCATGCAAATTAGCAGAATATATTTGTGTTAGTCTGGGTAGACTAGAGAAACAAATTCATAGACACTCATATGTGTATAAGAAAGATCTTTATATCCACGAGCAATTGAATATTGAGAAAACATCCCAGCCCAGTCCAGATCAAGTCCCTAAGTCCCATATTGGCCCATATGTCCGATGCCAATCTATAAATTCCTCTTCAGACTCACACAACCATGCACTGACCCAAATGCAGGAAGACCACAGGTGAGTGGGTGGAAAGTCTTGTGGATCCAGTGGCAGCGGAAGCATCTCAGCACTGGTGTGGATCTGCATGTGGCTCCTTCAACTCCAGAGCTCTGGCAAAGCTCCATGTATGTTGTCTGCAGGAATGTCTCCCAGAGAGTGAGCCTGTGTCCTGACTCCAGCGAGCTATTTATCTCCTTAGAGCCTCCAAATGAGGTCATTAAGCTCTGACCTGATTGACAGACTAAACTCCACCCCTTCATTCTTAAGTCTCAAATTGACAACAGATTATGTAACTACCACAGTATTCCTTAAGTAATGGCATCTGTTAATTTTGAAAATTGCACAAAATAGTGAAGGAACTATAAATGCACCACAATTATATTTTCAAGAAAGGGAAAGAAGTAGATTCTGCAGATGGTTCAGGAGAAGCAAGTTTAGTAGTCATGTTAGCAATATCCTGTTACGAGTGAGGAAAAGGGCTGTATGTGAACTTTTAAAAAACGAAGTTGAGATCACTATGAGATGGCTTGCATTCATAAAGAACAATTTATGCCTCTCCCCACTTCCTGTTTTGATAAGCTTACGAGACTGATAGGTATGCCGCAGATGCCTGGACAATGATGTCACTAGGGAAGGGAGGGGTTGTGGGCCACACAAGGTGACACCAAAAGGCCATCTAAAAAATTCTGTGTAAAGTTTCAGCAGAAATGTACTACTTTTAACCAAAATATCCCTATAGTTAAAGTTACAATAGCAAAAATATCTTTCAAAAATATATATATATCCTTCATAAGGCCAGTTTACATGTACTGACATACTTACAAGGCAAAGCCTCTACAATAATTAGCTTTCTAATGCACTGCAATTAGAGCAGCTGCAATAATGCCTCGAGTCACATAGTTTTATCTGCATGAGCTACTACAATTCAAAAGCGAACATTTTAATTTTGCTAATTTTTTAATGCAGCGACTATTGCCAGTACACTCAGTGGTGGATGGCGATTCTGAATTCCGAGTAGCGTTCTTACAGACAACTTTACTAAGGATGCTGTGGGATGGGAGGAGCCCCTGGGGCGAGGGCCACACCAGGAGTTACTGCACTGGCTGACAACCACTTCATGGCGCATGCCTAGCAACCCCTAAGCTGTTGTCTGTTCCTGTATTTTGTCCCTTCCAGGATGTCATAGACATGAAATCAGGTCTCATCAATGCAAGACTCTGGATTCGGGCTTTAGCTTTGATGTGTCTGTTTATTCTATGACCAGCAACCATCTCACAAATTGCATGTGTTTTTTTACAATTTGGCGGAAACGAAAGGCAGTATTTTGAGCTTACTAGTCCAAATGCAAACACCACACTGTACAGTAGCTGATGTGGTTGACTTTAATTTTTTTAATATCATATTAAGAAGATCATCTGCAAGAAAAGTGGGCAATGTTTGCACAAAACAAAGAGCATGACCCAAAGGACATTTGGATTCTTAATCCACAAAAATGGACTCACTCAGGGTTCAGTGTAGCAACAATGAACCTCAAAACCTTCCTCTAGTTCCTGAACGCTTCCTCCCCTCCCAATCATCATGACCCCAATCCTACCTTGCCTTGCGGACCTGGTTGTACCAGAGGATGTACAGCAGTGCAGTGGGGATCTGGAGGCACAGGGAATCTAGGACAGATGAACCCTTCAACACCGGCGGTAGGAGTGGCCACACCAGGAGGGAAGGGGGTATAGAAAGGGAGAACCGATCTTGGAGATCTATGTGTAACCTCCTCTCTGGGAGATGGGCAATGGGAAGGTGGGTGAGGGGAGATGCTGGGCAGTGTAAGATAAGATAAAATAATTATTTATAAACTATTAAGGGAGCAGGGGGAAGGGGGGAGCGGGGAGGGAGGGGATGGGGGAAAAAAAGGAAACCGAGCTGATTCCAGGAACCCAAGTGGAAGGCAAATTTTGAGAATGACGAGGGCAACGAATGTATAAGGGTGCTTTGCTCAATTGATGTATGTTGGATTGTGATAAGAGTTGTATGTGCCCCAATAAAAAGATTTATTAAAAAAAAGTACTAAGAAGGTAGCAGTTTCAATACAACTATTACACTAGCCTAAAAAAAAAAAGAAAGAAAAGAAATAAACACTTCACCTATTTAAAAAATGGAGATAATATAAGTAAATGTTGGGTTGTCTGTTTTCTGTTTCTTTTGTAAAATGGTGGTTTGATTTAATTTTTCTCCAGCAGTTTTATTGGTATATAATTCACATATCATCCAATTCAGTAGTTCAATTGCATCACGACAAGTTGTACAATAAGCACCACAATCAGTTTTAAAACACTTTCTTCATTTTTATACTCAATATTGGCTGTCCTGCCCCCTCACCTCCCTGACATACCCTCAAGCAACCAGTGATTCAGGTACTGTCTCTATCCACTTACCTCTCCTGGATAGGCTCTCCCTGGAGTGTGATGGCTGTCACTGCTGGTGCCACTCCTACCTTGGCGCAGCCCCAGCAGTGCCTCTGCCCTACTGCTCCCTTACTGGTCCAGGTTGTGGGAAGTCCTCCACTCCCACCAGAGTGAGGACATGAGTGCATGTAGGAGAAAGGAAGGAAGTCGCTGGTCTAAAGTGCAGGGAATTGTGCAAACTCCTGCGCTGTCGGCTGATGCCTGCTGACCTAGCCCTGGGTAGCCAGGATGTTTTGACCTGGCTTAAGGTCAAAAGGATGAAGTCTGAGCCAACTCTGAATGGTTTGAGTCAGAAAGAGAATGTGCTATTGAACTGGTCACTCCTGAGAACATGTGCAAAGAAAATGAGACAGTCTCACCGTCCTAGATTTTAAGGACCGTTCTCACTGAACTTCTTCCAAGATAGATGTGTCTGTTTTTCTGGCAGTCCATGGTACTATCAACATTCCTCACCAGCACCATAATTCAAAGACATCAGTTCTTTGGTTTTTCTTATTCCTGTTCAGCTTCTGCATGAGATGACTGAAAGTACCATGTCTTGGGTTAGATGTGCACAGTTTTCAAAGTAATATCTTTGTTTTTAATACTTGTAAAAGCTCTTTTGCAGCAGATTTTCCCAATGCCCATGTAGTTGGTTTGTATTGATTTCTTGACAGCTGTGTCCAACGGTATTCATTTTATGCTACTGATCTGCATAAAATGAAATTCTTGACAATGTCAATCTTCTCTCTGTATATATGATGTTCCTTATTAGTGCAATTGTGAGGGTTATTTTTATGCTGAGATGCAATCCTTATTGAAGGCTGTAGTCTTTGACCTTCACCAGTAACTGCTTCAAGTTTTCTTTGCTTCAGCTAGCAAGGTGGTGTCAGCTGCATCTTGCAGGACGTTAACGAGTCTTCCTCCAAACTTCATATGGTCCACCCTCTCAGATCATCATCTCTGAAAGCAGATTGGATATGTACAAGCCTGATGCACACCTTTTCTGATTTCCAACCATGGAGTAGCCCCTTGTCCTGCATCTTGGTCCATGCACAGGTCCTACCTGTGCACAAGGGAGTTTTTTCAAATTCCCTCTCTCCTGCGCAGTTTCCCCTCATTTGTTACACTCTACACAAACGTTGCGTAGGCAATGAGACACAAGCAAACATCTTGCTGCTATTCTCTGCTTTCAGCCAAGATTCCATTAATATCAGCAGTGACATCTCTGATCCAATATCCTTTTCTGAATCCACTCCGAATTCCTGGCAGCTCCCTCTCTGTGTACTACGGCAACTGTTTTGGAATTATTGTCAGCAAAATTTTACTTGTGTGTGACATGAAGGATATTGTTGAAAAAGTTTCCACATTCTATCGACTTTTCTTAGGCATAGGCATGATCAAGGATCTCTCCCAGTCAGCTGGCCAGGAGACTGGCTGTCAGATTTCCTACCAGGCACACTTCCTACCTCCAGCACTGCATCTGTTCTTGGAGACATTTCAATTAATATTCCATCAGTTCTTGAAGTCTTGATTTTGATCATGTGCTGCCTCCTAAAACGGTTGAACACCAACCAATGCTTTTGAAAACAGTTGCTATGTATTTCTTCTCTCGGGTTGTGTGCACGCACATGAAATCCTTCAGTGTTATGACTTGAACTTGATTTTTTCTTCAGTTCTTTCAACTTGAGCTTGTTCTGCGGTCTTTGGTTTTCTCACTCCAGCTCTTGGCACATTTCGTTTTCATATTTTACTTTTCTTCAGTGGCCCTTTGAAATCTGTTCAGATCTTTTATGTCATCAATTTGTCCTTTCACTTGAGCTGCTCCACTTTCTTTTTTTTTAATATATTGAAAAAAATTATATTTAGCATTAGCCAGCTGGGCTCACTTTAGATGATTCCAATTTTGTTGGCAACATCTAAAGCATCAGTCAGGAGCCAGTTGAACACATGCCTTCTTCTCACCATCAGGCCTGATCAAGGTTTTGACCTTGGCTACGTCAATGTCCTAGAGCTTCTCCACAGCCTGTTTGACCTGGTGTTTGTTGCCTCTGATGTCCACAATGAACACAAGTGTTTTGTTATCTTCGATCTTCTTCATGGCAGACTCTGTGGTCAAGGGGAACTTGAAGATGGCACAATGGTCCAGCTTATTTCTCCTGGGGCGCTCTTCTGAAGGTTTTTGGGCTGCCTTCTTAGTCTCAAGGTCTTGGGCTGCCGGAAGATGGGTGACATGCAGATCTTCTTTTTGTAGCTGTGGATGCCTTTCAGCACGACCTTCTTGGCCTTTCAAGCCTTTGCTTTGGCTTCCGTTGGGGGTGGGGGGCTGGCAGGAGCTTCCTTCTTCACCTTCAGCGCCATCTTCGTGAAAGGGGAGCTGCTCTACTTTCAACAGCAAGTTCCACAGTCTCTTATGATGTCCGTATCGGTCTTTTCTTTCTTTCCTACCTTCTTAACAACCTTTTGCTGTCTGCACGTCTGGTGTCCTCAATGTCACTCCACAACTTTTCTGGTCTTCGGTCACTGGTGTTCAGTGCATCCAGTCCATTCTTGAGATGGTCTCTGAATTCAGGCTGGATGAACTCAAAGTTGTATTTTGGCTCTTGTGTATTTGGTTTTTCTTCAGCTTCAGCTTCAACTTGAACTTGTTCTGTAGTTAGCCCTGGCCTTGCTCTAACTGATATTGAACTTCCTTTTCTTCTCTTTCCACAGACTTAGTCTATTTGATCATGTCTATTTCCATCTGGTACAGTTCCATCTGGTATAGTAACTGTTCACTTAATTGGAAAAAATCACGGATATTGAGGTGAATAACTGTGTAGAGAAATTCTACCATGCAGTCTCCAGCATTGTTTCTATCACAAGGCCATCGTTTCTATCCATGTTTTGCTCTTCTTAGCTTGCAACTTTGACATCCCAACCACTAGAAATTACCAATGGGTCTTGATCGCATGTTTGATCAATTTCACACCACAGAAATTGATAATATATACATTAATTTTTAAATCTTTGGCATCAGTGGTTGGTGCATAAATTTAAATAACAGTTGTATGAACGGATATTCCTTGTAGGTGTGTAGCCACTGTCCTATCACTGGCAGCTTTGTAGTTCTGGATATATCTTGAAATATTCTTTCTTATGATAAATACAACATCCTCTTCAGCTTATCACTCAAGCAGAGAAGAAGATAAGATTATCTGATTCAAAATTACTAAAACCAGTCCATTTCAGTCACTAACGTCCAGGATTTCGATCTTGATGCAGCCCATTTTATCTCTGATGACTTCTCATTTCTAAAATCCATACTTTGTACAATCTATGTTCCAATTAGTAGTGAATGGTTGCAACTGTTTCTTCTCAATTGGAGTCACACCACATCGGCAATTGCAGGTCCCTAAAGCTTTCTCTGTCTACACTGTTAAGGGAAATTCACCTTGGAGAAGGCAGCTCTTCTCCAGTCATATTTCCAGGGTCCTCCAACCTGGGGGGTCATCTTGCTACTCTGTATCAAACAATGTTACCCTGCTGCCCATCATCTGGAGTCGCCACTGCTGCCTGTCCACCCTGGGTGGCCCTGCTGGCATGGGAAATACCAGTGACAGAGCTTCCAGCCCCACAGCAACATGCAAACTATCACCAACCATGAAATAGCAGAAAAGTAGTGGGAAAGCATAGGAGACACTGACAAATAGTTGTTAGTTGAATAAGCGAATGGTTTAATGTGCATACATTCATGGCCAAAGCAGTGCTTACATGGAAAGGGCTTTCCCAGGAAGCAGTAGGGTTTCTGTGCCTGAAGGTGCCTGCTTGCCAGGGGTAGATTCAACTACTTACCAGAAGCACAGGTGCACCCAGTAGAGATTTCTCCAGTTGCTTGAAATGGGATTGTTGTCGGATTAAAGCTTCAGGTGTGTTTTGATTTGTTATCAGCATAACCTACCCTCTTGTTCCTTCTCTTCTCATGCATGTGATATTCCACTCTCAGACACAGGGAGACATATGCATGCCGTAACTCATGCTACCTGAAGCCCCCCTTTCTCTTCACATCTAGATGTCCTTGAACCAGCGATGTCCAAAATGTTTGGAAATTTCTGGAAATGTAGGTGGTGTCCATGAGACCTCCCTCCATCAGACATGCTACACCTGCCCAGTCAGCATCAACTTCGATTTGAACTTCCGCCTCGCCATCTTTTCCTGTCAAAGGCCTTACACAGTACGGAGTCACCTGAGGGCCTCCTAATCCCTCCGGCACATCAGGAAGTGGTCATTTCTCTGATGCTCTCTGAAGATTCCTTGTCTCCAGGTGTCCGTTCTGCTGCCTTCAGTACTCTGTGCAGCATTCCCCCTCCTTCCCTCCTCCTCTTCTGTCCCTCTCATTGCCACTTCCTTCCTCTCTCATCTAGACTTCCCCCCACTTTTTTTCACTTTCCTCTTTACAATAGAATACCAAACATCCCGTTCTCCATACTGCATTAAAGCAAGCAGCACACAGCCCTTGTAGCCACCAACTATAAAAGTGCGCCTTTGTTCCAAACAAAGTGTATACATTCCCTTCTGGTGCTAAGTGTTACAATAGTTTTTGGGGTTTACTTGCCTCTTGTTACCTATTTTGAGCTTTTACTATAAGATTTATTTTTTACTCTCTAGCCTGAATTACCATCAAGGAAGCTGAGTTAGTTTATTGTGCCAACCTGGCCGATAAGCACATGTGGGATTAATTGAAGGGCAGAGAGATAAATGGCTCAGTGAGACCCGCCTTCCCAGTTCTCCTGTCTCTTGCTTTCTGATGATCGGACCAAGGTGCAGCTGCCTTAGCAGTTCCCTGCTTCATCTTGCAAGGCTCACTTCCTGCAGGACATCCCCAAGGAGAAGCCAAATGGACCTACCCCGATGCAGCCCTGGGTGCTGGAGCAGCTGTGTGGAGACCCCTGCCAGCGCTGAGATGCTTACATGTTCACTGATTCAGCTTTCCTCCTTCAGTCGGCGTCATTGCGTCTGTTTTGTGAGCTGGAGGAGGAATTTGTGGACTGGTGTCGTACATACGTGGGTTTGGGCAGCACTGGGTTGGGATGTTTTCTTGATGCTCACTTAGCCTTTATATAAAACTCTCTCTTTTACATGAGTTTCTGTGGATTTGTTTCTCTAAAGTACTCTGACTAATACAGAAGCTAATACTGAAATCAATCCATACACAAGAATGATCTGTGGGTCTTGTTAAAATGCAGATTCTGGGTATCTGGGATGTAAATGTAAATTCTTGGCAAGAGATTGATCCTAGTGAACTGGTTCAACGTCCTGATGACAATAGCCTACTGTCTCCTGTGAAGGAACAGCGGCGGTGCTATAGATTAGGCCTCGGGCTGCTAACTGCAAGGTCAGCAGTTCAAACCCAGCAGCCACCCATGGGAGGAAAATGCGGCAGGCTGCTCTGTAAAGATTTACAGTCTTGGCAGTCCCATATGGGTCGATCTGGGTCAGCATCGACTGGATGGCAGTGGGTGGTTTGTTTCTTATTGTTGTTGCTTTGTTGTTTTAATGTGTACTCAGACTCAGTGATTCTTCTTTTTATAACCTGAACCCTAGGAAAACTCAGGTACATGGGCATTATTCAAAACAATGAAACATAAGAAACGATATACATGTGTAATGAAGGGGATTGGCTATGTCATAGTTCCTTCATTTAGTTGAAGTGTTGAAAATGATCCTGCATGTGGTGGTGGGGGGTGGGGCAGGGGGCGTAAAAGGGAGGGGAAAATTATCCTGTCGCTCTGCATTTGCTGACAAGGGAAATTATAAATGCTACATGAATGAGTTATGATTAAAGGTTACAAAATAGTCTTTTAATATAATCTTACCACCCACTGACTTTGAGTCAATTCCGACTCATGGCCATCCTTTTTTCTTTTTTTAACTCAACCCCACATTATATGGGGTTTCTGAGACTGTAACTCTTTACAGGAACAAAGAAACATTTTCTCTGAAGAAGTGGCTGGTGGGCCTGAACCACCAATCTTTGAGTAAGATTTAATGATAGAAAAGATCCTGGGAAATAATTGTCTCTAGACATGATTATCTCCATTAATTTGTTGTGTGACCTTGAGAAAGAACTTGAAGTCTCTATACCTCTCAGTCTCAAGAGCCACAAGTGAAGGGCATGCTACTTCCCACCTCAGAGGTAATGCGAGGATTTAACATATGAATATGAGTAAAGCGCCTAATAAATATTCAAAATATTAATTATCACCCTCATTTTCATTGCCTGTCTTCTAATCTTTCTAAGTATGTGTAAATGCTATAATCAGTAAACACAATAAAACTATTTTGGAAAGTGCTCCAATAGATGAAGAATGGTATTAAGAAAATATAAGAAATAATATACTTAGAAAGTATATTACAGGCATCCACATATAACCTCCTCCCTGGAGGACGGACAACAGAAAAGTGGGTGAAGGGAGACATCGGACAGGGCAAGAGATGATAAAATAATAATTTATAAATTTTCAAGGGTTCATGAGGAAGAGGGGAGAGGGGAAGGAGGGAAAAAAATGAAGAGCTGATGCCAGGGGCTTAAGTGGAAAGCAAAAGTTTTGAGAATGATGAGGGCAATGAATGTACAAATGTGCTTTATACAACTGATGTATGGATTGTGATGAGAGTTATATGAGCCCCCAATACAATGATTTTTTTTAAAAAGAAATAATATACTTAGGAACCAAAAGAATAATATAAGAAAAGAATCCACTTAATCGCACTTTCCAAGACCCATGCCCCGTGGCTGCAACAGTGAGCTCAAGCCTCAGAACAGGTGTGAGGACAGTGCGGGCAGGGCGGTGCTTCACCTTGTTGTGCACAATAGGGTCACTGTGGGCCGAAGCCACCTCGACACCCAACACAACAACAGGACAGTTAAAGTGATCAGGTTACTGGTTTCATGTCTAAAAGTCTAACTAGTCTAAATATGAACATTTCCATCCTCAATAGACTGACTCAGAATTGACAGAAGTAACTCGGGGTCTTGTTAAAATGTAGATTCTGATTCAGGATATATGGGGTGGAAGAGCAAATTCTCAACAGGGAGGGTGGAATCAGTCTCGATTTTGGTATATTATGAGTAACTAAAGAGGTGTTTTCTTAAGAGAATTAAAATGGATCATTTTACTTATGTTTGCATTTATTATGGTTTTTTAATGTTATTTTCCAGATTGTAAACTAATGGCAAAATAATTTGATGTGTTCCAATAAAAGGTTAGCATAAATACAGGCCTTTAGGGTTACTAAACAGGGTGCACTGAAGAGATGCGTGTGGACCAAAGGGATCAACCTGACCTGACAGTTAAAACTCTGGTCAGTTGATCCCCTCTCAGATGTACACTGGACCCGATCTGGTTTTCAACATTTTCTATCTTTTTTTTTTTGTTCATATTAGGGTTTATCTCAAATGTGTTATGTCATTGGGGGTCACCCTCTGGAAGTTGTGTTACATGCTTTTGGTATATGAAACTCAGGATTGATGAACCTATAGGGACAGCAAATAGAATAAGGGTTTACGAGTTGGGTACAGTGGTGGGGTGGGGGCCAAGGGGATACTATGTCAAGGAGTCCAGGAAGAAAAAAGAATATTTGGAAACTGATTGTGGTGGCACTTGTACAATACTGTTTGATGTGATTGAAGTGTGGAATGATGTGATGTATGTATTAATTCCAAATTAAAATTTTTTTAAGGAAACAGGCCTTTATATGTTGTCTTTTCAAATCAAACTATTGTCAATTGTCTTTGCAAAAATAACCATCAACGCTAGCTAGACTCTACATGGCTTGTCACGAAACATTAGCCAGTGAACTTTTGGTGACTGGTGTTGTTAGCCCCATCTAGTGGTAAGAAAGCAAAAATTGGCAGTGATAGTTGGGATTTTTTTCAGGGGGGGCGGGGTGAGAAAACACAAACCATTGCTGGCTTCGTGGGCTTCTTACTTTTCCTCCCTTTTACTAACATAGCCACAAAGATGAAGAAATTCCAAAAGGCGGGGGAGTGAAAACATTTTGAAGTCAATTCCAAGCACAATTTCATCAGGTATGACATCATGTACTGAACTTTAAATTACCAAAGGTCAAAATATTTCAGGGAATTTTAGATTGGTTTTTTTTTTCTCCGGTGGTTGTTGTTAAGTTTTCACAACGTCTCAGATTGTTAAATACCTGCTGAGCCTTAATTGTCTTTCTGCTTACTCTGTAAGGTAGCTCTTGTTCAGCTTCGTGCGGAGTGGAGTGCAAACAGAAATTTAAATTTTGTTGTTCGGTGCCGCTCAGTGAGTTCCAACCCATAGCGACCCTCTCCATGTACAACAGAACGAAACCCCACCGGTCCTGCGCCGTCCTCACAATAATCCTACGTCTGAGGCCATCGCGACACCTTACCCAGTTCTTCCTCTATTTTGTGTCCCGCTACTTTAATATCCTTTAATCCTTAATTAATATGAAAGCACACTATCCTTTCCCAGGGCATGGTCTCTCGTGGTAACACGTTAAGGCATGTGTGTGGCTCTTGCTTTCCTGGCTTCCGCAGAGCATGCTGACTGGGGTTTCCCAGACAGTTGCTGGCTCTGTTGGCAGTCTGTGGGACTTCCTTCTGCTTCCCCAGCGCCACCGTCCCACTGCGTGGATTCTTCTTTTGTCTGCCCAAGTCCCTGTCCAGCTTTCACAAAGAGGAGGTGGATGAAAATACTCTGGCTGGGTAGGGCCCACCCTAGTGCTCAGTCACGTCAGCGCCTGAAAGAGGTGCGGCCAGCCAATTCACCCAATCCAAAGCCTTGTTCACTCTTGACTGGCTGCTTCCATGAACACTGATTGTGGAGCTATGCCAGAGGATCGTCTTGGCAACTTGAGTCTTTTCTCCACCCATCATGATGTTACTTATTGATCCACTTATGAAGATTTTAATGCTGTTTACATTATGTTTAACCCATATTGAAGACGGCCTTCATCAGTAAGTGCTTCACATCCTCCTGCGCAAAATTGTGTCAACCGCTAATGGAAGGTTTTTATTCAGCCTTCCTCCAATCCTGATGCCACATTCTTCTTCGTGTGATCCACACAGTCGAATGCCTTGGCTTGGTCAATAAAACACAAGTGAACATCTTTCTGGTATTCTCTGCTTTCAGTCAAGGTCTGTCTGCTGTCAGCAATGACATGCCTTGCTTCAATGGCCTCATGTGGGGAGAGGAGGGTGCCCCACAAATCACCACAGGTCCGGTAGGCGCAATTGTACAGCGATAATAAGTAAACATTAAAGTTATAGAGAGCATGAAAGGTAGAGATCGGAGTAATGGAGTCAGACACATTTCATGGTAGCATGCTCATCTCAGCCCTGGTGGGTGGTCCTCATGGGGAAAGCCTGGGCGCCAGAGTAGGAGAGAGCCCCAGGAGCAAGAGCAGGAGAGCCACCGGGTGTGAGAGCAAGAGGGAGCCTCAACTTTATTGCTAACCAAGGGTTATATTTCCTTCGGGGGGCATGGTTACAGGTAACCACACGTCACAGGAAGGGGCAGTACAATAGGCATACACATCATAGGAAGGGATGTGTGATAGGCATAAATGTGACAGGAAAAGGATGAGGTAGGGGTGTGCCCATAGGAATGGGAAGCTCCAGGGGTATACATGTGACAAGATGGGCGGACCCTAGATTCATGATGGCAGCCTAACATTGGTCATCCTTGGGTGGGTTTGACCTCTCTGGTGTCTCCTACAAGGAAACAGACAACTACTATCCTTACCAGAAGGGAGTGGGCCCTACTTGTTGTGGGATAAGCAGTGGTATCTGCTTGGTCTAGGTGGCTGATAGCTCTCCTGATGACCTCCAAGCGTATAGTCATTTGCAAGCAGCTAAGTTTGGCATATATCTGGGGGAGACAACTTGGGAGAAATCCTTCTGTTTCCCACAGCCTTGTCTGAATCTGGCCTGAGTTTCACACAGCGCCCTGCCAATGGACTGCTGCAATTGATGTTGAATGATCTTCAGCAAAAATTTACTTACATGGGATATCAATGATATTGTTCTACAGTTTGTGCATTCCGTGGTGTCACCTTTCTATGAAATGGGTACAATATGTATTTCTTCCAAATTTCTTGGTATCAATGAGTCACTGTATCCAGTGTTTCATCACTTTGTTGCAACATTTCAATTTGTATCCTGTCAATCCATGTAGCCTTGTTTTGGGCTAATCTCTTCAGGGCAGCTTAACCTTCTTCTTTCAGTGCCATTGGGTTTTGATCATATGTATCTCTGGAGATGGTGGAATGCTGACTAGTTCTTTCCATCTTTTCCATATTTTACCCATAGAATCTTTTGATATTGCAACTCAAGGCTTGATTTTTTTTCTTGAGCTCTTTCCGTATAGGATATGCTGAGGCTGTTGTTCCATTTTTGATTTCCCAACTCTAGGTCTTTGCACATTTCATTGTCCTTTGTCTTATCCAGCTGCCTTTAGGATTTCCTGTTCAGCCCATCACTCCTGGGACAGCACGTGTGCACAATCTCATCTCACCTCTCCAGTAAGGAGAATGGGGCTGTTGACATCTCAGACCTCATTAAAAAGAGAAGATATGCAGCCTTAGGTAGTCTGGAAAGTAATGAAGATCTGTCCTTCGTTCTGTTCTTCCCTGCATTGGATAGGACAGCAAGGCCCTGATCTTGTATTGTGGTAGACTGTTTGGAAAACCATTAGGAAGATGTTCTGTTTGATGTAGTTCAGAACAATAGACATAAGTAATTTAGCAAGTCCTGTATAAAGGGAGGCTCCCCCCTCAGGAGCTTAATGCTCTTGTTGTTAACTGCCATTGGGTTTATACTTAACTCAGGATGAGACCATATTCAACAGGAAAAACGAAAACAAACACATTACTGCAAGAGCTTCAATCCTTCCCGTCCTAAGTGACAGGATGACCTCTTGTGATCCATAGAGTTTTCGATGGCTAATCTTTGGAAGTAGATCACCAGGCCTCTCCTCCCTCAGGAGTTGGTTGCTGGGTGGTATTAAATCAATTATAACTCACAGGAATCCCATAGGACTGTGGTTGTTACATAATTTCATGTCAACTTGATAATTAAGTATAAAGGTGGAGTCTGTCCTGTCAGTCAGGTCACAGCCTGATGATGCCTCCTTCTCATGAGGATCCTGGGAACTTCCTCTCTTGATTCTGCCATCAAAATAGGTGGGTCTGTCTCTCTCTCTCTCTCTCTCTCTCTCTCTCTCTCTCTCTCTCTCTCTCTCTTCCTCTTCTTTTCCCTCTCCCTCTCCCTCTCTTTCTGTTTTCACCATCCTGTTGACAAGCCATGTGGCGCCACATACAGGAGCCACATGGAAACCCAAACCAGCACTGAGATGCTTCCACTGCCACTGGATCCAGAAGACTTTTCACCCACCAGTCTATGATCTTCCTGCATTCAGGATCGTTGAAGGTGGTTACATGAGTCTGAAGAGGAATTTATGAACTAGTATTGGACTTAGGGGCTAATATTTGACTTGTGGACTTGATCTGGACTGGGCTGGGATATTTTCTTAATATACAATTACTCTTTGCTATAAAGCTCTTTCTTATACACATATGAATATCCTTGGATTTGTTTCTCTAGCCAACCCAGTCTGACACAGGACAGACTAAAATAGCCTGTAGGTGTTCTTATGCTGAAATATTTGTGGGAGTCAATCACTGGGTCTTTTCTCCCAGAGTTGTCGGTGGGTTTGAATGTGGACCTTTTGGTTAACAGCACAGTGCTTAACCATCTTTTTGGGTGAAATAGAAGGTCCATGAAAAAGAGGGAGGAAGACCTTACAAAGATGGGGTGACACAAAGGCTGCAATAACGGGCTCGAACAGAACACCAATTGTGAGGATGGTGCTGGAGCAGGACTAAGTAGGGTTTGTTTCTGTTGTACATAGGGGTCACTGTGCATCTCAACCAACCCAGGAACAGTTAGCAACAAAAAGGTTAACCATTGAGAGTCGCCTCAGAAGCAGAAAGAGAGAGAACCTGGGATTACTACATGCTTATTAGTTTAATGCCCTACTTGCTTTATTATGACCTGTATTAATCTGGTAGATGTGGCTCCACTTTTGTGAATTATGTTATTGAAAGTTTGCCTTATCCAAAATTCCCCTCATTTGTGTAAATAGTGTCAAGCCACTTAAGAATTTAATGTGTAAAAGTCAACAAGTCAGGTATTGCAATTCATAGCTGGCCTATAATATCCTTTACTCAATAGTATTTCAAATTCTGTACCCATTGGCTAAATTAATCACACTATCAATAGAATGACCTATGCCTCAGGGAGATGATTGGTAATATTCTCTAATATAAAATGACAGTGATGTCTCTTAGGTGAACCAGAGACATATATAAACCATGGCTATATGAATGGATTTGGGGCTCATATTCCATTCTAGTCCCAATTGATGAATAATGTGTTCTTACGACATGGCTCTGCTTTAATGCTCTCCTCAAGAAGAGATGGGTGTTGTAGCACTGTGTGGTGAAGAAGCTAGATGGTGCCTGGCTATCAGAAGGAATAGTGTCTGGGGTCTTAAAGGCTTCTCTTCAAACAAACAGCCATCTATGCGAGTCATCAACTAAGTCCACACGGATGAAGCACAGCAGCCCATGTGATCCATGGATTGTCAGTAAGAAAATCCAAAGTCAAAGGAAGGAATGGAATCAGAGTTTGAATAGTGAGCACCTGGTTTGCAGAGGCTGTGGATGACAGTGGACACCCAAAATCCATCTGTAGGGATCACGAGTAAATTGAGTCTCAGGTGAATCCAATCTGACCATAGTTGAGGGATGTGCCTTGTTATCAAGCAGAGAGCATTGTAAAATCATGTGTGGCAGATGTAGTCAGGTTAAAACTTACTATCTTATCATTTGACCTATTTAAAAGTTGTTTCCAGTTTTTGTTTGTTTAAGTGAAGGGGCAATACACGTGGGCTAAGCCTCTGGTGGGTCCCCTCTGATCACAGACCAGAGACATGAATGGCTTGCTTTCAAGCAGAAAGCTTTGGGAAATGAACTCTTGCAAAGAATCCTATCACTGGATCACCCTTTTGACCCATTTTGATTTTTAAAAAATTATTAATATGTTCTCTCTTTTTAATGGAGGCTTTTTTCTGTTTTACTGAATTGGTTGTTGTTTGCTTCCTTTTGACATGTTTTTCTGTATATGAAATCCAAGAAAATTAATCTACAGAGAGAGTAACTGGATGAATGATTCCTTGGGGTCAGGGCAGGGGAGATGGGAGGAAACTGAGAGCTAAAACCAATGAGAACAGGACTGAAGAAGGTGTTCTTGTCCTGTTCCTAACTCCTTCTTGGGTGTTGCGAGGCCAGATGACCGCCCTCTGGGGCTTGAGTCCAGATGCAGCTCCTATGTGACTCCGCAATAAAATTGAAAAATTTAAAGAATGTTATTCAGATAATGGGGATTTCATTTGTTTGCAAAAACATGTTTATGGCTCTCGAATACTTTTTGAATTAGTGTGGGGAACAGGATTGGCTGTTCTAGCTCAAGAGTTTGCCAACCCCTCGACGCAAATGGCATCAGCCCAATTGTGTCTCGGATGGCTGCTAGCACGCTTTCGAGACCTCAAGCACCATGCAGGGAAGTGGGTTGTAGGCCAGTTAACTGGAATGTCCCGGGAAACCAAAACCTTAAACCGCCAAAGCCAGGAACTCAATCCCAGCAGTTGTTTGCTTCCACATAGCAACCTCACAGCTACATCTTTGTTGTTGCTTGTAAGTACCTCTGTCTCACAACTGTTGCCAACTCAATGTTTTCTAGGTGTGCAGCTCACAGGCAGCGCTTACAGCCCCCCTGAACCAAGGCGGTTTTTCTGTCATGGCACACTGAACATCAGCAACATCAGTAAGCAGTAACGCTTCCCTCCCCCTGCCCACAACTAGTAAGCACCTATAAACTTCACACACCATAGAGTTGCCTCTTCTTGCCTTTTGAGATAGTTGAGACAAATGTAACAGGCATTGTTTCATAACTGACTTATTTCACCTAGCCTAATATTTTCATGTTTCGTCCATATTGTAACATGCATCAATATCCCGCTTCTCCGACTGGCGAAGGAGTGTACCATTGTACGTCTCTGTACAGCAGTTCCTTTGTTTGCTCACACGTCTGTTTATGGGCATCCAGGTTGTTTGTATGCCTGGGCTCCTGTGAAGAGTCCTGCAGTGAACACTCTGGTGTACAAACCTCTGCTTTCCACTCTTTTGAAGAGGTACCTACACGTGAAGTTGCTGAGCCATGTGGCAGCTCTATATTTAGTGTCTGGAGGAACTGCTACACTACGTCCATAGAGCTGTGCCATTTGACAGTCACACCAGTCATGTTGGATGTTGTTATTGTTGCATGGCATTGCAGCCCTATGTACAACAGAATAAAACACCACCCAGTCCTTAGGGAGAGAAGGGGACACCGATCACAATGATTGACGTATACCCACCCCCAGCAGGACGAACAACAGAAACATGGGTGAAGGGACAGTGCGGATGGTGTGAGATATAAAAATAATAACAATTTATCAAGGGGTCACAAGGGTGGGAGGGAAAAAAGAGGAGCTGAAACCAAGGGCTCAAGTAGAAAGAAATGTTTTGAAAATGATGATGGCAACATATGTACAAATGTGCTTGATACAATTGATGTATGGATTGTGATAAGAGCTGTAAGAGCCCCCAATAAAATGATCTTAAAAACAAAATAAAACTATCCAGTGCTGGATAAAGGTTACAACTTCTCCACAGCCTTAGTAACATTTAGTATCTTCTCAGTGTTTGTTTTGCTGTTGTTATTTATCTTAGCCATTCTAGTGGGGTATTTCATTGAGGTTTTCATTTGCATCTGAGTGGCCACGAGTTCAGCTGCCATCCACAAATTCAGCAGTTCGAAACCATATGCTGCTCCACAGGAGAGAGATGGAACTTTCTACTCCTGTGAACAAGTACAGTCTCAGAGACCTACAAGGGGAAGTTCTACACTGTCCTATAGCATCACTATGAGTTGGCATCGACTGGATGGCAGTGAGTTTGGTTTTATTGGGGGGGAGAGGGATGGCTAATGGCATTGTACATCTTGTTTAGTGGCCACTTGAATGTCTTCAGTGAGGATATACCTGTTCAAGTCCTTTGCCCATTTTATGACTGAGTTGTTGCTTTGTTTTATACATACAGTTATTAGATTTGAAGATATTCTCCCAGTCTGTAGCTTAGCTTTTATAGCTTAGTTTTGTTTTTGTAAAGTCTTTAATTTTTTAACTTTCCTGCACTCCCACTTATTTGTTTCTTCTGCCTGTGTTTTTGTTATTATATGAGTATTAACTAATCTACTGTAACCCCAGTGTTGCCCCTGCATTTTCTTCTAAGAATCTTATGGTTCTAGTTTGCACCTTTGGGTCACTTAGCCATTGTGAATGTGTACGGTGTGAGGCCTGGGTCCTGTTCCATTGTTCTGCATGCGGAAAGCCAGCATTCCCAATGCCATTTACTGGAGACTCTTACTTCCCTTAGGGAATGGGGTGAGCACTTCTGTCAAAAGTCAGCTTGTCCGTACTTACGTAACATTATTTCAGGCTTCCTAAGTCTATTGTGTTTGCCATTCCTTATAGAACTGAGAATTGGTTTTCCAGTTCTGTGAAGAAGGCTGTTGGAGTTTATATTGGGATCATATTAAATCTACATATCACTTTAGGTGGTACTGACATTTTTAACACTATTAAATCTTCCAATCTATGAACATAGAATATTTTCCCATACACTTAAATCTTCTTTGTTCTCTTTCAACAACTGTTTTTGAAGCACACACAAAACGTGCTAGTTGCTGTGTATGTGGTATATGAAGTGGACAGTATCATGAGAAAGGAAAACAGTAAATAAATTAGCATTCAAATGTGAAGGAAAACAAGAGGGTGATGTGAGCGGAAATGAAAGGGAGAGTTGGGACCAGTAGTCATTCTCCTCAGGAAGGGACCAATAACTGAGAGAAGAACTGAGATTTCAATGGAGGGGGAGGCCCCCGGCAAAGGCAAAGTGTGGCTAGGGTGTAGTGAAGGGAGGCAGGGCAGTCATAGAAGAGCACTGGCCATAACCGGGGGGCTCAAGTGGGGCAAAGTCTAGCTGGGCATCGGGGATGCTAGTAAGGGGCCTGGGCATTGTCCTGAGTGCCCTGAAGAGGCGTAGAAAAGAGCAAACAGGAGACTTCCATGACCTGCGGGACAGGGTTATCGTGGAATGGTCCCTCCCAAGGTTATCCAACAATTGAGGTCATTAACAATTTTTTACATGTACCTGCATTCACACTCAGCCTGTGCTCCACTGCACTGAGAGCTCATCCTGGGTCTGCCCTCTGGGAAACTTCCGGATCAGACAATAGCCACTAATGACATACACATAAGCAAGGCCGCCTGGGGAGAGTGTGGACTAAACCATGCTGTGCACAGCTCCACCGAGGGACATACTGCCTCAAAAATAACATAGGATGGCTCCCAGCACTCATGCACTGGAGGGCTGCACCGGGGAGGTTGAGGCATGTGCGGTTTGATGGGCATATGCCAACCTGAGGTTGCCCTGTCACCAAGTGTCTCCCTGGGGAGCGCTGACATGGAAGCCGATTGATTGCTCCTGGATGATGGGCTACAAAAAAAAAAAACTATTGACAGGGGCCGCTGAGTGAAAAATAATTTCACCTGAAAAAAGGGTCGTAGGGCAAGTAAATTTGGGAATTCATGGTAGATACCTTAGGATTGGGAGCACCAATCCAAGTAAACATCGCCATCTAGTGGCAAATCTCTTAAATTCATCTATCTAACCACTGTGAGGGCTTCCAAAAGGTCATGGAAAATGTGTATTACACATACATTTTTTAAATTGCACCAAAAATAAGCTCAAGCTAGTGGGATTAGTCAATCTCAAATGACAAATACTGTATGAGATTACTTTTTTTAATCAAGAAAAACTTTCATACCAAAAGAAACATAATTTCAGGAATGGATGGAAAAGGGAAGGAAGGGGCAGTTAGAGGGGGTAGAAAGATGTTAACTTGGGTGAAGGGTGAGATAATGAGAGAGGCGGGGAGGGCAGGCCATTGGGAGTTCAATAGGTTGTTACATGCAAAGAGGTGGTCTTAGCTATAAACACCTGTATAATTCACAATAAAGTACTAAAAATGATAACAAACTTGCAATAAAATGTCTGAACAGAGTCTAATTTGAAGCCCTAAGAAGAGTAAGAATAACAGTTTGTAAGTGTCCCTGGTCAGGGCAACATGAATTCTCTAAAACTGAAGCAACAACAAGCATCAAATTGATCATGAAGTTTGGGTGGAAGAATAATGGAACAGTTGAGGCTGTTCACAAAATGGATGGAGCCAAGGCCCCAAATAAATTACTTTCCAATTGGGTCATTCATTTTAAGAAGAAACAAACTGATATATGGATTGTTATAAGAGCTGTAAGAGCCCCCAATAAAATGATTTATTAAAATAAAAATAAATAAATAAAAACACGACGATATTGAAGATGAAGCCTGCCGCAACAGCCTATCCACACGAATTTGTGAGAAAGCAATCGTACGTGTGCAGTAACTGACAAAGACCCACAATTAGCGGCAGAAACAATAGCCAATACACGAGACCCTTCAATTGGCAAGGATGGCTGAAAAATTCAGATTGAGCGAACTTTCCATTGGATTGGTGATTAAACGACTGTGCCCAGATCAGCTGCGGACAAGAACAGAGCCCGTATTTAAAATAGCAATGTTAAACAAGTGGGCTCAGGATCCGGACGTATTTCTTGGAAGAACTGCAGCCGGCAATGACATACATTTGACCAGCGTGTTCCTGGAGACAAGGCAGTGGCTGCCAGGAAGTGGAAGTGGTCTGGTCAGAGCAAAGGTCAGGGCAGCCATTCTGTGGAATGCTCAAGGCATCTTGCTTGTTGATGTTCTGGGGGTCCAAAGAGTGATAATAATCAGCTCAGTATGAGAGTGTTTTGAGAACGTTAGCCAAAGCCTTAGCAGTAAAACACCCAGGGAATGTTTTCACCAGCGCGTCCTCCACCATCACAAGGCTGCTGTTCACGCCTCTTCTCACACAAAGGCTGTGTGGTAAGTTTCTATGGGAAACCATTAACCATACACCTCACCGTCCGGATTTGGCTCCTTCTGAGTTCATTTCGTTTCCTACCCTTAAAAAATCTTTAAAAGGCGCCCATGCTTGCTCAGTGGATCATGTAAAAAAGGTCTGCATTGACCTGGTTCAAGTCCTTGGACTTTCAGTTCTTTCAGAGTGGACTCAATGGCCAGTAAAGGAAACAGAACTGCTCACCACTGGACTGACAGCAACATTACGATAAATGGAGAAAAAGGAAAGCTATCAGGTGTCTCATTTCACTTGGAGCCGCAATCAATGCTCATGGAAGCGACAGTCCAGAAAGCCAGCGGCCTAGGCAAGCAGCAAGTGTACAGCAAAAAACATCACTCTGAGCGTTCGGTTGCTCTTGACTCAAGCCGTGGTCCTTTCGGTTGTCTCGTATACACGGAAAATCCACCCAAGGAGTACCTGACGGTGCTGGGGAATTGACTGACGGGACCCAGCACATGTGCCTCGGGGGAAATAAAACCAGAATGCTCCCTAGAAGGAGGAGGGTAGAACTTCATCTCATCTACGTTGGGTATCTATCGGGAAGGACCGTCCCTGGAGAAGGACATCACGCTTGACACAGGAGAAGATCAGCAAAAGGAGGAAGGCCCTCCACGAGATTAGCACAGGGGCTGACCCCTGTCGACTGTGAAGATGAGAGAGGACAGCTAGAGGTGAGTCGGAATGAGTCCCCTAATAACAGGTGTGACTGGGCTGGGGCGGGGAAGGGGGACAGGGTAATCATTACATGCCCAAATTATGTAACTATAAACAATAAACAAGCAAGGCCTTCAAGCCACAGTCTTTTTGGAACTTGCTTTCCAATGACGAACTCTATTCATCCAATATAGGCACCGAATGAAACGCTGCCCAGTCTGATTCTATCACCAGCATCATGTTATGTTGACGCCCATTGTCGCAGCCCCGGTGTCAGTCCATCTTGTTGAGGGTCTTGTAGTATTTGTTGGGGGGGAGTCCCCCCACTACCCATGGTTTCAGTAAGCATGATTGTACGGTTGAGATATATAAATATTATACTAAAGTCATCGAGAGCATGAGCGATAGAAGAGACATTACAATAATGCAGTCAGACACATTTCGTGGTAGCATGCTCACCTCAGCCCCGCTTGGTGGTCCATGTGGAGAGAGGGGGAAGGGAAGGAGGACAAGGGGAAAGGGAAACAGGGGAGGAGAGGGACAAGAGAGGGGGAGAGACCAGCTAGAGAGAGCTCTCTCTTGCTAACCCAGGCCTATATATGTTTGGCGGGGAGTGCAAGCCCACTGATTACAGGTAAAGACCTACGTCACAGGAAGGGGTTGCACTATAGGTTATACAGCAAAGAGAGGGGACAATCTAGGGATATACACCCAATAGGAAGAGGAGGGATTGGGGTAAACATGTGACAAGATGGGCGGATCCTAGACTTAGGATGGCAGTCTAACTTTGGATGTCACAGAGCCGGTTTTACTTGTTCCCTGGGTCAACTGATAGAGACCATTATCGGTAGGGTGGGAATGCTTGGTCCAGGGCCTCAGGGAGAAATAGTTGACTGTCCCCAGCAGCAGGGAGCAGGGCCTACCCTGTATTCTGGTGACTAACAGCCTCAGGGAGGGTGTCTGTAAGCATCTGACCTCCCCCAACAGGGTCTTACTTTTTTTTTTTTTGCTCACCCTCTTCTTTACCACTAAAAATCTGAAAAGAAATCCAAAATGGTCTAGTCTTCACCAAAGGAGCCCTGGTGGAATAGTGGTTACTTATTTGGCTGTGATCTGAAAGAAAGATCAGTAGGTCGATTCCACCAGGTACTGTGAGAGGGAATGATGGGACAGAAAACTCCTTTAAGAGTTACAGCCTCCGTGTGCAACAGAGCAGCAAGGGGAGCAAAGCAATGAAGTCCCCGGGGAATACCAAAAATAGACTTTGGGGTTCAGGGCATGGCACACCATCAGACTCGACCAGAAAACACACCTATAGGTCAATGGGCAGAGCTGGAACTATTTATAGGCTTTTCTTTTTATTGTTTTTTGTTGTGGTGGTGGTGGTGTTGGTGTTGGTTGTTGTTTGGTTTGAAGGTTTTCTTTTGTTGTTTTGTTTTGCACTACCTTGATTTTGTGCTTACTATTGTCTCAGCAGGTCTATCTATATGAGATAGATGGGAAAAACAATTCAGAGAGGTAAACAACAGGACCGATGGTTGGGGGAGGGCAGGTATGAGGGGGGACATGGGAGAGGGGAGGTGGGGAAAGGAAGTGGAGGTTAACAAAGTGATCTAAAATTGATGGCAAGGAGGGTATAGATGGCCTAGTAGGACTTGATCAAGGGCATTGTAAGCGAGGGGAATTAGTGAAACCCAAATGAAGGCTGAATATGATAGTGGGACAAGAGGAAAGTAAAAGGAAATAGAGGAAATAACTAGGAGGCAAAGGGCATTTATAGAGGTCTAAATACAATCACATACATATGTAAATATATTTATATGTTGATGAGGAAATAGATCTATGTACATATATCTATATGTTAAGAATTAAGGTTGCAGATGGACATTGGGCCTCTATTCAAGCACTCCCTCAACACAAGAACACTTTGTTCTAATAATGCAGCATTCCATGATGCTCACCTTCCCAACATAATCGCTGAAGACAAATGTGTGCATAAGCAAATGTGAAGATAGCTGATGGTGCCTGGCTATCAAAATATATAGCATCTGGGGTCTTAAAGGCTTAGAGATAAACAAGTGGCCATCTAGCTGAGAAACAACAAAGCCCAGATGGAAGAAGCACACCAGCTTGTGTCATCATGAGCTGTCGATGGGATCAGGTATCAGACATCTAACACCCAGAAAAAAATAATGCCCAATGTGAATGGGGCGGCAGGTACATGGAGTGGAGATGGAAAGTCCATCTAGAGACAATTGAACATCCCCTTACAGAAAGGTCACAAGGAAGAGAAGAGCCAGTCAGGGTGCAGTAGAGCACCAATGAAACACACAACTTTCCTCTAGTTCCTTAATGCTTCCTTCCCCCCACTATCATGACCTCAATTCCACCTTACAAATTGGATTAGACCAGAACATGCACACTGCTACAGATAAGAGCCCAAAACACAGGGAATCCCAGATGGATAAACCCCTCAGGGCAATGAGAATAGAGATACCAGGAGGATAAGGGGAATGTTGGGGGGAAAAGGGGGGGAATTGATCACAAGGATCTATATATAACCCCTTTCCAGGGGGATGAACAACAGAAAAATGGGTGAAGGGAGACAGAGGACAATGTAAGATATGAAAATAATAATCTATAACTGATCATGAGGGAGGGTGGGTTGGGGAGGGAGGGGGAAAATGAGAAGCTGATATAAAGGGCTCAAGTAGAAAGAAGATGCTTTGAAAATGCTGATGGCAAATGTGCTTGACAGATGGCTGATTGTATGGATTGTGATAAGAGATGTAAGAGCCCCCAATAAAAGTATTTAATTTAAAAAGAAAAGACTATCTGTTGGTCACGTAAATCTTCAGGAAGTTACTGCTGTGGTTAGTGCCGTGAGTCGCTTTTTGACTCCCCACAAGCTTTTCTAGGCTGTCGGATTTCATGAGTCGGTGTTGACTCGGTGGCAGTGAGTTGAGCTTGACTTTGGGGAGCATTACAAGAGATTGCCACAGACACAGCATCAACTCTAACCACCACCCGAGAGCTGAGCGTTTGAGCCACCAGGGCTGCCTCTATAGGGAGCTGGTAGATGAGACCCGTCTTTTTTCCAGGGAAAGCCCTCACCTGAGAGTGCATGCTGTAGGAATTCCCCTCCATCAAGTCCATATGACTCACAGCAACGCTGGGGCAGGACAGAACTGCCCCCGTGGGTGTCTGAGGCTGCAAGTCTTCGGAGAGCAGAAAGCCTCAGCTCCGGGACTTGATCCCTGAAGCCCCACGCTCTTTCCGCTTGATGGTGTTCTGGGGACTGAGTGAGAGGCAAAGCTGAAAGAGAAACCAGACCTTCGAGCTCTCACGTTACATTATACTCTCCAGCAATTTGAAGTGAATGTAACCCTTTTCCGAGCACTTGGCAAACTCTACACCATCCATCTGTGAAGCTTGGTTTTTTTTCTCACTCACATTACCTTTCACCTACTTTAAAATAAATTGTTCATTGTTCAAGAAGGAAAACTCAAATTTGCTTTTCTAAAGTAACCTATAATGGAGTAAAACATTGCTGGGAGGTTCCCAAATGAAAAAAAGCAAAAAACAGGGGGAAAAAAAGCCATCCATTTCAGAGGGACTGTAAGTTAATGAGAGAATCATTTTTCTTTCTTCTTTTTATTTAAAAATATATATATATATTTAATCATTAGGGGCTCATACAACTCCTATCACAATCCATACATACATACATTAATTGTGTAAAGCACATTTGTACACTTGTTGCCCTCATGATTCTCAAAACATTTGCTCTCCACCTAAGCGCCTGGCATCAGGTCCGCATTTTCCCCTCTCTCCCCACTCCCCCTCCCTCATGTAAAAAATAATTTTATTAGGGGCTCATATAGTTCTTATCACAATCCATCCATCCATCCATTGTGTCAAGCACATTTGTACATTTGTTGCCATCATCATTCTCAAAACATTTGCTTTCTACTGGAGCCCTTGGTATCAGGTCCTCATTTTCCCCCTCCCTCCCCGCTCCCCTTCCCTCATGAACCCTTGCTAATTTATAAATTATTATTTTGTCATGTCTTTTCTGTTGTCCATCCCCCAAGGTGGAGGTTATTTGTAGGTGACCAGAAGTCTCGCTTTTGGCGGGACAGTCCCGCTTTTTAACAATTTTTCCCATGCCCTGTGGCATTTTTTAAAAGTCCCTATTTTTTGAAAGAATGCATGACAAGGTAGGGTATACGGTTTTCAGCTGCCATGTGGCTATTTCACCAGGATATGAGTTTTATCAATGGTGTCACGCTGGTGTCCCGCTTTACCAGTGTTAAAATTTGGTCACCTTAACACTCTCACCACTGGTCCTGAAAGGGTTATATGTCCTGGATTCCCTGTGTTTCCAGTTTCTGTCTGTACCAGTGTACATCCTCTGTTCTAGCCCGACTTTCAAGGTAGAATTCAGATAATGATAGTTGGGGGGAAGAAGCATTTAATAACTAGAGCAAAGTTGTATGTTTCATCATTGCTACATGGCACCCCGACTGGCTCGTCTCCTCCCCAAGACCCTTCTGTAAGGAGGTGTCCAGTTGCCTACAGATGGGCTTTGGGTCTCTACTCTGCATTCACCCTCATTCACAATGATACGATATTTTGTTCTTTGATGCCTGACACCTGATCCCTTTGATACCTTGTGGTCACACAGGCTAGTGTTCTTCTTCCATGTGGGCTTTGTTGCTTCTGAGCTAGATGGCTGTTTATTTACCTTCAAGTCCTTAAGACCCTAGACACTATATGTTTTGATAGCCGGGCACCATCAGCTTTCTTCAAAACATTTGCTTATGCACCTACTTTGTCTTGAGTGATCATGTTGGGAAGGTAAGCATCATGGAATGCCAGTTTAATAGAATGAAGTAGTCATGCATTGAGGGACTACTAGCGTGGAGGCCCATTGTCCATCTGTTACCTTAATACTAAACCTATAAATATATGCACATAAATCTATTTCTCAATCTTAATATATAAATATATTTACATATGCACATGCCTTTATTTAGACCTCTATAAATGCTCTTTGCCTCTTTTGTCTTTCCTCTATTTCCTCTGACTTTCCTCTTGTCCCACTATCATGCTTAGCCTTCATTTGGGCTTCAGTAATTCCTCTTGGTTACATTACCCTTGATCACATCCTACAGGCTTCTTACACCCTCCTGACCACTGATTTGGGTCACTTGTTGTTCCCTTGTCACTGGGTTTGTTACCAGCACTACCACTGATTTGGATCACTTGTTGTTCCCTTGTCCCTGGGTTTGTTACCAGTACTACCTTTCCGCCTATCTCCCCCTCTCCCATGTCTCCCACTGGAACTGTTGGTCCCATTGTTTTCTCCTCCAGATTGTTCATCCACCTTATCTTATTTAGACAGACCTGCAGAGATAATAACATGCACAAAAACAAGACAGAGCAAAACCAAGCAACAAAAACAAGAAGCCAATGACAAAAAAAAAAACAAACCAAAAAAACAACCCACAATACAACAACAAAAAAGAAAAACTTGTAGTTAGTTCAAGGACTGTTTGTTGGTCTTTAGGAGTATTTTCCAGTCAAGTCTGATGGGGTGCCAAACCCTGGCCCCAAAGTCTATTTTTGGTATTCCCTGGGGATTCCGTTGCTCTGTCCCCGTTGCTGTTCTGTTGCACGCCCTTAGTATTTTGCCTCGGTGTGGTGGGATGAGATCAGGCACAATTCCCACACTGTGTCTCCAGTGTTGTCCCTGTAGTGCTATGGGTCAGTGAGGGATGCCCAGAAGCTATATCTTTTGATAGTCAGGCACCATCAGCTTTCTTCACCACCTTTGCTTATGCATACATTTGTCTTTAGCATTGTGTCAGGTAGGTGAGCATCATGGAATGCCAATTTAATAAAACAAAGTGTTCCTGCATTGAGTAAGTACTTGAGCGGAGGTCAATGTCCATCTGCTACCATAATACTAAATCTATAAATAGAATGCACGTAGATCTATTTCTCCACCATCCTGTATAAATAGATTTACATATTCATGACTATATGTAGACCTCTATAAATACCATTTGCCTCCTAGTTCTTTCCTCTATTTCCTTTGACTTTCCTCTTGTCCCACTATCATGCTCAGCCTTCATTTGGGTTTCAGTAATTCCTCTAAGACCTTTCAGGCAGCACCCATGCAGCTCTACTCCTTCAACCTGCACCCACCATTGTTGAGTCCACTCTGACCCCTAGGCGCCCTGAAGACAAAGTGGAACTGCTCCCTGGGGTTCCTGTGACTGTCATATTTACGGACAGGTCCTGGCAGTGTTGTGGCTTACTCGTCAGGTGGCTAATGCCAAGGTGAGCACTTTGAACCCACCCACCTCTCCGAGGGGGAAAGAGGAGGCTTTCTGCTCCCGTAATGATTGACAGCCTCTGACACCCACTGGGGCGGTTCTACTCTGCCTGGTATGGTCACAATGCTTCTGTCTGAATCAACTTGTAGCAGTGAGTGAGTGAGTGAGTGAGTGAGTGAGTGAGTGAGTGAGTGAAGGAGAGTGGATGAGTGGGTGAATGAGTGAGTGAGTGAGTGAGTGAGTGAGTGAGTGAGTGAGAGAGTGAATGAGTGGGTGAGTGAGTGGAAGAGTGAGTGAGTTAGTGAATGAGTGGGTAAGTGAGTGAGTGAGTAAGTGAGTGAATCAGAGTGAGTGAGTGAGTGAATGAGTGGGTAAGTGAGTGAGTGAGTAAGTGAGTGAATCAGAGTGAGTGAATGAGTGAGTGAGTGAGTGAATGAAGGTAAGTGAGTGAGTGAATGAGAGACTGACTGAGTGAGAGAGTGAGAAAGTGAGTGAATGAAAGAGTGAGTGAGTGAGTGAATGAAAGAGTGAGTGGGTGAGTGAGTGAGTGAGTGAGTGAGTGGGTGAATGAGTGAGTGAGTGAGTGAGTGAGTGAGTGAGTGAGTGAGTGAGTGAGTGAAATTTTCTGGCAGCAGAAAACTCATCTTTCCCCTGACCTTGGAGTAGCTAATAGGCCCTGACTGCTGCCCTTCCGGTTAAGGCCCAAAGTGTAGTGCCAGACCCAAGGGTCCGCTTCAGCTGTGCAGAGCACATAAAAGTGTTAAAGCAATGAGCCATGGACAGAAACAAAAACGTCTGTGAATTTCATTTAACTTTCAGTTAAATTCTCTCAGATTATCTCACAGGCAACATTGATGTAAAATTCATGTAAACATGTAATATGTCGCTGAATAATAAGTATATCAAAACAATTTCACCAGGAACCTAATTTGCTGCTGTGTAAATTTTCACCAAAAGCACAATAAAAATATAAATAAATGAAAAAACTCATTTGAAAATAAATACGTAATGGTGGAGAGGTTAATGTGTCTCGGGCATGATGGTACCCGCCAGAGTTGATGTGGAATGGATAGCTCGGGATACTTGAATCTACAACACTTCATGAAATGAAAATGTCCTGTCCTGACCTCAAAGGCTTCCCCGAACCTGGCTTTCCCGACTTTCCAGGGCTCTTCATGTGCCCTTCCCTCTGGAGTCACAGGAAAGTACACGCATTTCTCAAACCCGCCTGCCCTTTCCACTCCACCCTCAGGGCTCCAGGATGACCGTAGGCGCCCCAAGTCCATAGGCAGCTCCCTACGTAGATGAAGCCTCCAGCAAGCCCGCTGACCGCCATGGAGGCATGAGAATCATCTGTATTATAAGGTCTATTACGGCAGATGAAATTAGGGTAAAATGTCATACCTGATCATTTGATCTCCCTTCTGACACATTTTCAATTTGCTGTGGATTTTAATGTTTCCTGCTTTTTTTCTCAATTGAGGTTTCTTCCTCTATTTTGATATTGTTAGTGACCTTTCTTAAAAGGAAACATATTTTCTGGGTTTTTTGTTTTCCAGTATGTGAAATCCAGGGTAGGGAAACCGCTAGAGACAGGAACTGGAGTCATGGCTTACTGGGGGTATGAGAGGAGAGGTTGGGGGGTATGGGAAGTTAATAATGAATTTAAGAAGGAAAAAATATTCTAAAACTAACTGTAATGGTGATTATGCAACTCTTTTTCATACAACTTAACTATGGAAGTGTATGATGTGTCAACTCTATCGCAATAAAACTATTTTATACAATAGATCTGCTCCCCAGGGTTTCTTACCTGTAATCTTAGGGGCACTGTGGGTAAGCATTGGACTGCTAACAGGAGCCTGAGTGATTCAAGCCCAGCAGCTACTCAGTGGGAGAAAGACAGGCTCTCAGCTCCGGCAGCGATTTACAAAGTCTCCGAACTCTTAAGTGTTCCAGGGGGCCATTCAGAGTCAGAATCAACTAGATAAGAGGGGGCTTTTCTTTCTATAGAAGCGATTGCCAGGCCTTTCCCACGGTGTCCAGTGGTGGGGCTCAAACCACCAACCTGAAGGTCCGAGACTGTTAAGTGCCACTGAGCCTATTTCAATTCACCGTGGCCCCAGTTCAGGGAAGAACTGCTCTGTTGGGGTTCTCCAAGGAGCCCCAGCACACTGTCTGCTAAGTGTTGAGTTTCTAAACAACACGTCAGCCTCTCTATGGAAGTTCGCTATGGAGTTGGAGTGTTGGATTTTATTTCAATTCGGATGATTGGTTGGCATCAGTTCAATGGCAGGTGTGTGTGTGTGTGTGTGCGTGTGTGTGCGCGCGTGCGCGCAATGCCACAGACAGACATGCCTTTCTTGGGTGATGATTATGGTTAAAACAGTTCACCAAGTGTTTCTTCCACAAAACGGCTGCAGACCACCAACCTTTAGGGCCATAGCCAAACACTTAAGAGTTAGTCGTCAAGTTCACACCGTTAAGTCCACGTAGGGACGTCTAGCGCACGGTGGGCAGTAAACAAGTGTCATATCAAAATGCTGCATCAGCACTGCGAAACCAGTGCCTTCCTCCTTCTGGGTTATTGTGGAAGGCGTCCCAGATCACCCCGCACTCGACTTTGATCAGCAGCTTCTCAGGAAATTCCAAGCAAAGGCAATAACCATATGCAGAGGCATAGAGGTATGAAGCAGATGAGGCTTTACACAAAACCCAAACCCCCAAACCAAACCACCCAGTCCGATTCAGAGTGACCTATCAGAGAACCTAGAACAGCTCCAACTCCATTGTGTGTCGAAGACTGTGTATCTGTGTGTCCTCTTTCTGCCTTGGGCGGCTTGGTGTAGTTGAACCCCTACACCGGCCGTTAATAACCCACGGCTCTCCCAGGGTGCCTGAGGCTGCACAAGTGGGTTCTGAGGGTCTTCTATGGCAAGTTGTAGCAGTTGTCAGCAGTGTGGCGGGCACAGTGGAAGGGGATATGCCTAGATAGGGAGCACTGGCAGGACACTCCAGTTCTTAAATGCTTCCTCCCCTTTCCCTCCTCCCCCACTATCATGATCCCAATTCTACCTCACAAATCCGGCTAGACCAGAGGATGTACACTGGTACAGATAGGAACTGGAAACACAGGGAATCCAGGACAGATAAACCCCTCAGGACCAATAATGAGAGTAGTGATAGCAGGAGGGGAAGGGGAAGGTGGGACAGAAAGGAGGAACTTATCACAAGGATCTACATATAATTCCCTCCCTAGGGGATAGACAACAGAAAAGTAGGTGAAGGGAGACCATGTAAGACATGGAAAAATAATAATAATTTATAAATTGTCAAGAGTTCGTGAGGAAGGGGGTACAGGGATGGAGGGGAAAAGCTGAGGAGCTGGTACTAAGGGTTGAAATAGAAAGAACATGTTTTGAGAATGATGATGGCAACAAATGTACAAATATGCTCGACACAACAGATGGATTGTGATAAGAGTTGTACACGCCCACAATAAAATGATTGTGAAAAGAAAAGAGATAATAGAAATGAGGGTAAAAAGAAACATTTGTATTAGTGGGATCTTAGAAAGTAGAACAGAGATTTGATTTGACATGAAGCTTGGGGGTTGGCCCACTGGACCATGTGACCGATGTACACTGTAGAAAGACCACAGGCCACTCCTGCCGTGTGGCGAGCAGGTGGGATGCAGGGTGCAAGCAGGGTCCAAGCTTCTTTGCGCCCTCTCTTGTCAAAGCTTATCTTTTACAACCAACAGGGTGCCGCTGCCTGGCCCATGTCAGCTACACTGTGAGGGAGAAAGACTGGCTTTGTACTCCCGTAAACAGGACCACAGGGGGTCGCTCTGAGTCCACACTGATGCCATGGCAGTGCGCTTGGTTTGGGTGGGTTACCAAGTCTTTAGGGAGCCAGCCCCCCTGACTCAACTTTCACTTATTACACTGTTTCCAAGAGAAAAAGATCTAGGTCTGAAACTGACTTTCCAACACATTTTTGGAACTTAGCCCACGTGCCGTTTAGGACTGGCTGTTCTTTGAGCCGCACAGGCAGCCAGGCTTGAGGCAACGCGAGGGCCAGTTTGGGTTAACTTCACAAGGAAGACGTAGCTGAAGAAATGACACATTCTGCTGCAGCGAAGAGCTGTACTTTTCCACTCCGATTATGTGGTTGTGACCAATTTGCTCGTTAGCAGAAACAGATCAGCTTTCACAATGCTTTCTGTGAATACCAATAAGTCCAGAAACTGTCCATTTCCAGGCAATAACAGACGTATATGATGACGGGAAGGCACTGCATGCGTGCCGTGAAAGCACACGGACGCTGAGCGGGCAAAGCCAAGCAGGTACAGACAGGTAAAAGCCAAAGCAATAGCTGGAAGGAAATGCCGTCCGCTGCCTTCAGGTGAAAAACGAAAAAGAGGAAAGGCAATTTGTCATCATTGCCTGAAACTGTCTCAGAAGAGGGAATTATAATCAGGCAGTCTCTGGCTTATGATGACTTACATTTATAGATACAAACCAACCCTTACGCCTTATCTATCAGAATTTTAGGGTACATGGATGGTTGCTCCTAACAAGCAGGTAATATGACCACATCAAAACATCATTATTCTCCCAGAAGCCCAGTGGCATGGTGGGTATGCGTTAGGCTACTAACCACAAGGCCAGCAGTTTGAAACCATGGGTGAAAGAGGAGGCTTTCTACTCCTGTAACGAATTACAGTCTTAGAAACCAACAGGGGTTAAAAAAAGCACGGACACACACACACACACACACACACAACCCATTATTATTATGACTGTATGATTGCTAAAGGTATTTTAGTGTATCTGGAAGCATTTCTTTCACTTTAATGCACAGAAAGGCATCCTATACAATCAGACAAGGGTTTGACTGACGGACACTAGATACAAATGCGCTTCGCTGTTGTGACTTCACACACAAAGTGGACTTAAAGACAGACTTGGCAAAGGGACTTGTTCACTGCTTGTTTTTAAGACCTGTGTTCTCCAAAAGACAGACACTGGCTCCACGTACGGTGCTTTGCACTGGGGGCCTTTCTGGACTGCAGAGGAGCAGGCTCCCAACCATTCCTCATCCTGCAGCTGTGTTGGGAGTGGGCATGCGCTCTGGCTCTTCGACTTGGAAGAGATGATCTGAGGAGTCCAGAGCTTCTTTGAGCCCTTCGCTGTCAGAGCTTATCTTTTACAGCAGAGGCCGACTTCGTGTCAACTCGAAGATATAAAAGTGTAGAGGTGGAATCTAGCCTGTCAATCAGGTCACAGTCACTAAGTGTGGAAGGGTTGGTTTTGCTCATGAGCTACAGAACTGAGAGCCACGGGTTGGGCAATACCCAGAAGCTGAAGCCGAGAACGAAGAAGTCCAAATGAAGTTTCAACCAAAGCGTCCAGATGGTGCTGCGGGTAAGCATTGCACTGCCAGCTCAGCAGTTCAAATGCACGAGCCGCCCTGAGGGAAACAGATGAGGCTGTCTGCTCCCTTCAAGAACAAGACGAACGGCCTCAGAAACCCTCTCCTCTGTGCAGCCAGAGTGAGGCGGAATCAACTAGACAACGGTGGATTTGGTTTGGGGTTTTGAGCACAACTGATAGAGGGGGATCCTTGACCACTGGAAGTGAAGGCAGCCCATGCTTCCTGGGCTGTCACAGCAAGGGCATTGAGCACGTTCAGCCACTGATGCCCAGTGGCCCCATTGCAGCACAGGGCCCGGGAGGAGGCAGAACAAGAGCAAACCCAGGAGGCAGAACATGAGCAAACCCAGGAGGCAGCAGTTGTCACGTGATGGGGGCTGAGGGCGGAGCAGTTTGCAGCTCTGCTGTAGCTAAGAGGGAGAGGGAGACGTTAGTCTTTAGAAACTTTGGGCTTTAATTCCAATAAACTAGAACTAAAGAAAGACAAGCAGAACTCAGCCCTCAGGACAAAGTTTATGACTCTAACATGGAGCTTTGGGCAGAGACGCATAGAAGGCTGGGCAAGGTCAAGTGCAAACACCCCAGGGGTCATCGGGAGACAGAGAAAACCTGCTGCTCCCCTGAAGAGTAAAAGCTTTAGAAGTGGGGAGCGAGGAGGGAGGGAGAGGGAAAAAAGGAAAATGAGCTGATTCCAGGAACCCAAGTGGAAGGCGAACTTTGAGAATGATGAGGGCAACGAATGTATAAAGTTACTTTACTCAATTGATGTATGTATGGATTGTGGTAAGAGTTGTAGGAGCCCCAATAAAATGATTTTTTTTAAAGCCTCAGAAACTCAAAGGGGCCTTTCTACTCTGTGCTATAGGGTCACTCTGAGTCGGAATTGACTGGATGGTAGAGAGAGTGAGCTTGTACACCCGAGCCCTGGTGGTGCAGAAGGCTAGGCATGGGCCTGCTAACTGCATGGCTTGCCCATCAACTGACTTTGAACCCATCAACTGAGAAAAATGCAGCCGTGCGATCCCATAAAGGTGTAGTCTCAGAAACCCTATAGAGAGAGGGCTGCTCGAAGTTAGAATCACCCCCATGACCGTGGGCTTGCTTGGTCAGTTGTGGCAGTTCAAGGAGTCCTAGAGATTTACTGGTTAAGCATCCTGCTGCTAATTGCAGGTCAGCTGTGTGAACCCCCTCCCTCTCCACAGAGAAAAACGTGACTGTCTGCTTCTGGAAATATTTCCAGCCTTGGAATCTCTGCGGGCGGTTCGCTTTGCCCTACAGGCTCGGCCACACTGGGATTGTGGGTGGATTCCAATCACCCTGGATAGTAGTCACATAATTTGTGTCAACTTGAAGATATAAACGTGTAGGGGTGGAGTCTAGCCTGTCAACCAGGTCACAGCCTGGTGATGCCTTCTTGTGGGCGTGGCCTTCTCTTAAGAGAGTCCTGGGAACCTCCCCTCTCTCGCTGCCTCCACTTTGCTGTTGACCAGCCATGCTGAGACCTGTGCGAACCCTGTGCTGCGCCCACCGCCATGGGATCCACAGAACCCTGCGCACACCGGCAGGTGCTCTTCTGGCATGCTGCATCATTGCATGTGGCCTCGTGAGTCTCAAGAGGGACTGTGGACTAGTATCAGCCTTATTGACTAGTGTCGGGCTTATGGACTGGAGTTGGACTAGGCTGGGATGTTTTATTGATGCACGAGTACTTCTTGATATAAAGTTCCTTCTTACATATATGAGTGTCTCTGGATTTGTTTCTCTAGCCAACCCGGCCTAACACCCGGGTCAAACCTTTGAAATGCAAAATATGCATACCATATCATGAATACGACCTCGAACTCTACTCTTGAATGAAGAACTTACTTCCATACTACGGAGTGCCCTTGCAGAAAACCTTCAGCTACTGGCCCACTTTGGGATTGCCTCAAGTCATTTCAGAGGAGTCCATCTTCCATGAGAGACCCAAGTGGGGCTCCAGGGGCTCAGGAAAGTCCCAAGGGTCACCTGAACTTCCAGGCTCCATTGAAACAGCATTGCTCCTCGGCTCCTCCCTCTGCCCAGGCCTCTTCCTCTTCCTCTCACGCGCCTGCGCTCCCACAGGCATGGACCCCCCATGAGGCTGTCTGCGGCCCGACATCGCCCTTACCGAGTGCGTGGTTCCAACAGAGCGGAGGCCACAGCGTCAGAGACACGTCCGCAGCAAGGGTCTTCGACGCCCACGTGCTTCCCAAGTTGCTCGCGAGGGGAAGCTACATGATTCCTTGAATTGGGCCATTCACAGCACAGTGTTCCAGGACGGGGACCCCGCCCCGATTCAGACCTGCAGGTGCCTCCGCACCGCCCCCTCCAAAGCTTCTTTAAAGAGTCGAAGCTGACGAAAAACAAACCCGAAAGGGGGGAGGGATGGAAATGCTTCTTTGTGGTAAATAATAACAATCGGTACCAAAGAACACCAACAAACCCGAGATAGGATTCTGGCTCAAAATGAGGGCTTGGCTCCTGGAGGCCAGGGGAGCACAGAGGTCCCCGGGCACAGGGGCGGGTGCAAGTGTGAGAATGAGCGCGGGCGTGAAACGGGTGGGTGCCCCTGGAGAAGGGTGAGCATCAGGCATGTAAGAAACATAAGGATCTTAGTTACTTGGAGGCCGTCGAATTGGGTGACACTTGCTAAGCAGGAACGAGGTGCTTGGAAAAGGAAAGACAAGACTCAGGTCTAGATCTTGGCAAAGGACTGTGCTGAGGTGACCCCTGATCTAGTCTTGCTTTGGTCTCATCGCATGGGTCACGTTAGTTTTGATGGTCTAGCTTCAGCAATGGCTTGTCAGGTGTTGGTGCAGTTAGTGCCTGACTTTGGGAACCCTATGTGCACGCAATCCAGCTGCTTCACAGGATTCCCAAGTCTGTGACCTTTGGGAAGCAGGTCAGGAGGCCTGTCTTCTAAAGTATCTCTGGGTGGGTTTGAACTGCCAACCTTTGACTATAGTCAAGTGCTTAACCATTTGAGCCACCTAGGAGTTCCTTCTCCTTCCGGGGTGCTACTAACACAAGGAGCAAGAAAACACATTGGCATTTAAAAGTTTAGGGCCTCCTTGGAAGAATAAACCCACAATCAAACCATCTCCGACTGAGTCGATTTCTATTCACTGGGGCCCCCACTAGGGATTCCAAGGCTCTATCTTTATGAGAGTAGACAGTTTCCTCTTTCACCCTCAAAGTGACTGGTGGATTTGAACTGCTGACATTGCAGTAAGCAGGCCAATGTTATCTGGGTGCCAACAGGGCTCCTTTGGGGAGAATATCAAGAGGCTCTGCTCTCTTGCCGTGGAGAAGCAGAGAAAGCCAAGTGCTACGTACAGGACTCAACCACGCAGAGAAATGAACTCTGAAACTGGTGGGAGGTGGGCTGGGGTGGGGGGGGGGAGTAGGCAAGGTAGGTCTGGCCAAGCAAGATCAGGGCTTTGACTGGGATCAGATCAACCTCTCCTCTTATAGGATGGAGGTCATCAGTTCCCCCCAAATCTTGAATCCTCCAACCTTTTACTGTCCCATGGGAGAAGTTGCACTAGACTGTAGCTGATTGGCTGACTTTCAGAAGGGTGAGGCTGTCCCCCACTGCTGTTTGGTTTTCAGAGTCCTGTTCACTGGCACCATCACTGATCAGGTAGGATAAGTCTGAACTTGGTTTGGGTGGCTTCTTGTGCTGTGACCAAAGAGGAGCTGGTCCTTTCTAAGGGATTTTCTAATTCTGATGGCTAGCACAGCCCTTGTTGACTGAGTGAAGTAAGGAAAGGTTTGGGTTTTGGTTTTTTCCCTCTCTCAATCATCTCAATCAATATGCTTAAAATGTTCAGTAGAAACTCCTAGAAACAAGCTCTTTTTAAACAAGACACTATAACCAATTCCAAGCCATCTAAATATCCAGCAATAGAACCAGCAAACGGATTCATCCAGTTACTAGAATACTCTGTAACTTCTGCAAAGTCTAATTATCAAGGCCATTCCACAAAAGAGAAACATGGTTTTTATATGCCAAAACCTGCTATAAGACAAAAAGAACAACACCCCCGCCCCCCCAAAAAAAACCACCACCAACAAAAAGCTGACAATATGGCAAAAAGCATGCAAATTTTTAAAATTAAAATACCTTTGATACCACTGGCAATGTTTTAAGGACCAAGGGTTATTAGGTGTCATTTTCTTATTGTTTATTTTTTCCCTAAGTGTTCTGTTTTTCTCTAAGTGTTCCTAAATGTGCTAATAGTACTAATTGCAATTACTTTAAAACAGTTTGCCGCTGCAAGTGTACTTTTCCCCTGCGGCATGTGAAATGGAGCAGTAGGAGTCTAAAGGCTCTGTGCCATTTATTTCTTCATCACTACCCTGTAAGATACTGCCCTGATTACCAGGAAAAGCACAAGAGAAACACATTAGACAGAAAAGGAAGACACAAAGGAAGCAATGCCACTCTTGCCTGGCTTCAATACCTGGATTCTGATTCCGGGACATGTCAGAAGACAAACATTAAGAATTTGCTGCTAGCCCTCACCCCACTGACTGGAATTAACATTCTCCCACCTCCTCATTTCCCTGCCTTTCCACGCTTGCTCAGACCTGTTCTGGTTCCCCAGCCAGGACTGGTGCCCGCTGGCCGTAAACTCTGAGCTTCCTCCACTCCCTTCCCCTCCCTTGACTTGGAAAGATTAGTTGGAATCAACTCAGCAACTGTTTTTCCTTTCTATTTTTTTACTACTTGGTGCACCGCTCACATAGGCCTGACTCGCGGTCTTCTGAGTTTCTTATCTGAGCCTCCTCCTTACCCTGGCAGTTAAGATTCTGTGCTTTCCCTTCCATCTTGGAAGTCCTCACCCCACACCCACTCCCCACCGCCTTCACCCCGATACCCCAACCCTCGCTCCAACCCCAAGATAAGATACACAAGACTGGAGATGACTGGAGTTATATGAGAGACACATGACTTCCAGCTATGATCATAATCACTAATTATGACACTAATCAAACATGATTATTTCAACTTATCATATATATGATTACAGCTATACAATTATTTATATATATGATTGTTAGCTCTCTATAATTGATATTTGTATATTTATTAAAAATAAAAGATGTAGGAAATCCATTGCCTGAACATTCTAATTTCAAGTTCTAGTCTTGCCCTCCTGATCACCTAATACAATTCTCTATCATTGCCTCTAAAAAAAAATAAAATATATAGCATATCATTTTATATGTAACTTAAATACATTTAAAATCATTCACAAATTAGAAAACAGCATACATACTGTATGATTTTTAAATAGCATTATTTAATAATGGAAGGCTATCTGTCTGTCTGTTAGGCATTGGCTTTCTAACCCCCAGGTTGGCGGTTGCAGTGGCCCAGCTGCTCCCTAGGACAAAGAGAAGGCGCTCTACTCCCATATCGCCGTACAGCTTTGAAATTCTACATACGGTTACTATGAGTTGGAGAGGCAATGGTTTTATATATATTTAGTGAAAAATTGATAACCATAACAAAAAATGAGGACTGTGGTAGATGTGGTAGGACATAGATTATTTTAATGTCAAAGGGTTTAGAAAATTCTGATATTCAACAGACTATTAGCTATCATATATCCCTTTTGATGCACAATTAAACATTAGTAAACACAGGAAGTATTGATATAAAAATCGTCAATAAAACATTTACTAGAAATTAAAAATTCAGAATAAAAAGTTTCCTTTTGAAAAACGTAATTTTAAAAATTATATCTTAGTTTATAATTGCAATGACACAAGTACTGAATTTTAAAAAATCATTTTATTGGGAGCTTTTACAGCTCTTATCACAACCCATACCTATATCCATTGTATCAAGCACATATGCACCTATGTTGCCGTCGTCGTTCTCAAAACATTTTCTTTCTATGCTTTGACTTTTATTGGCATTGCTTTTCTAATATGCTTCACTATCTTTGACTTCTGCATAGAGATGATTATTTTTCTAAAAATTGGATTGAGCTTCACCGATTTCTCGAAAGCTCCCTACTACGCCTTGGCTAATCAAGCATCTCTCCTGAAACACTTGCCTGGTCACTATCCCTGTGGATTATTTCCCTTCATTTCTAAGTTTTCTGGACTCCCTAGATCCTGATCTGTCAGAGGCTTTGCCCTCTCCAGCATCACATTCATCAACTTTAACCATGTAAATATCGACAAGATGTACGGTTGCTCAGAGCAATCATAGAGACTGGCCGGCAAAGATATTGATCTTGAAGAATCGTTGGCGAAAGAGTGTTCATTAAATTGTACAACTGACCCTTGAACAACACGGGGACTAGCAGCAGCAGCAACCTCCATGTGACTGGAAATCTGCGCGTAACTTTTGACTTACCCCACAGTTGACTACTACAGCCCACGGTGGACTAGATGCCTTACTGATCACATTAACAGTCAATTAACACTTATTTTGTATGCTATATGTGTTACATACTGCACCCACATGAAAGTGGCTTTTTTCTTTTCTTTTTTCTAATCGTTTTATTGGGGCTCTTACAGATCTTTTTAAAAAAAATCATTTTATTAGGGGCTCCTACAACTCTTATCACAATCGGGACATATATCCATTGTGTCAAGCACATTTATACAAATGTTGCCATTATCATTTTCAAAACATTTGCTTTCTACTTGAGCCCTTAGTATGGGTTCATTTCCCCCCTCCCCTCCCTCCCTCGTGAACCCTTGATAATTTATAAATTATTATTTTTTCATGTTTTACACCGACTGCTGTCTCCCTTCACCCACTTTTCTGTTGTCAGTCCCCTGGGAGGGGGTTATATGTAGATCCTTGGGATTGGTACCCCTTCCTCCCCATACCTTTCCCTTATGCTACTGGTATCACTTCTCTCATTATTGGTTCTGAGGGGTTTATTTGTCCTGGCTTCCCTGTGTTTCCAGTTCCTATCTGTACCAGTGTGCATGCTCTGGTCTAGCTGGATTTGTAAGGCAGAATTGGGGTCATGATAGTAGTGGTGGGGAACCATTAAAGAACTAGAGGAAAGTTGTATGTTTCATTGGTGTCAGGGGAAGCCAGCCCCTAACACATCATTACGGGTCCAGTAGGTGCAATTGTACAGCGATAATAAGTAAAGATTATAGTAAAGTTATAGAGAGCATGAGAGATAGAAGAGAACTATTAAAATAAATGGAGTCAGACACAATTCATGGTAGCATGTTCACCTCAGCCCCGCTTGGTGGTCCACATGGAGGGAGAGAGAGATCTTTAATGCTAGCCCAGGTTTATCTTCTCTGGGGACATGCAAGCCCCCAATTACAGGTGAGGACCTACATCACAGGAAGGGGTTGCACTATATGTAATACAGTAATGGGAGGGGGTGATCTAGGGGTATCCATGCAACAGGAAGAGGAGGGATTGGGGATATACATGTGGCAAGATGGGCGAATCCTAGATACTGGATGGCAGCCTAACTTTGGATGTCACAGAGCGGGTTTGGCCTGTTCCCTGGCTCCACCTACAAGAACCAAGCTAATGGTCGCAGGCCCCCACCCCTGTGGTGTGGGGAGACAGCAGTCTGCCAGGGACTGCCTTCAGGGAAGATGCCTGTGAGCATCTGCCCCCCCCCCCCCACAATCAGTGCTATACTGCACCTGAGTGGCTGGTCAGATGAGTAATGGGTAAGATAATAAAAAGTATTTCGCACGCAGGCACGCACAGCTTCCCATCTGCTGGCACAGGAGGCAGCAAGGTCTTCATGAATCTCCTTTTTTCTTTGGGCAACTGCCTGGTCTGGAGTCGCTCATCTTGAATGCAGGCTTCCCCCGCTGCAGACCTCAAGCTACCGGGTGGACCAAACAATTCCATTTCTTTTTTTCTTTCCATTTCTTCTTCTATTGTCATGACTTTGCTTCTTGAGAGTCCTTCCAATATCCCAGTGCCACATCGTCTGGGTCATATGGTGTCATTCAAGGGCTTTGGCACTGCCCTAAATACCATAAAAATACTCCAGAACCACGAGAGACCACTTTTTACTCTGATACTCAATGCATTGGAAGGACAAACTGCTCCCAAAGAGATGACTACCATCACACAGGCTGAAAAATCAAATGAAAAGACCAGGTACACTGGGGCCTGGCAGTTCAACCCGGTGCTACTCATGAGTCACCTGCAGTTTCACGGTGTATTTACCGGCAGAGATTAGCTGTTGACTGCCCTGTTGCCAAGGCCCCTGGAAGGGGCAAAGGGTTTGGGCTTACTACGAACCTAACCTAACGGCTTACTGTGCAAATCCACCCAACAGTGCCACAGAAAGGGCTGGCGGTTTGGTTCTGTAGAGATTGCTGCTCTTTTTCTGGCATGACCTTCTTGAATTGGCCAAGAAAACAACCCAACGGGGCAGCTCTGTTCTGTAACATCGGGGGCTCTGGTGGCGTGGTGCTCATGTGTTGGGCTATTTACAGTCTCAGAAACTCACAGGGACAGTTCCACCCTGCCCTAAAGGGTCACTGTGAGTCGGCATCAAATCGATGGCAGGGCATAAGTATTCTGTATCACCTGGGGCCCATACCACCTGGGGCCCCCATTAGTTAGAACTGACAGCCATGGATTTTTTTTCTTTTTCTTTTCTATGATAACCGTAGAAATGAAATGTCAAACATGTTGTCAAACATTCACTTTTACAGTAGGAGTCCCGGTGGCCTAGTAGTTACAATTTGGGCTGCTAACTGCAAGGTCAGCAGTTTGAAACCACCAGTGCCTCTGCAGGGGAAAGACAAGGCTTTCTACTCCTGGCAGTGCTTGTCCTATAGGGTCATTTTACCACTAAGGTTTGGAGAAGAATAGAAAAAAAAATAGAACGTATCTCTCCAACGTCGCAAAACAAATTATGGGCAGTGCAGGGCAAACTTCAAGATCAGCGCTGGGCACTGTACTGAACCCCCTGCTAGAGTCAGTTCTGTCTCACAGTGCCGCTACAGGGTGGAGGACTGCCTTGTGAGTTTCCAAGACTGTAATTCTTTTTTTAATAGTTTTATTGGCATTTTCACCACATCTCATGTAATTCAATAGTTCAACCACATGAAGAAGAGTTGCAGAATCTATACCACAATTAAGATTATAATGTTTAAAAATCATTTCATTGGGAGCTCTTACAGATATTATAGGAATTCATAATTCAATTAGATCAAGCATCATTGTACAATTGCTGGCACTATGATTCTCAAAACATTTTCTTTCTTCTTGGACTCTTGGATATCAACTTGCTAGATTGCAATTTTTTTAAGGTAGTAGAAAGCCTCATCTTTCTCTCAGGGTGTGACTGGTGGTTTGGATCTGCTCACCTTGCAGTTAGCAGCCCAACACTTAAGCAGTACACCACCAGGATCGCAGGAAAGCATTAATGCTGACAAGACTATCATAGGATGTCATCAACTCTAGGAACTCTGCGTATGAGAGTTCCCAAACCAACTCAGTCCTCCTCCCCATGTGTGGCTAGAACTTGGGACAGAGAACCGGAAGCCTGCCCTGATCACATCTGAAATGAAATCACTCTCCGCTGGGTGGAAACAGTGATGGCAGCCCAGCTATTAGCTAATCCTGCAAGTTGCTGTTGCAGTGTACAAGGGTGAATCACCGAAGTCAAAACATAACCAATTTACCAACAGGAAACCAAGGGAAAGGAACAACCCCACTAACTTGTTTAGGTCTTCTAATCCCTCAAGCCATTCTGCAAGCCTGAGCCTGAAGCCTCCGCCCGGCCCAACCCCACCTGATTCAGCTTTGTCCCCAGAACATCTGGAAGAATAACACTGATAACACTTTCCTTTGCCCCCTGGCTTCTTGAATGAGAAAGCAAGTTTCCAAAGAGGCAGTGGAACAAAGTAGGGTTGAAAGTTCCCCTCTCCTCCCCACCCCTTCATCCTCCAGCTGAGTAATAGAATTTGCTTTGCATCCAAGCCTGGCTCTTGGAGGAGAGGTTAACATCCAGGTGAATCCCTACTGAAGAGAAAGAACTTCCCATTCCTCCTAGGCATTACTAAGAGTTTAGAATTACACTGCCTGATATGAAAATCTCCTAAGTGCACTTATTTAACTCTAGAGCAGCTGTCGACCAACTTTTGAGACGGAAGAGCCAATCCTGTCCTTCCCAACAATTTAAAACTTATTCGAGACCCATGAATATATTTTTACAAATGAAATCACCATTATCTGAATAATATCCTTAAACATTTGTTTTTCGACTTTACTTCAGCGTCACATGCGAGTACCGAAGGAGCAGCATCTGGCTCTCCGGCCGCAGTTTACCGACCCTGACCTAGAGGGATTCTTCATGTGGCCTTCAAAGGAAGCTGCTTCGGGTGAGGATTTCTGCCTAACATCTATGCAATCTGGGCTCCAGGAATCTGAGCAGTGACTCCCCCTTGCTTCAGGATAGAACTATACAGCCACTAACTATTGATCACAGATCTTTCCTAATCTGGCCCAAATCTTCCCTCCAGCTTCACCTTCCAGCCAGGCTGAACTGCTTCCAGCTACGCCTCGGGTCCTTGTTCCTATCCTGCTTCTGATTTCTCTAGCTGCTACGCCCTCTTCCTCCACAGCCCAGTGACTTGCCATCTCCTTGGGATTTTCACTTTCCTTCTGGAATGCCGCTCAGACATCTGGAGACGGGCGTAAGTACCCTCCCGTACTCCTGCTTGTTAGGTGTCAGCAAGCATGCTCTGACTCAGGGAACCACGGAGACTAGAAGACGCGGTGCCCGATCCCGCGCCGATCTAATGATCACCGGTGTAGAGAACCCACTGTTGGCAGCTAGTCGGTCACTCCAATTTATGGAAGGGTTCCTTCATGTCCCGGACCTGCTTCACCATGCACAGTGACCTTCATGAACAAGCACAAAACAAAAAGCCAGTTGCTTCCCAACTGATGAAGGTGCCTGGCAACCCCACGTGTGTCAGAGCAGCTCTGCACTCCCCAGGCGTTTCCATGGCTCATATTTTGGCAGCAGGTTGCCAGGCCTTTCCTCCAAGGTGCAAATGGCTGGACTCATCTCCAGCCTTTTATTCAGCAGCTACCTGTTTATACCATCTAGGGATCTGTTCTTTTTTTAAAAAAATCATTTTCTTGGGGGCTTGTACAACTCTTATCACAATCCATCCATCCATCCATCCATTGTGTCGAGCACATTTGTACATATGTTGCCATCATCCTTCTCAAAACAATTGCTTTCTACTTGAGCCCTTGGTATCAGCCCATTTCCCTTCCCCTCCCTCCCTACTCCCCCTCCCCCACAAACACTTGATAATTTATAAATTATTATTATTTTTGTCATATCTCAACTGCCCGACATCTCCCTTCACCCACTTCTCTGCTGTCCATCCCCCAGAGAGGAGGTTATATATAAATCCTTGTGTTCTGTTCTCCCTTTCTCTCCCACCTTTTCCTTGCCCTCCTGGTATCACCACTCTCACCACTGGTCCTGAGGGGTTCATCTGTCCTGGATTCCCTGTGTTTCCAGTTCCTATCTGTACCAGTGCACATCCTCCGGTCCAGCCGGATTTGTAAGGTAGAATTGTTATCATGATAATGGGGGTAGGAATCATTTAAGAACTAGAGGAAAATTGTACGTTTTATCATTGCTACATTGCCCCGACTGGCTCATCTCCTCCCTGCAGCCCTTCTGCAAGGGGATGTCCAAATTCCCACAGATGGGCTTTGGGTCCCCACTCCTCAAGCCCCCTCATTCACAATGCTGTGATTTTATGTATTTATTTATCTATTTATTTGTTTATTTTCTGGTCTTTAATGCCTGAAACCTGATCCTTCCCATGCCTTGTGATCTCACAGGCTGATGTGCTTCTTCCATGTGGGCTTTGTTGTTTCTAAGTTAGATGGCCCCTTATTTATCTTCCAGCCTATAGGACCCCAGATTCTATATCTTTTGACAGCCAGGCACCATCAGCTTTCTTCACCACATTTGCTTATGCACCTACTTTGTCCTCAGCAATCAAGTCGGCTTGTGTGCTTCTTCCATGTGGATTTTGTGGTTTCTCAGCTACATGGCCGCGTGCTTATCTTCAGGCCTTTAAGATTTCAGATGCTATATCTTTTGGTAGCTGGGCACCATCAGCTTTCTTCACCACATTTGCTTATGCACCCATTGTCTTCAGTGATTGTGCCAGGAAGGTGAGCATCTCAGACTGCCGAATTGTGAAAACAAAGTGTTGTATTGAGGGAGTACTTGAGCAGAGACCCACTATCCATCTGTTTCCTTAATACTAACCCTATAAATATATATACATAGATCTATTTACTCCTCATCATATATAAATATATTTACATCTGTATATGCCTGTATTTAGATCTCTATAACTACCCTTTGCCTTCTAGTTCGTTCCTCTATTTCTTTGTACTTTCCTCTTGTCCCGCTATCATGTTCAGCTTTCATTTGGGTTTTAGGAATTCTTCTCGGTTACATTGCCCTTGATCCAGCCCTGCCAGACCTCTGACACCTTTCTTGCCACTGATTTTGGATCACTTGTTGTTCCCATGTCCCTGGGTTTGTTAACACCCACTTCCTTTCCCCCGCCTCTCCTTCTCCCATGTTGCTCCAGAACTGTCACCCTGTTGTTCTCTCTTCCAGCTTGTTTATCCTGCCTATCCCTTCCAGGTAGACATGCTATGCACCATCACAAGACTGAGTACGATGAAGCAACAATAGAAAGTACAACAATAGCTACAACAACAACAACACAAAAAAACCTATAAATAGTTCAGGGTCTATTTGTTATCCTTCATGAGTGCTTTCCAGTCGAGTTTGATGGGCCATGCCCTAGCCCCCCATCTATCCCTGGAGACTTCATTGCTCTGCCCCACCCTTCACAGGGGTTTCCCAATTCATAACAGTATCAAAATTACAGTTATGAAGTAGCAATGAAAATAATTAGAAGAAAATAATTTTATGGTTTAGGGGGGTCACCACAACATGAACTGTACTAAAGGGTCGCGACATTAGGAAGGTTGAGAACCACTGCTTTGAAAGCATTGAAAATTGCATTTTCCCCCTTTGGATCAAGATTCTTCTGTGGAATTTTACTCAAAAAGTTTATCAATTGTAGCCGATCTAGTCCTACTGGTCTCCAGACAAAGCAGGCGGTTGCTAAGGGAGGCCATGAACAACCCATTTCATATGCTGCTCCCACTCCTGACTTGGCCCGCCCGCCGGCCCGCCTGCCTCTGGGGCTCCTGGCACTAGAGCACACTTGGTGGGCCCTGGATGAGCGGCGGCACAACAAACTGGGAGGGAGAACAGATGAACGAAATACACCATTCGGCAACTGGAATGTTCCATGAAACCATAACCCTGAACCTCCAAAACAAGGAGCTGAGTCAAATCCCACTGGCGGTTTAGTTACAGCCCCAGCAGCTACGCTCTCCTTCGCCCACTCCGCGCTGTCATTCCTCTAGGTGTACCCATGGCACAGCTTGTCATCATTTTACAACACGCAATTTATGCACAACAGTTAGTATTGTTTGGGGGAGTTGTTTTACCCTCATGTCCCCAGTGCCTGGCAACCTCGTAGCTATCCGATGAATTAGATCGAATTTATAAAGAAAAAGACAAGAGACTCGGGATTATAAAAGCACCCCCGACTGGTAGGCACTCAGATCGCTTACGTACACCGTTCTTTCAATCCCCAAACCACTCTAAAATGCAAGGAGCACGCCTAACTTCATTCTGAGGATGAGCAATTTGAATCCTAGGCGTCCAGTAAGTTGAGAAAGGTCACCCAGGAGTTAATCAGAGGACCTCATCACTGAGTCAATTACGAATAGCCTAGCGTTGCCCCCACGGGGTTTCCAGGCACATGAAGCAGGCTGCCCCCTCTTTCCCCAGCGGCGCAGCGGTCCAACTTGCAATCTTTCACTTTGCGTCAAGCCCTTAGCCATTCCATGTTAGGGATCTTGACCTAGCGAGTGGGCACAGCGAAACACCATCCAAAGCCAAACAAGCCAAACCCTGTGCTAACACAGAGACCCTCTGTACGGTTTCAGAGATTGTCATTGGGAGCAGACAACCTCGTTTCTCTCCTCTGAAGTAGCTGGGAGGTTTGAACCTCCCTCTTACGGTTAGCTTCCAAATGTCTAACCCGCCGGGCTGCAGCCAGGCCGGTGCAATGCCCTCCTCTGCCGCTGAGTGGCGCTGTCTCCTGACTGCAGGGCTGCATGGGCCCCCGCGCCCAAACCTGAAGGCCCAGCCAAGAGGCTGTCTCAGGTGTAGGTAGATGTTGGTGTCCAGGACCCACCCAGGTCCCCCCACCGCGGCCACCTCGGTCCACCGCCCACCTTCCGGATGCTTCACCCAACCTGGTCCAGTTTGCCCTGCCTGCCCTTCCCCCTTTGCCTAGGTACTTGCCAAAACAACAGAACTTCCGCTGCACGTGGCCTGGGGGAAAGGCAAGTAAAGAAGTGTCCCCCAAATCTAGGACCCACGGTTTCCTCTCAGTCTCCCAAAGGGAAGTACAGAAACCAGACAGGCTTAGTAGCATCTCAGACTGCCTCTTAAAACCAAGAGGGAGGACCAACCCCAACAACCAAGCTGAGCTGGCTAACGCCTTCACACTGTAAACAGTGACTTTGCCTCAGAAGTTGCCGTTGAAATAGGAAGGGCTTGGAAGGGCCTTTTGAATTGAACTGCCAAGTCTGTGCTTTTGAAGCGCCTCGGCGAGCCGCATCTTTTCCACAAGGGCTGGACACGGTTCAGGAATCTGGTGCTTCCTTGGGGAATGTTTTCCTCCTCGTGAACTGCAGCCTGCTCTCTCGCTCTCCTCCTTTTTGCCCCTTCCCTTCCTTTGAGACTGACCCTTGTCTCGGCTCAGCTGTATGCCCTCTCGGTGCAATCTGTGCTTATAAAGCGCTGGACTGCTAACTGCAAGGTCAGCCGCTCGAAACCACCGGCCACTCTGGGGAGATAAACAGGTCTTTCTCCTCCCATAAAGAGGTACAGCTGCTGTGAGCCGACATCGACACAATCACTGGCAGTGAGTTTGGGTGGTTTGGCTTGTGCTCTTTCAGAAGGCCCACTGTGACCAAAGCTAGGCACACCCCCCACTTTACCCCCCCCCCCAGGGTAACTAAGTGACTCAACACTTAGCAAATTTGCCGGGGTGCCTCAAACGGCTCACTCTCCTACTAACCTTCTAAAAGGACTTCTCTCCGGAGTTCGAGGCTGGCACCAATGGTTAAGTACCGGACTAACCAAAAGGTTCACGATCCGAAAACCACCCAGGGAGCCTCAGAAGACAGACCTGGTGATTGCTTCTGAAAGGTCACAGTCCCTGGAAACCCCAGGGAGCAGCTCTGCTCTGCACATACGGTTACGATGGGTCGGCATCAGCTTCACGACACCCAACGCACACCATGCCTCAAACCCACCTGTGGCAGTTACATAATCTCCTGTCAACCCCAGCGAAGGGGCAGAGTCTAGCCTGTCAATCAGGTTGCAGCTTGATGAGCTCATTTGGAGGCCAGACCCACTGAAATAAATAGCTCGCTGGAGGCCAGACCCACTCTCCCTGCCTTCCCTTTCCTGATGTTGAGATGCTCAGAGAGCTGGAGAAGACATGTGGAGACCCGTATGAGTCTGAGATGCTTCCACTGCCACTGAATCCACAAGACTTTCTACCCACTGGCCTGTGATCTTCCTGCACTCGGCACCATTGCATGCGTTGCATGAGTCTGAAGAGGGATTTATGGACTAGTATCAGACATGTGGGCAAATACTGGATTTATGGACTTGATCTGGACTGGGCTGGAATGTTCTCTCAATATACAATTGCTCTTTTTTATAAACCTCTTTCTTATACACATATGAGTGTCTCTGGATTTGTTTCTTGCGTCAACCCAACTTAGGAGAGAGTCCTCGTGATGTGCTCTCTTTTAGAGTACAAGATGCCAGGATTTTGTGAAGAAATTGAAAAGGTAGCCAGCCTGCAGATTGGAAGAAATGTTTAGGAAACCATATGTCTGATGAGGGTGAATATCCAAAAGACAAAATACTCCTGCAACTTAACAACAAAAGAAAACCCCACCTAAAATGGGCAACGGACTTGGGCATTTCACTGGTGTGGTTATTGAGAAGACCCACAAGCACAAGATGTCAAAGTCACTAGCCATTCACTGCCAAACGGCCTGCCATCGAGCTAATTCTGAGACACAGCTACCCCGTGAGACAGAGCAGGGCCGGCAATCTTTAGGAAGCAGACTACTACATCTTGTTCCCAAACAGTGGCTGGGGGGTTCAGCCTGCCAATCTTTCTCACAGCGGCCAAGTGCTTCATCACTGTGCCACCCACCAGGGATCCTCGGGAAATATAAAGGAAGCAAAATTCTTAGGTTACCAGAGGAAAATAAGAAAGAAGGAGCTTTTGTGTAAAGTACACTGAATGTACATTCATGACGGAGGGAGCATGTCATTTGGGAAAAGGCCGTGAGAACAGTTGCACAACTGGTTGTGGAATGAATCAGCTCCTTTGCCTGTCGTGAAGAGAAGCTCCCCAGGGATGCAGATGGTCTTGTGGGCCCTGGAGGACGAGGGCAATGGACCAGCGGAGAGATCAGCTACGTGTAGTGCGAGGCATGGGAAAGCGTCAGGCAAATACTTCCGTAATTGAATCTTTTATTCAGTGTCACTAATCCTTCTGGTGGGTTTCGAAGCAGGCATCTGCAGTCTGCGTCCACCATCTCTTCTCCCCCTCTAGCCCCCGCACAGGCAGATATAACTTACTGTGGGAATTCAGGACCTGCTTACTTACCTTCAATTAAGTGATTTTTATCTTTACCCACCTCCTCCTCCATATATTTCCAGCAGGGCCATAGGGATCGGGGTAGAGTTTAAATGATCAAAGCAGGTTTTTCCTTCTTTCAAAGGAAGAACTGTATGTTCAACCTCATCTCGGACATTCATGTCATTTCAGATTTTTAAAAAGTGTTTAACTTAAATATTCAAATCAGTGTTCTTGGGAGACTTTCTGGTTATTTAATGCTGGTCTGTCATTTCTCAAAACATGTTTGACCTAGGAAAAGCACGTCAGTTTCTTGACAGGAGCACCTCAAATACTTTGGAAGCCTGAAGCTGAGATGAGCAGGCAGGCAAGGCGCAGCCCTGGAGCCCCCAGCCCCTCTTCAAGGGTCTTACATTTACTATGAATGTTCTTTCCAGGAGCTTGGGTGGGGCTGTGCTAAAGGGCTTGGCAGCTCAGCAAGAGGCTGGCACTTTGAACCAAGCAGCCATTCGGGGAGACAAAGATTTGGCTGTCTGCTCCTGTTCAGATGTTTGTTGTTCATGTTCAGCGCTGTCAAGTTGATTCCGACTCACGGCCACCATCTGCACAAACAACCCACTGCCCGGTTTGGTGCCATCCTCCCAACTGCTGTTTTGTGTGAGCCTGTTGTTGGCACCGCTGTGTTGATCCATCTCCTTGGCAGGCTTCCTCTTGTTCACAGCCCCTCCACTTGACCAGGCCCAAATAGCCTGCCCCAAATCCACAGGGTGAAGTCGGGCCATTCTCCCTTCCTTCTGAGGGGCCTTCTGGTTGTTCTTCTTTCTTTCTTTCTTTCTTTTTTAATTAGGGGCTCATACATCTCTTATCACAATCCATCCATATACATACATCAATTGTATAAAGCACATCTGTACGTTCTTTGCCCTAATCATTTTCAAAGCATTTGCTCTCCACTTAAGCCCTTTGCAGCAAGTCCTCTTTTTTCCCCTCCCTCCCTACTGCCCCCTCCCTCATGAGCCCTTGATAATTTATACATTATTATTTTGTCATATCTTGCCCTATCTGGCGTCTCCCTTCACCCCCTTTTCTGTTGTCCATCCCCCAGGGAGGAGGTCACATGTAGATCCTTGTAATCGGTTCCCCCTTTCCAACCCACTCACCCTCTACTTTCCCAGTATCGCCCCTCACAACTCTGGTCCTGAAGGTATCATCTACCCTGGATTCCCTGTGCCTCCATGTTGTACTTCTTTCAAGAGAGATTGGTTTGCTCCTCTGGCAGTCCATGATATATATACTGCCAGCACCATGATTCGAATGTGCCAATTCTTCAATGAAGATGTATGCATTGAAAGCTCAATGGGACGGTTCACTATGGGTCAGAATTGATGACCAGGCAGCAATGCTTTTGTTTGTCCTTCCATCTCGGGCAGAGTAAAATCTTTCAATTTTCTGAAGCAAAAATAACATGATTTATTGACCTTATTGCATGAGAGGAAGCGCATGGTTTGCTCACAATTAAGCCCAGATTTGGATCTAGTTTTGAGAACACACAATGCCTCTGCCTGAACTCAGCGTCTCCGCGGGCAAGAAGTCAGGCAAAACGCGGGGTGTTTAGTTGAGAACGAGGCAGGCCAATGCTGGAAATTATATTCGCTAGGTTTCCACGGGTTATTAAAATATTTGACTAAATGATTGAATACCCTTCACTCGAAATATAAAAATTTTAAAATCACAATATTTTCAGGTGCAACATTTGGAGAAAAGTTGTTTATGTGCTTTTCTTTGTTTTTATTTTTTAATAAATTATTGTATTGGGGGCTCATACAACTCTTATCACAATCCATACATCCATCCATTGGGTCAAGCACATTTGTACATTTGTGGCCATCATCATTTTCAAAGCATTTGCTTTCTACTTGAGCCCTTGCTATCAGGTTCTCAGTTTTCCCCTCCCTCCCTCCCTCAGGAATCCTGGATAATTTACAAAATCTTATTATTTTTTCATGTCTTACACTGACCAATGAATGTATCCCTTCACCCACTTTTCGGTTGTCCCTCTCAGGGATTCTCAGCATCTGGTCGATAGATTTTACACATTCATAGAATAAATGAGATGCTCTTTTTAGGAGCATCAATTTTGTTGAATGGTGATTAGTCTGAAACAGTTTGTATTTTAAAAAACACGTTATGGATCTAATGCAACATTAGTGTGAGTGTGAATTTTTAAAACAAAACGAGAAATACTCATGAAAATGTTGTTCACAGTGCCCACACCATCTCCCCAACCCCTAGAGGGCATGTGTCCACGTTCCTTTATGTGGGGCTTTTGGGAGAAGTCTGAACTACGCTGTCCTATCTAACCTGGTTGTCCTTAGGGCTCACTATATGACCTTGGCGGAAGCTTGGTGACCTTGTGTTTGGTGTTGTCATCTAGTTCCCTCCTTGCCCCTCACCTCTCTCTCACTCACTCATTTATGTAACAACCACCAAACGGAGCTCAACTAAAGTTGACACTGCCTTCCGAAGGTCATCTCCTTTCAAAGGCTGCGTGTTGCCCTGTCTCACTCTTAATGGCCTGAAATTGCTGAGTATCGAGCATTCAGGGCCCTGTAATTAGAGCCCAGCAGCGTCCCTGAGGGGGGAAGGAAGACTAAGCAGTCTGCTCCCCAAAACATTTACAGCCTTGGAAACTCAAGGGGCCATTCTCCTCTGTCCTGTTGTCCCCAGGCATCAGAGCCTCGTCTTGGCAGATGTATGTCACCTCATGCTGAAGACTTTATTGAGGAGGGAGCTGCACCCAGGCTGGTGGACCCTGTAAGCTAGAGAGGGCATGACTCTGAACTTGTCCGTAAACCCCATCATTGACTACAGCACTGATCATGCTTTCCATGCAGGCAAAGACCCTCACCTGATGTGGGGACTGCCAAGGGATGCACTTCACGCCTGCCAGCGTGGTCAGAGGCTTCAAATCAAGCGGATGAGACGTGTAGTAATGGCCTGACGTGACATCAGAGAAATCGTTGGAATGATTGCCTTTCTCCAAGTGGACTCTGGTCTGGCGTGCCCTTTCTCTGACTGCCGAGACTCGTGTGGCATCTAGAAGCCGGTATTGGAAATGGACTGTCACTCAAGGACTTGCTGGTAGCTGGGGTTGCCACTCACTGAGACCCATTTCCCCTGAGAATTGGAACCAGCAGCGGTTCTACTTGACACAAAAGAACACCGGGAACTGCTTAGCACGTGATGTGAACAGATATGGAGACCAAAATTTTCTTCAAAGCGTCTGTTTCTATTATTTTATTCTATAACTTGGCGAATTTTCAAGCATTTCAACACATGAGAAGCAAAATGCCTTTTGTATTGATCTGCATAAAATGTAAGACTTGATAATGAAGAGGTTTACTCAACCAGTAAAGTACAAAGATAAAAACAAAATACAAGGGGGCATCTGCACCCCCAAAATGAAATTTTTTTCCAAAATTCTGTATTTAATTTTTTTTTACAAAACAACCTTATCATCTTCAACATACTTTCATGACTCTGAATACATTTGTCAAATATGCGATTCCATTCTTGCCCAGTTTGGGAGGACCCCTTCATAAAACAACTTAACTCAAAGAAATCCTCTTAGCCCTTACTTGATGCAAATAAAATAATGGGACCCAAAAGAAACCCATACCACCAAGTGGATGTGGACTTTCAGCAGCCCCAGCTAGGATTTCCATGCCGTGTGTATTCACGGGAGCAGACGCAACGTTCTCCCAAAGCGCTGCTGCCCGGTTGGCATGGCCTTGCAGCTGGCAGCTCAATGCTTACCCGACGGTGCAAAGAAGCAAAGAAAGGAGATAAAAGGACACATTAGATCAGCCAATAAAATGAAGACTTTGAATGTTCTTTTGTTGATGTTGAGGTTTTTTTTGGAGGGAGAGGATCAGGGAGGGGTGTGTATGTAAATTTCAATGGCGAGTATGTTCTCAAGGAAACATCTGCCTTTTTTGACATCCTAACATCCAAGTCCACTACCCATCTGTCAGTGTGTCCTACTGGAGTGCCCGAGTTTTGCTAGGATGCTTGTGGCAACGATGCCACCAATGTTTCAACCTGGAACTGGCTCCCGCAGGGCTTTCCTGGTGCCCGCAGAGTTTCCCAAGGGAGGCAAAGTCGGAAGAGAACCCTGGCTGTCGACTTCTGAAAACTAGCCAGGGAAAATGTTCCGGAACACCAAAGACCGTTGTCCAACTCACTTGCTTTGAGTACATCACCAGACAGGCTGAATCGCTATTGGGCAAAGCACACTTGGAGGAGAGAGCCAGTCCGGCGAGGGTGAGATGGGTTGGCACAATATCTGCAGTCATGAGTGCCAACCAGCTGAGAAGTGGGACGATGTTCCTGGGCAGAGGGCACTAGTCTGTCCCTTTGCACGTGAGCTCCCCAGGAGTGGAGCTGATGGGGCAGCAGCACCCCCTCCCTCTCCTTGGAGCCTCGATTCCACCACGGAAGCTGACAATGCCAGGCTCGTGCTTTCCCAGGCCAGCCTGCATCCCAGGAAGCACGTGAATCAGTCCTCCCTTATTCAATGCACTCCGCCAAGACTTTGAATTAGAAACAAAGCCAGTAACACTCATATATATATATATTAAAGAAATTTATACCAAGAAGTAATTTTATATCAAGACGGCAGCCAGCCCAGCCCAACTCAAGCCCATGGGTCTGATGCTGGCCAGAACCCCCTTCAGACTGCCAGTGGGGGGCAGAAAGGCTAAGGGGAAGAGAGGAAGGTGGGAGAGGACAGGCCAGTGCAGACAGAGTTGTGTGGATCCGAGGGGTAAAGCAGCGTGGCAGGGTGCCCTCCCAGAGGAAGCAGGCCACGGCACGACGTGGGCTGCCAAGCCCGAGCCACTGTGCAATGCAGGCCAGCAGGAAGGCAAAGAGGAGCAAGGGAGAGCAACGTCCTCGTGCTTTTCTTATAAAAGGCTACCCCCCCACCGCCCCCAAGGAGGCGCCGTAGGCTACAACGTGACTGAGAGGCTGAACTCCACAAGGCTGCCACCATGTTGACATGAAATCTAACCATGACAAGGTCAGTGATCCCGAAAAGCAGACACCAGACTGACTCGAGGCTGGCTGCAGGGGCCTCGGTACTGACCCTTAAAACCACTTCCAGAGGCAAGACAAAGCTTTTGTGTCTTTGTGAGTCAAGTAGCCAGTGTCCTGCCCAGCAGGATGGACATGGTTTCTCCTCATGGATACTCTCGACTCGGATTCTCTGGCCTCCTTGGCAGGTACAGGGCTTGTATATGAGTCGCTAGAGATACATTTCTAAATCAGCTTTTTGGTTAACATAGCTTGAGTTTGCTTGGGTTGCTTGCAACAAAAACCTTGATTCGTATAAAAATGAAAGACAGTAGCAACTACTCCCTGGAGCAACATCTCAGGAAATAGAATCTGGGGTTCATGATTTAGACTCTTTGTCATGATCCCAGTGTAGAACCATCAAATTGTGCACGCATGCTCACACGCGTGGGTGCGTCTTGTGTGTGGGGCAGGGGTTGGGCAAAAGTGCACAGAGCAGATCAGTTTTTCATTCAACCATCTGTACACATTTTGTTCTGAAACATCAGTTCCAATTCCCTCAGTGTGAGAGCACTCTTCCCAGGTCTGCCTGGGTTCTCCATATCCATTGTCCTTCCCTGCGCCTTCCTGCCTTCTGAGCGCTGTTGGAAGTCCATCCAATAGGAAAGGCGGGAATTCTGCAAGTCGCTCCCACTCAATGGCAAAATTGTTCATTGAAATATCATCTGTTGTGTTCACTGAGGGCCAGCTGTTTGGAGAGAGAGAGGCAACTGACATAGAGCAATAGGAAAGCCATAAGGAACTGAATAGCCATCAGAGTAGGTGGCCCCCACAGAATAGCTTAAAGAAAGCTTAGAGACTACTTTTATAAAAAGACTCCCCAATGTGGTGATACAGAGTAGTAAGCACTTGACTACTAAAGGTGGTGGGGTGCACTCATCTAGCTGTGCCACAGAGGAAAGGCCTGGTGATCTGTGAAGATTACTGTCTACATAGCAGCCCTAGGGACTAGTGCTTCTTGGCACATGGGATTGTCTCGAGTCCTCATTGACTTACAAGTCACTGGCTCGAATTGGTTTAATGACGGTGCCAACAGGAGAGCATGCCTCTTTCAGCTACTGACCTCATGTTAGCTAAAGCGAAACATAAAGCTGAATCTTATTGAACGTCGAAGTATAAGATTTGTGGCATTCAAGGAACTGTAAATATGAAAAGTTGGAGGCTGGTCTGGGAAAGAACTGGGCCCAGAGGATTCAGTCAGATTGCGCCTGGAGCCATGAACGTATTCTGAGCCTTCCTTGCAGGCAGGCGCAGCCTGCGTTCCTTGCCTTAGGAAGGGATTTCCTTCACCTGGTTAACAACCTTGCTTGCAAGGGAAAGCCCAACCTCTCCTGTCCGCCACCATTGTTTCCTCAGCCTTCACTAGAATCAGAGCCCAGGGTGTCCGCCAAGCTCATCCAAGGAGAACGGCTATTGTGCTCATTCATATTGAGTGAGAGGGAATGGAGAATACATAAATTATATTCCAATGGTGCTAGAGAAAGTGAAAAACAAAACAAACTCACTGCCTTGAGTCAATTCCACCCCATGCTGACCCTGGAAATCTTTACAGGAGTAGAAAAACTCCTATCCGCCACCCCCCCACCCCCCGAGCCGTTGGTGGTTTCACACTGCTGACCTTGTGGTCCGCAGCCCACATGGCACACACTAGACGAGAGCAGGGGGCTTCCTGCCAGACCGAGTAGGAAAGAGTACGATTTTAAGGTTTAAATGTGGAAAATGATCAATGTGGTTGCAATATCCAGAGATTCTGACATCACCGGTCTAGCTCACACTGTGGGGGGCCCGTTCTAATTGCATGCCCCCTTCTTATATTTACAGCCACCCAATGTGACCCAGCCTTGGTTCAGTAAGGTTTAAGTAGGCTCATTGGTGCAGGACCTCATAAACATCACAGGAATCAGGTTATGTAACTACAGTGTAGGAGGAAGTTCTTTTCATGAAAATACAGGGGACTTGATTGACAATGTGAGCTTTCCCTTCGTTCAGAATAAAGTAACATGAAAGTCAGCCAGCCTGGGTTTCTAGACCCCACTGACCTGATGAGTTCATCATTCTGGGAGGTTTGTGGATACCACTAAACTGAGGCTGTGCCTCTGTAATTAACACAAGCAAACACTTGGGGGTGTTTGCTTATTCACACCAACATGTATTCTTGATCCTCTGTGTGTGTTCTGAAGCAAGTGTGCACCAAGGCCTTAGTAAAGTCTCCGTAGTTGCCTCTGCGTTGGGTGCAAAAGCGCCAGCCAGCCTTTGAGGTCTGCCTTAGCTTACCCGTGCTAATTGAAAGTGAAATGCCCGAAATTCCTTGGTGCAGTGTAAAAAAAAATTTTTTTTTGAATTCTTCAAGAGACAGGAAATGAGTGAACTTTATGTTTCTTTGTTTGTTTGAAGGACTCGACCATGCACTATTCACTAAGACTTTAAGACGCCATCTCGAAAGACCTCAGAGAGGGGAGCATCAGCATGCTCTCCGACCCCCAAGAGAAATGAAATCCTTGACCAACATCAATCTTTTCTCCATGTATCAGGATGTCACTTATTGGTCTAATTGTGAGGATGGTGAGGTGTGTGGGATTTCTCCCACGGTGTCTCCCCCAAATATATGCCTAACCTAAGACGCTGCTTGCTACACATGGCAAACGACTGTATGCTTGGAAGTCAATGCAAGCAGGTCAGAGGCTATTCTCCCTAAAGTTTATTAGCCATCGAGAGTGATCAGACTGTATAGTCTGTCCCACCCTAAGTAGGGCCCACTCCCTTCTGATAAGGATAGTAGATTGTTGCCCTGAGGACCCCAGGGAGGTCAAGCCCACTCAAGGATGACCAAGATTAATGGCTGCCATATTGAGTCTAGGGACTACCCATCTATTCTTGTCACATGTATATCCCTCCAGTCCCTCCCCTTCCTATGTGCACACTCCTAGCTCATCCCTTCCTGTCACACTTATGCCTGTTGTACATCCTCTTCTGGTGATGTGTATGCCTACTGTACAGCCTCTTCCTGTGACATGTGTGGTTACCTGTAATCACACCCCCGAAGTATATATGGGCCTTGGCCAGAAATAAAGAGCAGAGACCCCCTGCCCTCTCTGCCTGCGCTGTGCGTGGACCTGCCTGTTGAGATCATGGCCATCCAGGGGGTGAACATGCTACAATGAAATGTGTCTGACTCCTTTATTTTACCTTCCCCTCATCTCTCTTATTCTCCATGACTTTACTATCATCTTTATATATCTTAACTGTACAATTGCACCTATGAGACCTGTGATATAGTTGTGAGAGGCTGGTTTCCCCCACAGCGGTGCAATCCATACTAAAGGCTGTTGTCTTTGATCTTAATTAGGAAGTTCATCAATCCTCTTGGCTTTCGGTAATCAAGGCTGTGTCACCTGCACATTGAAGGTTGGTAATGCCAATTCTAATGTCACCCTCTTCCTTATGTTGTCAAACTAGTCAGATTATTTGCTCAGCATTCAGGTGGGGAAATAGATGACCAAGATGCCTTAGTAAGACGACTGTCATGCCAGAGGGAGAAGATAAACCCCACCAAACACAGGGCCTGCCACCATGTGTTGTTTCTGAGAATCACAAGGTCTGGAGAAGGTTGAGACATTGTCTCTCAGTGGGTTAAGAATGATTTATAAATGCAACTATATTTATGCAAAATATCACAACATAAGACCATAATAAAAGTCAAAAGATGAGTGACAAACTGGGAAAAGTTTTAACAACTTGGGTCACTTAGGATTAATCTCACATAAAGAATTGCTTGCTGTTCATGGAGGTGGTGGTAGTGGGGGATCCAGCAATTCCATAGTAAAATGGGCAAATGATCTGAATAGATAATTTAGAGCGAAAAAAGAAATACAAACTTGTTTTAATATATGAAAAGACATTCAGCATGACGTGTGAACACTGACATGCAAATGAACACTATTGAGATAATAAGTCTTACCAATAGAATTGGCACTATTCTAAAAGTAAGACATCACCCTCTGTTGGTAAGGTTGTAGGAGAATGGACACTCTCATAAACTAGGAGAAGTATAAAATGAAACGACCTCTGTATGTATCACATTACAAACACATGATGGCAGTGAGATTTGATGTCAACTTGAACCTATGTGAAACTGTCGGGGTGCAGTTCAATCTATTAATCAGGTCAGTCACATGATGCCTCCTTGGAATGTGGCCCTTTTATGAGACAGATACTAAGAACTTCTTCCTCCTCTTCCCCTTCAACCTCCCTCCTGCCTGGGATTCTGTATCTGCCTCCAGGAGTGACCCCACATGGGCCAAGAACCCAGGGAGCTGCTGGTACCCTGCCATGTCCCCATCGACCTTGGATCTACGTGACTGTGCACGCACTAGCCTGTGATCCCCTCCTTCTCATTTCACCTCTCAGTGTCATCCGGCTACAGCCATGTGAGTCCTAAGAGGGGCCCAGGTAGCAATGGACCTGTTGACTTATGTTGGTTTGGGCTGAGATGCCTTTTTGATGTAAAATTATTTCTCAATATAAAGGTCGTTCTTATAAATATGAGTGTCACTGGTTTTGTTTCTCTAGACAACCCAGCCTAACACAGACATGTCCCTTTGATTCAGCATTCCCGCTCTGAAATTCTACCCCACAGATACGACAGATCGAAAACCACTTGTATAAAATGACGCAAGGATATGGTTACTGCAACATTGTTTGAAATGTCAAAAGACTGGAAACAGTGCATGCTCATCGATAGGGAACTACAAAGCTATGGTACAACCACACATCAGCATGCCGTGTGTGTGTGTGTGTATAGAAGATAATGTCTAATCTTGATGCTTCTTTTCATGTAGAACAAACTAATTCAGTACAACTCTTGCCCCTACTATGCATACCCTGCCCCTTTATTCACTCTGAAGAGAGTGCAAATTTCTTGGTGAATAAATTTGGGTGGAATTAACTGGGGGATGGGGGAGAAAGAAAAGACAAAGTACAGAAGAAGGCAAAATAACAAGTCTTGGGCACAGTGTGCAGGCATTTGAACTGTCAATAAATCCAAGAGGCTGAACCTGCTCCAGGTCATGAGTCTGAGGTAATCATTTCCAGGACTGAGCCCTCTTGGTGACATGTCCAAATGATGGGGCAAAGTCTGGTCCTCTCCGCGTCTTAGGAGCAATTCAGCTCTATCTCCTCTAAGACAGATTTGTTTGTTCTTCTGGTAGGTAGCTGTGTTAGTCTGGGTACTATAGAGAAACAAATCCACAGAAACTTACGTATAAGAGAGTTTTATATAAAGGTTAAGTGCGCATCAAGAAACATCCCAACCCAGTGCTGCCCAAACCCACAAGTCCAACATTAACCACTTAACCCATATGTACGACACCAGTCCACAAATTCCTCCTCCATCTCACAAAACAGACGCAATGATGCTGACTGCAGGAGGAAAGCTGAGTCAGTGAGTGTGTAAGCATCTCAGTGCTGGCAGGGGTCTCCATAAGGCTGCTCCAGCACCCAGGGTTGCATGGGGTAGGTCCATGCGGCTTCTCCTTGAGGATATCTTGCAGGAAGTCAGCCTTGCAAGCTGAAGCAGGGAACTGCTAAGACCTGATCTGACCATCCTGATCTGACCTGATCTGACCATCAGAAAGCAAGAGACCTGAGAACTCAAAAGGCGAGGCTCACTGAGCCATTTATCCCTCTGCCCTTCAATTAACCCTACATGTGTTTATCAGCCAGGTTGGCACAATAAACTAACTCAGTAGCCTATGGTGATTTCTATAGTTGTCACCAACATCGTAATGGAAATGGCTCGATTCTTCTCTGTTCATTGTCTTCCATCTTCATTGTCCAACTCTCACAAGCTATGAAAAGATTCAAAATACCATGCCTTGGGTGAGGCACACCTTAGTCCTCAAAGTGACGTCTTCGCTCTTTAACACTTTAAAAAGGTCTTTTGCAGCAGATTTACCTCCTTTAATTTCTTGACTGCTGCTTCCATGAGTGTTGATTGTGGTCCTTGACAACGTCCATCATTTCTCCCTTCGTGGGATGTTGTCTACTGGCCCTGTGGGGTGGGGGGCGGGGGGTTGGGCCTTCTTTATATTGAGCTGCCATCCCTGCTGAAGGCTGTGGTGCCGTCCAGTGCTTGGAGTCCTTGATTTCTGCAAGCAAGTTTGTGTCATCAGCATCTCGCAGGTGGTTAACGAGCTTTCCCCCAATCCCGGCGACGTCTTCTTCATCTAGTCCATCTTCTTAACTCATTTGCTCAGGAGACAGATTTGAACCACTTATGGCGAAAGGACGCCAGGTGTACACACCCCTTTTCTGACTTTAAACTTGCAGCAGCAGCCCCTTATTCTGGTCCAATGCTGCCTCCTGGTCGGTGTCCATATTTGACACATAACTGGGGCGTGGGGTGGACCCAAGAGCTGAGTCAGGGTGAAAGGAGCAAGGATCACTTTCCCTCCCGCCCACTTACAGAACCAGAGACAGCGGCTGATTTTTCTCTTCCTCCAATTTCTCCCTTTCCATTCACTATTCAACCCACTATGGTCTGGCTCCTCCACTCCCACCTCCCCTTCCCCCCCCCCCCTGTGCTGGAACTGCTTTTGGTAATTTTCGGAGACTCTCTCCACTGCAAAACCCCAGAGAGAGTTTTTTCGTCCTCCCCCTGGAAACTCGCAGCGGTTTTGGCATCATTTTCTCCAGGTTGGTTTCCTCTCCTGACGATTCCTTCTTTCCTGCTTCTTTCACGGGAGGCCCTGGGCGAGGTGCGGGGGCCAGAGGAGAAAACACCACAGGCCCAGTGTCTTCCCACGAGTGAAAAGACAGACGCTAAATGGATCGTTATCCACGGATGACCGAGAAAGAGTGCACGGAGCTGTGAGAGCGGGTACCAGGGTGTGCCTGACACGCATGGTGCCCTGGTGGGGCGCGTGGTGAAGGGTGGGCTCCGCTGCTTCTCAGGAGGTTGGTGGTTTGAACCCACCAGCAGCTTCCCAGAGCTGGTGATCTGCTCCCAGAACAAGGGCAGGGAAAATCCCTGGGAGACAGTCACATGGGTTTGCTGTGAGTCCACACAGATTCCGGGGCTCCTAACACGAGGGGTACGGAGAAGTGACATTCAAAATAATAGTAGGGGGCATTCATGTGCCAACAAGTGAAGAATTGGGAAACCCGTCCCCTGGGCAGAGGACCCGGATTGAGAAAAGGTCCTGAGGAGAAGACAGCTCCTGCTCCAAAGACAGCGAGGCCGGCCGGCCTGGAGAGGAGGGAGGAAGGGAGAGAAGCCGGCGGAAGCCAGATTGTACAAGAACCAGGGACAACGTGATCAAATGTGTTCTCAAAGGACCTCTTCATGCTCAAATCTAGTTACCATGTCCCCAATTGGTGTCTCCTCTTCCCCTCAGGCCACACCATTATCCATTAGAACACTAGAATCAGCCTATTTTTGTGGTTAGGTGCCATTGAGCTGGTTCCGACCCACAGCAGCCTTATGCACAACGGAAAGAAACACTACCCGGTCCTGCGCCATGCTCACAATTGTTCTTCCAGCAGCACAATTCAAAGGCATCAACTCTTCACCATCGCCACCTCTACCTCCGTTACCTTTGACTTCCAATCCAGATTCTGTGGATTGCCCTCCTGGCTAGTTCTAGATATCCAAGTCCTTCTTGCCATCACTACTGCCACAGACCAAACAAGCCAAACTCGGCCCACATGCATTGCCACTGAGTCACAGAGGAACGCTGCCCCAAAGGGTTTGCCAGGCTGCAGGCAGGGTATTTCCAGAAGCAGACAGCTGCATGACATCTTGCTCCCTCCGAACAACTGGTGGCTTTGAACCAATCACGTTTTGGTTAGCAAGCACTGTGCCACAGCAGACCAACCGAGGGATTTTTTTATGACTGGATGGTTGTCTATGTAATAGCCTTGTCAATTCTTTGTCCGTAGACGACCCCTCCTCCAGGCCATCCTCCATCCTATAACCTGATGGGTACACTGAGATCGCACACCTCGTCATGAACAAATACCCCACCTGCTGCAAACGCTGCAGGCACTCTCTGGGCCTCTGTGAACACCGCAGGACTGGAAGCCGCACCTTCGGCGACCCGGCCCTGGCTCCGTCCACCTGCTGGGCTCCAGCCCTATTTAACAGCCAACGCAGGCACAGGGAAAGGCTGAGCTTCTGCTACTTCCCCAGCGCTGTGCTGCCGTCTCGGAGACGCCACAGGTGTGTGGCTGTAAAGAGGAAACATCTTCCTCGAAGTTCACGAAAGGAGCTATTCGAATTCAGGGTACTCACTTTCTACAAAGTCCTCTCTCTCCGTTGGCTCTGCGGCAGTGGTTCTCCACCTTCCGCACCCACGACCCTTGAATACAGTTCCTCGTGTGGCGGTGACCCCCCCAAACCATAAAATTATTTTCGCTGCCACTTCATCATTGTCATTTTGCTACTGTGATGAATTGGGCGACCCCTGTGAAAGGATCATTTGATCCCCCATAGGGTTCACGACCCACAGGTTGAGAAGCGCTGCTCTGCGGGAAGCTCCTTGGCTCTCCCAGCATTCCTCAGTTGCTAGGTGATCATCAGCTGGCATCTGTCCTCAGCAGTCTAATTAGGTAACCTGTGTGAGGACCATGATGGGGCTGCTTACGGCCCAGCAAGGTTCACCTGTGAGCACCCTGCACAGCCTGGCTTACCGCTCAGGGGGGGTCGGGCAGGTACTGTGGGGGTGCTGCACATCCTCTTAAAAGGAGGCAGAGACTGGGGGCCTCACCAGCTTAGAGCTAGCGTAAAATGAGCCATGGTGGCTGTTTCTTAGTATTCTTGTTTTATTAATTACTCTTTTAAAATAGTCTTTGGAATATTATTCTGGTTTTATTGCTTTAAGATATTGTAATTTTAGGAGAAGTGATCAATATGCAGATCTTGAGGTGTGGGAGCTGGATGGACTTTATGTCCACATGAATTTGTATTGAAGCGGAAGAATGGAGTCTGACCTCTCAGTCTGGTCACAGCCTGAGGATGCCTCCTGGGAGGGGTAGCCTTTTTATGAGACCCTCTGGCCTCCTCCTCCCTCTCTCTGGCCTTTCTTCTTCCTGCTTTCTGAGACTCCAACTACCTTTGAGGAGCTCTGGTGGTGTAGTGGTTACATGTTGGGCTGTGATCCACATGGTTGGCAGTTTGAAACCACCAGGAGCTCTGAGGGGAAAAGATTGCTTTCTACTCCTGCAAACCATTACAGGGGCTCACTGTGAGTCAGTATTGACTCTGTGGCAGTGAGCTTGGTTCTGGTTTGGTGATTGCCTACAGGGAGAGCCCTGTGTGTGCTGCCCAACCCTGAGAGCTGTAGGCATCCCATCATGTTTCCACTGGCCTCGGATCTACAGGACTCTGCACCCACCAGCCTGTGATCTTCCTGCATCCCACAGCAGGGATCTGGCTCCCACTGGACCCAGGGCCTGAGTTGGCCTGGGCTGGGATGCCTTCTTGATGTCAATTCTTTCATATACATAAATAGGCATCACTGGTTTTCTTCTCTCGCCAACCCCACGTAATACATTAGGAATGTGAGAATTTCTGGTTTAATGCTAAAAGCAAACACTCAGAGAAATAACAACATTGAGGTAAGTTGCTTAATGTTCCTTTTCAATACCATACACATGAATTTTCTGCATCTGTGGGGGAACAAAAGAATAAATTATACCAGAATGAACTGGCGGGGGGAGGGGGAGCAGAGGGAAAGGGCTTCTGTCATGAAGTAATGCTCATCGGACAGTGTAAGACATAATAAAATAAGAATAATTTATAAACTATCAAGGATTCACGAGGGAGGGGGGGAAAGGAGGAGCTGATACCCAGGGCTCAAGTAGAAAGAAATGTTTTGATAATGATGAGGGCAACAAATGCACACATGTGATTGACATACAATGGATGGATGGATGGGTTGTGATTAGAGTCAATAAAAGATTTTAAAAGGAAATTCATGTAAAGGCATCTCTACTGCTCTGCCGTGGAACTGACATCAAGAGATTTTGGAAGTGTGATTTTTGTAAACTCGGCTGGTGAAAAATAAAATACATTAAATAAATAAAATTAACCACAGCTCGAGTACCTTCTGATACTGTGTAAAATTAGAACAGCAAGGAGGTAGCTCCTTTGAGCCTGTGCAGAAACAAGAGAAAACAAATACTGTTTGGTTAGGGGAACTGAAGAAAATGTATTATTATTATTTTTTTTCCTTCAACAAATATTTATTGAGTGTTATTCAAATGACAACTTTTTGCAAAGCTTTAAGAAGACCCAGATGTAGAGAACACAGTCCCTGCTCACAGGAGACTCACAGATACTGCATCAGGGCATTCAGATCAGGGACACCACAGATGGATGCAGAAAGAAAAATCATTAAAAAAAATAGCAACACGCACAGAATCCAGGACAGATAAAATCCTCAGGAAAAGTAATGGGAGTAGCGATACTGTGGTAGCTTTTTAATCTCCCATCATTTTGCATAGGGGTGGAGTCCAGACTATCACTCAGGCCATAGCCAGTGAGGTCTCAATGTGGGCATGGCCTTCTCTTGAGGATTCTGGCAACTCCTGTATTCTTTCCTGGGGGTGAGAGACACCCATAACTTGATATTCCTGCTGACAAGATACATGGATCTACATTGACGGCAGCCAGAGCCTTGAACGGCGAGGAGTCATGTGGAGACCCATGCCACTTTCCACCTCCACTGGGTCCATAAGACATTCCACCGACTGCCCTGTGATCTTCCAGCACTTGGTGTCATTGCATGTGTTGCATAAGTCTGAGCCACCAGGAAGCAATTGTGAATCCTGGAGAGGAGCAAAGACTATGCTGGTGGCTCTGCAAATCTTGGGAAGCCTGGATCCGATGTGGCTGGAACTGTCCACTGCGAGGCACCAAGAATCCCGAGAGCTGTGGTTCAGGTCTCCCCCTTGCCCTGCTTGGAGTCAGGTGAATGGATTTGGTTCACGACCCAGTCAGAAGTTGAAGTCCTTCCTTGTCATGCTTCAATGTGCAAGACACTAGTACCAGATTTCTAGCTCCCTAGACTGGACTGTATTTCTCTGTGGCAAATCTTTGTTCTACTGAGGCCAGGTTTCTAAAAGTTTCCATCATCCCGTGTCTCTATAGTTTCCTCTCAGAAAGGTCCAGCAGTGCCCATTCTTCCTCGGAGAAATTCAGAGCCACCTCCTCAACAGCCACAGTGTCCTAAAACATCCTGTGTATTCTGGCTTGGCAAGGTACCATGCATTCCACTATGTGAAAGGATGAAGAAGACAGTCCTGGGGAAACAGAGACCACAGAAGCTCTTGGGCCGCACTCTTGGATCCTTCTCACTCAGAGGAAATGGGTTCAGCCGAAAATGTATTATTACAACAGAAAAAACCAGTGGCTTAACATTATTTATGATTGCAAACGTTAGACATAAATAGTGCTCAAAAGGTGATTTTGAATTAATTTTGCTTGAATTAATCACTTTGGCATATCGTTAAAGTGGCAATTATGCTCATTCAGTTAAAACTTATAATAAAAATAAATAAACTCATTTTTAACCATTAAGGGGGGGAAACGAAGGCGACATCATAATTTAATTTTGCAAAATAAAGCATTTGTAATAATTAAAACTTTCAGAAAAAGTATTTTGGCCATGAGACTCAAAAAGCAAAATATCAGTTCATGTTGTTGGGTAGAAAAGCTGAAAACACAAAAAGTAAACAAAAATCACAACCCAGAGTTATCTCCCCCCCCCCCCAGGTATCTTTTGAAATATCACCTTTTTATTGTAGAACAGTGTTTGATCTACAGAAAAATTATGAAGATAGTATTGAGAATACCCAAACACCCCAGACCTCATTTTCTGTACTGTGAACCTCTTACATTTAAAAGGTACCTTAGTCACAAATAACCACTGTCATGCAATATGATTAAGTACAGTATCTACAGGACTTTATAGGATCCCATGTGATATTTTGTCATCATGTCGCCTTAGGTTCTTCTTGGTTGGGACAGTTTCTCAGACTTTCCTCATTTTTGATGACTCTGACAGCGTCCCCCAATTAGATTTTTTTCTAATGTTTTCCTCATGATTAGGCAAGGGGTTTGGGTTTGGGGGAGGAAGACAGAGAAGCGAATAAGAGTTGAACAAGCAAGATGCAGGATCCAGCTCCCATGGAAGGCCACGGAGCAAGAGAGCTCAGGTCAGCTGGGGAGAAGGCCACCTGCAAGGAGGCATCATCACTTGTGACCAGATTGACAGGTGGGGCTCCACCCCTATCTTTAACCAAAGACAAAGAGCTGACATAAAATTTAAACATTACAAGTATGATTATCTACATAAATTATTTGGAATCTTCTGCATAGGAGATTTTTCTACCCATCTTACATATTGACTTACTTATTTTTTCATTAATTCAAACATTTATTTCTCCTAATATGCATATGATTTTATACCTTCAGTTATAATCCAGGATTTTTAAGTGTATTTTTAATTTAATTATTATTTTTAAAACATTTAATTGAGAGCTCTTAAAGATATAACACTCTATAGTTCAATCACATCAAGCAGTATTGTACAATTACTACTACAATACGTTTCAAACACATTTTCTTTCTTCTTGAACTACTTGATATCAGCTCCCCTTTACCTCCTCCCTCCCCCACCCTACCCCTCCAGGTACTCTTATTTAGTTATTTTTTGCTGTATATTAACCATCCAATATGTCATTCACATACATTTCTGTTGTCCTCTCCCTCGAGTAGTGTTATACAGTCATCAATGCCATCAGAACTCCCCCCACCCTTCTCGGGCCATCCCAACCCCCAACCCCCACAGGGAACCCTCAATTACGTTCAGAGAACCATTATTCCTAATCCAGAATTTTTAAAAAAACATTTTATTAGGGACTCAAACAACTCTTATCACAATCCATACATACATCAATTGTGTAAAGCACATCTGTACATTCTTTGCCCTCATCAATTTCAAAGCATTTGCTCTCCACTTAAGCCCTTTGCATCAGGTCCTCTTTTTTACCCCCTCCCTCCCTGCACCCCCTCCCTCATGAGCCCTTAATAATTTATAAATTATTATTTTGCCATATCTTTCCCTGTCCCACGTCTCCCTTCACCCTCTTTTCTGCTGTCCGTCCCCCAGGGAAGAGGTCACATGTAGGTCCTTGTAATGGGTTCCCTCTTTCCAACACACTCACAGAATTTTTTTTTTAATGCATTTTCTTGCTTGCAGTTTTCAACGTGGCCACTGGGAGCGCTACCAGTTGGCTCCAGTGACCCTTTCATAGACTTCCAACACGGGTGGGTTTTTTTTTGTTAGTTCAAGGATCGTTTGTTGGCCCTTAGGAGTGTTTTCCAGTCCAGCCTGTTGGGGCACCACGCCCTGGCCCCAAAGTCCACAATCAGCATTCCCTGGGGACCTTGTCATTTCATTCCCTTACTGTTCCGCTACACTCCCCCAGTGCTTTGCCTTGGTGTGGTGGGATCAGGTCAGGCGCAATTCCCACACTGTGTCTCACACGGGTGGTTTTTAAGGCAGATTGAGAAGAGGATGTGAAATGAAGGGTATAATGGCTGACATCAGCTAGATCTTGGCCAAATGCAGAAATTAACAGAAAAATGTTACTTGTTTTTAAGGCTATCCTTAACTTTCTGACACTATAAGATGCACCCAGCTCATCTGGTATATCTCCTATCTTAGTTCTAGAAGCGGCTGTTTCTCCAAGGATCCATAGTTGTTGTTCTTTCATTAGAGAATGGGCTTCCTGGCCAATTCTGGATACTAGCTATGCTTGTTGCTATTGGGGTGTCACGATTCTTAAGCAAAGAAAGATATGCGTGTGTCTTTTGAAGAGCCTTGGCAGTGTGGTGGGTTACACATTCGGCGACTCACCGCAGTGGTTCGAATTCACCAGCCAGCGGTGGGAGACAGACAGGCTTTCTCCTGCTGAACACAGTGACGGGCTGAACCCCGCAGTGGCAGTTCTGCTCTGTCCTAATGGCTTGCTACGGCAAAGGTGACTCGATGCCAGTGAGCTTGGTTTGGTTTGGTATTAATTTGTATACAGATAAATATTTATATACATGCAAGTAACATTTTTGCTGAAGATCATTCAAAGACAATTGCAGCAGGACGACAGAAAAATTCCAGGAACGCAAGTCGGACTAAAAAGGGGCCGTGGAATGACGGGTGTAACCGTGGATATCAGACAGATCTTGGTTGGAAGCAGAGAACAACAGAAAGATGATCACTTATTTGTACTGAGTTTGCCAAAGGGTTTATGTGAATAACACCATATACAAACTGGGAATTCCAGAAAGCCACCTTGTGCTACGTGGAACCTGTACTTAGACCGAGAGCCAGTTGTTACAAGAGAGCATGCAGGAACGGAACAAGGGGGTGGCTTAACGTCAGACAAGGTGTGCATCAGGCGGGCATCCTTCCCCCAGGCGGAGTCCGTCAGTAGTCTGAGCAAATAGCCCCCAAGCCCAAGCAGCTGGATGCAGTGAAGAAGAGCATGCTATCCGGATTGCAGGAAGCCTCAAACAGCCCTGTAACCTGCAGATGAAGAGACATCTTGCTGAGAGCTAGGAAGACCTGAGACCCTCACTGGGAGGGAATTGCCTTTCTTATGTTATTAAGGCAAGGTGAGTTATAAACTATAAAAGGAGTAAATTTAGGAAATGGAGAGAAGGCAGATGCCCAGCCACAGGGAGGTCTCCAAGGACCCAGAAAACAGAAGCTGAAGAGACAGGAGCCCTCCCCCAGAGCTGACAGGGAGCCAGGAGCCTGAATTTGGATTTCTCGCCTCTTATAGTGCGAGGAAATGAATTCCTGTTCATTTGTTGGACAGCTTAATCACCTCGTGCAGAACTTGTAACTGACCTTTAAATATTCGAAAATCAATAAAAATAATAGTTAAGAAGCTTAAAGTTTTAGTTCACTTGCAATTTTGTATTAAGATGTTGACTCCATCACACGTTTCTCATTTTTCATGTATCAAACAATTTTGCATGTGAAAAATTGATGTAGTTAGCCAATTATGGGAGCTTTATGTTTTATACCAACTTTCTTTAGCAACTCTGATAGATGTCTTAGATACAAATGTGCACTACCCAGGCTTGATGTGCACAGGCTGGGTGTGCTCACCAAACGGGCTGTCAGTTGGTTATTTGTAAGTAGAATAGATTCACCCAGAAACAGTAATGCTATGAACAGTTTTCAGTCCCTAAATTCACACATAAAATCCATTTGCTCTCTCATGCAGCTGTAATGTTAATCAGAAGCCCTGTGGTCAGGGCCCTCCCCATGCAGACGGTGTTGAATTACAGGGCTGTGCCACGAGAGCAATGCCAAGAATGGGAAGTTCTTCGAACAATCGCGGCCTCCTCTCCAGTGCTCAGCTCTGCACAGACCCTCTTAGAAACGAGGCTCCTGTGCTGGACCGCAGACCCCGTCAGAGAATAGGCCCCTGTTGGGTGGAGGAACCTGTGTTGGAGGAGATCCCTTACCTTCAGAGCGCTGTATTGACTTTACGTTGCTCAAGCGCTTTAAGTCGAGGGTCCAGCCTGGTCAGGGAGAAGCTGGGTAGGCGTGTGTCAAGAAGGCATGATGAAAATCAAGCCTTGTCCAGAGCCAGGCCTAAAGTGACCCGGTTTCTCATTTTACTAATTGCATGTCACCTTCACTGGGAAACTCTTTCTTCCTAAGCCTCGCATCTAGGTTAAGGGCCCCCTATGGATGCCCTTAGTACCCAGCAACAGGCCCCAGCCTGTGGCACGCTCAGCTTTCTGTCACTGAATAAATACCTCTGTCTCCTTGACGCCACTCGTTCTCAATCCTGCTACACACCTGTCATCAGCAAAACTTTTAGAAAACCCTCAAGCCCAAGCTTTCCCCCAAGCCCAGGAAAAGGGAAAGCTCACGAGGTTGGGGTGGGGGAACTCAAACATCAGGGCTTTTTAAGAGCCCCCTCTCGCCCCATGCAATTCAAATATTCCATCAGGATTTAAGCCCTCTTCTTTAGACAGGGGACTCTTAGAAACAGAGCACGTGTTCATTCGTTATTGTTACTAGATGAGCTAAGAAACCTCTTGAGAAAATGCCTGCACACAGTGATGCTCTTTTCTCATCTTAGCAAAGGTGCCCTGGTGGTGAAATTGTTAAGTGCTTGGCTCCTAACTGAAAGGTGGGCAGTTCAAAGCCACCCAAGGTCTCTGTGGGAGAAAGGCCTGGTGACCCGTTTCTGTAAAGGTTACAGCCTAGGAAAATTCTACTGGGTCACATAGGGGCACGGTGGGTCAAAAGATCACTTGACAGGGACCCACAACAACCACAATCTCCCTGCTATCATGATTGATCACTCCCCTCGGGCCAGTCCGGGTCCTGACACATAATAGGCACCTTTCCATCTGTTTAACTGACATCCACTCACCTACACCTGCTGAGGAGAAAGAAGAGCGCGATCCAGAAGCAGGATTTGCCTTCGGACTCCAGCGGCCCTTCCACGCGACAGCCCGGACAGGCTGCTAAGCAGACACAGACTGAGCAAACGGCGCCTGCCATCCCTCCCGCCCGACTTCGTTCTAAGCACCTGCCAATGTGTGAGCTTCTTGCTGCACTGTCTAGAGGCAATTCCAGATGTTTTCTCAGAGCTGTGTTGACCGTGATTTTCACCTTCTGCGCGGATCCTGGAAGAGAGAGATCAGCGATCTGGAGATGAGATTCAGCTGGAGTCACAGGTGTATGGTTCTGTTCCTGTCTCTGCCACTTGCTGGCTGCGTGCTTCTGAGCAAGACCTTTACATTGTGGGCCTCGATTCTCAGGAGGATTCTTCATGTCTCTGAATTTGCAACCTGGTTGAACCCTGTCTCACACGCCTTCTCTGCTTGTGACTCCCAAGCTATGCCTTTCGAGGCCTGATAAGTGGCCCCAGGCTGGGTGCCACAGCTCTTGCCGTCAAAGCCTCATGAACTGAAGCCCTGGTAGCCTTCACCAGGCCTGGGAGGGGGCGGGGAAGGTTCTCGCTTGTTCCGCAGCCACGTGGGTCGAGTAAGTGGTCTTTGCTGCTTACCCATCTTGGTACAGAGGGAGCTGGGTGGCAAACAAGTCTCTTCCTTCCTGGAGGCTTCTTTGGGGACTCAAAGAAAGGGGGTTAGTCACCCAGCCCTAGGATGGGGGCATTTCTTTTTTAAAAAATCATTTTATTTGGGGCTCATACAGCTCTTACCACAATCTATACATACATCCATTGCGTCAAGCACATATGTAAATATGTTTCCATCATCATGTTCAAAACATTTTCTTTCTACTTGAGCCTTTGGTATCAGATCTTCCCCCCCACCCCACCCTCTGCCCCCATCCTCCCTCCTTCATGAACCCTTGGTGATTTATCACTTTTCCCATGTCTTACACTGACCGATGTCTCCCTTCACCCACTTTTCTGTGGGAGCATTTCTTTAAGAAAAAGAAAATAAAAAATTGGTTTGTGTGACTTTTCACTCAGTCAGCCTGGCCTTTGTCCCAGTGAACCCGTACAATGGAGGTTTCTCAGCCGGCAACTCGGCTGGAAGAGCTGGGCCGAGGCCAACAGCACAGAATTCCTCAGCGACATGGGAAACAAGCCGGGAGGCACTAATCAAGCACACCTGGCATGATGGCCAATTCTGAAACACACAAAGTCAATTGAAGAAGCTGAGTCCGTGTCAGTTAGGGATGAGAGACGGGAACTGCCTCCTTTCTCCGATGATATAAACCCACCTCCATCAAGTTGATCCTGCCTCATAGCGACTCTGCAGGGTTTCTGGGACTGAACTTGTCACGGGAGCCTCATCTTTCACCTCAGAGTCTGCTGGTGGGTTTGAACTACCAACCTGGCAGGTAGCAGTCTAATGCCTACCCCACAGTGCCACCAGTGCTCCTTGTTGTTATACTTACATTATTTAGAATGAAAGAGTTGTTGGGATTTATATTTCAATCATACAAACTCAAAAGCAAAAAAACCTTATCACCATTGAGTTGATTACAGCCCACAGTCACCCTGTAGGGCAGGGAGAACTGCCGCTGTGAGATTTTGGGACCGTAACTCTTTATCACAGTAAAAAAGCCTCATCTTTTTCTGGTGGAGTGGATGATGGGTTTGAACTGCTGACTTTGCTATTAGCAGCCCAATATATAACCACTACACCACCGGGGCACTTTTTAATGGCACCTAAATATGTGTGGTTTGACCTGCATTTAGATATAGGGACTTGACCTGCATTTAGATACAGCTAAGTGGAAATTATCTATCTTTAAAATTTGCATTGTTCATTTGGAACTGTTGGGGTTTTTTGTTTGTTTGTTTTTTGTGCTTGTTTTGGATTTGTGCTGCCCTTTATTTGTGGAGTTTCTTGAATCTCCAGAGTAAAGCTCACTCACTGAGCTCAAACAAACTCTAAGAGTTGCCCATTAAGTTTAATACATGAGTAAGTTGTTTATGTTTTTCAGTAAGTTGTTTTTGATGACAACATAGGTCATTATCCACATAGCAGAGAACAAACTGTCTTAGTTATCTAGTGCTGCCATCACAAATACTTGTGTTAAATACCACAAGTATTTAACAAACTGAACTTTATTTTCTCACAGTGTTGGAGGCTAGAAGAAAAAAATTCAGTGTGCTTGTTCAAAGGTTTTCTCTCTCTGTGGGCCCTCAGGGGAGGTCCCTGTCTGCTTTCAGCATCTTTAGGTCTGGCATACCTCGAAGGGCTACATTCTCTTAGGACCAGTCTTCTCTTGGGTCTAGGAGGTTCTCAGCACTGGGATCCCTGGTTCACAGGACCCATTCTACCCCTGGCTGCTTCTTGGTGGTAGTCAGGTGCCTCCTTCTCTGCCCACCGCTCTCTCCTTTCATCACTTGTAAATAGAAGAGGTGATGCAGGTCACACCACAAGGAAACTCCTCTTTCCTTAGATCAGGGCTGAGACCTGAAGAAGGGTACTTCATGTCACCATAATCCTTCCTCATTAGCATAACACCTATCATCTAATTCTCTTTAATATACTCCAATCCTGCCCAAGTCAGCATATGCAAACTTTAGGCTTTACAGCAAATAGGACAGTTGCGTCAGTTCATAAAATAGAAGATAATCTGACAGTACTGGGAATCACGACCATATATATATATACACATACACTGGCCGGGGGGGGGGGGACACAATTCAGTGCTTGAAGCAAATTGGTATGGGATTTACAGAGCAGCAACCTCTTGTTGAGCTAGGCAGCAACTTGAACTTCTGAGCTGCCCTTAATAAACACATTTTCTTGTAAACATTTAATTAAGGACTCACAACTCTTATCACAATCCATACATACATCAATTGAATAAACACGTTTTCATGGGGAATATTTCCCCGCAGACCTGGTCATGCTGTAGCACTTCACATCCCTTACGAGTACACATCCCTGTACCCAGCGGTTCAGGTCAGGGAGGTGCCTCTGCTCTTTCCTTTTCCGCCTCCTCCGCAGCCAGGCCATCATCCGCCAGTGCCTTTTATCCCCGCACTCAGTGACCAATTTCTCCGCCTTCAGTGCTGCAACCATGGTACCATCTACCCCCTCCTCTTTCCTGGACCACCAGCTTGGTTCCCTAACTGGTCCTCTGCACCCTACTCACCCACCCCATCTGGTTAATTTGCAGCTAAGAGTAATCATTTGGGTTTTTGGTTTTTTAATTTAAATTTTATTTGTGGTGGTGGTGAAAACATGCATGCCAGAAAGTACACCTCATTTCAACAATGACCACATGGACAAGTCCCCTCCACCTGAAGCTGTGGGAAGGACCATTCACACACTGACAGGGTCTCAATTCCTGGGGCGCAGCTAGCAATGGGGAGCTGCCTCAGGGTAGCCAGATACCAGTTAGCGCTCACCAGACGGCTGGCAGTAGAGCAGTCTTTAAGCACATGCCATCCCCTAATTAAAACTCTCCAATGGTTTTCCTGTGCTCTGAGCATGAAATTCCGTCCCCGGCGTTGATGCAAGGCCTTGCCGGAGCCAGCCCGCCCACCTCAGTGCTTCTCCATGGAGTTCCAGCCACTGAGCTCCCACCCCACCCCATCCCAGTTTCTTTCTTTCCTCTGCTTCAAGGTTGCTTGAAGCTCATCTTCATCTGAAAGTTGTGGTCACATGCTGTTCCGGTGCAACACGACCAGCCCCTTGCCTGGCTCCAGTCCGCCATCTTCCCCTGAGCCTCGAGGTCTTCGTTGTAAGGCGCTCTCTTTAGAGAAGGGACCCTTTGTCTCTACATGTTCACGTGGCCCCAAACTCTTATCAGCGACACGGATCACAGTTGTCCTTAGGTACTTGTTTGTGAATGGGTTTGCATGGGCCTCTCCCTGGGGACTTAGCACCAGAGGGAGTGGGGTGAGGGGGGTTGGGGGGAGGGATGGAGAGAGGGTTCTGTTTCATTCAGTGACATAACTTCTCTTAACAAACTTTTAAAAATCATTTTATTGGGGGCTCATACAACTCTTATCACAAACCATCCATCCATCCATTGTGTGTCAAGCACATTTCTACATTTGTTTCCCTAATCATTCTCAAAACATTTCTTTCTACTTGAGCCCTTGGTATCAGCTCCTCGTTTTTCCCCTCCCTCCCGGCTGCCCCCTCCCGCATGAACCCTGGATAATTGTGGTACTCCCCTACTCTGGTGTCAATTTAAGGATTAAGAGTGTAGGGATGGAGTCTAGGCGGTTTCTGGGAAATCTGGGAATTCCTTCTTGGAGGCAGGAGACACTTTCTCTGCCACTCCCGGGGAGACATTGCAGAAGACAAGCCACATGGATGCAACCAGACCTCAGAAGCCGGAGAAGCCACAGAGAAACCCCTGCCAGTGCTGAGATGCTTACAATGCCACTGGATCCAAAGACTTTCTACCCACTGGCCTGTGGTCTTCTGCATTCAGCATCATTGCATGTGTTTCATGAGTTTGAAGAGGACTTTATAGATTGACATCGGAACTATGGGCTAATTTTGGACTTATGGACTTGATCTGAACTGGGCTGGGATGTTTTCTCAATGTTCAGTTGTTCTTGTATATAAATCTCTTTCTTATATACATATGTGTGTCCATGGATTTATTTCTCTAGTCTACCCAGACTAACACAATAATTTATAAATTATTATTTTGTCATATCTTACACTGTCTGACATTTCCCTTCACCCACGTTTCTGCTGCCCATCCCCCAGGGAGGAGGTTATATGGAGATCCTTGTAATCAGTTCTCCCTTTCTACTTCATGTTCCCTTTACCCTCCTGGTATCGCCACTCTCCCCACTGGTCCTGAAGGGTTCATCTGTTCTGGATTCCCCGTGTTTCCAGTTCCTATCTGTCCCAGTGTACACCCTCTAGTCTAGCCGGATTTGTAAGGTAACTAGAGAAACTAGAAGAAAGTTGTCTGTTTCATTGTTGCTACACTGCATGCTGACTGGCTCTTCTCCTCCTCACGAGAAGGGGATCTAAGGGGATGTGAACAGACTATTTTATGCCTCAATATATATTGATGAAATCAATGAACCGTTTCCTAAACGAGTCTTATTGCTGTTGCTAGGTGTCCTTGAGTCAGTTCCATGCATAGTGACCCCATGTACAAAGTCACTGCCTCCTCATGTGCCGTCTCCTCCAATCACAGCTCTCTGTGACCCGATCGTTGTAACCACTGTGTCAATCCAGCACATTGAGGGTTCTCCTCTATTTCCACTCCCGAGCGTAATGTCCCTCTTCAGAGGCTGGCCCTGCCTGACACAAGACCCCCAATTACACTCCTTTCTAAGGTGCATTTTGGCTGTACTTCTTTTGAGACAGATCTAGTCATTTTCTAGCTGTCTGGGGTATATTCAATGTTCTTCTTTAAAAACCATTGTTTGAACAGTTCTGTTCTTGTCAGAGCTTCCTTATTCGTGTCCAGCATCCCATGTCTATGATGAGATTGAAAATACCACAGCTTTGGACAGGAATGCCATAGTCTGTACAGCAACATCTGTGCTTTTCAACACTTCAAAAAAGGCCTTCTGCATATGTGATCCAGGCAATATGTCACTGGCCTTCTTGATTGACTGCTACCTCCATGGGCACTGATTGTGGAGTCATGCCGAATGGAATCACTGACAACTTCAATGTGTTCTCCATTTGTCATGGTGTTGCTCATTGGTCCAGTGGTGAGGATTTTGTTTGCTTCATGTTGAGGTGCAATTCATACTGAAGGCTGCAGTTGATTGATCTAAAGAAGTACATCTCTCTCTCAGTAAAACCTATTTTATTTTCAAAACAATTTAGAGAGTTAATTCAGATACATCATTGCATAGTTCAATCATATCAAGAAGTATATGGCACAATTGCTACTACAATCAGTTTCAAAACATTTTATTCCTTCCTTTAACCACCCCACCCACCACCTCCATTGTAACCCCAACCCCAGAATCCTTTCTTCTACATGCAGTCCCTATAGGTTCATCAATCTTGGGTTTCATATACTGAAAAACATTCAAACATGTAACACAAATTCAAGAGGGCGAGTCTCAATGACATAACACATCTGAAATAAAACCCAATAGGAACCAATTTTTTTTAAAGAAAATATTGAAAATCAGAGGAGGGGTAGCTATTAGTCCACAGTGACTCAATAGCATGGGTTTGTGTGGTAGTTACATAATCTGGTGTCAATTTGAGGACTCAGAGTGGAGATGGAGTCTAGCCTGTCAATCACGTCCTAGCTTGATGACCTCATTTGGGGGTGCTAAGGAGATAAATAGCTCACTGGAGGCAGGACGCAGGCTTACTCCCTGGGAGACAGAGCAGCTGACAGGACACATGGAGCTAAGCTAGTGCCCTGAGCTGGCAAAGGCACATTGAGACCCCTGCTAGCACTGAGATGCTTACAATGCCACTGGACCCACAAGACTTCCCACCCACTGGCCTGTCATCTTCCTGCATCCAGTGTCACTGCATGTGCTTTGTGAGTCTGAAGACTTTATGGATTGGTATTGGACATATAGGCGAATATCAGACTTGTAGACTTGATCTGGAATGAGATGGGATGTTTTCTCAATATTCAATTGCTCTTGTATATAAAGCTTTCTTTTTTTGTTTGTTCTTATAGTATTTTATTGAATTTTTCTAGTTTTATCTGTTTTCTTTGATTTTATCTGCAGCTTTCTTGATCTTTATTTTTATTTTTTTAAACGTTTTATTAGGGGCTCATACAACTCTTATCACAATTCATACATACATCAATTGTGTAAAGCACATCTGTACATTCTTTGCCCTCATCATTTTTCAAAGCATTTGCTCTCCACTTAAGCCCTTGGCATCAAGTCCTCTTTTTTTTCCACTCCCTCCCCGCTTCCCCCTCCCTCATGCGCCCTTGATAATTTATAGATTATTATTTTGTCGTATCTTGTCCTGTCTGACATCTCCCTTCACCCCCTTTTCTGTTGCCCATCCCCCAGGGAGGAGGTCAGATGTAGATCCTTGTAATCGGTTCCCTCTTTCCAACCCACTCTCCCTCTACCCTCCCAGTATCGCCACTCACACCCCTGGTCCTGAAGGGATCATCCACCCTGGATTCCCTGTACCTCTAGCTCTTCTATCCAGACTTGCAAGGTAGAATTCGGATCATGATAGTGTGTGTGTGTGTGTAGCATTTAGGAACTAGAGGAAAGCTGTATTCTTCATCGGTGCTACATCGCACCCTGACTGACTCATCTCCTCCCCTAGACCTCTCTGCAAGGGGATCTCCAGTGGCCTACAAATGGGCTTTGGGTCTCCATTCTGCACTTCCCCCTTCATTCACTATAGTAAGATTTTTTTTTTTGTTCTGATGATGCCTTATACCTGATCCCTTCAACACCTCGTGATCGCACAGGCTGGTGTGCTTCTTCCATGTGGGCTTTGTTGCTTCTGAGCTAGATGGCCGCTTGTTTACCTTCAAGCCTTTAAGACCCCAGATGCTATCTCTTGATAGCCAGGCACCATCAGCTTTCTTCGACACATTTGCTTATGTACCCGTTTGTCCTCAGTGATTGTATCATGGAGGTGTGCACCCAATGATATGATCTTTTGTTCTTTGAGCCTGATAACTGATCCCTTCAGAACCACGTGATCACACAGGCTGGTGTGCTTCTTCCATGTGGGCTTTTTGCTTCTGAGCTAGATGGCCACTTGTTTATCTTCAAGCCTTTAAGACCCTAGATGCTATATCTTTTGATAGCCGAGCACCATCAGCTTTCTTCACCACATTTGCTTATTCATCTGCTTTGTCTTCAGCGGTTGTGTCGGGAGGGTGAGCATCATAGAATGCCAATTTAATAGAAGAAAGTATTCTTGCATTGAGGGAGTACTTGAGTAGAGGTCCAATGTCCTTCCACCACCTCAATACTAAACCTATATAGACACATAGATCTATTTCCCCATATATAAATATATTTGCATATGTACGTCTTTATCTAGACCTCTATAAATGCTGTTTGCCTCCCAGCTCTTTCCTCTATTTCCCTTGACTTTCCTCCTGTCCCACTATCATGCTCCGTCCCCACCTGGGTTTCAGTAATACCTCTTCATTACATTACCCTTGATTATATAAATCTCATTCTTATACACATATGAGTGTCTATGAATTTGTTTCTCTAGTCTACCCAGACTAACACAGTTTGGTTCTTTATAGTTCTTTGACTTTTAATACATCTGTAGATTTGTCCAACCCCCATCAAAATCAGATGATAAAACAGCCTAATCACCATAGAAATCTTCCTCACAATGGGACCAATCGGTAAGGATTTCATCTTGCTTGGATTCACAATCAAGATGCATTGAATCAACAGTTACGAGGTCTAACAATCTATTTCATTGGGTAAATCTGGTGCACGAGACCCCTTAAAGTGTCAAAAAAGGATGTTACTTTGAGGACTAAGGTAAACCGGACTCTAGTATTTTCAATGCCTCATATACATGGGAAAGTTGGGCGTCAAATAAGGAAGACTGAAGAAGAATCAATGCATTTGAGTGTGGTGTTGGAGAATAATATTGAAAGGACTGTGGACTGCCAAAAAGACAAAGAAATCTGTCTTGGAAGGATAGCTATGATGCTCCTTAGGGGCAATGATGGAAAGACTTCATCTCACATATTTTGGACATGTTTTCAAGAGAGACCAGCCCCTGGAGAAGGACACCATGCTTGCTGAAGTAGAAGGGCAGTGAAAAAGGGGAAGAGTCCTGACACGGTGGCTCCACCAATGAGTTCAAGTGTAAGAATGGTGAAGATGGTGTAGGAGAGGGCAATGTTTCATTCTGTTGAGTTTCAGTCAACGCAATTGCACCTAACATCATCATCATCATCATGATCTTTGTAGCCACACACTCCCTTCATTGCTGCCCCTGACCATTGATCTGGTCTGTATCCCCAGAGGTTTGCCTTCTCCATCATGTCAGACATCAGGTGATCCTTTTAGTGTGGATTCCTTCACTCACTATGATGCCCTTGAGTCCATGCAAGTTGTTACCAGTAATTTTATTGCTGAGGATGTGATAAAGTTTATTGTGCCAACCTGGCCGATAAACACATGTGGGGTTAATTGAAGGGCAGAGGGATAAATGGTTCGGTGAGCCTCGTCTTTCTAGTTCTCAGGTCTCTTGCTTTCTGATAGACCAGCGTGCAGCTGCCTTAGCCAGTTCCCTGCTTCAGCTGGCAAGGCTTACTTCCTGCAAGACATCCCTGAGGAGAAGCCACATGGACCTACCCCGATGCAGTCCTGGGTGCTGGAGCACCTGTGTGGAGACCCCTGCCAGCGCTGAGATGCTTACACGTTCACTGATTCGGCTTTCCTCCTGCAGTCGGTGTCATAGTGTGTTTTGTGAGATGGAGGACTTCATTGTGAATTGACATATAAGCTGTTAGATTTGTGGGCTTGGTTAGCACTGGGTTGGATGTTTTCTTGATGTGCACTTACCCTTTATATAAAACTATCTTATACATATGGGCTTCTGTGGATTTGTTTCTCTAATGTACCCAGACTAACACGGTATGCTTATGTATTTATCCCTTCTAGGATATCTGGATTGTTTTCAGATTTTTAACAATTATGAACAGTGTTTGTGTGGATCTAAGTTTCCCTTTCTTTAGGGTAAATATCTAGAAGCAGATAGGCTGCGTCATATGGCTAAGCAGCGGCTGGATTTTTTTTTTTTTGATTTTTTTTTTAAGAGCCAAACTTTTCTCATGTTTCTATGTTCATACATATACCTTTCCCAGTGCTCATTATACTTTACATCACTTACTTCAGGTCTCTTCCCCCTAAATTTTAAGTTCCTTAATGTGAGGGTTATGCTGTTTCCCAGCCTAGCCCAGAACCGGGCATGTGCTCAAATAATACTTAATATGAAAACTGCATAGCAGAGCCGAGGCTGAGCCAATGATTTCCTCACACTTGAGTTTTGGTTTCTTTTTCTTCTATTTTCTCTAAGGAATATTTTGCTATTTTTAAATGATTATTGTACTTAAAGATGGTTATCAAATGATTTGTCTTCAGGTTTATAAATTCTGTCTTCTATTGTTCAGTTCTGCTTTGCTTTTTAAAGTAAAATTATTTTTAAAATAATTTATGATTAACTGGGAGCTAATACCTAGATCATATCATGCCATAGTTAAGTCATGATTTCAGTTTTCTTTGTATTTGGTCCCCAAACAAGCCCATAACCATTGGCCTTCTGAGTAGCTGTTTACTGTGGCCACACAAGTGAAGATTTTCCATTTTATTTGCCTCAATTTCACAAGTCAAGGATCTACTCAGACACCATTTTCTCATTGTTTTTTCTCTGTATGATAAGTTGCACACAATAATGTCTATCCTGCAGTACTGTAGCCACTACATCAGCAGACAGAGCTGATGTGTTATTGGGGAAATTAATTTAATTTCCTTTGAAATCATCACCTGCTCTTTCATTTGCCAGAGAATTCAAAACAAGTGATCTCTATTAGCATGGAAACCAGGCGCCCCAGCGCTCACCATATCTGGAAATGTGTGTACAGAGGTCTATATGCTATTCCCCACACACGTGTGTCCAGCCCTTTTGTTACTCTTAAAGTTCCAACTTAATTTCATACACTCTGATGCAACAGCCTGTGTTGTAAATCAATTTTGATAATACCATCCTCTTGCTTAAAAAGCCTTTCGAAGGCCTCCATTGCTAATATTAAAAAATTTCACCCTGATATTCAAGTCATAAGCAGCTGGCAGTGGCAAATAGGCCTAATTCTGGACCCAGTCTGTCTGGATCAACAACTCAGGGACAAGAGACGTCCATGCTGGCTGTCTAATCTGCAACTGCACAGTATCGTTTATAGGGTGGCTGTGAGGTTGTCACGGTGTCTGGTCCAAGGCGAACTCTCAAAACTATTATCATCTGGGCCTGGTCTGTCTAGAACGTCAACTTCCTAAGGGTTGGAATTTTATCTTTGTTCATTATTATATTCCCAAAAACGTACAATGGGGCAGATGACTCAAATATTTTTAAGCAAACACCCGTAATATGTTGACAGTCCAGTGAGGCTGAAATACTTCTCATTCCCCACGTTTTCTCCCCTTGTGCTTGCAACATCCTTTCTGCTGGTGAAACCATTGAGTGTTTTCTAAGTCCGAGTCATGGCAACTTAGCAACTTTCTCAATCAACACCCATCGGGTTATTACAAATTCTGTGATCACTGGGACATTGAACACGAGAGAAGTTGACTATCGTGACCGGGATGGATGGTGTCAGAGGACTCAAATGGAAGGCCTCAGAAGAATGCTCCTGGAGCAGGTGTGCAGTTGGATTCACTCTCCTACTGGTGAAAACGGAGGTGGTCCCTCCTGGCCCAACACCACTTCTCCCGCCCCATCTTACTGCGGTAGCGGTTCCCCTGCTTTGCCTATGGCACAGGGCACAGTTGCAGCTGACTTCTCCATGGACAGGAAAGCTACGAGTAGGAAAGCTCAGAAATTGAAATAATAATAATAATTTTAAAAAAGACAGCTTAAGCTTCAGTGAAGATGGTAAACTTCACAGAGAAAAGAAGTCCCACTTCTGGGCTACACAGTCTCCACTTCTCTCAGTCACCTCTCAGCCACCAACAGGGAGTGTGCACCTAGAGGGAGGAGGCACATAGCTGGCAGAACCACCTACATTTTAGAGGGTTTGCAAAGGTCAGATAGGGCAATACGTGGAAGTGTTTAGACCAATGGTTCTCAACCTGTGGGTCGTGACCCCTTTGGGGGTTTAACAACCCTTTCACAGGGCCACCCGATTCGTAACAGTAGCAAAATGACAGTTATGAAGCAGCAACGAAAGGGATTTTATGGTTGGGGGGGTCACCACAACATGAGGAACTGTGTTAAAAGGTCGCGGCCTTAGGAAAGTTGAGAACCACTGGTTTAAATAGCTATTCATTAATATTGAAGAAAATCACCTATTTTCAAATGGGGAGGAATACTATTGGCATGAATTCAATGAGTGAGGCTGAGATTCACAAGGGCCCTTGGTAAACCCACCTCGTTTGAAGGTCTATTCTGAATGACTCAGTAATAAACAAGATAGCACCAAGAAAGGCCATGCTCCCATTAAAAGCAACACTGCCGTTAAAGAATTTTTAATGGTTTACCAGTTGCTGGGTCAACTTCCGAACTCGGCACAAGCTCGGGCACTGCGGGGAGGAGGAGCTGACTCCATGGCGTCCAACAACTTCGAAGATGTGGTCTTTTTGACCAGTCTTTCAGGCTGATGGCCTACGTTTCACTTTCCCCCAGGGAGGATCAAGTGACGCGGCCACCAACTCCTGTAGGAATAAAGCATCCATGGCAGAAGGCGTTGCCATACCCAACAGGATACACCAGTGAAACCATGCGAAAAGGTGTGTTCAGTCTTTGGGACTTTTGCCTTGTTCCTGTGGTAGGTTTTGTGTCACTTTGGCTAGGTCAGGAGTCTCAGTGGTCTCGAATGTAAAGCCTAGTAATTGCTCATGATGGGACTTAACATGTAATCAAATTCATAATAGGATCTGGTATGCGTAACCTGCTTTAAGATCTGTCCTAAAATCAGGGTAGAATATAACCCTTACTCAAGTAACAGCCCTAATAAGCTTCCTTGGGCAGTGGCCTACTTCCTACGTCGAGGTGCTGTGGAAAAGCCAGCTTGCATTTTGCTGGGTCTGGAACCTGCATCTGGCTCCCCAACCTTTAGTTCTCTGGACCTGAAGCACTGGCTTGCCAAATTGCCTGCCAATCCCAGGACAGGCCATAACAAGCCTGTCATTTGATCTGCTGGGCTCAGATTCACATCTGACCTACTGACCTTGGAGTTATCGGCCTCTGCAGCCACCAATCTATGGGGATGCAGACAAGACTTGTTCACTTCTACAATTATGTGACTTATTTTCTTGACATAAATTTCTCTTTATTGATATGCCCCAACACACAAATATACAAGTGTCCTTGGTTTTATTTCTCTAGAGCAACTAGCCTAATATAATGACTTTGGGAGACTCGCAGGCACTTGATCAATAGTTCATTTTTAGTTCAAACATGAGTTAAACTTCCTAAGCAATATCCCAAACCTGGCTAGGGGTTTTACATTTGTTAAGATCAATGATGTATCCCCCAAAGAGCAGCTCTGGGCTGATTTACACACATTCCATAGTGATGCATCAGTAGTTCTTGGACTGGACAGCACCTTGCCTCATGCTGGTCTGCATATCCCACTGCATGTGACAGAATGATGTTACTATTCCCACAAAAAGTTCTCAAAATACGGAGGAGTCATATATTGTTAATCAGACAAGCTAAAGTCTCGGTTATCAGTCTGCCCAGGCATTGGGCTTCACACATTTGAGATAATCTGACTGTCGCTTGGACCTTGCTGACCTACTGCCAATGAGCTGCCTCTGTTGAACCCTGGCTGCAAAGAGGATTTGAAAGGAGGTGCTTACACAGAAGTTGCTGCCAGGTTCACTTGAGGAGCTAGTCTTCAGCCAAGTTTTCCAATCCATCAATCTTTCGGTTGGCTTCTAGTTGGCTTCAGTAGCTCATGGAGATAAGACTAAAATGTAGCAATGCTTTATTCTTAGATTCTACCACACAATCCACAGAGTGTGAACATTAATTTCTCTTTATGTGGGTTAAAGAAGTTTTCTCTAAACACCACTGACTTGATTCTTAGTTACCCTAGAGAAGTCAGAATGGCCCCTGAGTTTCCAAGGCTGTAGCTCTTCACAGGAGTAGAAGGCCATCTTTCTTCAGAGGAGTGGCTGGTGGTTTCAAACTGCTGACCTTGGTTAGCAGTCCCATGCAGAACCCTCATGCCCCAAGGGCTCCTGGGCTTGATGCCATTTTAATCCAGTGAAAACCTACTATAACTCAGCCACTTATTTGTAATTGAACCAATTCCTTAAAAGGAATGGATGTATGCCTTCTAATGCTTAAATTCATAAATTATTTCATATATTTTTATGAAGGTTATGGAAACTACACTATATCATTGTGAAATATACATGGGACGAGACATGAATATAAGGAGATGAAAATCCTAAGAAACTTTTTATTTGCAATGTAGTTACTTAATATGGGTCATAATCCATTTTGTAGTGACTTGTAAATTCTAGTTTCTATGCCTGTGGTTGTAATCTCATTTTGGAGTTCTGTTATTGTAACAGACAAGATTAAGATGGGAGATATTGCATCTTCACCTTCGTAGAGGTGGTGAATCAAGTCATCAGGCTTGGTTTTCTTGGGGATCTGGTCTATAGAGAGGCAGCCACCACAAAGCTTTCCCCTTTTGTGAGCTTCCCTCCCTGGCTGAGCATGGCTCTAAGGCCTGCTTTGACTTTCAGACATACATGGCTTCTGATCTTGACCCTGTATTTGTCTTGCTTTTCCTTGAGCTCCGTTTCTTAGGACTTGCGGTTTGATCTTTCACCTGACCTGATTTCACCAGCTCCTGCGAGGAGAGAGATGAGGCGGTGGCTCCAGGCAGATATGCAAACTTCAGGGTTTTTCACATAATGACACCCGCTAATCCCTTCGGCTTTTGTGAGTTGTGTGACTGTGTGAACCGCTGCAGAGGATTGCGGCACCCCAGGAGGTGCAGTGGTTCACTTCAAGGGAAGGAACAGCCAAGGAAAGTGGACATTCAAGACACGTTTAATCTTCACCTCTTTGGGGGTAGCCTGCTTTTAATCCCTGGAAAAGTTACCACATGTAAAATGCCAAATCACCAAGGCTCTGAAAATATCACAAAGGGATCCTTTTAGCTTAGTTCTCTGTTCATTCCTCGAAGTTCCTTTTACTAAGAAACAAACCATGTCCACTCAAGAGTCCTAAAACCAAGACTCAATTTCAGAGAGTTACAGTAACTTATTCCTTCACTTTGTAATTGTTGTTCCAGGTTTTCGAGTAGATGTTTAGAAAGACTGCAAATAGACTCTTAGCTCAGAGTTCTCCAAATACAGCTTTCCATAGCACATAGATATGTGTTTAACTGGTCGTGACAGCTTAGAAGCCTCTCCGCTTGGGAGATATTTTTACTTGCTAAACTACAACAGATTTAAATGTTCAAAATCATCCTGTTGGTTTGATTGTGAAATGGTTTTCATTGCCACCATTAAGGCTAGTTTATGGCTAGGGCATTATCTAATACTTATAAAGGCTCTTTTTATATCAAGATCGCGAAAAAATTCCATGTAGGATGCTGAGAATTGTATTGTTTCATGTCACAGAATTCGCATCTGCTTTTTTAACTTTTTAAAATTGGGAGCTACTATCATTCCATAATGCAATCACATCATCTGATTTCTCATTCAATAAAATTTTCATCCAATGACTTGCATCAAGAGTTGGTGACCCAGCTTTCCCCCAGATCCTGGATGCTTCCTCCCCCCAACTACCATGATCCGAATTCTACCTTGCAGGCCTGGATAGGACAGAGGCTGTACACTGGTACATATGAGGGCTGGAGGTACAGGGAATCCAGGGTGGATGATACCTTCAGGACCAAGGGTGTGAGGGACGATGCTGGGAGAGTGGAGGGTGAGTGGGTTGGAAAGGGGGAACTGATTACTAGGATCCACATGTGACCTCTTCCCTGGGAGAGGGACAGCAGAGAAGGGGGGAAGGGAGACTCTGGATAGGGCAAGATATGACAAAATAACGATGTATAAATTACCAAGGGCATATGTGGGAGGGGGGAAAGGGGAGGGAAGGGGAAAAAAAAGAGGAAAAAGAAAAAAAAAAGAGTTGGTGACCTCTTAACTACTATGCTTCCTAACTCGTGGGAACACTATTCCATTCCCTCCAGACGCGATTCCTAATTCCAATGCATTGGTTCGCTGAAGCTCTCAGAGCAAACGGAAGGTGGGTACATCTGGCTGCGCAGGCCCCGAGTGCAGGTGCATCACACTGCTGTTGCTGTTGGGTACCACCAAGGCCAGTGCCAACCAGAGGAGCAGCACTCGTGTAGTCACCGAAGACCATCTGTAGGAAGTCGATCGCCATGTCTTTCCCCCACAAAGCTGCTGGGTGGTCTGGACTGTGAACCGTGAACTTGGCGACTACTAAACCCTGACCAGCAGGCTCCTTGGACTTACACTGCCAAACGTCAATGAATACAATATGAATGTGCACTGTCTCTTAGATCAATCCTGTGTGCCCAGATACAGGCTGTCTTGAGGAAAGGTGTACAAACACTATATATTGAAGTAGATGATGGAAAAATCAATGTTGCACTACACCTATCCATATGAAGACTGGGGAAGGGCTCATTGTTTTGCTACATGTATTTATCACAATTTTTAAAAATCATACAGGCATTAAGTATGGGAAACTGGCAAATCCTTTAGGCTCATACTTAAGGGATCTGGGAGGCCAAGAGTCTGAAGATGAATCCTGATCACATCCTCCTAATTAAGGTGTTCTCCACACTGTCCCTAATAACACGTTTTAAGGTTGTGCTTACAAACACATGGTCGCTCACTATACTCTTGAAGGGTGAAGGCTTTTTTTCTTAAAGCTTATTTGCCATCAAAAGCAGAACATCCCTTCTGATAAGAATCACAGATTGCTTCCATGGAGAAGAGCTCAGGGACACTTAAGGTCAAGCCAGCCAGAACTGACCAAGGCTGAGCTTCCATCTTAACTCTAGACACCGCCCATCTTGTTAGGTGTACCTGCCTGTCACGTGTATGCCTCTACAGCATCCACCCCCTTCCTGTTAGCATGTGAATGACATGGCTTGCATGCCCCAAGCTGATGAGCCTGCAGGGGAACACATTAGCTTTCGCTCTTGATGCTGCCATCGGAAGAGGGGAGCCATGTCTGTTGTTTCTTTAATTTATCCTTCAATTACGCAACTGCCCTTTGGACCCATTCGGTTGTGGAAGCTGGTCCCCCACAGGTACGTAAAAAATGTTTTGCTAGAATGTCAGTTCATACATATACAAGTTCATGTCAAACTCTCTGTAATCAGTGGATGACTACACACAAACTCCCTACTGAAGTCTCATTTTGGAGGGGGGCAGGGAATCAAAAACAAGGTCCAATAAAAAAAGGGGAAATCTGGCTAGGCCTGTTAAATTCAATGCAGAAGAGGTGTGAGTTCGGTGGTTTTTCTGGAAATGATCTTTTTCTTTTAATTTTGAAAGTGTGTGTGGGAGGGTGGGGGTGTTCCCACGGGGCAATTTGACAGATTTTCTCCAAGGATACGAAACGATCAGAGAAGCTTTAAGAAAAGGGAAACTGCATTGGTGAGAAAGGTCGGGAATTTCCCCATCACACTAATGTGCCCATATGTTCTAAACGCAGCCAGGGCCGCCCTCCTCCAAGGGTCTGGTTGAAAATCCCAATGCCATCTTCCCCACAACCCTCATCTGGCCCCTGCAGACTGGTTTTCGTTTCTCAAACGCAGAGAACATTCAAGAGGAACGTGATCTGAGTCTCCGGGACGCCGACGCTGCTGATGTGCCTCGGTATGAAACAAAGAGCAGATTCTCACGGACACACAGCCTTCAGAAGTACATAGACTTCCACGGAGGCTGTCAAGAAACAGCTTCACAATTTGAAATTTTCGGTCAAGTTTTCCGTGACTTTACACCAGTCATTTTTCTCCTCACACAGCAAAATATGGTGAGCTTTCAGATGGAGGTATCAATAAATGAAGACTTTATGAATACACTAAGCCCAGGTCCTAAAACTTAGATTTTTGAACATTCTTATTCATAAAAATGATGTGGTAATTTTCACTAACATCCATGTTATTTATGTTTTAAGACCACATCAGAAAATACTTTGGAGAAATAAAACCGGAGGTTACTGGGGAATGCAGTGTCACATTCTTCTCTGCTTTTCCTGTGCCAAGGACATTTGAAAGGTACAATTCTTAAACTCCGCAACTGATGGGGTGGATGGGTCAACGGCAGATGTAGAAAGAAAGTTCAGGGATCATACCTGGATTCACAAAACAAATGCTGTGCCCAATCCAAAGAAGTAAGACTAACCTTAACTTATCTACCATTTATTACTGACGTCACCTTTCATTTTTTTATTAGTACTTTTCTACTGGAAGACCATTAGGAAGCAAAAAAAAAAACCAACCCAAACAACCCCCAAACAAAAAGCACTTTAAATACGATCAACTGTTAAAAAACAACCAAGAAGAGTTTAAAGAATATATTTGAACCACATAAACAAAAAGGTATTACATAAGAAAAATTAATGTAACAATTTATGTAAGTACCTAACATATGAGCATGCTCTTACATCTAAGACAAAAAAGGTAACATTGGTAATATATATATGTATGTATATATATATATATATTTGACAAGTGTGCATTAAAGAATTCTCTAATATAAAACATTTAAAATGTGGAGAGAGAATACTTTTCAAGATACAGAAAATCATTAAGACAGGCACCCCCACAATTCATATAAAAACATGCTTGCAAAGATAAAATTTATCGGGCACTCACTGTCAGCTGTGCAGAAGCTACGAAAACGTTAACCACTGGAAAGCGTCTCTCATTGTTGCACTGTCTGAGTTCCAACACTGACTGCTATAAATTCTGCATTACATAATGACTAGCAATCTTCAGTGTTTCTGCCACGGTTCCATAGAGAATGCATCTACTAATTTGAATGCTTAAAATAGCAATGTTATTTATATATATAAAAGGCACTATAATAATTCAAAGTTATTACAACACATGGTGCTTTGAGAGATCTGAAACTCCAAATCGACCAAAAGTAGATCTAAGAAACTAACTGAAAAGAACACAAATATAAAAAGCTGATAAATTTAAAGATTATAAAACTGGTTTATTGTAAAAGCAATTCAAGAATACCCAGTCGAAGTCTTATCCCCACACTACCCAATACAACCAAGAAGCAGTTACACTTTTACATTAGAAACAAGGACATACAATAACAAACACCGCCTCAAGGTGGTGGTTCAAACTCACAAAGAGCAGGGACCTGGAGTCCGGGGCTTCCCTTCAGGTAGAGGGGATGCTAAGATCAAAGCTCTGTGTCACGGACCACAGTGCTGTGACAACATTGAGGTATAACTGGGCAATTTAGGAGGAGGGGAAATGAAGGTATGCATACTCTCGTTCTGCGGATAAACTGAAGGGATTGAAATTTTAGCAACAGCTGCCATTAAGGACAGCAAGATCTGAGACAAAAAATCTTTATTGACGAGAAAGAAGCTTATACTCTTATCAAGGTTCCACTACATCTTCACAACCCCCTACCTTCCCACCCTCCCCATATCTAAAACTATTCTGCTGATATAAAAGATGCAATCTTAATCTGTAGCTTAATAGCAAATTGTAGGCACTCCTTCCAAGTAGCTTTGATCTTCCGCACATGAAAACAACATGCTGCACCATCCACAGATTCAACAATGCAGTCTGTGTAGAATGTCACCGCTCTCAAAATCCATCCTTCTGCACAGTGCACACGTCCCTCTACACTTCAAGCAAGATCTGATCTCTCTGATGCTCTCTTAATCAGAGTCTTAGAGTCAATTATTACGAAGATCAACCTAGAAATCATTATATACACACAGTGATTGCATTTGTCGAGAACTGAAAGTATTTAATGTAAAACTTTTAAATCTTAACTTCCACAATCCTCTAAATCCAAGGGTCAACATACTTAGGTTCTTTTTTTTTTTGGGGGGGGGGGTGTTTTGTTTTTTTAATTTGGCAAAATTTTTTTAAATCTTCCCAAGCAGAGGCTTTTCATAGCAGCTTTGGCCAGGAAGGAGATTTTATGTCTGTGATAAACCCTTGAAAATAAAGGTTTATCCTAGAAACATTGAAAGACCCTTAATCATACAGGTGTTAGCTGGTGCCACTATAATTCACAACCAACTATTACCTTATAGCTTATACTGAAGAGTTGATTCATGCTCATTTTGTTCCTTTAAAAATACTCTTTGGAAACCATTATTACTCCTGTAGACTCATACTCTAGTTATATCTCTTCCTGTAAAAATAAAGGTATAATCAAAATTATCTCTATTTCTTAGCTAAATTCAACTACCAATATACATTTTATTAATCTGATCACTTCCAGCTAATTCATGACCATACAGTATTCTGCGTGGCATCCAGGGACAATTCTCAGCATAGAGAAGCAGAGTCAGTCTCCCAAGAAAAGAACAACGCTGTAGTCAGTGTTAAAGACTTCAAGCTAGTCTTTAACGTGCTCGTTACAAATAAGGACTACAGCGCTAGATTCACTTTCAAAACTACGTGAAGGTCAACTTCCAAAGCCAAAGGAAGGTAACCAACCACAGAGATTCTTTCTGCCATGTACATTGAGCCTACTCGGTTATTTCCCGTCAAGACTTAGAATTAGTCCCAGGGAGTAACAACAAGGAAAGGCATTTTTTTTTGGCTCTGTTCAAATTCTCCAGACACTATTTCTTGGATGCCCAGAGGGCCTGGCGCATCCAGCTCTAGGCCCTCTCCGTACTAACAGCCTTCTCTGGAACACTAAACTACCTCAAACACCTGCACTCTGCCCCAACCAGATTTTAAACTATCTGTGGAAATATAGACTACTAGTCATGTATTCAAAATGCATACATTCAAAGCTATTGTTTTACAGTAAGTTGAAAATCCTAAGGAAAAAAAAGATATAAAGATATATTCTGCTATTACACTATCATAAACATTATAAGCGTGTGTGGTTATATAGAGCAGATAATCAAGATTTAAATAAAATGGTAAAAAACAAAACAAAATAAAAACAAAAAATAAGAAAATGTAGATTTCATCAAAAAGAACTATAATAATCTTCCCAAGCTACAACTATAAACAGATTCACTAATAAGGTAATTCGCCCAGGTTCTGACAAAACCAACCAACCAAAACAAAATAATAAAACAAAACACAAGACCTATACTAGAGTACGTGGCAATAATTAATGTATTTCTATGGGAAAATGTTTCATGCCTTATGAGCTCCTAAAATCAAATCAGTCACTAAGTGACTAATGATAGCACTAGGAGGAAAAAGAAAAACAAAAAAACACTGAAAGTAAAACAGTCTTTAGCCTTGGTTTCAGCTATCTCTTCAAATCAACACTAAGTCCATAATATCAGATACAACATTTTTGGCTTGTCAGACCAGAAAGTCATGTTTTTCCACTAACCAAAGGCAGCTGAAGCAACATTTGCTTGAACAAACTAGATGCTGTGACATGAAGCATTTGACTTCCCAGTCTGAGTTATTTAGTTAAAATGATCATTGAACATCCAACTGGGCAAAAGGATTGGTGCCCATCATCCAAATAGGCTCACTTTCCCCAGCCCCCAAATGAACAGTAGTTATAATAGCAAAAGAAACAAAACAAGACAAAAAAAGGGGGGGTGTTGATTCTTTAGAGCCAACTGTGAGAGGTCAGCAATATATTAACAGCAGCAATGGGCAAGGAAGAGCAAAATAGTAGATGAATGAATCTTGCTGGACATTGTTCATCTTTTTCAGTGTGAGCCAGAAGATTACAACTGCCTTATTTGGAAATTTCAGGTACGTTATGTCTCATCTCCTTAGATCCTTCACAGATGCAGAATTCAGTCTACCTGAGGGCTCTATAACCATGTAAGAAAACTTTCTTTATCTAGCTTGGTGGCAGCCAAAACGGATTCCATGTCATTCAGGATGTCAGAACTCAGAGCTTCCTGCAGACTTGGCATCAACTCTTCTCCCTCTATGTTCATTCCATCTCCTTCCAGTGTTCCAAGGTCCACATTTGTCCCAGGAATGGCTTCAAGGTAGTCTGGGAAACGGTTCTGCTGTGAGGGCAGGGTGCTTTGGTTGATAGTATCACCTAATTAGGAGAGAGAGGTAATGAGGCAATTTTTGGAGGAGAACACAGGAAGTGCATATCACATGAGCATAGAAAGAGAGAGAGAGAGAACTCCTGACATCCTAAATTGATGACCAGAGTTTGAGTCAAACAATCCAGAGATAAAAGAAAACACAATCTCAGTTTTGCGTCTGCATTTGTTCAAAGATGTGGCCAATGGCTTCATTGCTTATGACTACGTGCAACAGAGGGCCGTGAAAAGCAAATTCATTCCAATGATTATACGTACCCCAAAGTGCAAGAACAAGTACACCGCACAGTAGCAAGCCCTGTGCCACGACAGCAAGATTAAACGTAAACATAAATCACACAGGCCAGGGGTTCAAATCCACTAGCCACTCCATGAGAGGAGGAGGAGGCGGTCTGCTTCCATGAAGACATACAGCCTCCGAAAGCCTTCACAGCAGTTCCATTACGTGCCAAAGGATCGTTCTGGGTTGGAATCGGCTGAATGGCAGTGGGTTTAGTTTTGCTTTTCCCTCAGGTATACTTTTGGGAAAGACTAAAATATAAAAAATTATTTTCCACTCAAGGGATTACATTCACAATAAAACATGTCTCCCAGAAATTTGTGATTAAGTAAATTCTCACAGCTTGGCTTCCAGGTTTCCCAAACGTACCTGGCCCAGCGAGGCACAGGACAACATTAACATTCTAGAGAAATACAATGGCGACACTTTCAGAAAAGCTAACACAGACACCAAGTGCGGACAGAATCTGGAGAAAGGTGAGAGGGGAGCAGGGTAGGTTGGTAAGAGAGGGATTTGAAGTGGCTCCTCAGGATGATTATGACTTAGATAAGCAAAGGGAAAGCTCGAAGCCAAGAGCTGGACTGAGCTCAGGCACGAAACACTTGCTAAACAATTCGAGAAGAGGAGCCGACAAGTTAAAGAACTAGCTAGTTCGAGAATGGCTTCTTCCCGGGTCAATTTGGGCACTCCACAGAGCTATAAAGGCAGGGTCACCAGGTAAGCCAAATAGGAAATAGCTCCTCCATGCCTGTGAGGCAGGTTATTTCTTGGCACCTCCCCCATCACCCATCCTCTCCCACCATAAAGACTTATGCGGGAACAAAAGCTTTCACAGAAGATAGGAGCGGGCAGGGAATCACATACAGAACTCTCTCCAAAACAAAGAGGCTCACCAACTGCTAAGCAACTGACTCCTATCATCAACACCGGCCCTGGAAATACAGCCAAGGATATTTATGACGTGGAAAATTGAGAAAAGACTTTAATTATAAACCACTACACAGAGACCATGCTCCATCTGAACCGAAGTTGTAGGATGTTCTTCTGAATAGTACTGGGGAGCTATGGCTCATGCTGGTGGCTGGGTGGTGATTGCTGACAGCAGGTCTGGTTACTGACAGGAATAAGGAACACCAACCTGTGTCCATTTCATCAACGCTGTTCAGGAAGTCATCTGGAGTCCGGGGAACACTGTAGCTGCTCATGCTGAGTCCGCTGTCGGTGCTCTCATCACGAGAGTGGTAGGTGCCACTGCAAAGAACAAGATACAAATAGACTTAGGGGGGTTGGAAAAAGAACAATCCATTCAAGGTAACACAACTGTCTGATTTAGAGCAAGCTCTTTCCCCTGCAACATCTGAGACAAACCCCCTTCTTGTAAGCACACACGGCCCATGGGCAACAAGGTGCAAAAGACGTGAGTCCAAACTGAAGCTGGCAGCTTCCGGTCTGGCCACGGTGGGTGGGTGGGTGGGTGGGGAAGGGTGAATACCACAGCAGCGGACAGACATTGATTGGCACAGGTAGTCTCTGGCTTCAAGGTCTCAATTTCCCAGGTGTCAGTAACAGAAATAGAGAAGTCAAAATGCAAGCTCCACGTGGGAGGTGAGACAGGCCTGCACTAGACTTGCGTTCAATTCCTCGCTCTGGTAAGGGGACACCCTCCCCCACATAGGGCAACTCAAAATAAAAAGCCAGAATTCCTTTTGGACTGAGCCAAGAGATGAGTCACTGACGATAAGATAAGACTCCTGGCTTTTCGTTGGGGTGGGGAAGGCGGGCTCAAACATCTCACCATCTTAAGATAGGCACCTTGTAGCTCAAGTTAAAGGAGAGTTACAAACTAAACTGACAAAGGCACACCCCTGGAGTGTGTATGAGCCAAGACAAATTTTTACTTTAGGCTAAATGAACAGTTCCCCAGATTTATACACAGGTATGAGAAATAAGCATCATTAGAATATCACACTTGTAAAGAGAACGCTTTTCCTGAGCTGAGAGCACGTAGACAGCAGCTGGCATGGGCTGTAAAAGCCTGTGATCTACTAATGTTAACATTACGGAAACGTTTGGAACCAAGCAATTGTTATTGTTAATGGTATCTGAAGACAAACACGAACTTTTTAGCTTCCCCTGAACCGGACATTTAAGCAACTGTAAACTGACACTAAACAATTTACAAGAAAGTGAAAAAAAAATTAAAACAAGCTTTAACAATTGCTCAGTACTCATCATTTCTTCCCTAAGTGACGCAAATCATTTGCCTCATCTCTTCTCACATCATTTTTTCTAAACAACCACTAGTTTTGCTCTAATGGGCTGGTGGGGTCAGATTCAAAAGGCTCCCACAGACCCAAGAAAACACAAACCTGCCTCTGAGGCCAGGTGCACACAGTGTGCGGTGTCTGAGAAGGCCTTGGGACATGGCTGGTTTCTATTCGGCCAGCCCTGACCTGGACTAAGGGCCTGGTCCTACTCACCCCACCCATGCTCCCTGCTAAGCTGAGCCAGATGTCAGACACAGAACAAAAGCAGACGCCTTGAGTTGGGCAGAGTTCACACCAAGCACAGGGGAAGCACTTGAGCGCCTCTGATGACAGGGTTTACCGGGCCACTTTCCTGACCAGAACAGCTCCCTGCAGAACGCCGCTGTCTCCTGCAGCCCTCACTCTCTGATAAACACTCCAGGAGCCTCCGCTAGGCCTCCACGCCACACGCCCAGAACGACCTCTGAGGACACAGCGGCGAAGAGTAGTACCAACAGGCTGATTAGCTCCCACCCTGTAATCTTTCCAGGAAACAGGCCCTTCGAGGGGGGCCACTTCTCGTCTTAGTTTTAAGGACCAACCTCCAACAAGTAACTGTTGGAAGGATATGCAACCTGGCCCATTTTTCTAACGAGGGTCCTTTCACGCCTGGATTTTAAGATATACCATCAGTGACGGCATTACCTGGATCCCACCGAACCAGAACCAAGATTTTCCTGGTGAGAAAACTTCTGTGCTATTACAACCTTTCCTAATAAACCTCAGCTTAATTGTGCTCAGGCCTGATTCCAAGACACACATTATCAGGCGGAACTTTACCGCATACAAACATACATGCAGTGGAAAATGCTTTCAAAGCCAGGCCTCTCAACAAGGCCATCCGAACTAATCTTAAGACCGGGCAAATTATGTGAGAGTCTCTTACAGTACATGTTCTTTACAAGGATAAGCAAGTTTGTTCGTTCTTAGAATCTTACAGACCTCACTTCAACTGGGGAGAGCCGAAATGTCGTAGAATAAAATTCATTGCTATCAAGTTGATTTGACTCTTAGCAATCCTATAGGACAGGGTTAAACTGGCCTGTGGGTTTCTGAGGCGACAGATCTTCAAAGCCGCAGAAAGCCTCATCGTTCTAGCCTGGAGCAGAAGTGGGTCTCCACAACTGGCCTCCTGGTTAGCGACCTCACAGGAAGTGAGCTACGCCACCAGAGCCTCTACTGAGCAGACTAACTGCCTGCATCACTCATCCAAAACACTGGAAAACATTGTTGAGTGTGTTTACAACTGGTTGAAAAAGCAAAGCACCAAACCTAGCAAAGCACCCCCCCCAAGCCTTTTGCAATCTAGAAGAATGAAATCAATCTACCCAAATCATAATTTTAAATGGTTTCTAGGTAAAGAATACGACCTGTTTCAGCTTGTACTTTTCAACATAGCCATATATATATATAGTATATGTATGTATATATAAAACATTTTTGCAGTCTGCCTAAAACGCCAATTTTTGTGGGAATCCACTCAAAAGCATCCTTAAGCTATGCTATTTTCAAATACTATCATCAATCTTAATGTGTTTCTTGAAAAAATGCCACCTTACACTTTGTCTCCTGGAAGCACAGCTCATAAGAACAGACAGCCTGGTTGCTTACAATGTTGCTTAGCGAAAGCTCTCCAGCTGAACACCTCTGTGGAAAATTCCTCCCAATGATCTTTACAATGCTGTCCTAAGTCGGTTTTGGATGCAGTTCATTTGCTTTCAGAGAGAGGCGTTCACATGTTCCTTCATGATTCTGTCATTTTAAGTAACTGTTAGTCAACAGAAGGGCAGAGGCACGCAAGCTGGGACTCTGAATGAGTATTCCCAGGGCAAGTCTCGACAGCTCACTTCCTCCCAGGAGACGCTTTGACTCCTCAGCGTTCCGTGCACTCCCCATTCAGGAGAGATTCATTTACAGCAAGGGTGTTGTGCCCACACGGGTGTTCCAAACAACCTAGTACACGTACTCCGCGCGATGATCTCCGGCCCACAGCGTGGCCGTGCTCTCACCCACCTGTTCAGAAAGGGGTCTGAACTATTGGTCGTCATTGTTCTCAGCTCCTGAGACATCCCTGGAGAAGAGACTGGATTTTGAGTCCCGCCATCCTGCTCCAATGTTGGTAACTGGCTCCGGAGGGCTAATTCCTAGGAAAAAGAACAAACACGAGCAAACAGAATCAATGCACTGGTTTGATGAATGCACATTAAGGCAACTGTGCACATACTTGTATAGACTTGAAGAACCAACATCCGTTTTATAGTAAAAATGTACCCAAGTCAGATATAAAGTTCTGGGATGTGCAAAGGACTAAAGATGGGATTACAAAGATTTAAAGTTTATCTAGCCTTATTAAACCAGACACATACATGCTTTAAAATTTACCGTATACACTCGAGTATAAGCCAACCCGAGAATCAGCCAAGGCACCTAATTTTACCACCACAAAAACGGCATTAAAAATGTGCTGAAAAAATGCAGCTTAGGGCAATGAATGTACAGATGTGTTTTACACAATTGATGTATGCATGGATTGTGATAAGAGTTGTATCAGCCCCTAATAAAACGATTAAGAAACACGCAGTTTATACATGAGTATATATGGTAGTTTCCTTACTCTTCCTTGTAGGGGAATTCTTCTCACAGTATATTTTTACTCACCAGCCCTCCAATGGTTGTTTTGGGTGCTCAGAATCAAAGCAGTGTAGTGTAGGACTAGTAACATTTGTAGATTTAACAGAACCAACCACCCACGCATCCCGCTTGACCTTGTCATCAAGCATATTTCTTTGACTTCATACATGCTCTACTCTCACAGCAGGGAGAGGGGATCAATCCATCCACATCTCTCGATCACTTCCCTCTCTCAATCTCAAATCCCTTTGGGGGGTCCTCCAAACTTTCTCACCGGGACTCCTCATGGAAGCGTGAATACAGGCCACACCTGACAGCTCGTCTCAACAGGCTTCCATCCCGGGCCTGGAGCTTGGCTTGCCAGCACCTCCAGGCCAGGGCCGTCCTCCTCTCCTTCCACTTTCTTGCTGTGCCTTGAGAGGCACCATTTCGTCAGGAAGGTCCCTGCCTTCCCCGCAGCCTTCCTCCACCACAGCTGTGCGTCGAGACAAACTCCTGGCCTCCTCCACCCTATCTATCACCACTGGGTCCTGAGGCGGGGGCTCTGTACTGCCACTTCCAGCCTATGAGTTCTCTTCCATGCCTCTGTGCTCATGCCTCCTCCTTTTACAGGCACTCCCTGGATTACAAACCCATTCTGTTCCTAAGCCAGTCTCTTGATGGAATTTTATGTATTGAACATCAGTGAACTAAATGTCTTGTCTGTAGAGTATATCTTTCTGTGCATTAAAAAAAATTAAAGAAGCACTTACAGACACACTACTTCTAACATAATAATGTAGCAAGAATAATGCTTTGGTGTATGTTACAAAGCCTATTAGTTATTACCTACCATTGTCTGGACTTCAGATTTTTATTTTTAAAATCATTTTTACTGGGGACTCGTACAACTCTTATCACAAGCACATTTGTTGCCACCATCATTCTCAAGACATTTTCTTCCTACTTTAGCCCTTGGTACCATTTCCCCTTCCCTCACCCTTGATAATTTATAAATTATTAATTTTCATGTCTTACACTGGTCTGATGTCTCCCTTCACCCATTTTTCTGTTGTCCGTTCCCAAGGGAGGGGGTTATATGTATGTAGATCATTGTGATCAGGTCTCCCTTCCTCCCCCTTACCCTCCTGGGACCTCAGATTTTAATGCAAAAATAGGCTTTCCAATAAATAGTTGTGCAGAGCCTGGGGACAGCTAGTACCATCCTTAAAATCTGATTTTCTAACCCAGAGGGGGGAAAAACCCAGCTCGCTTGCAGTGAGTGGATTCTTATTCACAGCCCCCCTATAGGGCACATGGGCACTGCCCCATGGGTATCTGAGGCTGTAAACCTTGATGGGGGTAGGAATTCTTGTCATTAACCCAAGGAGCTACCGGGGGGGGGGGGGGGTTTGAATCATTGACCTTATGGAAAACAGGCCAACGCATAATCCACTATGCTACCAGAGCTTCTTGAACCCAGAGAATCATAATAGAATTCAGGGGTCTCTGAACTTGACTGGGAGGGGTGGTGGTGGGCATCTTTAAATTTACTAGTCTTTAACTGAAATTTAATACTTTGCTCAAATATGAATGTAGGCCACAAAGAAGTATTCACTGCACCTTTCTGACTTTTCACTGATAGAAGAATTTTCATATTACACTACAGTTGCTGCAAATATCTTGGAGAATGATTTCTGTCCATTATTTCAAATTATAATAAATGTAAAACACTGATAAGGACTCCCATGGTACAATAGTTAACTGTTTGACTGCCAACCAAAACGCCAGCAGTACAACCTGCCCAGAGGCGCCGTGACAGAAAGGATCTGTGCGTTGCTCCTGTAAGTACTACAGCCTACAATCCCCAAGGCAAAGCTCTGCGCTGTTCCTTAAGGGGTTGGTATGAGCTTGAGTCTACTCAACGGCCCATAGCAACTGAACAGAATGCCAGATCTTATACGCGAATAAAGCAGGTTACCATTACACGTGTGGACTTGATATCTGAATATGAAATAAACTTGCCCCTCTTTGTAATGGTACACATTAAAAAAAGAAACGGAAATAAACTTGCCCCTCTTTGTAATGGTACACATTAAAAAAAGAAACGGAAAATAGTCTGAGATGTGATATCTGTAGGGGCCGCGCAAGAAGGCCACAGGAGTTCAATGCTCATATTTACATGCTTCTTCGCCACCCTTTTCTTACACATGGAACTTTTAGGACCTGGTTCCGTCTCTTGCCACTCAAAGTATTTTTTCTTAGCAAGCTTCAATATTAGGGGTCAGTAGTGAGTCCTTTGACATAAAAGCTTCCCGACTCTGTCCTCCAATGATCTTCGTCTCCGCCTACGCCGATCACCCGACTCCCGACTCTGTATCCAATGATCTTCGTCTCCGCCTACGCTGATCACCCGACTCGCATGATCACCAGGATTTAGTTATTTACAACCAACCAATCTCTAAAATCCTTAGTAATTTTAGGCACAGTGAGGATCATGTTTCAGTGCACCCCAACCTCATTCAATGCCCTGGGTTATTACTATCTATACACAAGGTCATTCAATACTCTATCCTTGAAATTCCTGATACCCTTTAAACTGCACTGATATTGACTGTCTCATTATTGCACTTCAAACATGAACTAACTCAGAGGTCACGTCTTACACCTGGCTGCTTTAGAAATTTCTGCCCAAGAAGTCTTACCTGCGTGTTTATTCTACTTTCTGACCGGTTTTCCTTCCATCCAGTTCCCCTATGAGCCCATTCCTACACAACCGTTCTCTACGCTCATGCTTCCCAGAGCCTTCTCTAGTCGAACTCTTGGGCTTTATTGCTCCTTTCTGGTTTAACTGTATGTTTTTCTCCTTTTCTACCAGCTTTGACTCATGGGTTATGATTTGAAACACACGGGTTTCTTTCAGAATTCTGACACACACATGGTTTTATCTTACACTACAAATACCAGCCTGGGACCAAGGTTAACATATGCTTTCTTCAGACTGCTTCTTAGGAAAAATCATACACCTACTCAGATGGTTACCATGACAAATTAATGGTCTTTAGTATTAGCTGGTCTTCTCGAGGTAATTCTCCATGAAAAGGGTACTTCACAGCAAGTATCATGGAATGTCGTATTTTTACTTCCTCTGTGGACCTGAAGGGCAGAGCGAATGGCCAGATTGGGAGCGTCAGGCCCTACTTCAAATACCCTGAATGACGCTGCTCCCAAAAATATGACTTTATTTAGCAGTACACTTTACATTACTGGAGTAACTGAAAGAAAAAAACCAACAGGCTATTTTGTGTCCTTTAACAAACCCTTCCCAGTGTCCATAAAGGGTGTAACACCAATGAGCTATTCACAAAGAAAGGTAATTTAAGAGAGGCAATCACCTAAGGAACTAGCCAGTAACCTGAAAGGCTGTGGAAAGACTTATCATCAGTCCTATAGTTGAGCCATAATGAAAAGTCACGAAGCAAAGAATTCACTTAAATTGAACCTGCAATGATTTGAGGAATAAAATGTCACTTTAATTGAGGTATAAATATTTAGTTTGATTTTAACATGTCAAGCAACAGCAAACAGAACAGGATTGAAAAGACACCCTACGCAACATTTCATAATAGCTTGAAGTACAATAAATTCTACATGTAGGATGTATAAATTGATGAGCTTTGACACAGGTTAGTGGAGACTTCAAAAGTTTACAGAAGAACGGAGTTGAAAGATGACGGAATGTCCCATGAACTCTGAGGGCCCCACCCAACCTGCGAAACCATCACCACAATCAAGATACTAATTTCCACGCTTTCTTTTGCCCCTATGGGAAAAATGTTCTGCTGTCAGTAAAGATTGGTTTCTATGTCGAAATTTATGTCAATAGAATCACAAAGTACGAATTACTCACTTAGCATGATTTTTTTTCAGATACACTCATCTTTTATCAATAGTTCATTCCTATCTTTGACTATTATTCTAGATAGGGCTACCTACATTTATTTATCCATATGACTTGCTGGTAAATATTGAGGCTGCTTCTAAATTGGGGCTTCATGTAGACATACTTTCATTTTCTTGGATACCCTGAAATTCTAAAAGTCTAGAAAATATTTTGCTTCTAGACACCTGACTTTTACTACCTTTCTCATTTTTTTGTGCACCAACTTAATGGATTTGATATGGGGTGAACCACTGAATGCCAAATACACGTTATCTTAAAGTGTTTTGTTTTTTCATCCTATATAGAACCCTATTGCTATTTACATGAGGGAAATATTAAAAAAAAACAAAAACAAAAAGCCCAAGGCCACTGGCTTGTCAATGAGTTACAAAACTCTGTGGCCCTAAAGAGGCAAGCTCCATTTTCCTTTATGAAGCACCCAGCAAAGTTCTTGCCGAACAAGCTTGGATCATTAGTGCTACTTCTGGTCCAAGGAGCGACTCCAACCAAACACATGCCAGATTAGCTAAGATTTACAGGCTCGGTGGGAAAAGCCACCACATTTTTGTATTATTACAGAAGAAAACGAGCTAAAAATACTTGCTTCGTTTCAGGAAAGTCAAATACTCTAAAAGAACTACTTGACCTTTGAAATACAAAACAGAAGCATGATCACATTTTGGCTGAATTTCCTTAAACTTGCTTACTTCCCATTTTTGAAAGTTTGTCACACTATTTATTCTAACTACCTTTGGGAAAAGAGAGCTTAAAACATTTATATTTTTAGCTCTGCAGTCTAATTTTAGGCACTGTGTTCAGGATAAAACAAGCCAAAACCTCCTTAGAGATAGATGTAACTTTCCACATGAAATGTGCAAACTGAAATCGTTTGTTTTTTTTTTAAAGACAATCCAATTATTTCCCAACAGTTATTTTCCAAATAACTGTTCCAAATTTATCCCATTGCAAAACAGGTTCAGATTCACCCAAAATCTGTTTTGAGAAGATTATTGATGTCCATGGAACCAGCATAATGTACACACACACACACACACACAGCCAAGCTGTCACTGTGAGGACGAAGGGGCACCTGACCCGAGCAGCACTGTGGACATGGGCCAGGGAGCCGCACAGCCAGAATGCTCCTTCGAAGCGAGGCTGTGGAGACCTCGGCTCATGTACTTTGGACATGTTCATCAGAAGGAGACAGTGCCTGGAAGTCACCCTGGGTGGAGGGTCAGCAAAATGGAGGGGAACTCTCCCCGAGATGGAGGGACACAGCACCTGCCTCGCTGGGCTCAAGCGTAGCAACAACTGCGAGAATGGTGCAGGCCCAGGAAGCGTACCGCTCTGCTGAACACAGGTCACAGAGTGAGGACCTATTTGACAACATTCACAACCTGCCTTTAAAGGTTATGTGGAATCGAGTTTCTATTGATTCAGAATAAGTACCACATATACTCGGGTGTAAGCAGACCTGAATACCAGCTGAGGCACCTTAATTTTATCACAAAAAATGGCATTACAAATGTGCTGAAAACCTCGGCTAATAAACGAGTACATATGGTAACTGTATTTTGTGCTATTCTATATCAAAATGGTTTTATTTTTCAAGTCTCTAGAACATGTAACACATTTTTGGTTTTTTCACATTGAAAAGACCTGATTTCATATGGTATCATCACAGTTTCACATTTATTTTATAATTCTTGGCTCAGAGTATAAGGAATTATGAACTCATTCAAATAGGACAGCTTACAGGAGGGTTTTTTAATGAGCTGATTCCATGTTTATTCTCCCTGAAAATCACACTGGGTGAAGCATTAATTAGGCTATCTCTACAAATTTCCATTTCTTTTATCAGATCTACTCTTTAAAAATTGATTTGTGTCTCTCTATTTCTATGTGGGAAGCAGAGATGGCTGTTTTTCTCTGACTGGACTCCAATGGTGGAGGTTAAGCACAGAGGGCTGTCCTATTTTCTGATATAAAAGTGCATTAATTTCTCTCCTACTACTTATACCACTGCTTTTAAATTCTCAACAATTTCCCCCCATTTTTTATTGAAACTGATGAAACAAATTATGTTCATAACAAATGAAACTAATAATATAAAACAAATGACTTGAGGATAGTTAGCAACTAAAAATTATTATTTTAATTACTTCTTAAAGCTCTTTTTGTCTTTAGCACGTCTTAGCTATAATGGCGTACCTATTGTTGGATTATACTAGGTGATTTTAAAAAGTTCATAGAAAGTCCATTCCTTTTCAATTCCATTTTTCCATGAACATTTTCCCCTTCATCAGTTTCTTTATGTACAAGTCAGTAACACTGGTTGCATTCCTACCCCCTTCTGCCTTGTATTATTTAAATGTGGCAAACATATATGCAACAAAACATTCTCCCATTCAACCATGTTCATGTGTATAATTCAGTGTCATTGATTATACTCTTCATGTTGCATAATCATAATTGACAGCGTTTTCAAGTATTCCACAAACATTAACATAAACTCACTGTCCCCTAAGTGAAGTCTCTTCCTCCTTCACCCATGGGAACCACTGGTCAAGTTTGGTTTCTTTCTTTTTTTAAAGTAGTTTTCTTGATATAATATTCACATAGCGTACATTTCCATTCATGAACTTTTTTGAAAGCCCCTTCGTATACAACACACGGTGAAGGTTGGTTGGTTGGTTGGTTGGCTGTTTTTCTGCGGTGTTTTCGGTGAAGGTTTGCACAGCAAATTAGGTCCCAGTTGAACAATCCCTGTAAGTTGTTTGAGGCACCGGATATGTTTTTCATACCGTGTCAATATTTTCTATGAAGGTATACTTTGGGGGTGGTAATCAGTGTGTTCAAGGAAGGTTAGCTTAATGAACTTAGAGAGCCAAATTCAGAAATGGAGAATAACTAAAAATATTAATCTTACAAATAATCTGGCTTAAGGATAACAGCTTACATCAGTGATTCTAAAATGGGGGGGGGGGGGAAGAATCCTAAAACTCAAACCAAACCCACTGCCCTCTAAATCAATTCCAACTCATTATGAACCAGAGGGCTGAGCAGAAAGTTACATTTTTCTCTCACGAATGGGTGGCAGATTCGAACTGCTAAGTAATCGACTCCATACTAGCAGGGCTCTGTGTGCCAGCAAAGGCTTACTTAAGTGTCACACAGTTTTCCTAATCTGTAAAGTGATGAAAACATCCAATCCATGCTTAAAATGTTTTTGTTTTTAATGTTTGGGCGTTTACCAGGTGTCTTCAACTTCAGCCCAACTTTTGTTTACGAAAAATCTATGGACATGAATTTAGGGATAGATAATTATTACGATGAACTTAAAACGCCGAAAGCGGCATCCAATTTCCAGCCCTATTCTGCCATTGTTCAGTGCTCTTTTTACAAATCTTTTGAATTGAGGTCTTTTGTCACTTATAATAGTTAATTACGGTCTCAGTCGAAGAAATAAAATCAAGAGGGCACTGTTCAATTAAAGAAGTGCTTACACGTGCCATCCGGTCAGTCCCTCTCGAGTAACCCCGAGTACAGAGAACACCGACCAGTTGTGGCAACAGCCTCACGACAGCCCATTGTGAGAGTCACTGGTCAGTCCCCCGTCAAGGGCTTCCTCTTCTCTGCCCTCTACTTTACCAAGCAGGTTGGCCTCTCTCCAGGGATGCTCTCTCGACAATGGCGTCTCACCCGCTTTGCCTCTAGGGAGCCTTCTGGCTGTACTTCTTCCAAGACAGATTTGGTGTTCTTTTGGCAGTTAATGATAATTTTAATGTCACCAAAGTTCAAATGCTTCAATGCTTCTTAGATCTTTCTGATTCAGTGTCCAGCTTTCACATGCATGGGAAGCAACCCGAAATACCATGGCTTGGGTCAGCCTAATCTCAGTTTTCCAAGTGAGCTCTTATGGGGCAGATTCCAATTAACAGTAACACAAACGGGATATGCGCTATTAGTGCATGAAAGGAATAAGGTAGACTTTCCCTTTTTATACAAAGTTATCCACACAGTGATTTGAAAGGAAACAGATGAAGTTCATTGAAAAGGCCAGATGAAGGTGTGACTATTCAATAGGAAGACTGCAACAAGAAATAATCTTGGAACAAGTATTGCTAGGGACTTGGGAGCAGCCATTGTAGCTCTGATGACATGGAAGGAAGCCAGTTTTACGTGGGGAAGCTCAGCTCTTTGCTGTATCTCATGTTGGGGCTTCTGTGAGAAGGTTCTCAACAATTACTGTATGCATCTTCCCATGGCTGGACTCGTGGTCTCACTGTTCTTTATCGGATAAAAACTATGGCCATCCGAACCTCTTCACCACCGCCTACACGATGACTGGAACTGCCTACATGACAGACACTAACATCATAGGCTTCATTACTCAGAACACCACTGGCCGGCTCTGATGTACATTCACTGGTCTCCCCAAAGAATGCAAACCATATAACAGTCATCACAGTGACACATTTAGCAGTGTAATTTCTGTGAACTGTGAAGCACAGTGAAACTCAAGAATCCCAAATCATACCTTTGGTTCCCTAACTTTGAATGAAGTACACAGGCTGCTGGGTTAAAAGAAATCATCTAGATAGTTTAAAGAATTTTGATGAGGCTCCGTGGGAATGAATTTTGAGATAATCTTATAGAGGAAAGGCAGAAGCTTACTCGATAGAAAGGATGTTGGGGGAAGCAAGGACGAGCTGCGAGCAGAAATAAAGGCAGCGCGGCATCGAATGCACTCAGGTGAAGGGAGTGTGACAGGCAGAACCGATTTCAGTGAAAGAGACGGTTAGTGACCACAGACCAGGAGACAGGCTGCAAAGGGTAGACCTGATCCTCGCACTTATTAAGAACCATATTTTTAAGTGTAAGAGCAGACCAAATGCTCACTCAAGACATCATCTCTCAAAGTGTTTGCTCAAAGGGCCTTAAAACCAGATAGAGCGCAGCCCTGGGCCACTGGCTCAAAGGTACAACGATGTGTAAGCGTTAACTGCTTGATAATCTCAGAGAGCAAGACGATGTTTCTAGTTTCGAAGGTTTTTTCCTACAAAAATACCAAGTTGCTCTTGAAATACAAAACTAAAGAACAACCAAATGAAAATAAAAATGTTAAGCTCCATAAGGACCAACATCCCCCCAAATTCCCCAACCTCTAACAGAGTAATAAGACTGCACATCTAACCGAGAAGATCTACAGGAATGCCTCTACAACTGCCTCCGTGTTTCGGAATTTTGCATTTCATTGTCCCCAGAGTCACCTTTCTTCGGATTTTCCTCTAACTTCATAGCAAACATAAGCTTATGTAATGACAGACTCATACAACAGAAACATACTTTGTCAATCCTATTTGGAACTAATTAAGACAACTCTGAAAACTAGTAATCCATAAACACGCCATGGTTTTTGTCTACCCACAGATCACAGCATGTGAGGTACATAGTTTATAAAACAATGATGCTAATTTGGTGCTACTTGTTAATCCAGCTGTTAATTACTAATTTCCCATAGAAAATTCAAAAAAGAAAGTAATCTACCAAAAAAGTTTGAACAGCAGTGTTTGGCATGCAACAAGTATTGAACAAATCCATCTTTCTCCTCAAACATTCTGTTCCTGTAGACTACAAAGCCCTGTCAAACTCAATTGTGCATGTCCTGGTAAACCCTGTTTAAAGCCACCCCTCACCTGACAGGATGGCTACGTGTCGGAACTGGCCTGATAGCAGGGACCCTTTTTGTGATCTCCTGACACCTTCCTCAAGGTCATCCACACAATACGTATGTGGGCATGATACAAACATCACAAGAATCCATGTAACTGAGCTGTCCCATATTAAGCCTTACACTGAAATGTCATACATTTCCTGACATGCTCATCACTGGACCAGGCAAATTTCCCCGAGAGCTGGAACTTACATTGTACATCAGTCTCTTAATTTCTAGCATATGCTACACAAGTAGGTTTTAAAAAAAGGAACCTCAAGTGTTTTGCTCCGGTTTAGGCAAATCTAAGAAACAATTCTATAACTCTAATACCTTGAAGGTTATTATTATTATTATAAGCCTTATCTTACAAAGAATACAGTTTGGGTTTTTTGTTTGTTTATTGTTTACAAAGTTTTAAAGTAATCGCTACATAATTTTAGTAATGACTATTAACATTTCCATTCAAACATGAATAGAAAATTTAAGATCTGGGTAAGAAAATAGTTATTTCAACATCTACTTCTGGCACAAAAGATTTTTTTAAAGACAGGTACAGTTCAAGGGCAATGGTCCCCCATTTTATACGGTGTCACCTTTTTATTGTTTTACGTATTGTCTACCAACATGTACTTACACACTCTGCCCCATAAGGTTCCCAAGTGTACTCTGAGAGTCACTACTATGCGTTTTGATCTCATAGAGACCATTCTTTCCAAGAACATAAGAGCCACGGCAAATAGTCTCTACTAACTGAGCTAAACTGCTGTTTGGCTTAAAGATGGCTTCATGAGAGTTTCAGATCAAGGCGTAACAACTCTTTTTAGGTAAAATACTCAAGGGCACTACGTCTCGTTTGCATGAGAACTTGAAGTTCTGTTCTCCAAAAGTCCTCCTCCTAATCAGATTCTATCGGTTGGATCTTTGATCAAAAGTTCCATACTGGGAGTGGAGCACCACTCATTTCTGGTCTCAGGGCAAAGATCATGTGGCAATCAGATCTGCAGTTGGCATGGAGGATTTATTTGAATGCAAATTATAACTCGAAACTTAAATATCCTACTATGGTTTCCATTTCATTTATCATAAATAAAAAAAGAGCCTTCTTTCAGAAATTCTTCAGAGGAAAAGGCGAGAAACAAGCAAGGATGCAGTGCTGCCCGGCCCTTCACCAACATGAGAGCACCACTCATGATGGGAACGTATGTGCTGCGCACGAGGGACGACGACTTGCTATTTCCTTAGTTGGTATTTTAAGTAAATGGAGGCGATTATGAGATAGGTAAAGAATGGAGTTTTTCCTCTCGCAAAGTTTACTGCTCCCTAATACAGACTGTAACTAACACAGGGGTCCCACCGATAGAATGAGATTCTGCCAGCTCCCATTTCTACACAATGTATTCTAGCACAACAGACTTACTTAGCCTCGTGTGAAATGAGCTATTTAGAATGTGAGGTGCTTCGTGTGCACTTCTGCACACCAAGAGGCACAGAGATCCTTGATTCTCTTAAGATTCCATTCAATCTTAGGAGGTCCCAAACACACAGGCTATCTCTTTGGCTCCCAGAATGAGGTTTTTCCCATTAGTCACCTTAAGTGTTTCAGTCAGAGAAAAAAAAAATTCCATCCAACATCTTTATAACCAATCTTTTAAGGGATTCACCAGGAAAAATATTGATAAAAGTCAACAAAGAAACAGAAACTCTAAGTAGTTCCTTCTCACTTTTAATAATTCTAGTTTCCCTTTTAAATATCCATGTTCCTATCCGATGGCTCTCAGTAAGATGTTCTAAAGGAGCCTAACCAAGTAAATTGCCTGTTCTATACTTGTTCTTACTAAAATGATTAATTCTAATAAGTTATTCAAATATACTTTAAACTATACAAATGAAAACGAGGCATACCTTGAAGCGGATAAGATGAACAATTGAAATATAACACATTCCAAATGCGGAATAAAAAAAGACCTTCACGGAACCAAAATGAAAGATGTTCTTCGTTGCAGGAGGTGCAGAGAGTATAAACTTTGCTAGAACTGCAATATTAATATAAGTATTGTGGTATAAAGATGGCTAAAATGTAGGCTCTGAACTAGTCTTCGATGAGGATAGGATAGGTACCATTTCTCTCTTTCCTAATTTATTTTTTTCCCCCAAGGCTAGAACATCAGATGAGAGCCTACCTGACATTTTGGAGAATTTGCTGTGCTGGGATTGATATTCCGCATTGCCTAAGAGTAAAAAATAAGACGGATAAAAATTACTTTAAGCCACATGGTTTGGCTGTGCAGGCTGACTTACAAATTGCATCCAGTCACATCGCCATAGCACAAAACTCCCAAGCCAGCCCAAGAAGAAGCAGACTGAGGAAGGAAGACAGAGCCAACGGAGTCACCACAAAACAAAACTGGACCCTCAGAAGTAAGTCTTAGCAGCATTGAGGACAGGGAAGCAAGGTTTCAAGCATTAGACCTAAAATACAATTCGATACTGGTCAGGTAGGTCCTTTGCTCCCGAGTATCAATTAGATGAAGCAGGAGAAATACTTTGGATGTCTCCACGATGAGAGAAATTACTAACAGAGAAAGCTCACGGGAAACCAAAAGACCTGAGATGTCCTGAATTTATACCACTTGCTAAAACACAAAATGAAATCTTTAAGGAAACAGACTATTAGTATAAAGTAAGAGCAGATCATTGAATCCAGTACAGAAAAAAAGGCAACATAGTAGGCAGTACAGAAGAAACAAAGCAAGAAGTTACTTTTACTTTTACCCCAAGTAAAGCTATTCTGCCCAGGGCCCATCACCCGGAGTGAAAGTGAGGCTAAGATTCCCTAAAGAGGAAGAGCTTACAGCAGCAGGTTCTGCCTCCACCAACAAAACCACCAGGCCGATCTACGGCGTACAACACAGTGACAAATGGCTTACACCTAGACTTGTAAAAGTATCTTAAAACAGCAAGAATCTGGCTTCCCTTCTTTTTTTTAGTGGTCATGGAACTTCCCCCGTATGCGATTTTCTTGATTTTACAAGTCTTCATTCATACATGAAGTTATGAACTGTATTTATTGAAAGCATTCGGTATTCAGCAACAGCAAAATGAAGAGCAAATGATGAAAACCGTTTTGGAAAGCATGCGTCTAATAGCTACACAATTTTCTTCTTGATGGTGCTGCCTTGTTTTAGCAACACAGCCTTATGCAAGTAAAAATGTTTCCCTTTATTGTCATTTGTTAGAGTCGGGTCGAGGCACAGTAAACCATGTGAATATCTTTTATTCCTCTGTCTTCTTAATGGCAGATGAAGAAACTCTTCTTTTCAGGGCGCTGTCCTGATATCAGATATTGGCACAGGCTCCTTTGCTCCTGCCAGGGCTCACTGTGGGTACCAACCACATTAGACTCACACTGACACATTACTGACGGGGCATAAATAGTCTATAGATGAGTCTATCTGTGTCTCCAGGCTTAGTTCAGTTTACTAGTTCCTCAAATACCAAATTAGAGATCAAACATGGTATCAGTTCATATCTTTCCACTGACACTCAAGAGATCCTTGCTAAATATACCCCTATTTGTCCTGGTAACAGAAATGTAGACTGGTAACAAAAAGTGTCGATTTTTCCAGAGCTATTGTGAGTGCGCCATGATCTCTTTTATAAGGAAAACACAGCACACAGGGGGCTTCAAAAGTTCATGGCGAGCACAACTCAAAGACAATGGGCCACTGAATTGTGTGGTGTGTGAATCATATCTCATTCAAAGTTTTTTGTTCTGTTTTTAAGATAGGGGTTTTTCCATCATCGTTTAAGCCGTTGTGCACACACGGATGCTGGTTTTAAACTGATAGACCATCTCCGAAAAACAAACAAAAAAACAAGAAATGATCGGTAGTTGTTTATATTCAGGAAAGAAGAAAAAACTATTTTATTCCCACTGTTTAAATGTGGAATAATAAGCCTCGTTTGATCACTGCTCAGGAAATTTTTATATTGAAATTAAAAAAATAGGGTACTAAGACCATAACTCCAGTCTTTGAATGATATTTTAATACTCTGAAACAGGAAAACTAAAATCTCAAGTTATGAAGGGATTACCTATTCTTGGGCAACATAAAGACCAGCAGTACTTTCTGGAAGAAAACTGATGGAAATGGTTACAAAGCTCTCGAATGTTCGCTTCTGCCTTTCCCAAGGTAAAAAGACCCGTAAGCAGGTCATATGAAGGTGCTCCAGGTGGCTCTGTAGCTTGCGATAAGAACACGTTATGTTTTAAGTAAAGCCCCTTAGACGCAGCAATACTCAAAGATACTACACACTAAATAATTCACTTAAAGCAAAATATGCTTTCCTCTGAAATGATTTCTTTTGGAGAAATCCCCATAAAATGGCCATTTGAGAAAGTATCCTGATTTCCTTTGGTTCCGGTTCAATGAGATGCCTGTGCTAAAGAAAAACACGTGCTCTCTGATACACGCTTACTGGTTCCATCCCTCGTAGTGAAGGTCAGTGAAGAGACCAGGGCTTCAGTGAGATGAAATTCCTCTTTTAAATAACACATGCTAAAAGGAAACATAGAGCCCAAGAAGTGGAAGGCTGGATTCTAACCTGTGGCCTCACCTGCCGAAGCAGTTCTTGCTGTTTCAGTCTCAGTCTCTCTTTCTCCATCTGCAGCTGCTGCAGGCGCATCTGCTGCTGCTGGTTGGAGTTGTTGCCACCCATGACTCCGCCCTGTGGGCTCTGGGGGGCCAGGGGTGGAGGCTGCTTCACAGGCCCACTCTGACCGATTCTCTGGTTGATGGCTGAAACGAAACAAGAGAGTTGTCTTAAAAAAAACTACTTGGTTAAGATCAAGGGTCAACTTCGGTATTCAAAATCATGAAAGGATGTGCGACGACGCTTTGTTTATTGTAAAAGACTGAAACTAACCAAAACCTGCTGCCATTGAGTCGATTCTGACTCACAGCGACTCTCGACAGGGCTTCAGAGGGTGCTACATCTTTATGGGTGCAGCAGCAGCATTTTTCTGGAGTGGCTGGTGGATTTAAACTGCCAACCTGGTGGTTAATAGTCCAACATTCACGCAACAGCGTCACCAGGATTGAAAGCGACTTAAAAGTCCACAAGTATCAAAACAGCAATGAAATGTCATCAAATCACTGACACGGAGTTGGTTCGGACTCATAGTGACCCTGTGGGACATAGAACTGCTCCCTAGGGTATCCAAGACTGAAAATCTTGTTTTTTTAAAAAATCATTTTATTGAGGGGTTGTACAATTCTTATCACAATCCATATGTACATACATTGTGTCAAGCACATATGTACTTTTGTTGCCTTCATCATCCTCAGAACATTTGCCTTCTACTTGAGCCCTTAATATGGGCTTTTCATTTCCGCCTCACTCCCCACTCCCTCATGAACCCTTCATAATTAAAAAATTATTGTTTTGTCATATGTTACACTATCCAACGTCTGCCCCCGCCACCCTCTTCTCTGCTGTCCCTCCCCCAGGGAGGAGGCCATACGCAGATTCCGGTAATCAGTTCCCCCTTCTACCCCACATTTCCTCCACCCTCCAGGCATCACCACTCTCACCACTGGTCCTGCAGGAGGGAGTGCACATCTTTACAGGAGCAGACAGCCTCATCTGTCTTCTCTGGAGCAGCTAGTGGATTCAAACGGCTGACCAATGCAGAAGCCGCTACAGTACTTAGGCTTCCAGTAAGATAATATGTATACTAATGTGTTATTGCTGCTGTCATACAGAACGCTAGACCACCCAGGGGTGTTGGTGGGGGTGTAACTCTAAGACGCAACAAGATAGAACCACCTTTAAAATGTTTAAGTAGGGGTTGGATGGGGAAGCAAAGTGCTGAATGGAGTATAAAAAGGGAAATAAATATTGCACACAACAGGGACTATGACCTGGAGGGTACCTAAGATGCACCTATGGGAAGAAGATGAGATTTCCCTGCTCCCTAAGGAGTTACAGTCTCAAAACCCACCCGGCAGCTCTGTCCTGCCCTACAGTCCCTCTGAATCAGAAGCGATTGGATGGCCACAGTTTGGAAGACGCATCCAACTTTAGCTGGCTCTTGGGCTGAGAAAGAGTGACTAATATTTGTATTAAAACCTTTTTTGCAACTCTTTAATTCTGAATGCTGTAAACATGCATTACTTATTACAAAAATAAGATATAAATGCAATTTAAACCACGCTCTAAAATGAAAATAAAGCACTCTGAGCAGTAAAACCCATAAAACTAACCAATCCTATATACACAGCCCTAATAAAACAAATATATCAAAATGTTCGCAGGCCTGCCCAAGAAAACCAAGTAAGCGGCAAACATCTGGATGGCCCAGACCACTGTCCCCAAGCTTCCAGCCCAGGTAGCCTCTCTTTTTGTTGCTGATCTGACACCTCTGACATACAACGGCTAGACAGGGGCAGGATTCTTCAAATATACTGGAGAAGTCTGCCAACCACACCATGGATTGTGGTAACCCTGGCACAAGTTTTGAGCTTTTGTTTCTCATCTTAGTCAGATCCCTTTAGAATTTATCCTGGCATATTGCATGAATGAATGTGATTTCTTATGACTGAGTCTGCATTACATAAACACCCTCTCATCTCTCCCTCTCTCCCCACCCACTCACCTCCCCTGTCTCTCCCTTTCTATTTTCCATGGTTTATTTTCTGACCCTTTGAGATACTTTTAAAATACACCATCCTACCACCCATGTCTTTTTGGTTATCTTCTTTTAATATTTTATCTGGCAGGCAAGTGGAAGGATGTCAGATGTGACTCACTGCACATCACGATCAAAAGTCATGCTAATCTCTTACAGAGCTAATGAGGCAACCTCACATAAGAAACGATATAGATAGGGAAAAAAAGAAACGATATAGAAACTGCCACAGTGCAGTGGGAAAACGACACTGCACGCTTCCAGTCAGCGTCTAATGCGAAGACAAGAGCCCCCACAAACAGAGGCAAGTTCTGAATTGGTGGGTATTGTCTGTTTTAAAATTTCTGAGGTATCCGATGATTCAAAACCACAGAAAGGGGAAAGTGGGATCCCAAAGGATGGAGGAAGAACCAGGCCCGAAAGATGGAAAACAGAAAAATCTATAAACTATGCACCAGCATAAATAAGTCTGTGTGGACAATAATGGGGAGCACTGCTAGTTGTGTTTGCCTACCCGCTGTACCTCTGGATAGAAGCCGTGGTACAAGGGCTCTGTACAGAGTGCTCTTAAATGACCAAGCCACACAAGCCCGTGTTTCATGTCTCCAGAAGCATCCTCTTCTTTACCTTTCGCAGATCCTAAGTACACAAAGCCCATAGCAGCGCCCACATGGGGTGGAGCAGAGACCTCCCAAGCAGGCAAGACACAGAACAGGCTTTGTTCGGGGTGGGGGGCGCTGGGGGCCGGGCCGCCATAGGAGAAATGAACAGCCATACCCACTTCTTCCTCCCCGGGAGCAGCTACTGAGCCTCCATTGTTTCCAGTTGTAATATGTTTGCTAAAGGCAAATTATAACTTGCCATATTTTAGAATTCAGAGCCAGTGCTGCGTGGACTATAAAAGCGGTAACTGTTTCAAGTTTTACTCAACAAATCAGTCCTGACAGCTTTATGGTAGGAAACCAGCGACTCAGCAATTGCTGACAAGTAAGAGACCACCTTCTCAGAGAAAAGAAAGAGGGTCTTTACTACCCGTTCCCCTACCTTCCAGGCTTCATTCTGAACATCTGCACCTTGACGCTTCAGATAATTTTTAAACTTAGATCAGTTTGACCTTGAAAATGTAGAACATTACAAAAGATCAAACCTAGACCACAAACTTTGAGGTAACTTATAAAATTCAATTCTAGTAACACTACATGTAATTTTAAAACTGAAAATGAGCTTTTCATTTTTAAAGCATTAGCTTACATCATATCTCTTACAAGAACACTTCCTTCTGATAGTTTATTAAGTCTCAGACACTGATTATTTATATATTAGTGTGATTATGGCCTTAATTTGTTTATATAACATTTAGGCACAACATTTATGGTTTCCCCTATACCTACAAGTATAGTCAAGTCTATGAAATATTGGACTGTGTTAAATGTATGGTTTTTTAAACACACAGGCTCACAGACCAACTGAAAATCTTAAGAGCCGTAAAATCTCTCTCTCTCTCTCTCACACACACACACACACACACACACACACACACACACACACACACACACACACACACACCCCTAGCTTTGCTAAGCATTTACTATGCAACCTGCTGTCTGGACTCAGCAAGCCCGTCACAAAGGGCATTTTTCTACACTGTAATCTTTATAGAACAGATCCTCCTATATTTCCTCCTAAGGCTCACTGGATAGGTTTTAACAACTACAGGCTTTAATCTACAAAAAAATCTTGCTATTAACTTACTATGGGGCATAGTATAGACAAGTTCTCTGACCCCTATCTTAGTCTCCGTCATTATGGTGCCTTCAAACTAAGGTTCAATCAAGGCAGTAGCCTCCGCTTCAGTCATCTGTGAGCCAATTAGGTTTAACCTTTTGAGAGGTCAGCTCACAAGGTTAAGGCAACTGTTTTGGGGATTCCAAAAGGACAATCTTGATTGTTTGTTTTTTTTTTTTGTTAAAAAACACAGGACAAACATGGGGTTATTAAGAAAATAATAATAATTAAAAAACAAAAAACTGCACTGGTAATAAAAGGGCCAGAACATTTTTTTCTTTTATCATGACAAGGTACCCATTCCAGGAAAACTTTGTTGGCAAACCTTGTTTCATTTATTTTAACAGCCGATCTTCATCCTTCAGACTTCTTTTTGTCCCCGAAGCTCAGAGGATGACGGAAAGGAACACAATCCGAGTCTCTGGAGGATGTCATTTGGACACTGAACACGTTAGTAGCACAGATTCGGGGTCGAGGGATGGAAACATCGCCGCTAGCTGTGCGCAGACCTAACGGGGGAGCACTGAGCAGCGCCCGCTCCCTGTCAGGTATTTTTGTCCAGTCCGGGTTTCTATGATTTGGCAGCAGAACTTTGTGACTCCCAGCCATCGATTTATGGAGCTGTATAGCCACTACTACTCTTTCACTTGAGAGCACTTCCATTACCCTCACAGGAAGCTCCTTAGCAGTCGGTCACCCCCACTAGTAGTCGGCCTCATCACCCCACCGTCCACTCCTTGGCCAACATTCTTTCCCTCAGCACAGTCTCAAGCGTCTTCAGTGCTCTAGTGTGCTCTATTAGTACTTCATTCCTTTGTATTCTCCAAAACATTACTTTGTAAGGATGTTCCAGAGAGGAGCACTCTGGATGGCACAGCAGTTAAGCACTGGGCACCTAGCCACAAGGCCAGTAGTTTGAAACCACCACCCACCCTGTGGGGGGAAACTGAGGCTTTCTACTGCCATCAAGAGATACAGTACTGGACATCCACGGGGCCAGTTCGAACCTCTGTAACAGGGTCACTACGAGCTGGCCAACTTAGTGGGAGTGAGAAGTGCGTGCCACATTTCATTTATCCATTCACTGGTTCATACACCGGTTGCTTTCATTTGGGGGCTATTGTGAACAATGCTGATGTGAATATCCATATTAGAGGTTTTTACCTGAGTATGATTTTAACTATGTCGAGTGTATCTTGGTTCATCCTCTAACACTGGCATATCTACAAGGGGCACTAACTGCTGCTAATTGAATAGCTAGATCTTCGTGTTCACCCAAAGAGACCTCGGAGGAAAGGCTTGCCGAGCTGTGAAAAGCTGCAGACACACGAGGCTTCACCAGGACTCAGGATGAACTCAATGGCAAGCGGCTGGGCTCTACCGTCAGTGAGCGCTCGGAGTTCTTCCTACTTCTCTCCCTTCCGAGGCACCAACTTCTGTCCTCTCAAGACTGAGTTAAGACATTTAAATATCTTTCAATTGGTCAAAGATATTAACAACTAATATCATTTAAACTCCTTTGAATTCTTCCCCCTTTCACTATTAAAAGAAAAGTATTAAAACTTTTATAATGGTACTTTTTAATACACTGCTAATCTGCTCAAAAATCTGAAAAGATGTGCATCAAGGTGGTAGCCTCTCACCATTTAGGCAGTCGGGTTATGACTCTCTGACTGGCGTACATCCTGTAACTATGAACCAACTTGTTCATAACCCAGGGACTGCCTGTGCTATTCAATGTATGTGCTCAGCAAACAGTGTGAGATGGCTATGTGAAGAACGCAGCTTTTAGCAGAAGACACGGCTCATCAATAACCTGTGATATGCCAAAGATACTTTTGTCTGAAGACTCGAAGCACTCAGCGATCAAGATCAATAACTACAGGTGTCACTTTGTGTTATACCTCAATATGGAGAACACAAATCCTCACTGTTGGGCCAGTGAATATTATGATCAACAGAGAAAATATGAAAGTTGTCAAGGATTTTATTTTGCTCACGATCAACACACATGGAGAAGCAGCATTCAAGAAATCAAATGAAAAAAAGCAAATGACTGCACTGGGCAAATCAAAGACTTGTCATTTTGAAGACTAAGCTATGCCAAATCCAGTGATCAATCACCTCATAAGCTGAAAGCTGAACGATGAATAAGGAGGAAGGCAGGAGGCGAACAATGTTTCAGGATTAGGATATTGGAGGAGAACACCAATCGGACTCTGAGCTGCCAGAAGAATGAGCACAAATCGACCTTAGAAGACGGACAGCCAGAATGCTCCTTAGAGACGAGGACAGGGCAACTCCGTCTCGAGTACTTTGGACAAGTTATCAGGAACATGCTTGGCAGAGGGTTCAACGACAAAAGACAAATGATTGACACAGTGTCCATGACCTCGGGCTCAAAGGCGGCAGCTATGGGGAGGGTGGCCCGGGCCTCGGCCTTGTTCCCACCAGCTGTACCAAGGTTGCGAGGAGTCGGCATTGACTCCACAGCACTGAACAAACGACAAACCATTTTTCAAACGTAGTTGGGAATGTGGCTTAACATGTCTTAAAAATTTCAAAACCCAGCAGAACGCTTTCTCATCACCCCATTAAGCAGTTTGGGCAGGACAAACTGAACGAGGTGGGGAGAGAACGAAGAAAATGTTCTAACCCGCTTTCCGCTCTCCGTACCCTTGGCTTTCACCTCGACTCCGTAGACTTTAAAAATCTACAGGTATCAAGGCAACTGCTTGCAGGAGAAGGCAAATTAAATTAAAAAATATATCTGCTACTGATCTTTATTAGTATTAGATTATTAAACAGAGATCCCATTAAAATGAACTTTATTTGTAATTTCATATGATTTATTAATATTAAATCTTTTTCACTGGATGCATTTATAGCTTAGCTTTTACTAATAAGCCCCCAAATTAGCCTCTTTATATACTTTGGAGCCTGGTTGTCTTTTTTGCAGCCTTAAATACCCCCCTGCAGAAAAGCCTTCCTTGGCCACCCAACTGGGCTTGGTGGCTCAAGTCAGTCTCCCCTTCTACTTTCAGCCCCTTTCACAGTACTTAGTTTCTTATCCTTCATGGTACTTTACATATTTAATTTTGTAATTATGCACACATTTGTTAAAAGCTTCCCATACCACACCCCAATGGCTAGCCATTGTGTTGTTGATCAAATAAGCAATTTTTAAAATAGGTTCTCATCCTAGTTAACAGGATGTTGTCAGTAATACAGGACAACCTCCGAGTTGAAACCCCAAAGAGCCAGAATGGCAGATCCAAGTGAGTATAAGACAAAGCAAAAACTATGCACCACTCTCCTTACAAATCACTCCATTTCAAAATAAATCTAAGTTTTCCATCAAGAAATCTCTAATCTTGTATTTCAATCTATGCGTGGCAACAAAAGTAGTAACACCACTCAAAGAACAAAGTGCTTTTAAGTACAGTACACTTTAAATAAGTACAGTACACCTTTAAAAAATCAACTATAGAACACCTAACGGGCAAAAACTGTTTTAAAAGAAAAATGAGAAGGTAAAAGGGGTAACTAGAACAATGGAAAGAGAGTCCTCGGAACAGAAATACTGAGAATGCTAAGGGATTACAAAGAAGGTAGCGGAGTTGATGTAACTAGTGAAGAAGGCGTGGAGACATTGTTACTCAGAAACCTAAGATGCTGTGTAACCTCACCAAAACCAATGACTTACATCAACAGCAGAAGCAAAAGAGTAACGCCAAATGACTCTGTGTCCCCGTACATGTGATAAGATACCTGCTGTCAGTGCAAGGACAACTCAAAATGGTTTTCTTTTAAAAATGAATCGGGTCGGGGGAGGGAGGGAAGAGAGAGGAGCTGATACCAAGAGCTCAAGTAGACAGAAAATGTTAATTGATGCATGGATTATATAAAGAGCTGTTAACAGCCCCCAATACAATGATTTGTATTTTTAAAAATGAAGCGGGTTTCTGTTTGAAGGTAGTAGCTCTAATAACACAAATCAACAATTACTTTTCATTATTCTTCGATGACCTTGGTGCTCTTAAGTTTTAAAAAAATTCTACACAAACAGCTCATTAGGCAAACGACGCTAAGGCTGTGTGTGTTCATTGAACAATTTGTTATCTGAACGATTCCAAGAGCAGGAATCTGCTTATTAATTTAGACTGTAGCTCTCTCCACTTTTGGTGACTTTTGTCAGGGTTGTGACCCGATACACTGTTTTACCACAATCCTAGTTAGCATAAATCTTGTTAGATGAAGAAAACAGCTAAACTCATGTATTGGATCGATTTGGAAACTTATTCTAGAATCTTATGCATTAAAAATAGATCTTTGTTTCAGTGAATAATTGTTTTTGTAGTGGGGGAAAAGTCTCTAGTGGCTTGGAGCTAGGCATCGAATCCACTATCATGGAACCTTCATGGAACCTTCAAGACTTTGGAAATGAAGCATGCCCCCAAAGCACCATTTTCAAGGCAGAAAAAGCGGCTTAAAAACTGATGGTTACCAGAGTCTGAGAACATGGACGTGGCTCAACTATTCCACCCAGCAGTCCCCAACCCCCATCAGGTTTGTTGGTCTGGACATACTCACTGTATGATAAGGCTTATCCTTAGATTAGAGGTTGAAAGATTTCTCTATCTCTTCTTTGAAAGTAATTCCCAGCTGGGACAGAGAACCAAAAGATAAACTTACATGGTAGAATAAGGAAGTCTAAGGCACCAAGAAAACCTCCTGATACGCTCGAATCATTAAAGCTATTGAAAAGAAACACTGGGAGTTAAGCAATCGTCTCTAAAGAATTCATAATATAGTATATTTGTATTAAATTAATGAAGAACTGGAAATCGTCTGAAAGCATTTGGTCTAACACATTCACATTTTACAGATTAAATCAAAGGAAGTTAGGTCTCTTTTTGGATCAGCTGGTTTCTCTGCTGCCATCAGAGAAACTCTGAGGTTAATGCCCAAATAAATGTATCTCTCCTACATCACAACCCAATTAATTTGCATTTAGCTAATATGTTACTATGAAGTAGAAAAATGAATGCTACGTTTGCAGATCTGAAAGCAGAATGCTACATATTGCTATCTTTACCTCAATCGTACATGCGAATAAACTTTCATTTTTTCCAACCATGCGGCCCCTTCTCTGCACACAAACTTTGAGTGCACTAGATCACGATGCTCTTCATTATCTATTGCAAGATGTTTTTACAAAAAACAAATCAAAACTCCCAGCCACGGAGTCAATTCTGACTTCCAGGATAGAACCGTCCCTGTGGGTTTCTGAGACTAACTGTTTCAGGGAATAAGGAAGGCCTCGACTTTCTTCTTCTGAGTAGCTGGTGGCTTTGAGTTGATGACCTCTTGGTTAGCAATTTTTGGAAACAACAAAAAGTTGACCATGAATGCACTCTCCAAACTTAAAAGCTCACATACCAAATCTGCAATACAAGCAAAATAAGCAAAGTGTCACACAGCAAGTATGGTGAAAATGAAAAATGGTGATGCCTGATTTGCAGAAAACGGGGTTCATTAAAAAGTACACTGAAGGGCTTCAGTGGAGAGCAAATGTTTTCAGAATGATGAGGGCAATGAATGTACAAATGTGCTTTACACAATGGATGGATTGTGATGAGTTGTATGAGCCCCTAATAAAATGATAAAAAAAATTTTTAAACTACACTCAAGAAGGGGATTCGGATTCCACCAAGAGAGCAACATGGGAATGTTTCTGGTCCAGAGGACAGTACCGAGATAGGTAGGGCAGTTGAAACAGAACCTTGCTTAGTGTGCAGGCCTCTCAGGTGAGCATGCGGACGAAGTGTACATCCCTAACAATAGAGTCTAGGATTTGTGGAAGGCTTGAGAGGCTCTGTATGGCAGGTTGGAGCAATGCTATTTTTTCCACTGGATAATGAACATATAAAACATCCTATTTTTAAAGGAACCAAGAATATGAAAGGCATCTGGAGGGTTGGAGTGAGCTTGTAAAGAGCTGAGAAACTATGAAAAATTAAAAGAAACTCAGCTAGAAAAGGAGGTTTGGGGAATTGTAGACTTATTCATTAATAAGAAGGGAGTAAAATTCATGAAAAATGGATGGAATTTAATTTCCTCAGACCATTGACAAGAGATGAAAAACCTTGTGTTCTGACAGAGTGCCTTAGAAAGTGAATTAATGCAAAGATAGGTTAAAATTGGACATCTTATTTGTTTCCATTCTCTGACCCACTCTTAATTTGTTCTAGTTCTTCTTGTCTTTCTCGAGGTGCAGTTTGCTTGTACTTTTAGTTTTTATTGTGGGTTTTGAAAAATGATTATCTTTATATGACATTCAGGATCGGTAAATGTACAGAGACAGTAACCGTTAAAGACTTAGGTTACGTGTGACTTTTCCTAAATGAGAAAAGGGAGCAAACAGCAGTTAGTAAAAAAAAAAAAAGGAAGAAAACATTCTGTTCCTGATTGTGCTGAGGACTTCACGACTTTTTAAAATATTAAAAACACTAAACAGTATGATATACGAGCTATATGTCAATAAAACTGTGAAAAGGAAAAATGGGGGGACGGGGGACAGACCATGAGGGTTTTCCTTCACCAGAATGCACTCCCTTATTACATGGTCAACTCCCAGTTTAAGGGCAAGTTCAACACAGAGGTTGGAATATAGTCTTTACAGTATGTGACACAGGTGAGGTCTGCCTTTCAAGTCTGTTCTAATCTGACATCTTAAGGAGTTCTTTTCTGTAATTAGAAACTCATTACCTTGGAGTAATTTCCTCAAGAAGAGTCACAGTATTGGGGGTAAATGGATTAACCACTGTCTTCTTCCTCTCTCTCTAATTTGCAGTGACTGTTACTGTGAATGGCTCTGACCCCCAACACCTTACGCCCAGCGGAAGGAAACACTGCCCAGTCCCGTGTCAGCTTCACCACTGTCCCCGTGCTGGAGCCCACTGACGTAGCCACGGTGGCAACACGTCTCAGTTCCTTGAGGAACCTTCTCGCTGCCTGTCCTCTCCTGTGATGCCTCTCTACTTTTCAGGGACAGGCTTTTCCTGACAATATTCCTTACATACTTTGGAGTATGTAAGATGAAGTCTCGCCATGGTTGCCGTGAAGAGCACTCTGGCCTTCCAACACCGTCCACAGTACTTTCTATATGCTTCCAGCACCGCAATGTAAATGCATCCAGTCTTCTGTGGCCGTCTTTACTCAATGACCAACGTTCACATGCACAAGTGCACAAGATGGGTCAGGTGCACCTTATTCCTCAAAGCCACAACCTTGTTTTTCAAAGCTCTAAAGAGGTCTTATGCAGCAGCTTTACCTACTAGGTGTGTCACAAAAGATAGTACACGCAACACAAATGCTTTATAAATTCCAGTTGCCAAAAGACCAAATTCAGATTCCAGTCTGCCAATTAACCTTGGAAAGGTCATAATGTTCCCAAGTCTAAGAGGAACTCAAATTTGGGCCCACATTCCACAGACCTCTTGTGATTTTTTTAGGGGGTGGGGGACAGGGAAGAGGGTGAATAAAGCGGGTTGGTAGTTTGGGGAATCACAGTGCCTTGGCGGCATGAATGCCCTGGGTTCCAGAATACTGGAATTTTCCCAAATGAGAAATATTAAATACCTTTTCAATTTGTGGCGTGTACTTGTTAATGATTTTCCGTTAGCAATGGCTGCCCTGGTGGTGCTAAGAACCAGGTGACGGAGTGGTTACCCCTTGAGCTGTGATCAGCAATGTCAGCAGTTCAAAACTACCAGCCCCTCCTCGGGAAAAAGTTGGGCTTTCTTCTCCTGTGAACATTTCTAGTCTTGCAAACTCACAGGGGCAGATCTAATCCTGTCCCATCGGGTCACTATGAGTCAGAAATGACCCAGAGGCAGTAGGCTTGGGCTTTGATTTTGAAGAGTCCTAGTGCCACTATGGGTTTGGTGTCGGGCTGCTACTAACACGGTCTGAGAAGGAAAAGGATGGGGTGTGTGCTCCTTAAAATTTCATGTTGTATATGCAAATATATTTATATGAGGAGGGGAAACAGATCTATGTGCATATATTTATAGGTTTCGTATTAAGGTAGCAGAAGGTCATTGGGCCTCCACTCAAGTGCTGCAATTCAAGAACACTTTCTCCTATTACATTGGCATTCTATGATGCTAACCTTCCTGACACAACTGCGGAAGACAAAGCAGGTGAATAAGCAAATGTGGTGAAGAAAGCTGATGGTGCCCGGCTTTCAAAAATTATAGTGTCTGGAGTCTTAAAGAGAAACAAGCAGCCATCTAGCTCAGAAGCAACAAAGCCCACATGGAAGAACACACCAGCCTGTGTGATCACGAGGTGCTGAAGGGATCAGTTATCAGGCATCAAAGAACAAAAAACCGTATCATTGTGTGCTCACCTCCATACTATGATCACTGAAGACAAATGGGCGCATAAGCAAATGTGGCGAAGAAAGCTGATGGTGCCTGGCTATCAAAAGATATAGCGTCTGGGGTCTTAAAGGCTTGAAGGTAAACAAGCAGCCATCTAGCTCAGAAACAACAAAGCCCACATGGAAGAAGCACACCAGCCTGTGCGATCACGAGGTGTTGAAGGGATCAGGTATCAGGCATCATCAGAAAAAAAAAATCTTACCATAGTGAGTGGGGGGCAGCGGGGGAGTGCGCAGTGGAGACCCAAAGCCCATTTGCAGGTCACTGGAGATCCCCTTACAGAAGGGTCTCAGGGAGGAGATGAGCCAGTCAGGGTGTGATGTAACAACGATGAAACATACAACTTTCCTCTAGTTCCTAAATGCTTCCTTCTCCCCCACTATCATAATCCCAATTCTACCTTACAAATCTGGCTAGACCAAAGGATGTATACACTGGTACAGATAAGAACTGGAAAGAGACAGGGAATCCAGGGCGGATGATCCCTTCAGGACCAGTGGTTTGAGTGGCAATACTCAGAGGGTAGAGAGAGGGTGGGTTGGAAAGGGGGAACCAATTACAAGGATCTACATGTGACCTCCTCCCTAGGGGACAGACAAAAGAAAAGTGGGTGAAGGGAGATGGACAGGTCAAGATATGACCACATAATAATTTATAAGTTACCAAGGGTTCAAAAGGGAGGAGGGGAGCAGATAAATGAGGAGCTCATGCCAGGGGCTTAAGTGGAGAGCAAATGTTTTGAGAATGATGAGGGCAATGAATGTACAAATGGGCTGTACACAATTGATGCATGTATGGATTGTTCTAAGAGTTGTGTGAGCCCTTAATAAAATGATTATATATATAAAAATAAGAAAGCAAAAGGTCGTTAAAGAACAACAAGAATAGGGAAAAAAGACTCATGGAGGAAACCCTATGCAGGGCTGCAGTGTGCAGAACAGACTCGATGGCCATGGCGTCTTCCCTAGAGGAGCCCTGGGGGCACAATGGTGAGAGTGCTCAGCTGCCCATCACTACGTGAGCAGTTTGCACCACTCACTGCCATGAGGGACAAGGATGCGGCCAATCACTTCTGCAGAGTCCTGGGAACCCTGCTGGGCAGTTGCATTCGCTAAAGGGTCATGAAGAGTTGGAGTCAACTCCATGGTAGTGTGTCTAACACGCAGAAAACACTGAACACATCTATTTCTCAACATCCTTAGTAGTTAACGATTCAATCCACAACCAGATGTGTCTGATGAGAGAAAGGGGGGACAAAAAATCTTGAAGAAATTTGATTCATTTAAATCCACATGATTTGATGTTGACATTCTCCAATAATCAACTTACATGTTTAATTTCTACAGTATTTCATGTTTCTTTTGATAGTTAATATAAGAGAATCTTAGGACAATAAAAAATTTTATAAGAAAAACTTAGCTTTGCTGCTCTGTGTGTGTATATATACTTTTTAAATTATTTCTATTTTTTTTAATGATGCTACACACATACACAAGTTTTGGAAACTTTCAAAATAGAGCCCATTTCTGAGGCTGTAAATCTACAAGAACAAACAGCCTCATCTTTCTCCCAAAAAGCAGCTGGTGGGTTTGCGGCATCAGCCCTGTGGTTAGCGCTCAGGCACATACCCGACAGTATCACCAAGGCTCCTCAAAGAGCTCTGATGTACCAGTCCCAAAGCCCCACCGCAGCCCTCCAAATCTCTGTCCTCAGTATTTTTGTTTACACCAAACTTTAACTAAAAAGACAATCCCAATAGTGCCAGCAGCACTATTTCCAGAAGAGCAGATCGCTAACACTGTTTAATAGTCTTTTATATAAACAGAGGGACAAGAAAATAACATAAAATGTGAGGGTTTGGTGTTAATAGAATAAGTTCCTATGTATTTCGTTGGTCTTTATTCTTTCTATCTGAAAAACAGGAATTAGTTTTGTTGTGTTTTTGAGGGCTTTTACTGCAAAATAGTTATAAAACACTAGGTCTACAATGTACAGGCAATGTTTAAGACTCAAAGCTCTTCATGTTTACTAGTAAAAAAAGTGGGTCAAGAGACATGTTATATGAAATAATTTAATGATCTACATAGCACTCAAAGTACCTTATATTTTCTTTAATATAAGGTAAACATTTTATTCATATTTGCATATATGTATCCATATATACATATATACACACAAATATTTTTCAAAGTTAAAGAAACAGCAGTAAATCCTTACTGCAATTAGATTTAGAAATAATTTCACAACATGTTATAAATTACTAGTAAATTCTGTAAGACAATATAAATATCAAAGATATATAATTTTTAAAAGGTTAAAGAACATCAGAAATGTAAGAATCAATCCACAACAAATCACTATTTAATTTCCTAAATTTTTGAATACTTTAATAACTTTCTGAGGGATGTGAAGTACCGATAAATTATTCTTTGATTATCCTAAAGTGCCTGATAAAAAAACATAAACATAAAGGGAATTGATGCTGGAAGGTGAGCAATGAAATTAAGATTATGTACTGGAATCATCCATTTCAAAATATTAAAAACACAGGCCAAAAATACCCAAGACAAAAACAAAAACACAGTCCTGTTGAATTCAAGTGACCAAATGATACTATAATACAGGTTTAGAAAATACCCAAATTCATCAGCCATAAAACAGCCGCCTACCACTTGTCCATGTCTGTGTGGCTCAACGGGTCAGAAAGGAGGGCATCATTTCTATTTCTTAGGCAGAAGTAAAATGTAATCCACCAAACAAAACTTCAGATTTCAGGGAAAACTTCAAATTCAGCAGCTAACAGCTTGTCTCTATTTGCTGTCACTCAGATACGAGAAACCCACACTTTTTTCTTCCCTCCCCCTTCAGTTACACTTGAGTTCTCTGACTGAAAAGGTCTGGAACAGATTAAAAGTCGAGCCACAAAATAAAAAGCCTTGGCAGGCTGTCAAGCCTGTCTGGAATATACATACACAGTGGACCCCGAAAGGAAAACTAAAAGCAGCGACACACACACACACACACACACACACACACACACACACACACACTATGAAACTTTTTTGCCTAATTGTATCCTTGCGTATGTACATGCACACACACATGCATGCACACATGTGTTAGATGTAGGGCAGTACAGTTTTAAGTCTTTCTCCCTCTTAATATGCATGTGTGTTGAGGGGGGTGGGGAGACAGAAGAACCCCACACAACAAAACTCAAAGCATTATTTATCTAAATTTCCAAAGTGGGGAAAAATTGAGTTCATTAAACATGATTTTAAGGAAATATGGCTGGCATCTTTCCAGTCTCTACAAATATATTTATTATCTACCTTACTTGGGCTTCTGCTTCAACCATATAGCCTTATTCAAGTATTAAACAGAATCTGAAGTTTCAGTTATTAACACACATAATTACTGTTTCAGCACTCAAACCAGTCTGAAGCTCAAAAAGCTAGTGTTTAAGGCACACCGGATATCTGTCAAAATGAAGGCCTTTGCCCGGACCCCACCTTTGACTTGACTTGAACCCGGGGCTCAAAGTCTGTCAGGATGGGGGGAAAGTACGGGATTTCGTTGTTATTATTTTTAAGGTATACATAAAGACATAAGAGAAGGGTTCATAATGTCCCTGATGGGGAAGTTCCTTTATCCCACCGCAGCGAGTGGGATTTGCCTTTTTTTGTTCCTTGCCCTGGGGCTGGGTTTTGATGGCACCCAGAGAGTTAATTCCGCTTTCCCGTAAGGCCCACAGTTGTTGTTGGGTCAACCCCTGTGAAGCTTCAAAGGCCCGCGTCCCCTCGGCCTGACCTACTGGCTGATCGCACACTGTTTCCATTTCGCTGCCTCCAGCCCAAGACGAAAGCTTCAAAACCACAACGATCTGCTCCTGTTTAGATTCGTTTTTCCATGGCTTTGAAAAAATACCCCAGGAGCCCAGCTGAGGAAACTGAAAACAGCGAAGGGGAAAAAAGGCACGGAGGGACTCCGATATTCTTATCAGAGTGTACTCATTGGGGAGGAATGGATTTCTTTGGGCAAACCGTGTTTTATCCAAGCAATCAGGACAAAAATCTGGCTAGCATTTGTTTCCTACATGAAAAACAAAGAAAAGGATCTATACTCGAAGGGGGAAGGGCCAGGAGAGCGAGGAACTGCTTTCGGTAGACCCTCATGTGGGTGATGGGTTTCCCCACCCCGTCCCCCAGCTGGGAAACACTGCATTACGCAGGCATGAGAAGATATCTATCACTCCCAGAAGTTAAGCATAAGCAGACATCCGGTCACCGGTGGACAAAAGCTGGTATTACACGCGTGACAGCCTAATTATTACTGCGGCTAGAGGGATCACTTTAAACAAGACCACTGTCTCCCTCAAGATCTGAAAGCTAGCTGGCCACCCTAACACCATCCCGCCCTCGACCCAACGAGCCCAGACTGAAAAGGCTTGAATTTATCGAGTTTAAAGTGAGACCTATAAAAGAAAGTGCTGGAAAATGTTGAGTGGGGAGGCATCCTAATACTAGAAATGCAATGTAACTGTACTTAAATGTACCTTCCCAATGCACATACCAAAAAAATACTAATTAAAAATATCTAAAAAGGTTTTGAGGTGAACCTTTACCAAAACGAGGGTCAAGTCTTGGGTCTAGCCAAGAGGTGGTCTTGTTCTTATGGTTTATATAGTAAATTTCTCCATCCTGAGTCATGGCTTGTTCCCATCCATCAGGAAGAGGACCTATAATACAGAAAAAAAATCATGGTTGGTTTTTATTTGGTGCAGCCAAAAAATATGGGAAGGTACTAATTTAAAAAGAAGAGACATCTTGACATAAAGCAATCATTAAAACAGATTTAAGCACATGTTCAGAGAAGGTAACCCTATATGCCCAATTCTTCTCCACTAAAAAGAAACCATCGTGTAATAAAACTAACATTCCCAAAGACAAACATGGAGGGAAGGGGAGGGGGAGTCATTTTTTTAAAGTTTCTGATGGAAGTCATGACCTAAGCAATTACTGATATTGTTAATGTACAAGGCATGGAAGTGCCGTGGCTTAAGGACGACTCCTAATCTAATGAGTACTGTAACAGTAATTTCTTAGGGAATTAGTCCTCTTCAAATAAGACATCGTTATATACACAGTCGATTTAATATAATGCACAAATCAGGCCTGCCAAGTTCAATTTCTTTCTTTTATTTATGCAACTGGCCCACACCATGAAAACTGTGATAGAAAAATCTACACTGCAAAAAATCTTATTTTTAAGCAGCCTTGAAATTGCTAAGAGGTAGGGATGTCAGAAATGTAGAAGGGAAATGGAGGAGCAAAGGCTGCTGAGAGGCCTATTTCTCAGGAAGAAAGAAGGCCAACAGACCCTTTCAAAACTGGGGAGGAAGCGAACTTGACAACTGGCATGAAGACTAAAGACTATAGAGAGAAAATAAAAATAATTCTCCTGTCTTTATTAGATTCGCCGGACAAAGATGTGATCATGTGCTTCCTTAAAGACAGTCTTCCAAGCTCTCCGGGGGCAGGTCTATTATGTCCTATAAAGTCCAATGAGTCAGAATTGGTTAGGGATTCGAGACAATTATTTTTTTTTGAGGGGAGGGGATGTCATAGCAATGATACGTTGAGTCTTAGATTCAAATACCATACTCAAGCCTGCTTGTTGCTCATTCCCTTGTCCCCTCTCTCCTTCCTATCACCATCAGGAGTTGGGAGCAAAGGTGAGTATAAAACGAAAGTCTGTGTGCATGCCTAAAGTCTGAAGACTAACACGAACTGAGTACTTCCTATATGCCAATCACTATTTGAGTAGACCGTGTACTGTAGCTCATGCAAGTCCAACACCAACCACTCTGATGAAGAAACGGAGGGAGAATAGTTCTGTGTCGAGAGAAGCTACTCAAATCCATGCAGTCTGATTCCTACACCACTGGGCTTCACTCAGCATGCTTCCTATGTAAAAGCGGAGCAAGTTCCTTCCCTCTTTACCGGTGCGCTTCAAGGCAACCTGTACTAACTTTCCAGAACGTTACACCGTCTCATTTAGGTGCTGGTTTCATTATCGTAGACACTCTGTTCTCCCATATAAACTATTCATCCTGCAAGAGGTCAGACGTCACCTCTTCAATTCAGCCTGTTTTGATTATGCCACTCAGAAGTATGTTTGCTTTTCTATCCACAGTAACATTGAAAACAGAACTGTTAACTATTTGTTTACACGCCTCTTCTCATAAGGCAATGACCAAGTCACTCATCGCTTCAACTTTATATTCATCTGAGAGGGTGCTCAATAAATATCTAACAAGAGATTTTATTTAATGTAATACAGTAAACTTTATTTTAATAAAGTTAAAATTTACTTTCTATGTGATTTCTGCATACATCTGTAAATATCTAGAAACTTTGGTAGCAGTTGTACAATTCTAGTTTACATGACTGAACAATGAATGATATAGGTATGTATTGAATCCAAATACATGTCTATAAAACAGAACAGGCTAATGATGCTATTTACTACCCATTGCCTCTGAATTTTTACAAATTGCTTAAGTTAAAAATAAATAACTTTAAGTACAAGAAAATGTTCTAACATTGCTTGTAGTGATGATTGTACAACTCAGTATGATTGAGCTACAGAACTCCATGATAAGTGAACTATATACGATTAAAAAACATACCACTTACAATTACAGAAATCTGTAAGGGAAAAGGGAAAGATTTAGGACAAGCTATGGGAAGATGGTAAACAACTTTAGTTCTTATGACATGTTTCTGGAATTTTTTGCAAGTGCATTTTATATACATACCAATCCACTGGGGCCATACTGTACTTTTACCACAATTACTTTTACTCAGTGCTATCTTTTCATTGACACAACACATACCGTATATACTCAAGCTGAGTTTTTCAGCAGAAAAAAATGTGCTGAAAATCTGGGGTTCGGCTTATACATGAGTCAGTGGTACCCCAGCAAGGTGTAACATCCCGCTGTCCCCCCCCAGAGCTAACGGGATGAGCGCCCGATATCTCGCGTGATTGCCGCTTCTCTGCTGTTCATTCAAAGCCCCGCTGACACTGCAGGGCTTTGAATGTTTGTTTACTCACATCTAACCAATCAGAGCCATCCTATGACGTGGACGGCTCCAGTTCGCAGAAGCACCCGTAGTGATTCACTTACGCCAGCAGCTGAACTGGTAAGGATGTGTCTGCACTCTGTCTCTCTCCTCTGGTCTCTGTGTTAATTCACATCCTGCATCCCCCGCCCACATGGACTCCTCCCCTCCTCCCGGCTAACACGTGTGTGGGGGGGCGAGGGGGGTAGATTACCATGAAAGTTCTTTTTCAAAGTCTTGTTTTTTATCCTATTAGAAATGGATACTCTTGAACCAAAACAAAAACGCCGGTCATATGAGGCTGGTTTCAAAATGAAGAAGAGCAGAAGAGAGCAATAACAGTATTGCAAGTAGGGAATTCTGTGTTGACGAAAAGCAAGTGAGGAAGTGGCGGAAAATGAAGGTTGACTTGGAACAGATTCCAAAAGCTAAAAAGCACGTCGTGGTTTAACGTCTTTTTATGGGGCTCTGGATAGTGAATTTCATAAATGGGTTATGGAGTGTTGTCAAAATAGTTACTGCGTAACATGCATGGGAATCCGCATACGTGCTCTACAAATGGCTAAGGATGACAAATATAAAGCACCAGGTGTTGAAAAATTTGCTGCGTCAGCAGGATGGTGTACCAGCTTCATGAATAGGTTTGGCCTACTATGTTTAAGACAAAGATTTCCCAGAAATTGCTACAAAACCTTGAAGAAAAAATTATATCATTCCAGTCATTTATTAAAAAACAAAGGATTTATAATTATGACCTGGCAGATATTGGGAATATGGATGAAACTGCCATGACTTTTGATCTTCCAAGCAACAGAACTGTGGCAAGTTTAGGAGAAAAAACTATTTTTCTCAAAACCACAGGAAATGAAAAAACAAACAAACAAACAACCACTTTACAGTTGTTTTATCATGTTTGGCTAATAGAACTAAGCTGAGTCCTGTCATTATTTTTAAAAGAAAGACCTTGTCTAAAAAGAAAAATTTCCCACCAAGAATTACTTTGCATGCACATGTTAAAGGCTGGATGAATAAAGACGGAACAAAAAATGGCTGGAAGAAATTTGGAACCGATGACCAGGAGCAGCCTTAAAGAAAAAGCCATTGTTACTTGTTTGGGATCTGTTCAGAAACCACCTATCAGATGATATTTTAAAAAATGGCAAAATCTAGTAAACTTACTTTATCCATTATTCCAGGTGGGCTTACATCTGTACGGCAGCCTCTGTATGTATCTTTGAATAAGCCTTTTTAAAGATCGTGTGCGAAGGATGTGGCATGAATGGATGTCATCTGGTCAAGCCCGACTAACAAAAGGAGGAAATCTCATGAAGCCTGACATAGAGTTAATAGCAAAGTGGGTTCGAGATGCATGGGAAGACATTCCAGAAGACATGGTGTGACGTGCCTTCCAGAAATGTAGTATTAGTAATGCTTTGGATGGCAGTGAAGACTGTGCTTTGTATGAAAATGACAGCAGTGATGGTGATGATGGCGATCTCAGTGAGGACAGTGTCTATGATGACCTCACACCAGCTGAAGCTCTGGATTGGGATACTGATGATGATGAGGAATCCAGTTTTGAAGGATTTTAACTCTTTACATTTTAGCTTGGTTGCTGATTGAGCTCAGGGATTAGTATTCTTATGGTATCATTGCTGAACCTATTTTCCACTTACTGTGCTGGTTTACTAATGTTAACTTACTGGTGTCCTTTTATTATGTTTTAATTTAAAATAAATATTTAAATACATTACCCCACTGATGTCTCAATTTTTAGTAATTTTATTTTCATTTGTTTTAATTATTGAAACTCACCAGTAGCTTTTGCATTTTCCACCCGAGGCTTATATTCGAGTCAATCAGTTTTTCTGGTTTCCCAGGTAACAATTAGGTACCTTGGCTTATACACAGGTTGGCTTATATTCGGTAGATATTTAGGTGTGTTTGGGCATATATCTCTGGAGGCAGTGGAGAGAACAATACCTCTAACCACCATCATGTAATGGTGACACCAACCCATTTAAATTCACACATGGCGCTATGAGCTGGGCATTGTTCTCATGCCATTACACAAGTGCAGGCAATAGTGTTCAGAGGTTAACAGGCAGCTTGCTCAAGGTGGACATACATTTTCAGCCAAGATTTGAAGCCACGAGATCTGACTTGCGAGCTTCTGCCTTTCACACAAAGTTACTAGAAGTAGTTGTATACTGTATGGGCTGAAGCATACATACATTCCCCCAAAACGAATGCTGGTGCTTTTTCTCTGAGGTCAAGTTCTCATGCTGGGAGAAAACCTTTCCTTACCACTAAGTCAACTCCAGCTCACAGCAACCAGAGGGTTTCTGAGGTGGCAAATCTTCCTGTAAATCATCTAGATGGCTTCAGCTCTCTCCCACAGAGGCTGGTAGGTTTGAACTGCTGACTTTGTGGTTAGCAGTTCAGTGCTTTCTGGACAGCACTTTCAGAGAAGTGGGACAGTGTCTCAAATGCTAATCATTGCGTATTGTTATTTTTCCAGAGAAATAATTTCACAAAACACAGAAGACTTCAAAAATTCAATCTAGGGGGGCAATTCACCACTAGTACTCCTTCCTATATAGTATAAATAATCAGAAATGAATCTCTAAATTCAGGAATTTTAGATGAGTATAAAAAGCAGTGACAAGCCCAGATAAACTAATCAAAATAAAGTTCGAATGCATTCGATTTATATGCTCATTTTCTAAGACAAGCCAGTGCCACCAAGTCCACTCTGACTAAGAGAGGCTCTGTGTGGGATTCTCAAGGCTGTCGATCTTTACAGGAGAGCTGCCTAGCTCTCCCTCGGAGCAGCTGGTGGGTTTGAACCTCTGACTCTACAGTTAGAAGTCCAGTGCGTACCCCCAACAGCACCACCAGGCTCTACACATTCTCATTTATGAATGAGATAAATATTCCAACCTCTTCAATAGGCAATCTATAAAACAAAGCAAATCCAGGTGGTAAAATATCATTTACCTAAAATGATTGTACACAAAAAGATCTAAAGGAGTGCTGTTGCCCAGGTGAGCTCGTTAGAATGCATCTTGCTGAGCCTTATCTCATCCCTAGGGCTTCTGATTTAGCAAGCGCAGAGTAAGAAGATCTGAAAATGCTCAAACGATGCTGCGAAGCTGTGATCAACATGCAGAGGAATCAGGACTTCATTGGGATAAAGAACTTTATCAAGATAAAGCAGACGAAGATAAAGGATGCTGCATACCCCCACTCCACCACCACCTATTGAGTTAACATCATCATTTTTATGGAGATTAACTTCGCGTTTAATGCATCCTCTAATAAATAGGTGTAAACCCAAACTTCCCAGGCATTTAGTAGATTCTGTGTCAGAGTGACCCTATGGATAGAGCAGAAGCCCCTCCTAGGGTTTCTATGAATGCAGACTTTCCCTTCTTTCTCTCATGGAGTCGACGATGGGTTCAAACCACTCACCTTTCGGTGCCACCAGAACTCCGTCTAGACTGCTCGATAGAATCGTATTGGCAACTTCAAACCAGTTTGGGTTGAAAGCTCTCAATAAATCTGAAGAGAATCTGTGGTGCTGGCAAAGCATTTTCTTTGTAGCACAGTATTTAATTATGTGTTTTCCTCCTGGGTAGACTACGAAATTCCTTAATCCAAGGGTTGCATATTATGTAGTTTTTTTATCCTATTGTCCAGGACAATGCCCACTACTCAGAAAGGATACAAGTAAATGGTGGCTGACATAAATAGAATCAAAGTTCAGTTAGAATCCCTAATTTAAGCTTGTAACAAAATAGGTGTTGCTTCATTCTCTCAATGTTTCCATTATTTGATATCACTTAAACTAATTTTTGATCAATGAAATCCTTAAGAGGCGCGGAAGTGAAAGTGCGGGTGCCACCGGGGGCTCACAGCGGCCCCTGCCCCGGATGGCAGCAGTTGTTCTAGGGGGAGACACCATGGGCCCAGAACGCATCTTCCCGAATCATACTGAGGAACTGGGGCCTCACGTGGGCCCGGCAGAAGGCACCGGCGATTGGAGCAGCGAGGAGCATGAGGAAGAGCCTGAGGAATTGGGGGCAGGCCCCGCCCGCTACTCCTGCCAACCTCTCAACCAAGATCCTGAACCAGAGGAAACAGAGATGGCACCTGTGGGCGATGGGGAGGACGCCGTTGCTGACATCCAGGAGCGGATCCAGGCCCTGGGGCTGCATCTGCCAGACCCTCCGCCAGAGAGTGAGGATGAAGAGGAGGGGGCCACAGGCTTGAGCAGTCACAGCTCCATCCCCATGGACCCAGAACACATAGAACTGGTGAAAAGGACAATGGCCGGGATAAGTCTGCCTGCGCCAGGGGTGCCCGCCTGGGCTCGGGAGATCTCGGACGCTCAGTGGGAAGATGTGGTACAGAAGGCTCTCCAAGCCCGGCAGACGGCCCCGGCCTGGAAGTGATCACAACAGCAAGAGCTGCCTCCAGGGCCCTGCATTCCGGGCCAGGACTGAACGAACACATCCCTGGTTTTCACGTCCATCTCCATCTGCTCCATCTCTTTCCACATCAAGGCAAATCAAGACTTCTCAGAGACCCACTTTATTCAGTTCTGTACATCTGGGGACCTCGGCTCAAGCCCAACCCGCCTTAGCATGTATCGCTCTGTGGAGAATAAAGCACCCTATGTACACAGCCAAAAAAAAAGAAATCCTTAAGAGGCTCCAACTACCTCAGTGAGTTTCTGAGACTAAAGCTTTATGGGAATAGAAAGCCTCCTCTTTCTTCCCAAGGACAGCCTGGTGATTTTGAACTGCTGACCTTGCAATTAGCAATCCAAATGGATTATGAAACTTATACATTTGGCTAACAACAAGCAAAGCGGCAAGCATTCAGAGACAAAGAGGGGAAATGGTCTATTAGAAATGGGGACCAAGAAGGAATATATTGAGGAAGTTGCCTTTAAACAGAGCTGAGAAGAATATCAAGCACGTGATGGGTGATCTAACATAAGAGCTGATTCCACTCAGGGAAACGAGGAAGGTGATGTGGATGCCGCAGAAAAGGTTCACTTTGCTTTTTATGATCAAGGTACCACCAGAAAACCTCCTTGCATTTCAACCAGTTGGGTAAAAGCTTCTAAAAATTAATGATTCCCCAAATTACGGATAACCTCTAGACAAGTTGGAATATGATATACACATTGTCATCTTCAAGTTCAGTTCCATTAGAACTACACCATAAATATGGAAAAGATGGAAGTTTTCCCAAGGCTGGGCTACCAATATCAAGTGTGGTGAAAGTCTTGTGAGTAAGAACAGAAAATAAAAACAGGCCCTGTATCAATCAGAAAGGTAGGAAAAAGTGGGTAGCATTTTAATGAGCTACGAGGAGAGTGAGGCATCAGCAGTTTAGTCAGACAGCAGGAGGGAGGGGTTGCTGGTGGCCTGATGGCAAGGAGTTGGGCTGTGATGCAAAAGGTAGCAGTTTGAAACCACCACCCACTCTGCAAGAGAAAGCCAGGGCTTTCTACTCCTGTGATGTTACAGCCAGGGCTTTCTACTCCTGTGACGTTACAGCCTCCGAATCTCACGAAGGAGCTCGACCATGACCTACAGGCTTGCTGGGAGGGGCACTGACCTGATGTTAGGGAGGGTGTTTTTGTATCAGGAAGGTAGGAAAAGGGGGGTCTGCATTTTAATAGATATAAGGAGCGTGAGCTCTCAGCACAGAAGAACAAGTCTGGCTCCAACTGTAAGAATTCAAACACTTGAATTACTTAGCTTGGAGAAAATAAAGTTTTATGTAGGGTTTACTACTAGTGATTAATTGAGAACTTATCTACTCTAGCAAACAGTAGCTTCCTGCAATATTTTGAAAACAAACAAAACACTCCATATTATGATTGTGAAGGTGACTCAACATCCATTTCCTGCTCTTGCCCAAGGACCCTCTTGCCTTAGTAATGACTAACCTCGGCTATTTGCAATGTTTAACCAAACAAGAAAGGCTTGATGAACTACGTCGATCGTGATTGAGATGACCAACCTCTCCCTCTCACCTGCCCCACATTCGAGAATACGAAGTCACGCGGGACACGGAGTTTCCGAAGCACACCGCTGCCACTGAGCACTCAGCTTACAAGAGGGGCGGCTGAACAAGTATAGTCAATGAACTTGCGAAGGAATTTAATTCAAAATACTCAGCAATTTCAGTTTTGAGAAATTCTGGTCTCTTGTACTATGATAAATCACAAATTTTTCTTATACTATATACACATGAATTCATTAACAAACCAATCATATAGGTATTATTGCAGTGTGTAAGGAAGAAACCTGTCAAAAGGAAAACTCAAATATTTCCCAGTAAAACAAGACAGAAAGGTGAGAGAATTCCCCGGTCACCCCTCACAGATCTCACTGGACATTAAATCCAGGGTTCCGGTCACCCCTCACAGATCTCACTGGACATTAAATCCAGGGTTCCGGTCACCCCTCACAGATCTCACTGGACATTAAATCCAGGGTTCCGGTCACCCCTCACAGATCTCACTGGACATTAAATCCAGGGTTCTGGTAACCCCTCACAGGTCACACTGGACATTAAATCCAGGGTTCCGCCCAAGGTTGCCATTAGCGCTTGCAATTTAATGGTATGTAAATTTGCTCTTACTTGGAAAACAACCATCCTCACAACAAATTATTCATGAGCAGCCCTTTTATTTACTGCATGTGGTGATTTTAAATCAATGAGTAAGCTTCAGGCCTTTCTTACACTAAACCTACAGTGACCCAAGAACACGGAGACTGGCTCCGCGGCAGTCTTTCCAAAGTCCTCAATCTTTACTGAAGCCGGTGGCTACTTCTTCCCTAGAGCCCCCTCAACCCCAGGCTCTGCCCAAAGGTTCACGGTCAACCTCTTTTCTCTGCAATATAAATAGGAAAGACAATCCAAAAGTCTAATATTCTTTTCCCTGGAATGTTCACGAAATCCCACGGCTCTCATCAGAATCCCCAAGCTCTCACTTCTCAGGGTCAACGCCAGCCTCTCCTCTTCACCAACTGGGTCCTGACACTTTGCGAACTATCTCCCCGTATTCTGCGTAGTTTTTACTGGAAACGCCATTTGCATTGGCCTTTCATATAAAGCTCGGAGGTAGATTTTCAGTTGTGCATGACTAAATTTCAACAACAGCCTCTAAATCGGTCCTAACCAATTCCAATGTTAAAACTTTGTATGCACCCAAGGGCCACCTGGCCTCGTTTCCTTTGAGGAAGTAGTTCAACACCTCAGGGCTTTCAATGCCACCCCCACCAGCCCCAATGGCCCACAGAAAAACTTTAGCTCTTGAGTTGAGTTAGTTATTCAATGTCCTCTGAAGTCAGGTATTGCGCAGCACTGCACAGATCCTAAAAACTTCCAACATTCTAGGCTATTCCAAGATCATTTCATCCGCCTCCTTGGTCTTTCTTCAGCCCCTCCTCCCCTGACACTTCACTCCCCAGGCCTGCCTACTGGAACTCATCTCCGGAGCCACTGAGTCCCACTGTCCTGGATGGCAATACTTCAACATAAACTAGGCCTTGCCTTTCCTGTTACTTTATCAGGAGCTTTCTCTTGGGTGACTGGATTCTATCAACTTTGCTAATTACTCAGTGTCAGTCTCCCAGCCGGGTGGCTGGTTCATTCCTGTCTTTCCGGTACCTACTTAGCAGTGTCATCAGGGCTTCTAACCGGTTCATTCAGGTTTGCCCCCCTGCTGCATTTGCCTTTCCTCCCTAGATGGACTAAATTGGAATCAGCATTTTAACAAGCCGCCCAACAACCACCTGACAAGCTCTCAGCAGTGTCATGCACTTTGCTTCACCACATACGCTGCACTCACCTCCGTCTTAGCCGCTCACGTTCCATTCTTCCCGTGCTATGTCCCTGCTAAGCTTTCCTTAATTCTGTCTCACTTCTCTAAATCGTCCCTGCCTATGAACTGAAATGTCACTCCTTTTGAATTTTGAGTACTTATTGCATAGTGTTTTGTATTCACAATTTTACATTTGAGTTTACCCAAAGGGCGTGTGTCATGGGAAGAACTTACTGTGTACTAAAAACAGTTGTTTTTTTTTAATGACTGGATAAGTTGTCAATTTTTCAAGGATGCTTAGGACACAAAGGTGGTAAAACTTCTTAGTAGAAACTAACAACAGGTTAATTTGTGATACCTTGATATACACATTTGAAATTGTGGTTTTCAAATTATACACGATTCTTCTGAACTTTTGCTTCCAAAGAGACGTCTGAAATCCATATGGACTTGACCCAGGATAAGCCTAAACAATCCCTAAATCAAAGTACTTCCTATATTATTCAAATTTTTTGGTAGTCACAATGGAAAGATGATCATGTACAAGTCTGGAGTATTTTACAATATTATAGTCGGGAGAAGGAGGTCAAAAAGAGGAGCTGATACCCGAAGAAAATGTTTTGGGAGTGTTGATGGCAACATATATACAAGTGTGCTTAATACAACTGAATGCTGGATTGTTATAAGATTTGTAAGGGCACCCCAATACAATTATTTTTAAATAACTTAAATAAATAAACAATATGCAGTCTAGGCAGAGTTTAGGTGAGATTGCTCAGCAGAGAAAAAATAAGTAAAAATTAAAAAAAAATAAAAACACTTTTTTTGTTGCTTCAATTAAGTGTGTATATGTGCGCGGTAGGGGCTCAGGGAGCCCATGCGGGCATGGAAAAGAGCTCCAGCAGTACTGTCAGGTAAGCTTGGGCTGCAAACGGCAGTCTGTGGCAGGAAGATGAGATAGGTCACAGGGCAATGGGTTGGTTTTGGGATTTCTTGCTGGCTCCACTCCAGGTATAGGAGCCTCTTTGGGGCTCCACTCAAAGAGGCCCATGTTTCAAATACTACCTCCCTCCATCCCATCCTCAGCCAATCACTCTACCACCCTTAACACTTCCATTTTCTTTGCATGCTAAACTGTCACATGGTTTACTTATTATTTTATGTTCTTATTATCTAGAAGACTGTCCTATTCCTATTGAGGGAACTGATGACCGCTTGCCCTTTAAAGAAGTCTTCCACAGCCGTCTGTGCTTGCTGACTCATGTGTTTGTCCTCCCTGCTGCCGCTGCACTGGGCGCACCCTCTGCCACGAACTTTTATTGTTTTATATGGAAAAGTTTGTCTTGTCTTGACTGTGATCCCACTGGCCTTCGCTGAGCCCGTGCAAGATAGTCACTTGATATTTGATGAATGAAGGATTTCGTGCAGTTGCTAAAAGATCATTTCCCTGCTTGTCGTGTTACAGAAAAATGAAGTCCCGAGAAGAGGAGGCCAAGTATAAACTCAGAGAACTTTCTAATATGCAACTCTTCTCATTTTCTTAATTGCAACTTGAGTGTTTTACATTTTCACTTGATGAAAGCGCTTCAAGTTTTTAGTAAGTTTATTTTTTTAAGCTGAGCTTTGTGAAAAGTTCTACTGGGACAAAACAATGTAGTCCATTTACACTTGAAGTTACTCGAACAGATAAGTCACTTTCTTTTATTAACGGGGTCCTGGCGGCGGCGTGGGCTATGCTTCAGGTTGTTAACCATAAGGTCAGCAGTTCAAAACCATTAGCCACTGTAAGGGAGACAGCTAATACAAGAATTTCTACTCTAAGAGTAACTGTCTTGGAAACCTCGAGGGCCGCTCTACCCGGTCCTATGAGGTTACCATGAATCGTAAGCATTCATTGGTTAGCTCGTGTTTTAGGCCCACAGGTGCTCCTAGGACGAGGTCTCCTACGACAGTAAAGATACCACTGTCTTGAAATCTCACACTGGGTACTGGGTCTCGGTGAACTGAAAGCAACTTGTTCGCAGAAGGTTTAGTTCCTTTTAGTAAAAATTTAACCTAAAGCAAGTTTTACTACTCCATCCTGGCTGCCATGAATCAGAATTGACTTGCTGGTGGGTTCAGGGTTTTGTTTTGTTTTTTAACCCTAATAACTCTCAAAAGAAGTAACTCTGGTGGCCGAGTGCTTACTAGATGGTCTGCAGTTCTAACCCAGGAGCTGTGTGTTCCTCAAGTAAAAGACGTGGCTTTCCACTCCAGGAAAGAATTAGTCTTGGGACAGTTCTCTGTCCTGTAAGGTAGCTCTGAGTCAGAACTGACTCAAAGGCAGTGAGTATGTAATAACATCAAAAGAAAACATCATTTTGGAAAACTCCGCTGCACGGTTTATTTTGTTTCACTTACACTGTCTTTATATGGTAATCTACGGATATCAGTTTTAAAGAATGAACATCTTAATCTTTCACACAAATATTCCTCCTATGAGTCATTAAATTATTATAGCATTAGAGTAACAAGAGAATTTAGAAATCAGGGGAAAGATAACACAGCAGTCCAGCACTTATACAGAGAGGAAACAAAAGATCATTTTATTTTGTTCTCAAATGCAAGCAACTTAAACTCCTGCATACCCTTTTGACTCCAAAGTTGAGCAGTTCCCAAAAATCTACAAAATACTCACTGAAGAAAAGTTGAACACTGACATTTCTATTTTAAAACATGGCTAATAACTCCTTCTACTGAGTCAGCTGGTGGCCATGAGAGTAATGAATCTCAATTTTCACAATTATATTCCTTAACAATGTTTTCTTATAAATCTAAATTAGAGTTATTGGTTAAAACAGCAAAAATAAGTACCTTCTTATTCTACTTCATTAGATTCACACTAAAATCCTATTAACCTTCAGAATTCAAATACATTTTACTTTGTTAATGGGAGGAATTCATCCTTGGAAGAGGACATTATGCTTGGTAAAGTAAGGGGTCAGCAAAGGAGTAGCCATTCTACACCATGGACGGACACAATGGCTACAACAATGGGCTCAAACATGAAGACATCTGTGAGATGGCCGAGGCCAGGCAGGGTTCTGTTCTGTTGTACATAGGCTCCTTCAGAGTCAGAACAAACAAACATGATGGCACCTAACAACAGAGTTCAAACAAATACTTATGATTCACCCTCTAAGATCGGGTACAGCATTTTAAATCATCTCAGATGAATGCACAGCTTGGGCAAGAATGAAGTTAGACCAGAGAAGGATACATTGAATTAGTCTTGGTGAAGATTGCTGAATACATCGTTCTTGCCAGAAGAATGAAAAGTACCAGTATATTCAGAATCTCAATACAAAGGAGAATGGCAAGACTTGGTCAAAATGGTCAAGCAGAGGGTCATCAACACAGAAAACTCTCATCAAAAAGAACTGACGAGTAACTGCAAAAATACACTCAACCATCGTAACAACCATGAGGACGGTACAGGACCGGGCAATGACAGTAGAGTTTTTATGAGTCAGAACTGACTAGCCATCACTGAACAACCAGGATCCGGTGAAGGGGCTCAATAATCTTGGGTTTCAATAAATTTCTCGCTTCCAAAGAAGATACCTTCTAAAGTAATGCTAAGAGGATAAGGAAGAAATAATACTTGGGAAATTTATAACTAAACAGATGTGTACATTTGATATTTGGATAATTTTGAACACAATTCTCAAATTTAAATAATATGAAAAAGGAAACATAACACCATATATCTACTTCAAACCTGATTAATTTCTGTATTTAATAGCAGAACAAGAATAATCAGTATTTTAAAAGTTATATAAAATTCCTCAACATAGTTAAGGGCACATACACAAAACCAATGTGTGCCAATGTTATTCTCAATGTAAAAGGGTTGAGAGCATTCCCCTGAAGAAAACGAACAAGGCAAGGATGACACTATCGCACTCTTGTTCAACATTGTACTGGAGCTGAAAGTCCTCTCAGCTCTGCCTGCCATTGAGTTCATTCTGACTCATAGCAACCCTACAGTGCTAGCCAGAGCGATAAAGGAAAAAAGGAAAATAAAAGGTATGCAATTTATATTTATGGCAGGGCTGAAATAAAATTACCCTTATTTGCAGATGACATGATTATATAAGTAGAAAAATCCCAGGGTTTGCATAATTAAGTTACTGAAATTACTAGAAAAACAGCGCAAGGGCAGAATATAACACCAACATACAAACATTCAACTGGAGTACTCTCTCAAGAATTCCAAAAGGAAATCATTAAACCAATATCACTTATAATAGACTTCCCAATAGATAAAAAACCTAGGAATAAATCTACCCAGAGATGTACGACTTACATAGGGAAACAGCAAAAGACTATCACAAGAAACCAAGAGACCTAGTAAATAAAAAATACACTATGTTCATGGATACAAAGACTAACACTGCAAAATGTCAATACTACCGAGAGCAATCTGAAGTTATAACACAAAATCCCAATCCAAACCCGATTGCAGTCTTTAACAAAATGAAACAACTATTCACTAATGTCAAATAAAAAGAGGCCCTGAATAAGTAAAGCATTACTGAAGAAGAACAAACTAGAAGACTTTCTACTATTAGATAGCAGATCTAATATACAGGCCAGGTAGAGCAGATTTCTACTACAACAGATGCATAGACTAACAGAGCAGAATTGAGAATGCAACAGCAGTTAAGCCAATCAGTAACGAACAGCTAATCTGAATAAAAGATCAAAGTCCACTTAATGGGGAAGAGATGGTCTATTTAATAAATGGTGCTGGCAAGACTGGCTATCCATTCGCAAAAACATGGTGCATACCTCACATGATAGGCCACAAAAAAAACAAAACCCTTAAAATGGAATCAAAGACCTAAATGGTAAGCCTAAACTATAATATTCTTGTTATATCATAGGAGTGCAATGAATTATTTCATATGGCCTCTCAAGCTATAATCTTTATAACTCTTACCAAACAACTTTTTTTTGGTGGGTCAAGTAAGAGAAGGTGGGAGAAGATGCTGATAAAATTAAACGAGCCAGTCTTGAGCTGTGACTCCAGGTAACTATAGATGTAAAAACCTTGAAGTCCAACTAGGGTATTGCTCAATGTGTCATCCGCTGGGCTTATGATGCACTATCTCAGAATTAGGAGGGGCAGTCTCCCTACCATCCAAACCTGGATCCATCAAGACTGAAGAGACAGGACTGGAGCAGGTCCATTCAATGCCAAGACCCCTTTGCATTGAACCATATCAATGAAAGGATAGAAAGCTGTCACACCAGGGAAGCGGCAGAAGAAGCAGCAGGAAAACCAAGCACTGGAGTTCAAGAGCAATCAGTGGCTCGGGGAACACGTAAAGCTGTGTGCCATCGGGCAGGAGGCTTAGTGCTGCGCAGGTATCTCCAGGCACTCGAATGAGGAGCTAGGGTTGCTGAGACGCCAGGCGAGAGCTCGGCACCTGCTTGCTGACCCACCTGCTTGCTGACCGAGGCTTACACTAAAGAGGGGAGTGCTGTGGGCATTTATCCACAGCAGCAAAAGAGTTCTGTGCCTTGCCTGAGCAGAGCAGAAGTCAGGCTAAGCCAGGGGACCAAAGGCCAGAGAAAGGCCTGTCCTGACTGAAGAACTGTGTCCTGAGTATTTCTGATCCAGGGAGCATGTCTGACTTCACAGGACTTGGCATTGGGTTGCTCTCAAGTTTGATTCCCTACCAAGTGAAGTCAGAGGAAGCCAGACACTGCCACGCCGCAATAATGCAGGATAAAGTTATGGGTGCTAATTTATGGCACTACCAAACTACTTGAAAATACACAAACAACAGACGACAAACTAGGTTAAGTAAGCTCTCTTAGAAATTAAATACTTTTGCTCATCGAAAGACTTTTCCATCAGAGTAAAAAGGAACCTATAGACTGGGAACATTCTTTTGACAACACATCTGACAAGGATCTCTACAAATGTATAGAAAATTTTAATACCTCAACAACGAAAAGACAAACAATCCAATTTAAAAGTTGGGCAAGGGATATTTCACTTTAGGATGACAAATAGGTAGTTAATAAACACATGAAAAGCTGCTCCTGATCATTAGCCATTAAAAAGAAATCACTACTGCAGTCGATCCTGCCTTATTGCAGTCCTCTCTCACTGACCTCACTGCCATTAGGTCAACGCTGACTCCTAGTTAGCCTATGGGGAAGGGGAGAGCTGCCCCTGTGGGTTTCTGAGACAGTAAATCTGTGCCAGAGCAGAAAGCCTCATCATTCTCTTGCTCAGTTGCTAATGGTTTCAAACTGCTAACCTTAGGGTGAGCAGCCCAGTGCATACTCCACTATTCCACCTGGGCTCCAAAGCAGCCCTCTAAGCCAGACTAAAACTGTTCCTAGGGACTTTTGAGGCTGTAAATCTTTATGGGAGTAGATCATCTCATCTTTCTACCACAGAATGGCTAGTGGGTTTGAACCACTAACCTTGCAGTTAGCAGCCCATTGCTTAAGCCACTCCACCACCAAGGGACAAGACAGATACAACTCCAAACTACAAGGAGATATTATCTCATCCCTACAAAAATGGCAATGATAAGAATAATCAAAACACATATACTGTGAGTGGGATTGAAAAATGGTATATCACAGTGGGAAAAAAGTTGCCTCAAATAGCTAGAAATAGAAATTCCATATAATCCAGCCATTCCAGTCCTAGGTATATATGCTAGGGAAATCAAAACTGTGACACAAATAGGTATGCACATACCCATGTTCACTATCGTAAAGAGATCGAAGCCATCTACATGTCCATCAATGGATGCATGCATACACAAACGTGTGACACATACACACACACACACACACAACTGAAATACTGTGCAAGAATAAGGATGAGTCTAGGGACCCAAGTTTGAGGATTAAACAAAACGCTTACGCAATAAACATGGTCTCAAAGCACAGTAACACATTTAAAAAATTATTTTAAAAGGACTAACAATATTTAAAAGGACTAGCTAATAGTAAATAGATTAAAAACATAAATATCAGATCAAATCACATTTATCTTTCATCTATGCAAAATACTAGTATTAATGATTGCCAGCGATGTACCAATCACTATGTACACGCCGGCTGCATCGTGGTTCCATGCAGGCCTGCTAGCTGCCCGCTCAGGACTCTGGAACCACCACCCCGTCTGTGGGAGGGAGACGGGCTTTCGACGCCCGCTGAGAGTTACATCTCGGAAACACAGAGCGGCAGTTCTACCCTGTGCATAGGGTTGTCATGGACTTGATGGCAGTGAATTTGGTTAGATGAATTGTAGTTTTTAACCCTCCTCATATCCTTGAGTCCAGTGTTATTATTATCCCCGTTTTCCATATAAGAAACTGCAGCACGGGGAGAGAAGAGGAACTGGCCAAGCCCTCAGAGCCAAGGGTGGCAGAGCTGAGATTCAAACAGCCCGCCTCTTAGCGGCAAACGTGAAAAGGCAGAATTTCAGAACATGAAATAGAAATTATTAACTCCTAAAATGTGCTGCTAGCCTACAACTTCACTCAACCTTATACCTTTTTTTCTGTGCTTTTTGAAGTTAAAAATTGCATATGTTTTACCTATCATTTTTCTGTTTTACATCTGTTATCTACCTGTATTTTTCTTGTCAAAAATCTCCACGAAGTGCTCTGTGCTCTGGGACATACGGAACAAGGCAGGAATAAGAGAGCATGTAGATATTCTGGCTTTACACCACTCACCTTCCTTAGTCCTTCGTCCTGAACATTTCCCCTCCCTGCACCTCCGACACATTCCACTGACATGTCTCACCTTTCTCCACCCATCTTGAGGCATTTCCTAGGAATTCCATGCAGTGTTTCCTAAGAGGGGATCTAAAAGTGCTGCGCTCGGAGACTAGAGCGTTAATAATGTACACAGAAAAGCACGTCTGACTCTACAACATTAAAACAGTGAACCCATTACACATGCTAATGCAATCAAGGCACGCGGTTTTTAATGCTTCTTAAACAGTTACCGAGGGCAGGATGGTTCAGTGGTAGAATTCTTGCCTGCCATGTGGAACACCAAGGTTCAATCCCCAGCCAAGGCCTCTCATGCATTAGAAGCTCACACGTCGCTATGACGAGGAACAGGTTGCAGGGAGCGCCTGCTCTAACGGACTACAAGAAATGCTTGGTGGTCTACTTGCACAGCTGAAGCCACTGAAAACTGGTAGTGGAGGTTTTGTGTCAATTTGCTTGGGCCAAGATTCTCATTGGTTTGGCATTAAGACCTAGTAAATCCCAGGACAGGGTCTAAGACAATGCAATCAGCTCCTACAGTGGGATCTGCTCTAAGCAACCAATCAGTTAGGTGAAGATTTGGATGGGGTGGAACACCCGTAATCAGATCCCAGCCCTGAGACAATCCATGGAAGAAACGGTTCCTTGGGCATGTGGCCAGCTTCTGATAAGCAGACAGCTTGGGAACGTGCATGCTTTTTGCTGGGCCTGGTTCCTGTAGCTGGCTCATTGACCTCCAGTTCTTTGGACTCTGGGCCAGCCACCTGACCTGCCAGCCTTGGCCTTGGATACATGTGCCTCTGTAGACACCAGCCTGTTTGTTGCCTTCCTGCTGACCTTGAGTCTATCAGTTTCTGCGACAAAACCAGCCAGAAGTCTCAAACCTAACATCTAAGCCACAGATTTCAAACTTGCCTGGATTTGAACTTGCCTGCTTCTACAACGATGTGAGCCATCTTCCTGATATAAATATTTCTTTACACATACATCAGCTTCACTGGTTTTGCTTATCTCTTGAGAACCTTGCCTAAGGCAAAAGCACTCTGGATTGTCACCAAATTGCACATGTAAAATCTGAGCTGATGTGAAGTTTTGTGTGTATTCTCAAGAACAAAAAGTAAGTTTTTAAAATATACTCAATGTTACTGAATAACTTGTATAGAACTCATTAGAAGGGGGTGGTAGTGCAAGTTTATGATGTAACACTCACCAAAGACACAATGCATGATTATTTTAAGCAACAATCCACAGAGCACAGCTCTCCCTTGATACACATATGATCACCGTGGGTCAGGGGTGACTTGACAGCAGCTAACCACATGAACAAGTAACTACTGGCCCCGTTGGTACCAAGCGGTTTCTGGATCGAAACGGTATGTTTTCTTGACATACTTGTTATTTTAAGATTTGGCCATCAATGCTAACAAGCTATAATAAACATATATTTCACATAATTCAGGCCAAAGAAGTATAATTTCTCTCCCATGTCCTTATTATATTTAGGGAGTGAGTTAATCAAGGAAGAGCAAATAAAAAAGGAAGGTGAGACTAGACGCACAGTTCAAAGGGTGTGATGAAGGCGATGAGGTTGTCCAGACAGAACCAGCTTCAGCGCGGACGAGCCCTGATGGTGTAATGGGCTATGAGTGAGGTGCTTAACAACAAGGTCAGCTGTTCAAACAACCACTCCACGAGTGAAAGATGAAGCTTTCTACTCCCATAAAGGCCTACACTCTTGGAGAGTACACGGCAGCTCTACAGCGACCTATATGGATCTATCAGTTGGCTGCTACTGACTACTGTGGCCATCTATGACCTGAACCAGGCCACTCAGCAGTCGGAATGAGAGAGAGAGAGAGAGAGAGAGAGAGAGAGAGAGAGAGAGAGAGAGAGAGAGAGAGAGAGAGAGAGAGAGAGAGAGAGAGACACTGTGTTGCAGGAGTGGTACAAAGGACAAACAGGGCCAGTCAGTCCAAATGTTTAGTCCCTATGACTTGCATTCGAGAGATTGGGGGGTGGGGAGTAGAGTTTACCTATTCTCTTTAAAAAATATGTACAAAAGCACAAGGGGCTTCAAAAACCTTGTGGAAAAATCAGATTATCTTTTTAATTCCATTTCCCACAAACTTTTTGAAGCTTCTCATACTAATAGGTTCCTTATGGCTACGGTCCCAAAGAGTGGAGGTGAAAAATGTCAGATAGCATCTAACAACGCAGGAAAGAAGAATAGATATCAAACTAGATCAGATGCACTGCATTCTAATGGCCAAAGGCCAGAGGACATCAAGAAAACAAAGAATCATTAAAAAGATAGGAAAGAGAGAGCAAAGTCCTGAAACTTGCTCTTGAATGTAAAGTAGCTAAAGCAAAAGGAAGAAATAATGATGCACAAGAGCTGAGCAGATTTCAAAGGATGTACTTCTTGCTCAAGTAAAGGATTATAATGACATGTGGAAAGACCTGAAGCTAAAAGATATAAAAAATAGACTGAACATACTCAGCATTTCTCAAACTGAAAAAACTACGGAAAAATTCCAATGGCATGTTTCACCACTGGAAGATTCTATAGGCAAGACGTTAAAGGGCACGAGAAGCATCAGAAGAGCAAGAGCCCTGTACCAACATGAATTGGTCAATGTTCCAAACCACTTCACGATCAAGAACCGACTCCCTAGGAAGAAACCCACACTCTACTGAAGACTGAAGCGAAAAACGAAGCCCTGGGAACTGACACAATGCCAAGTGAGATGTTTCAACCAATGAAGGCACCACTGGAAGCTCGCTCATCAAGAAGCTTGGGAGACAGCCACCTGGCCAACTCCCTGAAAGAAATCCCTATCTGTGCCCAAATTTCAAAGGAAGATACCGAATTAAACAAGAAGACACACAAATCACGTTGAAAAATAGTTGAAGCAGTATATTAAGACAGAACTGCTAGACACTCAAGCCAGATCTGAAGAGGATGCAGAATGAAGGCTATATTGCCGACCTTCCGTGGGTCTTGGCTGAAAGCAGACAACAGCAAAATAGATCGTCGTCTATGACGTGCAAAGACATTCCACTGCGTGAAACATGAAACCTCTGGAGAGTATTAAGAAGAACGAAGTTCCAGACACGTAACTAGGCCTACAGAGAATCCGTCCCCAGACCAAGGAGCAGGCATTACAACAGAACAAGGGGACCCTGCATGGCGCAAAACCAGGAGAGGTGTGCGCCAGTTGTAGTCTTTCACCGTCCTTCTTCTGACCAAATAAGTGGAGAAGCTGGACTGTATGGGGAAGAGCGTGACAGCAGGACTACAGACAGTTTGTTAACAATGTAATAGCTGCAGAGGACCCACCTGCTTGCTGAAAGGGAAGAGGCTATCAAGAAGTACTTAGAGGTAACGAACTAAGGCTATAGCCTTCGCTACAGGTTATACCTCAACATAAAGAAAACAAATATTCTCCTAACTGGACCAGCAATTATTTAATTTTTCTGGAGTCACAATCAATACCCATAGAACTAGCAGTCAAGAAACCAAATGATGGGCATCATATCAGGCAAATCTGCTGGCTGGGACGTCTTTGACATGTTAAAGGGCAAATATGTCACACTTTGAGGACCAGGGTAGCCAGACCCAAGCCATGATGTTTTAATTGTTTCACATACGTGTGAAAAGCTGAACAATTAATACAGACCAGAGAAGAACTGCATTTGAGCTAGAGTATTGAAGAATACTGAATGAACCCTGTACTTCCAGAAGTTAAGATCAAATCGGCCTTACAAAAAGTGTGGGTGGCAAGCTTTTGTCCCACACTACATGAGAGAAACCAATCTTGGCGACAGGACCTCAGTGACAGAGATCAGAGAGCCTCCCCATGAGACGGATGACCACAGCAGCTGCAAGCATGGGCTCCCCTGGAACAACGGTGGTGTGGATGTCCCCACCCAGTCGTGCTTTATCTGTCGTACATGGGGTCCCTGAGGGCCAGAACTCACTGAAGGGCATCTGCAACTACAACGAAGGAGACGGAAGTCAACTTTGCATTAGTACCTACCCTGTCCTAGCATTGCAAAAAAAAAATTAAATAAATAAAATCTCCTCGTTCATTTCCTTGAACATTCCACCTGACTGTCAGGGGCACTGTAAGTAATGTCATCCTATCACAGTCCACCTGGCAGATGAGGAAAACAACAGGGTGGGTTTTTAATAGCTAGCCAAATACTAGGCAGAAAAACTATACTATACTACGGTTTATCTTCCGTGAAAATGGTAAGATATAAATGTTCAACATCAGTGCTGGATCTGAGAATAAGGGTATACTTCAGTTATTCTCAGGAAAGACTGAATGCTTCAGAACACGGGAAGCTTCAAAGTATTAGACACAAGAGGCCCCCAAACGCCACCATGAGTCAATATTAAGCAAGCGAGTTGCTTCAGAACTGAAGCATTAAGAAGTGCGAGCTTTTACTTACTGTCCCCTTTATGTATTAGCCACCGAACAGAGGGTAGCATTTAGCACGTTGTTTGGGAATAAAGTGCATCCCACAGGAAAAGGTATAAAAAAATAGACATCCCCCATGGCCAGTTTCCGTAAAAGCATAACTACTATTCTCCAATGGGGAAGTTTACCAAACCATCAGCATTCCTCTGAGCTCTCAGTACGGCGCCTCGCTCACCTGAGGCCGAGTTTATCATGGCCGGCTGCACGGGTGGGCTGGTGGGGGCTGTGACGCTCATCTGCGACAGCATGGCCTTCCTGGGGTCCTGCCATGTTGTTGTCTGGTCGATGTGACTGAGATAACAAAGGGGAAGAAACACAACTGCATTAGCTGTAGGAAATAATGGGCATAGCATGGTATGGAGAAACATCCAGTCATCTCCACGTTCACACCGCTAACTCTATCAGACATGTTTTCTGACTTAAATGCTCAACCTTTTCCTTTTAGACCCCAAAACTGCAAGATTTGAAAAGTTGTGCCTGAATTTTCACATGAAGGGAAATCATTTCCACCCAGAAGGTAATGATGGTTGTTTTTAGCTGGCAAGCAGTTCCCCTCAGGCAATACTGCTCAGTACATCACTCCCACAACTGGACCGTTACTGGGATCCCCTGGCTGGGTTTGGAAGTAGAGTACCAGGTCTTTCTTCCTTCTCCATCTCCGTCTGGATGCTCTGCTGAAATCTGTGCAGCACTGTAGCAACCCTCACGCCTCTAGTGACAACAGGCAGGCGCTGCATAAGAAGTGCAGTGGCCAGAAACACAGCTGGGGCTTTCAGCAGCGATTACGCCTACTCAGAGCAACCCTACAAGACAGAGAACTGTCCCTGACTGCTCCATCTTTCTTCTGCTTCAGTATTACCCACTTCTACCTCAAAGATAACGCGCATGACTAGGTCTCAAGATGAACAAGGAAGTCATCCATTTTTTTTTCTCCTAGAGATAAGAGAGAGGCCATGAATGGCCCAGACCATTAAGTACTGAAAGTCATTAAGACTGAGTTTACCCAGAGGCTCATTGGAAAGAAGACCTGATGGTCAACTTTCACAAAACCCGCCATGAAAAATCAAACCAAACCAAACCAAACCCCCGGAGCACAGGTCTCCGCTGACACACATGGGATCCCCATGAGGTGCAATGGATGCGACTGCAGCTGGGTTTTCTTTCTTCTGAGTGATAAAGATGCCAATTAATATACAACTTTAGGTCTGCAACAATCTTGACGTAGGCACGAAAAGATGAAAACAGTCAAAGGTAGTCTGAGACAGAATAGAATAAAAACTTCCCCTCTAAATTTGCATTCTCCTGAGAGTCTCTTCTTATAGAAAGGCTCTCACATTGTCTAAATATTAGCTAACTACAAACTATCTTATACAGGCATGCATATGGATTTCTTCATCTGTAAAATGGAGGATTGAAAACTACACATGCGACGAACGAAAGGCTACAGGTATTTGAACATTCGATAAATATTAAGTTTTCATCCTTCAGCAAGATTTGCTTCTGTGAAACCCAAAGAAGATTAAACACATGAAATTACCTTTAAAAGTTATCCTAACAGAGAAGTACAGTAAGATTTATGCATAAACTTTTCTTCAGTATCATTTATACCAGCAAAAATGTGAACGCTAGCTAACACTACTAATAGAAGAGTAGTTAAATAAATGTGGTTATACAAGAGGACTTCAAAAAGCTTGTGGGAAAATTCCATGGTTTTTTAACTACATTTTTTACCTACAAGTCTAGATAGAAAGGGCTTTCTACTCCCACAAAGAGTGACAGTCTCAAAAACCCATGGGGGCAGTTCTGCCCTGTCCAGATGGGTCACGAGAAGTTTCCTGGATGGCAGCGAATTTATTTGTTTCTATTTTGTTGTTTATATATGATTGAATATTATGCTGCAGTTGAAAATACTTTATATTTAATACCACGGACCTTATTCATAATAAAGTTTTTAAAGGAGTTGTGAAAACAGTAGGCATAGGCTGACTGAGAAAGAGCTAACACTGTAAGTTGGAGTAGAGTGCTGTAGATGAGAATGGGTCTATGGGAAGGATTGACATTAAGATGTTTTGGGTGTTTGTTTTTTTTAATCATTTTATCAGGGACTCATACAACTCTTATCACAATCCATCTATCCATCCATATATCCATCCAGCCATCCACTGTGTCAAGCACATTTGTACATTTGTTGTCATCATCATTCTCAAAACATTTTCTATTTTATTTGAGCCCTTGGTATCAGCTTCTCATTCCTCCCCCCTCCCTCATGAACCCTTGATAATTTATAAATTCTTATTATTTTTTCATGTCTTACACTGACCGATGTCTCCCTTCAACCACTTTTCTGTTGTCCATCCCCCTGGGTGGTGGTGAGGGGGGGGTTATAGGTAGATCATCTCTCCCCCACCTTACCTTTACCCTCCTGGTATGGCTACTCTCAATATTGGTCCTGAGGGGTTTAATCTGTCCTGGATTCCCTGTGTTTCCAGCTCTTATCTGTACCTGTGTACATGCTCTGGTCTAGCCAGATTTGTAAGGTAGAATTGGGGTCATGATAGTGGGGGGCGGGCGGGGGGAGAGCATTAATAACCCCGATGAGACATTAAGATGTTTTAACAGGGTCCACTTGCAGCTGACTTGGGATTGTCAAAATCAAAGAGCTCTGCTTTCCTTGTTTCCCCTAATCATAGATCATGAACTAACACTTACTTTGGAAACTGGAGAGAGGAGAAGAAAATACGGGTTATTTTTAAAAAGAACCCTCCAAACCAAAAATGATTTTTGGTGCACGTATTTAAAGCTCTAATTGAAGTTCTTTCTTCCTCAATCACCTCATGATAAATAGCCATTTAAGCAGTAAGGAAATGACATCCTGTCATTAATCCTCCTGCCATAGAACTAGAATGCTATCTCATCAATAATTTTATCTTATCAGCAACGCAATTCAAAGGATCACAGACAGGGCTCCAGCGACCTTTACAATCTACTGGAGATGGGAGTTCCTTAGCCCTCTAGGCAAGCCAGGAGGTTAAAAGCAGGACTAAGAATGCCTGCCTGCTGCAACCACCCAACCAGGGACGAAAATCCTGGGATAAGCATCCATCTTCTGCATCTCGCCCACCCCCCACCCCCAATAACAAGGAAGAGAAATTCACCAGCTTTTAGATAGCATGCCCTGCCCGTTCCAGTATGGGACCAGTGACACCACAGCTATGACAATACAAGGGCCCCACCAATTCGATACATGGACCACCTCCTGGAATCTTAATGCATACGAGCAAGTTGCCAACTTCTATTCCCTGCTCCCAGGATGATGGTCCAAGGGCAGCAGACAAAAAGGAGGGGACGCTGCAGAAGTGGGGCTGGAAAATCTGGTGTTGGAATCAGGACAAGCAGAGATGAAGCAGTCCAAATCCCTCTCCTTAAGATCAGAAATCACAATGGTTCTCATTCACTTCACAAAACAATCTCCTGGAGTCACTCAGGCCACAGAGACTCGGAAAACAGAGTGACTGGCCTCAGCAACCCTCTAGAAAGAGTGTCAGCTGCTGTCCCAATGCCCTTTTTACTTGTGTTAGTCTCAACGATTTTCCAAGGTGATAGTCGGCCATTTTACCAGTGAGTTTTTACAAATAATATCACTCGGAAACAGAATCAATAAGATTGACCAACCATTTCCTACAACACAGGAATATAGTGGTAATGGTATGTCGAAAGATAGAAGTTTTAAGAATAGCAAACCTATTCTTAACATAGTTACTTTACATAACAATTTTATGAAATAATTAGTATTCTTGGCTACATTATTAAAAATCTGGTTGTTGTTGGGGTCCCCCACCTAAAATATTTATTACTTTTTCTTCTACAGGTATTTTTTTTGGTTGTTTTGGAAAAGCAACAAAGGGCTCCCAAAGTACCTAATTTTTACTTAACCTTTTAAACGCCTAAATCTGTAGGGATAACCCTACCCCACCCTCGCCTTTGGAGAAGAGCAAGAAAACCAGCAGTCATCACAGTTCTGATGATGCCTGGGCGTGGTGACAGGTCATGTTACCAGTCTGGTCTGCCTTTTGTAAAACCAGTGTGACCTTTTCACTTACTTCCTAGGGTTGTGAAGATTAAATTCAATAACATACAAAACAGCAAGTAGGACTGCAGCTCTTGGTACACAAAAGGCTTTCAAACACGTGCCCTAACTTCCTTCCTGGTCTGGTCCAATGTTTAAAACAATGTGGTACATGAGCCAAGTCAAGAAAGTGGTTTTTTAAAAATCATTTTACTGGGGGTTCGTACAACTCATCACAATCCATACATCCATCCACTGTGTCAAGCATATTTGTACACTTGTTGCCATCATCATTTTCAACACATTTTGCTCTCCACTTGAGCCCTTGGTATCAGCTCTTTTTTCCCCTCCCTCCTGGCCCTCCCTCGTGAATCCTTGATAATTTATAAATCATTATTATTTCTGTCATGTCTTACACTGTCCGACAAGAGTGCTTTAAGAGTAAGATCAGACCCAGGTGAAGATGACAGAGTCAAAACTTTAAGTGCTTTGAAAAGGAGTTTGGTTTTCACCGGAAGTCCATAGTCTGGGGCCAGAGGTTTGGGGCCAGGGAAGAACACAGAGGCTGCTAAAAGAGCAGAAAAATAATCTGGGAATAAAATCTCCCCATAACCCAATATATCCAAATATAAATGATTGAAAATTTCTCTATACAACTATTTTTTACGTAAGCCATAGATGGTCAACTCTGTCGATCTAAATCCAGGCAAATTATAAGCAACACATCTAATTTGCCAACCAAAGTCTAAACTTTAAAGTCTTAAATTCCAAGATGCTCTTCCAATTTTTTGACAGTGCTTGAGTTTTATTATCAAATACAAAAAAGAAAACAGTCCAAATCTGTAGCCAATTGAAACTATTCCAGCTCAAAGGGGGAGCCGATTACAAGGAATTACATGTGGCCTCCTCCCTGGGGCATGGACAACAGAAAAGTGGGTGAAGGGAGATGTCAGACAGCGTAAGATATGACAAAATAATAATTTATAAATTATCAAGGGTTCATAAGAGAAGGGGGAGCGGGGAGGGAGGGGGAAATGAGGAACTGATGCCTAGGGCTTAACTAGAGAGCAAATGTTTTGAGAATAATGAGGGCAACAAATGTGCTTTCCACAATTGATGTATGTATGGATTGTGATAAGATTGTATAAGGCCCCAATAAAATGATTTTAAAAAAATGAGGAGCTGATGCCAAGGGCTTAAGTGGGGAGCAAATGTTTTGAGAATGATGAGAGCAACGAATGTAGAAATGTGCTTTTATACAATGGATGGATGTATGGTTCGAAACAAAGCACTTCATCAGTATACCGCTAGGTCTCCTTGATTAGTAAATATGAAAAACATAACCCTTATGTAAGCAACATAGCGGGGAACGGGTTTTACAGTGAGAAACATTGTGATGACTTCTTGGACCGACTAATAGGTTAGAGCAAGTTTATTTGTTTAATGTAATTAGTAGAATGGTTTTAGAGCTAGACATGGTGCCGTCACTGACAGAGAGTTGACCATCAAGGAAGAATGGATAACTAACACTTCACGTCTACTCCTGCATGTGGTGCACACAGGCCAGCACCACCCACCCACCACCTCGGCTGCTTTAGAAGAAGCACAGAATCTTAAATCTCACTCTAACCAGATTATCTGCATTTTAATGAAATCCACAGGTGATGTGGACATACAATAGTTTTTTTAATTAAAAACAAAACTCATTGCCATAGAGTTGGTGCTGATTCATAGCCACCTGAAGAACAGGCTAGAACTGCCTCTGTGAGTTCACAGGAACAGAAGGTCCTGTCTTTCGACTGCAGAGCAGTTGATAGGTTTGAACTGCTGACCCTGAGGATCGCAGTCCACAGCTGCCCAACCACTGCACTACCTGGGCGCCACCAAAGCTTAACGAGTACTTAAATTCAGTGTTTAGCTACCAACACAACATGCCTTTCACACTCGGTCATCATACAAATAGATCCAGTCACTTGACTACTGTACTATGGCGTGTGCTCGTCAGGCCCAGGCATTATTCCATTCGTGTGTTATTTCACAAATTACTTATATTAGGATCAATTTCTGAGTTTCTAAAATGTACTTAAATTAGGAGTCCCTGGGTGGAACAAACAGACTAAGGGTTCAACTCCTCAAGGCTGGTGATCTGAACTCGCCCAGCAGCAATCTCTGAAGCCTGGGAATCGCTTTCCAAGTGTCCGAATCCAGAAAACCACCAGGTGGTCTCTTCTGCACACGGGCTCGCAGAGAGCGGGGACAGACTTGGTGGCGGCTCGCGGCAACGAGCCACATTTCCTGTGCCTTTCACCTCGGTACAGCGAGACAACCAAATATTTATTATGCAAGGGGGTAGTGGGCCTCACCCCATCCGCAACCCCACAAAAGGCTGAGAACCACTGCTTTAAGAAACCATAAACTTATACAGAGAGCAGGTGTTCCCCCACCGGGTCCTATCCGCTCCGTTCAGCAATCCTTACACCTCCTCGCCCAGGGTTTGCTCTGGTGCTAGAATGCTGTGGCTGAAGGGAAACTTTATTCCTTAGCCACAGGTGACTGCTGTGAGCTAAATCTCCGCAGATCAATTAGCATGCACTGCAGGACACGTGGTGAGTAAAAAGCTCTTTACATTTTGAGGATAAAAACAAAATCCTGCTCCCAAGAGAAATACACACCTAACCCACGCTTCCTGCCTGAGGTGTTAAGTGTAACGATGCAGGTAGGTATCCAGAAGGGTCCAGGGGAACACAAAGGCCGTCGGACCAGGAGGGAAGCGAGGGCTAGGTGCTTACTAACTAAACTGGGTGTCCACTTGTAAAATGCTGCCACTCCTGTGTTGAAATCTAGGGCTAGTAGTTCTATCTGTGAAAGTAGATAAACTTATATCTTAACTATACCGTATGCTTTTAAGCCCGTTTCACATAATCCGCCTCTGAAAATGTTCCACTAAAGTAAAAAACTTGTAAAACGGACATCAGAAAATCCTGGCGGTAGAGTCTCGAGCTGTTTGTCTGCACACACAGCTACTTAACGCACTAGCCCTTGCCACTCTGCCCAGATTCCGTGACTGGGTCTAAAGGACTAGGCAGGCTCTGATTCATACAGACACAGAAAGCTTATTCCAAAGAAAACGTGCTGACGTATGTCTCTGAGATAACAGGGGAGCTGCAAACAGGCTCCCAGTCATAGCACCGCCTCTGACTCATGTTCCTTCGCGTCCTTTTTTATTGGGGGGGGAGGGGTGAGTGTTAGTACAACATTTGTGTTAATGAAACACACGTGGGCTCCTTCACAACATGTATGCAGGAATGCTGCCTTACATAAAACAATAATTTTTAATAATAGATCATGTATTTTAAGGAAGGTGCAGAAGACCCCTCAGGAAGGTCACAGTGACTGAGTTTTGCAATTCCAAGAGATGATCTTCATAGTTGCCCACCCCCACTTTTTAACTTGCCCACACTGATGGCGTGGCTTACGCTGCTCAGTCAAAGTCAGTATTAAGAACGATACCTATTTTAAATGCAGCTGTCTAAGGAATCTTGATCACCCTAGCAGACCTTTAGAGCACCTTTCACTGTGGTTCCAATAGAGAAAAAGCAAACATAAGTAATTTTTTTTCTTTTTTGGGCAAAAGTGACCTGTCAGGTGTTGACAAAATGTAACTTTGGGAACTCCCCCTCTGCTGTCTGGGCTTGTGACTGAAGTACATTAGGGGAAACGGCTTGAAATTGCATTATTTTTCTGTTAAAAGTAAAATAAATGACAGCGATACAAGACACAGCTGGAGAGCCTAAATCCCATCATCCGTAAACAAAGAGAAAATTTAGACTTGAATCTATGCAAGGCCAAAAAACCTCAGTATCTACTAACGAGAAAGAAACACATAACCAAGCTAAAGGATTCTTTTTATAAGGTCGCTTAACAAAATTTTTTAAGCTCACAAAAAACTGGGAAATGGAATAATGAAAAATGCGTATGAAGAACATTTTAATTTTAAACGTCTGCTGTGGCTGTCGGTCCTCAGTATACGATTATAGCAGCTAACTCGACAATTTAGAAGGGTGGGCAGTCGCCTGGATTTATTGCTCACTTATCAAGCTTACGTTTGTTGCGTGTTATTTATAGAGTCACATGCTAGAGGTTGTTCCCAAGCTAGCAAAACCTACAGGCTTAACTGACTCAAGGAACAATGCTACATTGTTCCATCTAATCCGCATTTGAGCTGCATTTCCTAAATCTCAACCATATACTTCTTATATTTATATACTTCTGCCACAGACTACTTTTAGATACCAAAGCACTGAAAAGATTTATTCACTTTGCCTCTACCATGCAGTTTTTCTATGGCCAGAAATAAGCATCTGAATTTGAAATCTAAGTGATTAGGCTATCTCTAAAGGTTGTCAAAAGAGGTTTAAAAAAGTATGATCAAGAGTGAGCAGAAACACCTAATAACAAACGTGACACTAGATTCTACTTCACTAGATTCTACTTCACAAGCTATACATCAGACTGTAATCCAGCCTGCGGCTCTAAGTTATAAAATTAAAATCACGAGTATGAAATCAACTTAGACACAATTGAACTATGTTGCCATATAAGGATGGTGTGCTTATATACAGTTCTCCCTTGGAGGTGTTTGTAAGGACGGGGTGAGAGTGGAACCACTCGGTCATGAGAATAGTGCTAAAGGTCAAGTGGAGGCTTCCGGAAACACAGTTCTTCCGATCTAGATTTCACATGGCTTTAGCTATTGGGTTATTCTTTAACTACCAATTAACGCTGTGACCTAAATCCTATACGGCTCTATATAACACGTACTGTCTGCCACAGTCAGCAATGAACAGTGAGTAACAATGTTCTTTTCATAATGCCACACGACTGGGAATATTTTCCCTCCAAAAGCTCAAAATTGGCCTATTTCATAACAAAGAAAAGGGCAGATGCCATTAATTATGTTCTTCCCTTTTTTAAGAGTATGAATTGAGACCCGTATTAATAGACAAAAAGCCAGAATTCAAGTTTCTTGATCATAACTTACATCTTCTCTCATAAAGATCAACTTAAAAATTTTTAAAGAATTGAAAAAAAATTAAATGACAGAATTGCGAAACCACCACCTCTCCCCCCAGCCAGCAAAAGAAAAATCACACTGAGAAATTTTAAGTCACACGCAATCTAGTATAAATGTTCTTCAAAACGTGGTCCTCACACCTCTTACATCAAAATTACCTAGGCCTTGGATGCGAATACCTTGCTGTCATGCAGACCGCACCGGCAAGGGGGTTGCTGCAGATGGAGTCAGGTTCAAGTTCAGCACCCTCCCATCCAATCTCCCCTGTGATCCCTTAACCTTTTTCTGGTTTTTAATGTTTTCTGATTGACATTTTTATCTGTGTTAGTTTGTTATTCTTGTAAATTGTTGTTTCTTTTTTTATATCTTTCCCTGTATATGAAATCCAGAGAGAAAGCACTTGGATTGCTAGTTCCTTGGGCCTATATGGCAAGGGAGGTTGGGGGAAATGGGAGCTAATAGCAAGGAGTATAAAAATGAAGAGACTGTTCTACACTCCTTGTGGTGATAAGTGTACAACTCTTCTTGATGTGATTGAACTACTGAACTGTATGGGCTGTGAGTTATATACCAATAAAACTGTCGGCGTTGTTAGCTCCAGAGAGATTGGTAAGCACAAGCAATGTAACATACTCTTTCACGCTCTGAACCCTTACAATAATAAAAGACACTGATGGACCCACAAGAATCCACCCTCTTTTTCTCAGGTTTTGCTTACATGAATTTAAAACTAATTGCAAACACTGTTTTAAAAATGTAACTCCTAGACATCAAATGCTACAAAGTGAACTTTCTTATGCCGGTTTAACACAAGTCTCATTTCTAACTCCCAGTCGAGAGACGGAAAACAGAACGCCAACTGTGAAGATATAGGGAACAAGATGTGCCCAGCACCACCTTCGATGTCATTTGCAATGAGGCGACTGAAGCTGGCGGTCCTTAGTGAAGGCCCAGGAAGGCAGACAAGTCTAGGCAGTGATACCAAACCTTCACCAGCTTTCGGTGACCACATTAGACACCAATGCCTTCCAAATAAGGATGTCCTTGTGCGTCTATTGGCTCATGTGTCTACAGCGAGGAAAGCACATTTAGTTACAAACTGGAACCACAGCCAATGTGTACTTATGACTGCATTCAAGTTTTCAACTGTTCCAGGGCTTCCAGTAGTCCTAACACTAATACAGGATAAATCTAACCATGTGAGAAACACTCCCAGTTACCAAGAAGGTGACAAGCAAATCCATACTGAACATTTCTGAGTAGGCTAGACAAAATGCCCTGCCAGAAACGAAACAAATCCATGGATGCAACTTTTATATAAGCAACTCAGCCCACCACCACCATTAACTGACGAGTCTCGTCTATTTTCTCTGTACTGTTTTCTCCGGCAATAGCTCAAGGGCATTCTAGATCAGTGGTTCTCAACCGTAGGTCGCGACCCCTTTAGGAGTCGACCGGCCCTTTCACATGGTCACCTGATTCATAACAGTAGCAAAACCAGAGTTATGAAGTAGCAACAAAAATAATTTTATGGTTGGGGGGGAGGGGGTCGGTCACCACAACATGAGGAACTGTATTAAAGGGTCATGTCACAGCATTAGGAAGGTTGAGGACCACTGCTCCCCATAGTCTCAATGATCTAGAAAGACTTATCTTGGAAACATTAAAATAACATAGGGTATAACAGTTATCTCTTATAATAGCATACGGATACTCAGTATTTTTCAGGATGGGTAGATACAATGTATGTCAAGCGATGAGAAGTGGTTTCTACACAAATATTAAGCATAAATGCTTGGTCTTAATTGCATTTGATTAAATAGTTCATAAAATCTGTTGTATTTTAATGTTTCATCACTTTACAGCTAAAACTGTTTAGACATTATGTGGTTAGCTTAGAAACACTGGCAGTGCCTCCAGGGTTCCACGAGCAGCACGGGGAGCACGGCGCAGGTGCAAAGGCCCAGGAGTCACAGCCTGAGAGCGTAGGTGGAGCGGATCCAACTGTGTAGGCCTTTCCAGGGCCTCGGCTTCACCAGCTCCATCACTACAGGCCTCAGCTAAAGATGTGCAAACCCCCACTGCCTGGATGCCTACTTGAAGGGCAATTTGCTAAAACCAAGCACTTTATCTCTGGGGTACCTTTTAAAAAAAACTTTTTACTGTGAACTAGGTAAAGGCTTACAAGTAAATCAGTTTTCCAGTCAATAACTCATTTTGTTTCACCTTACTGACCGCCATCTCCATACAATGACATCATTTATCCCACCTCCCATGTTCCTTGGTTGCGTTCCTGCAACTTTCCTAGTGTTCTGAGCTTGGCCCTCCTGAGCTCCAAGGGCTGGTTACCCCGAGGCCTGGGTAACTCCTTAGTGCCACTGCTCTCTTTGCAGACTTCGTATTATTTGGCAGAAAACAGAGCCCGGGTTCATTTCCAGAACTGAAGGGTCATTAAGGGCCACCATCTTAGAGGTCTTACTAGTTTCTATTGGACCACTGCCATCGGTTTGGTTCTGACCGGATATAAGGTTTCCAAGGCTGTAAATCTTCACAGGAGCCAGTGCCGTGGTTTGCAACCTTCTTATGCCACGACCCTTTAATACAGTTACTCACGTTGTCATGACCCCAAAACATGAAATTAGTTTCCCTGCTACTTCATAACTAATTTTGCTACTGTTATGAATCAGGGGACCCCTGTGAAAGGGTCATTCAACCCATAAAAAGGGTCAGGACCCACAAGTTGAGAACCGCTGAGCTGGTGGGTTCAGGCTGCTGACCGTATAGTTAGCAGCTCAACACATAAACCACTACGTCACCAGGTCTTTAGTGATTATGAATTTTGTTCCACTTGTTTCCTCCCTCGTGATCCGAACCGTCTAATCATGTGATCCCTTCCAGAACAATGGGCGGTGGTTGTTGGCCTCCTCAGTAAATCCTGTGATTGTGAATTTTGGCTATGTTCCGTGTAGCCATTGCTGTGGACATTAGAATCCAGAATCACAGAACATTACTCAGTGTAGTTACCTCAATTTCTATGCCATGATCAAACCCAACCCACTACCTAACCAAGCTGGTTCTCACTCATACCGACCCTGTAAGACACAGCAGAATGACCTCCCTCTTTGGGTTTCTGAGACTACGAATTTTATGAGAGCAGTCTCATAGTTCTCCTGAGAAGCAAATGGTGGATTTGAACTACTGCTTTCGTGCCTACTATACACCATCCAAGCACTTTAACTTTTTTTTTAACGACATCACTGCCTAGTCTTAGAGGTTCCACCAGTCTCTATTGGCCCAACAGCCCAAACTCACTGCCATCGATTTGGTTCTGAGCAGATAATGGGCAGTTATGTATTTCTAGGATCAGCTGTTTGTGTTTTAAAGAGTTCCTAAAGTAGAGAGGACCATCGTCTAGCCTCAAATTAAGATACGAAACCCCTACCAGGAGCTCACTAAGACTATATCCACGCTCTAAGAATGTAGTGTTAGAACATAAAGTCTAGAGGAACTATGATTGGGTGGTGCGAATTATTTTCTTTAAATTTATCTTTTGATAACTAACAAGATTGAAAATGGGAAAAGGTTCCAAAAGGGAAAGAGTCGATTATGTTACCTAGGGAACTCAATTCTCAATCTTGTTAAACTTTTTTAAAAAATCATTTTATTAGGTGCTCATATAACTCTTATCACAATCCATACATACATGAATTGTGTAAAGTACATTTGTACATTCATTGCCCTTGTTAAGCTTCTTACACAAAAGAGGCTTAAAATTTTCATGGATAAATGGAACTGAAAGGTAATGGACTGTTTCCATAAATTTTATGAAGCCCACATATAATGTACATACAGGAGTGACTGATCCTTTGTATTGTGCCAGGAAATACTACATGGAATTTTAGTTGAGACCAAAATATCTAAGAATGACAATAGAAAGATGATTTCTATCTTTTGAAAAACAGCCACTCAAAAAAAAAACTCACTCCAAATGTTCTCTATAAAACACTTAGTCTAATCCCCTCACAGAAGGGTCACAAGAAAGGGATGCGTCAACCAGAGTGCAGTACAGCACCGATGAAACACATAATATTCCTCTGGTTCCTTGAGGCTGCCTCACCCCTCCCACCCCCCACTATCATGACCTCAGTGCTGCCTTTCAGTTCTGGATCGACTGGAGATGTTCACTGGTACAGGTAAGTGCTCGTAACATAGGGAATCCAGGTCAGATACACGCCCCCTCAGTACAGAAGTAGGAGTAGTGAAACCAGGAGGGTAGAAAGAGGGGAGGAGCCAATTGCAATAATCGATGCAAATCCTCCACCACCCACCTAGACGAACAACAGAAATGTGGGTAAAGGGAGACAGTGGTCAGTGTAAGATATGAAAACAATTATAATTTATCAAGGGGGTCACAGGGTGGGGGGATGGGGAGGAACTGATACCAAGGGCTCAAGTAGAAAGTAAATGTTTAGAAAATGATGGCAACATATGTACAAATATGCTTGATACAATTGATGAATGGGATGTTATAATAGCTGCAAGAGCTCCCAATAAAATGATGTTTAAATGAATAAATAAATTTAGCACCCTATCATTTGATCTGCCTTATGTTCCATATAAATTTGTTCTAGTTTTTAATGTTTTCTGTTTTCTTTCTGGTTGACATTTTCATCTGTCTTACATTGTTAGTTTGTGTTCTAATTTTTTCCTGTATATGAAATCGATAGGTAAATCTGTAGAGACAATAACTGGATTAATGGTTCCTTGGAGTGTGGCAGGGGAGGTTGGGGGAAATGGGGAGCTAACAACCATGAGAACAAGAATGAAGAAGATGTTCTAAAACGGTGGTAATGATTGTAACTCTTCTTGATGTGACTGAACTACTTAATTGTAGGATATGCGAATTACATGCTAATAAAACTGTTCGGAACATATGTAATATATGAAAAAAGAATACCTCTTCCACTCTTTCTCCAGGGGACAGTTGAGAGAAACAGGGAGGGGCAGTCACGCTCGCCTGTATGAGTCACTCCTGGCTGGAAAGCTGTGGTCACTATTGCTCAAGACTGACATAATGGAGGTGCTAGACAAAGACAAATTATTAAAATGGCTGAAGGGATGGAAAAGACTAGATCTAAAGCAAAATGCCTTGGGTTATAAAAATGAAGGCCAAATGATGTGATTAAAATCACAAGTAGAAAGGAAGACTGTAAAGTTCTCAAAATATGAAAATCCCTTCATACTTAAAGGAAACCTTTAGTCATAAATCACTCTAGTCTGGGGCTGCATGCCTTTGATCATGCTGTGCCTCCATGCTCAATTCCTTTTTCTTCTCCTGTCAAGTACCTTGGAGGCCGGCTCAAATGTCCACTCTCAGGAAGGCCTCCTGAGCTGAACTGCGCCTTCCTGTGCTTTCCCGGGAATTTCTTAAGAGAGATAGATCAGACAGCTAGTGCATTCATGTCCTTAATCCACATGAGACCACAGGCTCAACTCTGCACATATAGTGTGCATTTATAAATGTTATAAAGAACAATGGTAACAATAAAGGGATATTCTTGTGGACTTATGATGGTCTATGAAAATGCAAGTCATTATTTTAAATACCACCATAGCATCGTTAACAAACAGTAAAGTCCGATACAAAAATTAAAGCACACAGTCAGATTTCAGATACAGTCCAATATACATATTTCATTATTGGGAAAATGAGAAATAAAAGGTAAAGCTGACTTGTTCTTCTATGATCAAAATGTCTGAATAAGCAACACACGATGGCTTCTGTGGTTGGAAGGCGAGGAAGGGTAGTGAAAAGAAAACAAACAATAGTTCAAGAACTCTCCAACACAATAAGAGTCCCAAGAAAGCCAAAAATACACAATCAGTATATAGATCCCAAATCAAATAAAAACTAGATAAAGATGCCAAATCTTTTCATTTTTTCCCAATCTTTTTAGGTCGGATCTGTCTCATAAAGGAAGATTCATTACTCAGGTCTTTAATGCTCTCTTCCAAACTGTGAGGTTAGTAGGCACCTTCGAGCTGGTTCAAGTCAGTGACATTTCAATCCATCCCCCGATTCCTAACACTAAGCTGGTGTAAGTGCAGGGGAATCAACAACCAACTGAAAATGTTTCACAGGTTTGAGGTATTCATAGTCTACTATGATAGAATTGTTTGGCTTAGTTTAGCTCATCAAATACATTTTAACTTTTAAACAAAAAAGTATACCGTCTTTTCATGTACATATGTGCAGGTAAAACATAGGAGCATCCATAATTGATTAGGCGGGGGTGGGAAACCAGATATGCATTATGTGCTATGTCAGTGCGATGATTAGTGTCCCTTCAACTATCCCCAAACAGCACAACATACTTCAAAGTGAAGCAAACCCTAAAAGATATTCGGATTACTCAAACTATGTTGCAAATCAAACCAAAAATCTTTTGAACGACAAATTGCTGATTAAGTCGTTACAAATAAAGAACCCCTGAAATGGAAGGGCAATCGTCTGAGTACAATGGGAGAACTAGAAGGAAGGTCGGGGTCATCCAAGTAAACAGTTTCATAAGAAATAGAGACAGAGTGGCTCATTTAACTTCGTGCTTGAGATGGGAGTAGTACACATTATCCTTGACTGAGGTGGCCTCCTTTAAGCAACACTCAGCCTGACCTCTTAAAATTCAAAGAGCCTCATCTGCCAGAGCAGAAAGCGCAGGAGTGCTGCTCTCCCAGTAATCTCCCCAACCGCACTAACATCAAGGTCAAGGGTAGAAGCAGCATCTACCACTGCGTCGATGCCAATGACTCAAGAGGTTGGAAAACAACTCACAACAACAAAGCCATTGTGTCATCATTTTGCAGGCTGCTTCATTCGCCAGGTGGAAGATGCTTACTGAAGACTCTCTGTCCATCAGGCTCAGGGTAACGCTTCACTTAGCTGGTCATCAGTCAAGAAAAGTCTACCAGGAAAGTTCCTTTAGAGATAAATGAAGTGAGCCAAGCTCTTCACTTGGATCCCAGGGCTTGGTATTCACTACCAACTACTGTTTAATTATTATGGGGGAAATCTCTGGCAGTTACATGTCTGTTCACTTTGAACACTGAGAGTGTCCAAGAAGGTTGCCTGATCTGAAGTTATACGGAGTTGCGATACACTGCATGTGGATGGCATAACCAGAGCTGGAACAAAGTTTACTGTCAATCAGTTCCTCGCTCCACAACCCCACCCCTTTCCAATAACAGAAACACTCTGAGAGAAGCCAAACAATACTATCTAAGCTACAGTTCAATAAAGACTGGGTAACCTAAGTACCAAGCACTGCTGATATCAGAAGACAAGCTTACATTGAAGGAATTACGTTCAAACGGGGAAGATCCATGAAGATAAAAAAGTGATAGAAAAATTGGAGAACGGTGATGGGTGAACAACATGAGAAACACATAATGTCACTGAACTGTACATGTAAAAGTTATTGAAATGGAAAACTATATATTTATCATGATAGTAAAAAGAGAGAGGAAGGCACACTGTTTTAGAAAAGGCTCTTAGCCCAAGAGGGACCCATAAGAGGAAGCACAGAGAGGAGATAACCCCTGACCTAAGTGTTGAAGAATCTATAAAACTAGCTAGGTGGAGAGGCTGGATAATATTCTCCAAAGTGGGGAAACCAGTTACGTCAGGGGTATAAACGTTTTACAATAATTTAAGAGCACTAAGTAGATTTCAGCTAAACCCCCCTGGCTAAAATAAACAATAAAATTCTAGCAACAACCATGTGTCCAAATAATTCGAAATACACAGCCCCACTGGGGGCAGGGGCGATGACACCCACCACCACACACAAAATCACCCTTGGTTGAGAACTACTGTTCTAGTATCGGGTGAAGAAGCGATCACGGCCATCTTTGTACCTCTTTATTCCCAAGGGATAGAGTTGCACGAACCAAGGTATTTGTTTTAAACAAAAGTGTTCTGTTACGGACTGCATAAATGAGACTACGGAAGTCAGTGGCATACTCTCTGTGTACGCATGTACTACACGCACACGCACGTGCACACGCACGCACGTTAAAAGGCACTGCCACTCAGGCTCCAGTTCACACAGGCAGAGGTGTTTAGAAACCAAACATGTCCGTGAATGGCAGCAGACAACCTCAGCAAGAAACTTATCTTGGTCTCGCATTAGGGTGCCTTCAGAAAAATGGATGGGAATTTTTTGTACCATAGGAAAAAAAAACTATTTTGAGGCCAGGAATAATATCAAATTTCTAACAAAATTCAAGTGAGCAACTTTCTAAATCACTGATGCTTTGCAAAGGGTTTATGGGAATGTTGCCCCACATAAAATAATTTTTTAGATGGCTCGAGCACTTTTTCAAAAGGTACGGAATACCTCAAAGAATAATTCATGGCAGAGAGGTCATATTAGAAGGTTAGAAAACTCTAGTTTCTTTTTTGGACTTCCAAAAGCATAACCTTGAAAGATTTCTGAAAGGACTCAATTCGATCACAGGGGCTTATTAAGAAGTTAGTTTAAGAAAACTGAAAGCCATATTGGGAAGAAAAGGCCAAGAAAGCTCCATCAAGGATTTTCTTTCTTTTTTCCATGACAACAATGCACCTGCTTATTCTTAATGTGTGAGAATGGTGTTAAGAAATTACAACTCACCAATCTCAGCCCTGGTTCTGGTCCCTACTATCTTGGTTTTCTTCCCCAAACTCAGAACACGTTGAAAAGGAACATGATTTGGGTCTCTGGGGATACCAAAATCACTGCTCTGATGTGATGCAAAACAAACAACAGACAATTTTTTAAAGAGAGTTAAGAGAAATGGAAATGCTGTCTACGGACGTAAGTACTTATTCCAAAGGCCCTACAGTGCTTTATTTTCATTCCAAGTAAAGAAGTCCCGTGATCTTCACAAGAAGGCCAAGTGGTGCAACAGATCAAAGCAGGGCTCTGTTAACCACCAGGTCAGCAGTTCAAACCCACCAACCAGCCCATCTGCAAAAGAAAAGTGAGGCTGGGGCTAGGGCAGCTGGTTAGGGAAGGCGTTCTCTCCCATCTGATGAGGGTGTGTTCACGTGACTCCAGATGTGGGGATGATGCACCCAGGCCCCAATCCACAAACAGCCAGCTCAGACTTCAGGCAAAACAGGGGATGCACAGGAAGGGTGTCACCACCCAGTGCGTGGGTGAGGCTGAGGGCTGACCATGCTTCTTGTCACCAGCAGGGCGTGGGGAACAAGCAAGCATCCCACTGCTGTCTCCATGTCAAGATGTTCCCTTGCATCACACGAGCCTTAGCCAACCATTCACCGGCCCGTCGTCTCTATCAGCACTTTTGTTCAGTTTTTCTCCTAGTCGGTTTTCACTTCTGCAGGATGCCCATTGGTATTATTTAGTTTCATGTAGTCTCCACGTCTTTGTTGTACAGGGTCTGTGTAGCATATTTACCCTCTACTCCCAACATTTCTTTTTATTTCCTTTTAAATATAGTTTTCTTGGCACACACCTCAACTATTATACAATTTAATCATTCAGTCCTATTAAGATTTGCGAATCATCACCACATCAATTTCAGAACATTTTCTTCCTGTGATCACTGTTGTTAGTTCCTCACTGCTCCCGTCCTTTTCTGCCATAAGCCGACATTAATTATCAAACCAGTTACTGTCTCTATGGATCCACCTATCCAGGATTGCACAAACAAAACCATCCTACAAAACGCGCAAACCGAAATCAAACAAACAAACAATCAACAACAATGACTAAAAACACATAGGAAAATCTCAATCTAAAAGAAAGCAGAAAATATTAAAAGTTAAAACAACTTTGTACTGGGTCAAAGGGAGATCAAACTGTCAAGCATTTTTAACTTAACTTCATCTGCCGTAACTGACTTTACAAGGCTGTTCCCCCTCCTCAACTGTGCTCAGAGGGGACCCCCGACCGGCGGCTGAACCCAGGAAGCCCCCACATTTCTTCATGAAGCTCAGCTAGTTAGGAGGTTTCGTGCCTAGGGCTTGCCAGTGGGTCAAGAGAACTTCCAGGTGTTGTTTTCAGGCCAATGCACTGAAGAATAAGTGTGAATTCTCATGTTTATTATGTGATGATGCTGAAGGCAAAATGTCAAACAAAGTCACAAGAAAGATAAAACCTGAAGCTTGAGTCATCCATAAAAAGGAAAGAGAGACCCAAAAGAGCTGCCAGAAGGTATTTTGTGGAAGAGACAAAGTCTTAAAGCTACTATGTTTTGGGGATTGTTAGCAAGTACAATTTAGTATATCCTAACATAAAGGACAACATGTTTTTTCAGGTGTTGGAAATACTAAGAATACTTTCAAAAGAATCATTCTATCCTTAAATATCACCTAGAACAAAGTAATAAGGGTTCAGACTTTTCACTGTTAATTATTGGAATATTTGTTGTTTCTTTTTCCTACAGAGCCTAAGATAGTGAAAGTTCCTCTAGACATGCTACTGAGCCATATTTTCAACCCTATCATCCAAGAATTGTAACCAACTTGAACTCAGGAAAAGTTCCCAAGTCTCTGTAACTAATTTAGTATGAAAACTTGAAAGGAAATCAAGATCTTTTTGCAGCTTGTGTCGACTTCACAAATCCACTCAACACAACTGGCAGATGTGGCCTCTGGCAGCCAGCTACTAATAATGAGTTCTCTCCATGAAACTGGGATGTCACGCAGACCCCTGTAGTATGCAATCAAGATGTAATGTGTTTGGGGCAAAGCCTTTAGACTCATTGCATCCCCAAGGAGGTATAGTTTTCATTGAACTGGCAAATAGTAGAGCTGGGTATAAGTCAAAGTCAACCATGTTGGGTACACTGTTCTAGGATACCACAATCCTCTCCCCTCTAGTCCCTACAACATCAAAATCAAGTCAATATTCTCTACATGGAATTTTAAGCCATTGAAAGTAGAAAGTGTGAGGGTAATTTTTGAGTGTTTAATAATTACATCAAGAATATAAAATTTCAGTACACTATTAGAATTATTTAAAAGAAAAAATACTGTTCAGATGCCTTCATTATTTTCATAAGCGACTGCAGACAAAAAGCTTGCAAGTGAAGACTTTTTCATCATGGTAAGCTCTGTTTTAACATAAAACATCTACTTGAGGATGCCATTAAGAGAGGATGAAACTATTAAACAATCAAATATTCAGTCACTGCCACTGAGTCGATAGCAACCCTATAGCATAGAGCAGAACTGCCCCTGTGAGCTTCCAAACTGCAACTTTTCATGAGAGTAGAAAGCCTTGCCTTTCTCACAGAGCAGCTGGTGATATCGAACTGCGGACCTTGGGCAGACCAAAGCGTAACCATCAGACAAACTCACCAACTTAAAGCTACTCATAGATTTCAACAAATCGCCGTGCACGATAACTGAGTGCTCCCAGGTGTGGAGAGCGGAATCGCTTCACGGGGTTTTCAAGACCATGACCCATTGAGGCGGATTTCCCCACCTGTTTCTGAGGCACTATGGGTGCATTTGACTCACCAACCTGCACTTGGGGACTCCCAACTGAGTATTTTAAGCCATGATTTTTAAAGTTTCCAAGATACTAACTGGCAAGATTTCATTTAGCCAAAGATCAAGACAACGAACGCCTGTTTGGGACAATGAAAGATATAAGACATTGTTATGCCATTTCTAATTTCTCTTAGCAATTAATCAAGCTAAACTAGATAAACTATTAATGGCTGGGAATTAAGCCAGGGTTTTCCTCATAGAAAACCAAGAATTTCCTACCACTGAACCACCAATGCCCCAATTAACTCTTACGGGAGTCCATGAATAAGCAGTCATGCCATCCAGACAACTTCCGTGTGTAGCAGATAGTAAACACTCAGTATTTACTGAACCAGTGTTAGACCATATAAGTCTTGGGTCTTCTTCTGTTCAGTTGTTATTTATTTGTCAACATCCTCAAGCAGGTAAACTGAATCCAAACCTGATCTCCTTTCGCAGAGACACCAGTTATCATCACTACCCATTTATTTTACCTCTCAAACCAATGTTCTTTTCTCTGCTAGGCTCCCAGAATACCTGAGCTTTTACACACATGTCAGATGCAATCAATATACAGTACGCCTCCAAACAGAAAGAAAACAGAAGTCCTCACAACCAGGACAGAAAGCAACACCATGATAGACAGAAAAAGATCAATCTTGTCAAGGATTTCATGTTCGCCCACATGGAAGAACCACATCAGCCCTGTGTGATCACGAGGTGTTGAAGGGATCAGGCATCATCAGAACAAAAAATCTTACCATAGTGAATGAGGGGGGAGGGAGTGTGCAGTGGAGACCCAAAGCCCATTTGTAGGCCACTGGACATCCCTTACAGAAGGATCATGGGGAGGAGACGAGCCAGTCAGGGTGCAGTGTGGCAATGATGAAACATACAACTTTCCTTCAGCTCCTAAATGCTTCTTCCTCCTCCACTATCATCCCAATTCTACCTTACAAATCCGGCTATACCAGAGGATGTACACTGGTACAGATAGGAGCTGGAAACACAGGGAATCCAGGACAGATGATCCATTCAGGACCCATGGTGAGAGTGGTGATACCGGGAGGAGGGTGGTGGAAAGATGGGGTACAAAGGGGAAACCGATTATAATGATCTACACATAACCTCCTCCCTGGGGGATGGACAACAGAAAAGGGGGTGAAGGGAGACACTGGACAGTGTAAGATATGACAAAACAATAATAATTTATAAATTACCATGGGTTCATGAGGAAGGGGGAGAGGGGAGGGAGGGGAAAATGAGGGGCTGATACCAAGGGCTCAAGTAGAAAGCAAATTATTTTGAGAATGATGAGGGCAACAAATGTACAAATGTGCTTGACACACAATGGATGGATGTATGGATTGTGATAAGAGTTGTACGAGCCCCCAATAGAATTTTTAAAAAGGATTTCATTTCCCTTGCATCTGTAATCAGTGCTCATGGAAGCAGCAGCCAAGAAATCAAATGATGTGTTACACACCGCTGCAAAAGATCTCTTTGAAGTGTGAAAAAGGAAAAGTTTCACGTTGAGTTCGTGGTATTTTAGATTGGCTCACTGCACACAAAAGCTGGACTGTGAGTGAGGAAGATGGGAGAATAATTGATGACTTCAAATTATGGTGTTGGTGAGGAATATTAAATATACTATGGACTGCCAAGCTTGTTCACTCTGTTGGAAGAAATACAGTGAGAAAGCTCCATAGAAATAAGGATGGTGAAACTTCAACAGACGTACTTTGGATATTTTATCAAGGGACCATTCCCTGGGAAAGGACATCACACTTCTAAGTAGGTGGTGGGGCGGGGAAGAAGATAGTCAGAGGATTGACAAGTGGCTTCAACAATGGGCTCATGCACAGGATTGACTGTGAGGATGGTGCAGAACTGAGCAGTGCGTTACTCTGTTGTGCAGGGGTCACAGTTAGAACTGGCATGACAGCACCTAACCGCCACCAGGTGTACATACATACAGCTTAGCGATCACAAAGATGACCTCTCTTACACGTGAAGTGAGAAACCCCAATGGTTCCCAAGCTTAAACTTGCTCTATCATTTTCATATGCTATAAATCATCTGGAATTTACAACAGACTAAAAGTATTCAAATCTACTAAGTTGGCAATACAGACTGGGCTGTCAAATGGACTCTGAATTACATCGAGGCCACAGGTGACAATGTGGAGCTGCCTGCCCCACGGGTTTTCTAGGTTGCGATCTCTAAAAACATCCCCAGGACTTCCTCCTGCTGAGCTCTTTTCAGCAGTCTTTCAGTTAGCAAGTAAGCTCTGAGCACTTACCCATCACACCAACGTTCCTTGTACAGAATTGTGTGCTTTCAGGCCAATTCTGACTTCCATAGACCTATTCCTATGAGGTCTCCTCAACTACAGTCTTTGTCGATCGGACTGCAAGGTCTTTTCTCACACAGAAAAAACACTGGGGAGTTTGGGACTGCTGACCTTCCAGCTAGACAGAAGCTGAGCCCTTAACTCAGCGGTTCTCAACCTCGGGGTCGAATGACCCTTTCACAGGGGCCGCCCGATTCATCACAGTAGCAAAATTACAGTGATGAAGTAGCAACAAAAATCATTTTATGGTTGAGGGGTCACCCTAACATGAGGCCCTGTGTGAAAGGGTCGTGGCATTAGGGCTTACTCACTGAGCCACCAGCGTTCCTCCATGACCCCGGATGGAGTTATACTGTCACTGCAGACTAAGAAAGTGCATAAGGTCGCTTTCAGAACTTTTCTGGAGCTTAATTTTACTGAAATTTAAATTATACTCAAGACAAAAACAAAAAACAAAACAACTAAAACAAATTATAAACCATTTTGCTTTTCATGAAATTTTTTTAAATGTTGTTTCTTTCTATAATCTTCTAGTTTTAAGTGCCCATGTTACAGCAAGCAGGGAAACTATGTGTCTCATACTAAATATAACATTAAAATATCGTACATACTCGAGTATAAGCTGACCTGAATATCCACCGAGGCACCTAATTTTACCACAAAAACTGCATTTAAAAAGTGCTGGGAAACTCGGCTTCTACACGAGTCTCTATGGCACATGATTATGCAAGCTCCGGTTAGCACAGTTGTTGACTATAATTAAGTTAAATAATAAAGGAGATGCCTAGTGAATGAGCTGCCGGCTAGTTCGCTGGTGGGTAAGAGGATGGTAGAAAGAAGACTCCCTACTAAACATAAAATGTCATTACAGAGGACTCTGGTTGTTTACAATACAGTTGGGTTGCATTAAAATATCACAACTGAACTCTGCTGGTGCGTCTCGTTCAGTGTTCACATTATAACCTCTGTGACCTTGTTTTCATACCTGTAAGTGGGAACAATACCCAACTATCTTACCAACTATCTTAAATACAGAAGGTACTAAACAGTTCCTTTAGTTACTCTGGATTATCAGCAATTGAATTTTGAAACTTCAAAGAGACCTTGATAGGCCATTTCATCAGTTAATTCTACTGAGATTGAGAAAGGGTGAGAATTCAAATATAATCAACACAAACTACATAAGCAGGAGTTGGAAATACAACAGTAAAATCCGAGGGGAGGGAGAGGCCCCTTTTTGGAAGTGTTTCATATTCCTAGCGGCCACTCCACGTGTCACTCGGCTTGGTTCCCTGAGCAGTCGCTCTCCACGACGACTCTTTTGGATTTGTTTGGTGTTGGCTTACATTTCTGGTTCCCCGATCTGGTTCACTTGTCTGCTGGCACTCACTGTACTCAGCCCTGCACTAGAACTGTTCGTAGGCTTCGTTTCTCCCTTCCTCTCTCCTCCCTGCCCCTCCAGCCAGATTGTGAGCTCTTAGAAGACAGGGCAGCCCCACCTCCATGTTCAGGTCTAGGGCGGTGTTTTTGCATCAAGTAGAATTCGATACCTACCTGTTACCATGGATTAATTTTTTAAAAGGGGGTGGGGAGACTTTCTCCAGGTCAGTGTGGGAGTCCCATGACAGAAAGTTACAAATGAATGAACAGGGGAGGTCTCTTCAGTGTCATGACTGGTGGTGCACAGTGAGGATGCCGGTGAAAGGAAGAGGAGGGAGAAACAGGAGGCTGAAAATGTGAATTCGAGCCAGGCTAGTGGTTCCATTGACTTATATACCATACATGTGATTTATCCAATTTTAAGCTAATTCCTTGACAAAACTGACCTAACCGACATGGCTTAAGTGACTTTGGAGTAAGTGACTTATCTTACCCACATGGGTTAACTTAGAAGGCATCTCTGCTAGTCCTTCTGGCAAACCATGACTTCATACCCACTTGTATGTTAATAACTGCAAAATATTCACACGGCATAAAAACTACATGCTTTTTGATGAGCAAAGGATCGGGAAATGCAAAAATACTATACAGATAGGTTAAAAAAAGGTACATACGCAGTCTGCATCTGGGAACAAGGAACTTCAATTCATATTTTATTAACCCTGTCTACAAAGAAAATCCTGAAGGCTTGTGTTTTGACTGTGAAATGTTCAGGTTCATAAGCTAAATATATTCAGTATTTTAAGGAGCTTTCATAGTTCCCAGATGAACCACTTCCTAATCGCTTTCTTTACAGTCATTGTCCCCTAGTTCAGTATTTACTGTGCTGGCTGTCTCCAAGGAATCAGACAGGTAAATGGGATACTGTTCGCATGTTTCTTTTCTTGTTAGTTATATTTGACATAAAAGTCTCTCCACATTTGATGCCATCTTGTATGAGCTAGGGCATTCTTACAGGCCTGTGGTAATACTGATGGGTCAGAATGCCCTCCCAAACTCAGAAGAAATTACTCACCTTCTCTCTCTCCTCCTCCTTACAAAAAAGGACTTGTCTACTCAAGACACATACAAAACCAACACGTGTCCGAGATGCTGAGCACCTATCGTAGGATGCCGTAAGCACTGAGCAAGGCGCCAATCATCAACTAGATCACTTCTATTCTTAGGAAATGGCAGGGTTTGGTTCAGCTGGCAACAATGCTGGCCTCAAGAGCAGGAGGTCACCATCTCACAGTTCACCAAGAACACCAATTTACAAGCCTTACAAACACTCCTGTAGAATACTTCAAGTGGCATTAAATGACAGAACCATAAAGAGCCAAGTATCTGGTCCAACGTTAAATCTTCATATGTAGAAATACGTAAATAAATGGAGTATACAAATCCTTTTAAACAAAAACTCACTGCCAATGAGTCGATGCCAATGCACAGGGACTGTTAGGACAGGGTAGAACTGCCTCTGTGAGTTTCTGAGATTGTAACTTTTTTTCTTAAATCATTTTCTTGGGGGCTCATACAATTCTTATGGCAATCCATGCAGGCATCAATTGTGTAAAGTACATTTGTACATTCGTTATGATTATAACTCTTAACTGAAGTAGAAAGCCCAGTCTTTTCTCAGAGTAGCTAGTAGTTTCAAACTGCTGATCCTGTGGCTTGCAGTCCAATGTATAGTCACTATGCCACCAGGGCTTGGAGATAAATTCATGTGTGTGTGTGTGTGTGTGTGTGTGTATGCGTGCATACATGTATGTTCATAATATATATGCCATATATATGGCAGTAGAATATAGTACCGTATATTTTGTAATTACATTCACACACACTTTTAAATATTGCCCTGTCCCCAAGAGGGTAAGGCAACATGTGCTATAAAGATTATATTAAAAGTAAGCTTTTAATCTCGAAAGATATTAACTTTGCACTAGATGGTTAGCTAAAAATAAAGAAAAATACTTTCACAGAAATGAGAAGCTGTATCAGTGGTTTCATGTAGACGATCCACAAGCACACGACTCAGACAGTGTGGCACCAAGTGATTAACAGCCCTTTACAAAAATAGATAAATAATGTTGCAATCCACGAGCTCTCATGTGAAATACCAGGTTGAATTCCTGAAAGCAGAAGCTTATTCTGCATTTTAAAAATAGGCAGTCTAGTTGAATCCGTAAGCCCCATTGAACATTCAAACAGGTGTACTCTGTTTTAGGGGTCCCTAAAAATCACACACGGTAAATTTCCTCAAGTAAAACTTTCTCCTCCCCCCTCCCCCCCCCCCAATGACTTACAATTTTAAGATATTTTATTCTCGCAGAAACAATCTGGTCCTAAGACGCTGACAGGAACTCTACAAGTTGACCTAATTCTGAATGTATTTCACCAAGGCGCCGGGGCATTCTGTGTTGGGGAGAACATAAATAATGTTTTCTCGAAGACCAGGGAGACATTTGGGAAGTCCTCCTGTCTCTTCTCACAGTGCGAAACCAAGACAAGAATGCCCTCTACTCATAACTGTCAGCCTCCACGTTTGGTCAGTCTTCTTGACACGTCTCTATGCCGAAGGCCACTGATCTTAATCAGAAACTACGAGAGTCATTCCTGTTGCTTCTCATTCCCAGAAGTGGGAAATTCCAACCGAGACAGTTCCATTAAGGAAGGTACAACAGATGATTGTCAATTTGAATTTGCTACTGTTTTCACAGGACACGGATGAAAGTGGAACCCCGCGGGCCTAAGTAAAATCCTTATCCAACTAGAGTCCCATGTGCAAAGCTCCACCACAAACTGTTCAACGTCACCGGAGGCCTCAGACAGAGCAAGAAGTCTAGTTCTACGCGACCTCTTCTCTTCTGGCGTCAGTACCACGGGACATGCTCCTAGCAAGAAACAATGCTAAGAAAAGAAGGTAACAGTACATTGAAAACCCTCTTACAATACAAAACCAAACCCACGGCCATCACGTCCCTCCAGTCTCAGAGCAACAAGTTCATCTTTCTCCAAGTAGGTTTGAACAGCTCACCTAGTAGAGAGCAGTCTATGTCTAAACCCGGAGTGTCACCAGGGCTCCTTATTTTGCTATAGATGTGCAAAAATAAAGAAAACAAATCCATCAGCAGCAGGCTAAACTCTGCTTTTTGGAATGCTTCCACATCTGTAAAAATAGAAATCCATTCCTCTCACGACTTGATGCATATGTGTAATGATATGAAAATATATAATTTGAGGACATCTTCAAACATTCAACAACTATTTACTGCCTGAATGCATACATCAAAATCACCTGTCTGAGCTTTTCAACCAGTAGTTAATGCAGCCTTACAACTGCTTCTCTTTTAAGGAACGTTGTAATGAAATTAAAGCACCAAAATTTAGTTTAACAAGTATTTATTGATTACGAAATGAGTACATCATATTGGAAGAGACATTATGAAAAATGCAATCTACATTTATCTCGGTCTATAAGAGTTCGTTATGGGGGGCGTGAAGAAAACAAAAACAACAAACATTAATAATTACAATGGTTGTTGGTAAAGAATAGAAATAGTTGGGGCTTTGGAGTGCCACAGAGCTGGATGCACGAACTATGTAGTGAGTTACTCACTTCCCCGTGGTAAACAAACAAAACCAAACCCACTGTGAGTCCGTTCAGATTCACGGCCACCCCACAGAGAGAGGAGCAATTCCACCTGGGTGAGTTTCCAAGGCTGCAAAAGAGCAGCAAGCCTGTGAAGTGCCTGGTGGTTTTGAACTAGTGACCTTGTAATTAGTAGCCTATGCCACCAAGGCTCTCTGAGTTAGATGCCCAGTTTTTAAAATAATAATTCCTATACCTCTACATTGCTGTCGAGTTGATTCCAACTCCATCAGACAGGCTACAACTGCCTGACAGGGGCTGCAAAGCGGAGTCTTTGTGGAACTGACCTTTCGCTGTAGAGCAGCTGTAGGGCTCAAGCCTTCGGCCTCGGTGGTTAGCAGACTGGCACCGTAACCACCGCATCTCACGGACTCCTAGAAAACGCCACACCCAATGTGGAGAAGGCTACGGAGGGCCGTGGGAGCCCAAAACCGATCCGAGTAGCTCGTCAGATTAAGCAACTGGCAGATTCCCTCTAACCACAGGCAAGGGTCTCACTCAAACAGGTTTATGATCAGATAGAGATCATGATCATAGTGATTCTCCTGATGGAATTGTCAGTTGACCTCCCCTCCCTCTTGACCCAACCTGAAATTGTTCTAGGCGCAAGTATCTCCTGCGGCCTCTCAGATACTGATGGTGGTCATTTTCTTCTTGCTCGTTATTTGTATTTTCATCTCTGTATTATTATTTTATCCTTACCACGTTGTTTCTGTTTTTCATTGTTTCTGTTCGGTTGTCCAGTTTGTGTCTGTGACGCACAGGAGTAGAGGCAGAGATAAGAAGTGATGTGAGTGAGGGCTCTCAGGGAGGTAAGGGGTAAGGGTGGGAGACAGGGAGGGGGAGGGGGTTGGGGGAGTAAACAATGTATATGAGAGGGGGGAGGGAGCACCAGAAGTGATTGTGATTTAACCATGAGAAAATGTCCTCTAAAATGGATTGTATCATTCTTCTTGAATTTGAACTGTATGATGTGTGGATTATGCGGCAATGAACGTGCTGCACTGAATTGATTCGGATGCACGGCAACCTCACAGGGTTTCTGAGGCTCTACATCTTTAGGAGAGCATCTTCTCCCTCGGAAGAACTGACGGGTTTGAACCCCGAACTGTGGTTAGCAATCCAATGCTTAAGCAACACCATCATCTGGGATCCTCCCGTGACTAACCCCAAAGCAAACTCACCGCCATCGAGTCTATTCCAATTCACCACGAGGGACCCTATATAGGGCTTCTGACCCTTCCCATCTCTCCATCATTTCTCCCTCACAGACGCTGGTGGGTTTGAACCATGGACCTTGCTGTGAGCAAGCAGCTCAATGCTTATCCTACACCCTCACCAGAGCTCCTTCCTATGCACTAAAACCCAAAACTCACTGCCACTGCGTCAATGCCAACTCGCAGTGACCCTATAGGGCAGGGTAGAACCGCCTGTGGGTTTCCAAGACTGTAACTCTTTTCAGGAGTAGAAAAGCACCAAGGAGCAACTGGTGGTTTCAAACTGCTGACCTTGCACATCTCAGCCCAGCATGTGTGACCACTACGCCACCAGGACAACCTCCTTTATAGACTAAGGGGATGATTAAATGAGATGAAGCATGGTATGAGATTACCATAAACACACAGTATATGAGAGATGGTGGTTATTCTTAGTTTAAACCAGTAACGTCAAATGAAGTTCATAAAATGAAGTTCACGGGTTCAAAATTATTAAAGAAATCTGGAAATATATTCCTAAAAAAACGTGTTTTTCTCTAAAATTAAATAAGTACAAATCACTACCCTAACTCACAAAAAACATTAAAACTTTCCTACACAATTGAATGAACAGCACCGATAATCATGAATAATTTGCATTATTGCCTACAAGGATTAAATGTTTCTTTAACCTGTATTGACCATCATATGAGTCTCAGAGCAGTTTTAAAACTTAACAGATTGTAAAGAACAGATTCCTGAAGACCGGGAAAGTGTCTGGGACCACTATCCCGTGGCTCTGACAAGAAAGCATAACTCTGCTCTGCTCCGGGGAGACTGCAAAGCCCTTTTCTCCCGCGCTCTCTCAGGGATGCTGGCTCTCTGGGTTTGTGCTAGAGGATGAGTAAATGAGAAACAGATGTAAAGTGGATCTCCCATTCCCTTTTATTTTCAAATCTTATTTTATAATCTAATATAAAATTAGTGATGCTATTTTCTCAATCAGAATCACTAGCTCTTAATATCTGTTTACATTCTTACCAAAACTACACCCTCAAATCTATAATGTACCGGTCCTTTTTTGCTTTTTAAATCTTAAAAGGTCAGCCCTAAAATTAATTCCACCTAAATCACACAACGTCACTATCAGGACTTGCACTTTTCATCTCCCCCCTCCCCCCAAGTATCAGAAGCCTTCTTTTATGCCTTTATTTTTATGTCCTGAAGTTACAACCCCTATGTCATAATCAACACTCATGGTAGCAGCAGTCAAGAAAACAAAAAAGAAACAAGTTAGCAAACCTACTGCAAAAAGCTTCTTTAATGTGCTAGAAAGGACTGAGGGCACCTTAACTGGGTCATGCCGACAACAGAGGGACAATGCATACGAAAGTCACATTTGGTACCTTGGAACTATGGTGCTGGCAAAGAGCACTGCATCGACCATGTAATTCCAGAAAAACGAAACCAGACTTTAGAAGTAATATAGGCAGCACGTTCCTTGAAAGTTAAGACTTGCAAGGGTTTGTCTCACATACGTTGGACATTTAATCAGAAACGAACAATTCCTGGAGAAGGCTCTCCAGTCAGGGTGCAAGCGATGAAACATACAACTTTCAAAGGAAAATGAGCTGATTCCAGGAACCCAAGCAGAAAGCAATTTTGAGAATGAGGAGGGCAACGAATGTATAAATGTGCTTTACACAATTAATGTATGTGTGGTTTGTGATAAGAATTGTATGAGCCCCAATAAAATGATTTTTTAAAAAAAGAAACACACAACTTTCCTATAGTTCCTAAATGCTTCCTCCCAACCCACTATCATGATTCCAATTCTACCTTACAAGTCTGGCTAGACCAGAGGATGTACACTGGTACAGATAGGAACTGGAAACACAGGGAATCCAAGGCAGATGATCCCTTCAGGACCAGTGGTGAGAGTGACGATACTGGGAGGGTGGTGGGAAGGTGGGATAGAAAGGGGGGACTGATTACAAGGATCTAAATATAACCTCCCCCTCGGGAATGGACAACAGGAAAGTGGTGAAGGGAAACATCGGACAGTGTAAGATATGACAAAATAATGATTTATAAATTATCAAGGGTTCAGGAGGGAGGAGGAGCGGGGAGGGGGAAAACTGAGGAGCTGATACCAAGGGCTCTAGTAGAAAGCAAATGTTTTGACAATGATGAGGGCAACAAATGTGCTTGACAGGAGAGTTGTAGGAGCCCCCAGTAAAATGATTTTAAAGAAAGAAAGAAAAAGGAGGGCTCTCAAGGAGCTAGACTGACCCAGCGGTTGCAACAATGGACTCAAACACGTACTGGACTGGGTAGTGTTATGCTCTGTTGTACACAGAGGTGCTGTGAGCGGGAACGCCACATCACCTGACAAGCATGTGCTGCAGACCAGGCTAAATGTTCCAGGTATAATGGTGAAATCAGTCAGCCTTGCAATCTGGTATGGGGAAGGGGAAGGGTGTTACGGGTGTGGGATGTGCCAGAAAACTCAAACCACTAAAACTCGAGTCAGTCAAAAATACTTCTTACAGTAATAGAATTACTGAGATCATGTTGTCAAATGTCACAAAACTGTTCACATAGTCAAAAAAGATTTTATATGAAATACAATCCTATTCTCTATCTATAATCCTAAGCAAAGACCAAAATTTTTTCCATAAAACCTTTTGAACAATTCCAACACACCTCTCATTTGCCTGAATTCCTTTGGTAAGTGCTACATAGGGTGTTCCTGGCTGCTCAGCCTTCAAAAAGATATCCCATGTCTGTGTTACCTATCACACCTCCTAACTAATTGGGTACAGGGATGCAGGCCCCATAGCACTGAACACACAGTGCTATTGTGAAGAGTTCAGAAGGCACCAAAAACAAATTAAATAACACAGCTAAACTGATGAATGCACAACTCTCTTTAACATTTTCAAGCCAGTGAACTGTATAATATGTGAATTGTTAATAAATAAATAAAAGCCTTAGAAATACTAAACACACACACACAAAATGCTTCTAAAATTATTAAGACAATTTAAAAGCAGTTCTCAACATTCTGGGTATTTGCTACAGGATGGGCACTATGCGAAGCATGAATGATACAGTATCAACAAGTCTGTACATGAAAAAATGTACATATGGCACATAGGTCCAGAGAGAGAATTGTGGGGTATATTAAGGGTTAGGAAAGAATCTGAAACTGCTCCCTAGAAGATTTAACCCAACATGAATCTTTTGTGAATTAGTAGTTCATTAAGTAGTTCCTAGAAAAGGGATGAAGGATAAAATCATCCAAATGAAAGTGATATAAATGCCTTGAATCTCAATTTAAGACATAGAGTGAAAAACTTCTCTCAACCATAAATTCCACAGTTAAAAAAACTCTTTTTCCATTCTGACCATAAAACCCAAGAAAATTATGTAATGTAACAAGAACTGCTACAAAGCCATGCACGAACCAGCTCACACACGGATGAATCCGAAAGACATTATGGTGAGTGAGATAAAGTCAACCGTAAATGGTAAGTACTGCATGAGATCACTACTTAAGAGAAAAAACAACAAAGAAATATTATGTGATGATGGTTACCAGGAAATGAGAGTTGACGGGAAGGGAAACTACTGACTAGATCGAAGCCAGGGGTTGATCATGCTGAAGGGAAAAGCAGTTCACAAGGTAGCTCAGGACCAAGGCGAAAGAAGACACCGAGAGGCACTCAGTAAAAAGCAACTATGATAATTCCAATAACAATTTATGAATGGATACATAGGTAGATATGCTTTTAAAAAGCAGGGGAAGGTGCAAGGGAATACATACATTTGCAGATGCGGGTTTGGTTGTAGATGTTTCTACATAAGTAACAGCAGTTATTGCATAAAAGGGGCTTCAAAAAGTCATGGGAAAATTACATGACCTTTTAACTCTATTTTTTCACAAACTTTAAAAAACCCTCTCATTTTAATATAGGCAAGATAATAGAACACACTAGGTACACAGTCATGAAAACTTGTCAGATATAACCCAATTTCTTGGGGGCAAATTTCCCAGGCTTGAAGACAAAGGACCATTGGCTTAGGGAGCATACATGTCAATTAGCATGACAAAATTCATGAAGGGGCAACGTTCTACATCCTACTTTTGTACAAAGCCCCTTCACCATCTAAAATACAACTATTTGTCTCTTCCCACCAAGAGCTAAGGAGTGAAGAAAACCAATGATTCGGGAAGCGTTTAGTCTGAAGGACCACTACACCACATGAACCGCAGCCTCCACAACCCAAAACCAAAGAACTAGACGAGGGTAGGTGTCCACGCCAACTACCAGCCCTAACAAGTACAAGAGGGTCCCAACCGAGTGGTAGGGGCTCAAATTCACAAGAGGGACTAGACTGACACAGGGACTGGAGGAACTCCTTTGGACCCGCAACGCAAACCATCCCCAGAGACCACTTTCAAGCCCAGAAAATAAACAGTAATATTCAATTACAAGAGGTCAAAAGGACCTCATTTGTCCAAAAGCAAAGGTGACAAGGTACAAAAGCCAAATAAAAGGAAGCAGGGGACACGGTGCAGACATTGGGAAAGGTCGGACACTGTGGGGGATGCAACCCAGGCCAGGGACACTGCATGCATAATTTCTTCTAAATTTGCACATAAGGGACAACACAGTTACACAGTGACAGTCCAAAAACAGAGGATTGCCCAGGGATGCGGGCGCCATTTCTACTGGGGCACATCCTCTAGTGACTGTGTTCTATTACGTGACCCGTTGTTTAATATCTGGGCGTTGTTTGTTGTGAAGTTAGTCTATGTTTAAAAACAGCTTTACCTTGTAATGAATGCCTATCCCACTAGAAAAAGCTATTACAATGGGCTCAAGCAAAAGAACTATTGTGAGGATGGTAGGGGGGGTGGGGCGCGGGGAGTCAAGGCAGTGCTTCTTTTCTCTGTTGTACAGGGTCCCAAGGAGTGACAACCAACCCAACAGGACCTGCCAGCAGCAGCAGATTACTACTGTCAACCAAGTATTGAGACTTCCACAGAAACTGATTTAAAAGCATTTCAAACCTGATAATCCTGTTATCAATTACTTTTTATTCTAATTAAAATGACGTCATTGAGTTGCTTCCAACACAGAGGGGCCTGTGTACAACTGACACCAAAGTAATAGTAGAAAGGCTGTAAATTAATTAGCAAGATAGAAATGCCATGTTTGGGATAAAGCTATTGTTTTATCCTGAACAAATTCAAATTCCACAGACTGCATCAAATTAAGGCTAGCTGATTTTAGCCCTTGTTGACAAAAAGCACAAGTAAAACTATTTTATTTTCCATCAGTATTTGAAACACATACCTCCAACCTACAGAGAAAACTGTGTTTTCCTAGGTAAACACAAAAGTTACCTAATCTTTGAAAAACCACCACCCACACAGCCCACCCCCGACCTACCCCCAACGGTTAGCTTTAAAGGATGTATAGCTGACGGTGGAATTCCTTTGATAGGCAACTCCCAACATCTGTTTTGCGAGCCTCAGAAAAAGTGATGGACATGTTCTGCATTTGATAAGATGACCTGGTTTTAACCACAAGGAGTAGGGGAAGGGAGATCATAAGCTTGGATAATCAATTTCTCGAAAGTTCAAAGAGCAGTCTCAGTTCTTTAGCTATTTAATAAGCTGGCTGTGAACAACAGAGATCTAGAACCCTTGCGATGCCCCAGCCTCTTAAAAGGTAAGCCGCTGACAAAAAGTTAGAAGGGCAAACTCTGCGGCTGCAGGTGGGGCCGTCCGAGCGCTGGCACGGAATCACTGACTTGCTCAGCAACTTTGCTGTCCTGGTTTCAAATTGCAGGCCTGAGGAAACGCTCCATAAATAGCTGCTCTTTTCTCTTGTAAAGCCTCTTCATAGACCCAACACAACTCCATTACCAAAAATGGAGGAGTTACCATGGAGCTAGCTTTCGTGGTTTAAGTCAAGAGAACAACTAGGGATATTCTGTTAATCAGGCAACTCATTTTGGGAGTATGAATCACAACACTGACATCTGATTCACTGCTTAAATTCAACATTTCTGTAACAAAAATGTACAATAGATTAAGTCCACTTTTTAAATCACTCTGCTTCAGGGGAGAGAGAAAAAAACTTTTCAATATGAATTTTCTTAAAAAGAAATATACTGATTTTTATATTCAATGCTGGAGAAAGTCCTCTTTGAGTGTTCATTCATAAGCACCTAAACACCGAGCGGGGTGTGGTGTGTGGCCATAGCAAACACTTTTGACAGGCCAGAACCATAGGGTCAAAGTCACTGTTAAGTTCTCCACTTCCTGCATTGCTCTATTACGTGTAAGTCCACACACAGCTATATGACTTGATAATTCAGATGCATTTTACAAATGTATTAACCCCCAAATTCAAGGAATAGCAAATTAGTATCATCAACGCATCAGCAATAAAAATATTTTTTCTCAACTTAATTGGAAAAAGGAATAAGCAAAGTGTTAAATGGTAGGTATCAAAAATGCCAAATTCTATTTCTGCTCAAAATGTCTATGAGCTGACAATAGTACTTCAGGATCATGCCTAAATGAACCGAAGGTAAATACAAATCATATAACATGATGTTTTAAAAATAAAATATCCCAAACTTTAGAGGAAAACTCCATTAAGGTCCATTTCAATCCGCTGTCTTGAACATAACTAGTGGACTGTGACTCCTACTACCCACATCCTCTGTAACCTCCTGACGGTCTGAAACGGTCATTTCATTTGATGCCACTTCAAGAAAAAAACGCATCGATTTACATAGCACTATTCATTTAAAAGGTACTTTACTTAATAGTAAAAACTTTTTTCCACGTTCTACCATGACTTTTTAAAGCCCCACAAATAAACGATCTTCAATATGTTGGCAATACTTCCGGCTGCAGTAGTTTGAAGACCATGGTCACAATCTTGAGTCTATCTCCCAGCTCCTTTAATCTAGGCAGACGATGCTCTTACCAATATAATGTGGTGGGAGTTAACATTGTGCAATGTTTTGGGAGGCCTCACAGATTCCAGCTTCTTTGGAATATTCTTATCACCACATTAAGCTAGCTGGACTGCTGAGTAAGACCATGTGGAGAGAGAGGCTCAGCCAACATCCTGAACCAAGAGGGGTCTCCCTGTGAGTCAGCTTCAACCGGATGGTATTGAATTTGGTGTTTTGTTGTTGTTTTTAATCTTACAACAATCCAGACTCAATCCAGCTGCCCGTGACTGCACCTGCTTGAGTGCAACCTCACAAGACCAGAAGAACTGCTCAGCTGAGCCCAACCCAAAGGACGGAACCATTAAAACTTAAGTGCCAGGTTAATGGATCTCAATAAATAATTAGTACATCAAAGGAGCCCCATAGGTTAAGTACTTGGTTCTTAATGGGAGGGTGGGAGGTTCAAACTTACCACCTTGGCCAGAAAAGAATTAGCCAAAAATATATCATTTGTGCTCCTATAAAGATTAAGAAAAAATAAGCGAACTCACTGCTACCGGCTCATACTGACCCTTTATTTATTAGTATCTAGGATCCTATGAAGCAGTTCTACTCCAGTGTATGGGTCACTCCACAGCATGGAAAGAAGTCAGTTAAGTCCTACTCTCTAAAGTCAGAAGTCAATTATGAAAAAAAGATGTCAATTATGAACCGTGTTAACATTTTTAGAAGATCCTTGTTATGTTAAGAACCGTGAAGACCAGTGATTGAACACTCACTCATACACCTACCCCCTAGAATCCTACCTATAGATAGCTTCCTTTATGAACACTTCCACTCATTGAGATTGTTGTTCATGAGTTTCTGTGCTAGGAGTCTTAACTTGGCAATTCACCCTTTCAGTAACTTTACAGAGGACTGAAGTTTAGAGGAATCAAATGATTCACTCAAGCTCACCAGAACCAGAACTGGGTTTCCAATCCATGTGTGGTTAGATATAAAGTCAAGGTCCTTCCTACAGGGCCATCCTTTTAACTCTAAAGGGGGAAAGGAGGCTATGGAGTATTATGTCATCTTCATAGACAAGACTGAACAGCTAAAAATGTCAATTCTCTCTCAAATGTGTCCATAGCTTCATCGGATTGTCATCATTTCAAGAGTCTCACGCAATTTGCCGGTCAGATTCTAGGATTCCTTTGAAGCGCAATGGATAAAGAATAGTAAAGACAGGACAAGAGAATAGGGCCCTCCCTACCATCAAGACAGATCGGAATGCTATAGCAATTCCCATATTAAAACTGGCACAAGAGTAGAAAGATCAAATAGGACAAAGAAACAGACTTTTGCCTATACAAATTATTTCTTTAGATTCCCTGATTTGCAAACTTAATGAAATTTATTTGTAACTCCCCCCCCCCCCAATATATAGGCAGTCATTCCCAGAGATGCGCCCAAGAGAAACAGAATGTCACAATGAGATGCACCTTCCCAAATGGGGTCTTACAAGGCAATGCTTAGTCTAATTTTTCCTCTTATATTACAAACAAGTGACCATTTCGTGGTTTATTTGGTGCTGTATTTTTCACGTTTTATGTTTTCGGTGGGTAATTTTGCTCTTTTAAATGGTCCCCAAGCAAAACGCGGAAGCACCAGCTCGTGTTCCCATACCCAGGAAAGCTGAGCTGTACCTTACAGAGAAAATCTGTGCGGCAGAGAAGCTTGAACCAGGTGTAAGCTAAAGTGCTGTTGGCAGTGAGTTCAGTGTTAATGATCAACGATGTGTATGACACCATCCGAAAAAAATGAGAGAGGAAATTCACTGTTCTGCACGTGAAGGCTGCACTGGAAAATGCCAAAATACCATCTAGAGTGAATATGGAAGATAGAAAAGTGATGGCATTTGTGGATTTAAGAGATGATGAAGGGAAAAGCAATTTTTTTAAAAGAGCAAACTAGAAAGTGCTACTGTCTAGTCAACCTGAGTCATGATAACGTCAATGTGTTCCCTGGAGTTTTTAATGGCCCAGATTTTCCCCCCTTACATCAGTAGACTATCAGGCCATTCATCTAAGGCACCAATTAGGTGGACTTGAACCTTCAACCTTCAGTTAGTAATCAGACCGTTCACTACAACTCAAGGATCTAAAAAACAAAACCAAAAAAACCTGAACAGCACTGTTGGGCTGAAAGCCAGAAACAATTTACAAATTTATGACCATGCTAACAAATATCAGGAAATGTTTAACTTTTTATAAACTAGCGCTGTATTATAAATATGCATAAAATTCACGACTGGTAAGAATTAATGTTAATTAAGGTGATTTTAAATATAAACACACATAAGACAGAGCTAGATCTTGATAAAAGCAGGCCAAAAAATGATGTGACCAGAGGTTCACAGGAACCCAGTATTTTCCTCACAGACACTATTAACTCATTCATGGCTCATGAAGGTTACAAAACACAACTACCTTTGGAAGAATTGCCTGTTATAAACTGCAAATCCGAGGAAAGGTGCTAGGAAAACAATGTTTGAGAAAAGAATCTAGCCTGCCTTGCTACCATTCACATAATTCAGTTCCCAGAGAACTGAAGATGCTTACAGGGCTTTTTGGAGTCCTGGTGGAACAAATGGTTAAGAGTTTTGCTGCCGTCTGAATGGCTGGCAAGTGGACCAGGAGAGCAGCTTCTGAGAAAGCCCAACGGGGCAGCACTGCTTGGCTTCAAAAACTGCTTCACTGCATTAGCAACAACCCAAACACTTTGAGAAGATAACACAGAAAACTAGTTCCATGTCGGCAAGGTATGGAAGGATTAGTAAACAAGACACAAAGCAAATAGATCAAACAAGGAATGGGGGAGGAGTAGCAAATGGTAATTCAAGCAGTATAAAGGAAACCCACAAAGAGGCATCAGTATAAGCCATAAAAATACCAAACACTGGAGCTGCATGTGCGCACCCCACTATCCAGCAATCCCACTCTTTGGATATATCCTTAACAAAAATCCCTTGCAGATGTACTGTGAATGTTCATTGACAAGTCTTTTACAATTGTCAAAAAGCTGTAACAAACATCATAAATGTTGGCAGTAATAAACGGTAACAAAATTCAAACCCACTGCTGTCCATTCTACTACTTTTAATTCATTGGGAGCCGCCTCAAGGACAGAGCAGACCTGTCCCACAGGATGCCAAGGCTGTCAATCTTCATGGACGGAGACTACCACATTTTCCCGTCAACGGAGTCATACAACTCTGAAAATAATTACACAGCAATGAACATGAACTACATTAGGTCTTGCAAGTCCCCGTGTTTGACCAAAAGAAACAAAGCACCAAACTAAGTGCAGTACTACTTCATTTATATTAAGCTAAAAAGAGGAAACTAAACTATGACCTAAAACTTGAGATGGATTGAAAGTAGCTACCAAATCTGTGTTTTTTCTCCCATTAAGAAATGAAGAATAGTCTTTCCCCTTGAATCTGTACTAGTCCTTGTGAACAACAGAACAGGCCATCCAAGATAACATCATAAAGAGCTCCAACTTTTACCTAGACCTCTTAAAAATCCTGTATCTGGGAATCTTCTCCAAAGAATTCACTGCCATGGAGTCAATTGACTCAGTGATCCTACAGGAAAGGAGAGAACTGCCCCTTTGGAATTCTGAAATTATCACTCAGTATTACAGTTTTATTGGCCCAGGAGGGTGGAGGGAGGGTGGGGTGGAAAGGGAGAACTGATTACAGGCATCTACATATAACCTCCTGCCAGGGGGGTGGACAACAGAAAAGTGGGTGAAGGGAGATGTCGGACAGTGTGAAACATGATAAAATAATAATTCATAAATTATCAAGGGTTCATGAGGGAGCAGGGAGATGGGAGGGAAGGGGGAAAATGAGGAGCTGATGCGAGGGGCTTACATGGAGAGCAAATGTTTTGAGAATGATGAGGGCAACGAATGTTCAAATGTGCTTTACACAATTGATGTATGTATGGTAACCCCCCAATAAGATAATTTAAAAAAAGATTAGTGTGGCAAAGATGCACTTAAAGTATTACTAACAAAATATTCTAAATAAAGTTCATCTTGGAGGCAAAAAAATAAATAAGTTTTATTGGCATATAATTCAATAGGTCAGTCACATCAAGAAGAGTTGTACAATCATCACCAGTTTTAGAGCATTTTCTTCAATCTTGTACTCATGGGTGTTAGCTCCATTTGTCTTGTTTTTCTCCCAGGCAGCAGTTAGCAGTAACCCAACCACCACTTACCACATGAACTGCAACACGGAAGAGACCATGTGTGTACGCTCTAGTAGACAGTCCCAGCTAAGCCCGGCCCCTCAGCCATCTACATACACGAAGACCTGGGAATGAGTATGTGCTCAGTCCTGAGACAGAACCATCTGCCAAGTGAATGGCATGAAGTGACCTCCATCTATGCTACAAAGAAGACTTATGAAATCAGCCTTCACTGAAATCCTGACCCGCAAATTTGTAAAATAATTTTTTTCATTTTAAGACACTAAGTTCTCAGATATTTTTTAATTCAACAATAGAGAACGAAGGCGTTCTGGTGGCATACTGGTTAAGCACTTGGATGCTATCCAAAAGGCCAGTAGTTCAAATCCACCAGCCACCCTGCAAGAGAAAAACCCGGGAGACCCACTCCAGTAAAAACTACAGCCTAAGAAAGCCTATGGACAGTTCTATTTTGCCATATACAGCGGCCTTGAGATGGCATCTAACTACAGCATCAGGTACCTGGAAGAGATAAATGAATAAATGAAAAAACAAATAAGTAGAGGCAAAAGCCAGAACAGTATTTATCGCGGGCTGTGATCAGTGAGGCAGATGGAAAGATTGGAGGGAACTAGCCAACATTCCTTTACTAACTGGGACAATTTGCTTCATAATCAGTTTTTTAAATGAGTTATATTTTATACATTCTTCTGCATATCTCTAATTTTTCATAAATAAAAAGAGAAGGAATATATATTAGGTCCATAGCAGAAGGTTGTCAAATTAAATGCTTCTAAATGATTTGGGGAAAGTCATTTGGAATTTGGGGGGGAGGGGGAGGAAGAACTCCTATATCATACCTCTGCACGTAATGTACACGCCCTGGGTATCACATCTGGATGCTTTGAATCAGTGTGAGCATGCCTCAGAGATACCAGGGGTTATTTTCAGACCCCCGCAATAAAGCACATCATACAACAAAGCCAGTGCACAATAAAAGTTATGTTTATACTACACTGTAGTCTACTAAGTGTAGAACAGTACTTTGAAAAAGTTTCAAATATTTTGAGAATTTCCAAGATATGACACAAGGACCCAAACAAGCACATGCTGTTGAAAAAATGGTGCACAAAGGCCCTCAACCCAGGGTTGTGAGAAACCTTCTGCGTTGGTGAAGCACAAAACACCAGAGAAGCACAGTAACGGAGTGTGCCTTCAGTAGCATGTGCTCCAGTCTGGCAATAGATGCTGTTCTCATAGCTTAACTGAGAAAGCGATTTCCCCAACAAGTTAATGCCAGAGAAGACAAAGAACCTTGAAAATACCACCTAACTAGTTGATGGCAAATCTCAATGCAAACTTTTCCGGTGAAATCAGCAAAAGTTAACCACAACACTTAAAGCAATTAGTTAAAAACCTTAACCTAATATGCTGTTGACTAGGTTAATTTCTTAACTACTATTATTCCTGAAAAATCTTAAATCCCCTTCCTTACAAAATCAAGGTAGGTTTTAAAGACAAAATTTGTTACCCACCACTCAAACTCACTGCCACCAAGATTCCAACTCATAGTGACACTCTAGGACCCTATAGACCTGCCCCTGTGGGTTTGAGAGTGTAAATCTTCACCAGAATAGTAGCCCTCTCTATTTTGCTTCAGAGCAGCTGATGAGTTTGAACTGGTGACCTTGCAGTTAGCAGCTATGCCACTGTGCCACTAGGGCTCTGTTTGCTTTCCATAGTAACTTTTACAGATGACAAGCAAAATGCATGTGTTTTATAATTTATTTGAATTAAATAGATCAGTTAATAAAGCTTTTATGTATTTATTTGGTTTTGGTAATGTAGAACCAACTTAAACCATTTGATTCTGTTTCTAAAACAAATTCTAAATTTGCCTAAAAAATTCTTCAGATCAATGACACCAGATGCTTCATTTATAGCAGCTTTCTTATGCTTTAAAAAGCATGAAATCATACTTTTGTCCATTTTATTATTAATTCCATTGTGCAATGATAATTATGAGCTAACAGAAATAAATCAGTGTATGAAAGGGGTTTACAATCACTGCACACAGTTCTAATAAATTAATTTACCTAACAAACACAGGAACATTATGTTAAGTTGTTAAGGAACCAGAAAGCAAACAATCCATTTAGCACTTTCTGACAAAAACGAATTTCATAAAGAATCAGGAGTGAGGGTTGTGTAAGTGTGAAATAGGCTTCAACATCAAAACAAAGCTAAGATATATACATGATACAATTATACTTGAGAACATAATTTATGATCCAACTGGCATGTTTTTAGAGTGCATGAGGGTAATAAGTATGTAGGAACTATGACTGTTCAACACCCAGGGTCACTATGAGTCAGAACTGACTTGACACCTAACACAACATGTGTGATTAATGAGCTCTGACATACAGGTGTTATAGGATGTTGTCAAAAGAAAGAAAATGATTAGGGCAAGGAATGTACAGATGTGCTTTATACAATTGACGTATGTATATGTATGGATTGTGATAAGAGTTGTATGAGCCCCTAATAAAATGTTTTTAAAAAAAATAGACGTGGAACTAGACCCCTATCTTCAAAAGAGAACTTGTTTTGAGTTTCTAGTTAGCCTCAACTTTTCCAGTGAGATAGTTACCAATCAACAGGTAAACCAGTCTATAGAAACAGTAACTGCAGTAACTGGATTAATAATTACCTAGGGGCATGGCTGGGGAAGTTGGGGGGGAAATGGGGAGTAATAATAATGAGCATGAGAAAGAAGAAAATGTGTTGATGACTGCCCAACTTTTCTTAATAGGATTGAACTATTAAATTGTATGATATGCAAATTATATGACAGAACTATTGAAGGGGGAAAAAAGAAGATGACTTATCACAGGGCCTTGAATCCAGTCAGCCCATCAAGGCTGAAATGTTAACTTCACCCCATTTCCAGAGTGGGCATGGGGTCCAGGACACCTCTAAAAGGATGTCTGCCACACAAAACCACCAAAATCCAGAGCCCCCTGGGGGCTTCAAACAGTTGGTGGGAAAACACCAGTATTTTTAATGCCATTTTTCTATGAACCTTTTAGCGCACCCCTCCCGAAGCGAGTTAAAAAGAAACAAGCGAATAGTGGTAGGGAGAAAGACATCACAGCGCAGCAAAACGGGAAACCTGACACAAACCCAGTCCCGGGTAGGTTCTTTGTTGGGAAAATCACCCTGTGCTTAATGGAGAAAGGAGGGAACACAGCCTAGTGGTAACCAAACCCAAACAAACCCAATGCCACCAAGTCCATTCCAACCCAAAGTGCCCCTTTAGGGCGGAGCAGAATTGCTCCGTTGGGCTCTGAAGTCTGCAAATCTTCCTGGGAGCAGATACCTTCTTGCTGCCATAGAGCAACTAGTAGGGTTTGAACTGCCAACCTTTTAGCTAGGAGCCCAGAGCTTAACTGGCTGTGCCACAAGAGCTCCCTAATCTGATACACTGTACAAATTCTTGTCGGTGGTATAATGGTTACTAACCAAAAATCTAAAAACAAAGGGATTGTTTTGTCCTAAAATACAGAGGACAATGGTATTATTTTATAGATCATTGTCAAGGAAGCAGCGATTATTTTCTTATCCAGAATCAGAGAGGTGTACCAGTCCTAACAGGAAAGGCTGCGCACTCCGGGCTGGGCGGGGTTATGAGTGATCCTATTACATCACCTGGAGCCCATCCAAGCTACAAGATTTCGGAAACATAACCTCTATCAGTCTGAACATGTGCAGAGGGAAAACAGAAACATCTGTATTTGGGCCAATCCCTCTTTAGTTTTTTAATCTTAAAAGAAAAAAAACGACACCCAAGAGAACTTGGTAAATTTCACAAGTGACACTATCACTGGACAGGATTGGTTCCAGACAGGGGCTCAAAAAGTTCCCCCTTATTGTTTATTTCAAACTTTATCACTTGGCTGCTTTATATGCTCACACACTTCCCCAATTCCACATCTTTAAATATGATGCACTGATTCTGCTCCATGGTTCCTCATGCTATTCTTATTTTAACACATTGTAACAACTCAGAAGTATTCTTTTTTTTTTAATCTCTTAATCTTATGGTCTGGTTTTGCACTAATGACAAAGATTGTATATAGTCTTTTTAAAAGTTTGCTTCCTCTTTTTCCCTAAAACAATTGCATATGTGACCACTTTCTACCTATTGAGGGCAGAGGCTGGCAAAAAACTGAACCTGGAACAATTCAAGATCAAAAAGCACAAAATACATCAAGGTCAACATCAAGGTCAACAACTACGGATGAATCCATGTTAATTTAAATCTTATCCTCATGAAATTCTAACATAGCCTCTAAAATACTTACACAAGGAGACTTCACAAAGTTCACGGGGAAAACGATATTAACATGGAACCACCGTGGAACGCAACATGGCACTGCCTGAAACAACCGGCAGTAGAAATTCCCTAAGACCCAGTAATACCTCTCCTGGGTATATGCCCTAAACAAGCAAGAGCCAAACACGAACAGACAGATGCGCTTCCACATTCCCTGCAGCACAATTCACAATAGCAAGGAGTGCGAAACAGCCAAAATGAGCATCAGTATAAGAAACTTTGGTACATACATAAAAGGGAATACTGTGCAATCATGAAAAAGCAATGACAACATCCAAAGCACCTCCCGACGTGGCTGGGCCTGGAGAAGATTATACCTAGTGAAGTTAGTCAACCACAAAAGGACAGATATTATATGAGACCACTACTCTAAGGATAAAAACCAAGACAAAGGCTTACATGCCAAAGGGAACAGACTCAGGAGGCTCCCAAATTGAGGGGCAAAGGTAGGAGGATGAGGCTACAAGGGAGAAGGTTGACAGGTACTGACTTGGGTGAGGATGAGGCTACAAGGGAGAAGGTTGACAGGTACTGACTTGGGTGAATGGGGGGGGGCAGGGTAGTCCATAAGACGGGGCAGAGAAATCAGGGTGAGGTGGGGGCAGGACAGCATATAGAAGGGGACAGGTTTGATGAGTGGTTTGAACTGCTGAATGTAGAGCTGATGATCTGAAGTCTAAACACTACTCCCACTAATTCACAATAAAAAATTAATCAAAAAGAAAAATAGAATTAAAAGATAATGAAATTTTCCCATGAACTTTTAAAGCCCCTTCAAATATATTAATGTTATTTTAAGAGATCTACAGTGGCCTACCTTTGTGTATTAAAAACAAAATCACTTGGGCAGGAAAGGCCCACAACCTAAACTAGCAGGTGCTATGCCTATATGCCTATCAAGGGTACGGGCCAAGTATGCTAATTACTGAAGCAATGCAGAGATGCCTAAACATTTTATCCTCTACCATCAGCTGCATTGATAAAAAGCAGATGGGAGGTAGAGGAAAGAAGAAAGGAAAGAGTAAAGAAAAAACACACAAGTTACCTGCTAATTCCATAAAGCTGATGACATTAAAGGCCTCCTTTTCAAAGCTAGTGTAGACATTAAGATTAGGAGTGTCTCCACCATCATATTAACAAAAGACACTGCCTCCACTACTGATGCCAGAGTTTCCACAAGGATTAAAGAAAATGCAACATGAAAATGTAAATGAGAAAAACTGGTAGCAAAAGGAACAAGCTGCACCATATAACTCCATTAATTGTTTTCTTAGTAAAACATTCATTTTAAAATTACCATGTAAACAACTATACTAAAAAGCCTGCTCAGGTTTTGTCCAATACAGAACTGAATTCAAAACATAATTTTATTTACAGTGTTGAATTGTCTAGTGCATGAAGAACATGGCTTCCTCTGTGTTTACTTAGATCTTCCTTATTTTGTCCCCATATTTTCTGTACTATTTCACTAGCTTTAGTTCTATATACTTAGCATTTAAAAAATGGTATTACCCAGTAGTATCTATTTGTGTGTTGCCAGTATAAAGAAACAAAACTGGTTATGTGGAAAAAAGATCTTGTAATATTTAAGTCAGATCACAGGAAATTGCCACTTTTCACTTACAAGGAGCCCTGATGGCACAGTGGTTACGCAGTGGCTCATAACCACAAGGTCGGCAGTTCGAAACCGCCAAGGACACTGAGAGAAAGATGGGCTTTCCACTCCTGTAAAGTTACAGTCTCTGGGCAGGTCTACCCTGTCCTACAGGGTAGCTGTAAGTCAGCATCCACAACGATTTCAGCCAAGAAAACCCTCTGAGACAGTTCTACTATCACTTGGGGTCAAGGTGAGTTGGTTATAAGCAAATATCACATTGTTTTATATCAGGGCCTTGTGGATGCCCAGAGTTGGTACAGGGGCGGTAGAGAGCTTCCGCCACCTCTTACTAGAAGAATATGGCTGTTTGCTCCACTTTTTCCTTATCTAAATTTCCCAATCCTCTCCAATAAATGTTTCTTCTACAATTAAAATTAAAAAGTTATCCAAATTAACCCATGAAAACTGGATAGAGGAGAAAAGAGTGAGAGAAAGCAGGTTTATACATACAGCCAAGCCCGCTCTATACACAGGGGGGAAATGCACATCCTGTTCTCACCTCCTGGATAATGTAGACTCACTGCTAAACATTGCAGTCGCTTCAAGGAGAGGCTGCATTTCCAACAAGCTCCTAGAGCACCACGTTCAATTCCGTCAGAGCACAGCAGTCCTGGAAGAAGACTGACTGCCTTCGTGCCAAGTTACAGGTCAGTCTACAGAAGTTTTCAAGCAGGCTAAAAAGCACAACTCTCTAAAGATGCTGATTAAAGACACGCAAACCCCCAACACTCCTGCCTTCAGGTTACATGTAGGCAAGAAAAACAAAGATGGAACTTTCCACAAAGTGTCCCTTTCCCTGCTAGCAAAGCAGAACCCGCTGAAGAACGTGACAGCCCAGCACTGCCCGGTGAAGAGCTAGCAAAGCTCATTAACGCGAAGAGAGGCAGCAGCCCTCACGACAAATAAAACAGCGGAAATAGAAGATGAAAACTCAAGGTTCGATTGGGTTCCATTTGCATTACTGTAGTAAGTTGCAACACCACTCAGAGCTCGGTCGCTTGATTTTTACTAAATGCCCAAGCTGCTAAGGATGATGGTGCTTTTCATGCCAAGGACCAAATGAGGATTAAACCCCTGACAACCTTTTTCTTGTCTAAACTATTAAGGAAAAAAGGAGGAGAGGGAAAACCTATTGTTATTTATCCCAAACGTCTTTGTTTGCTTTTAGGCAGTACTTGCTCCCAGGAAACTTGGTGCTACAGTCCACTTGAGTGGCCAGAGCCATGAGGCAATTCTTCTTCATAAAAACAGCAATGTGCCTTTCATGGCTTGAAGTTCTGATTAATCCTAGAATCAGAAGGCCTTTTTGTAAGAGCTGCATCACTGAGTAACCAGTCATAGAACCACACAGTGCTCTTCAGACTTCCCTTTACACAATGGTCCTCAACTATTATTAAACTTTCAAGACATAATTAATGGCTAAGTTATGCCACTAAAGAAGACAGAAAATTAGGTTGGCACATTCTTCAATTTTAACTGACTTTGAAAATGACTTCACTTTGATTTTACTAAGCCCTAAACTTTAGCATACTTTGACAACTCAAGGTTAGGCGTAGTTTACCTTTCCTAAGAAAAAGGCAACGCAGAGGCATAAAAACAATACTACTTAAGGTAATTTCATTATTTTTCTAACTGTAAATAAAATATATTTCTCCACATTACTGAGAGAAGGATGACATCATGGTTCAAAAAATATACATTATTTTTAAGTTTCAACTACATAAAAATTACGCAAGTTTTGTTGGTTGGTTTTTTTTAATATCTATCTCACAGCTTTTAAAAGAGGTGATTCTTTTAATGTTTGCTTATTTAAAAAGAAAATTAGCCTACTATCCTGCAGCCAATTGAGTTTTCAGCATTTAAATATCTAGTATCTTAATCTTGTTTAGTTCACACTAGAAATACTCGATATTTTCCCCAATGATAAATTAATCCCCATGTTCTGATGTTCTGTTTACTACTCTGTCATGCCTACTGCCTTCCAAATATTTTATCCCGTCACTTTTTCTATCTAAATCGTTGTGGTACTGGGATCCATTCTTCAATGGTCTTTTCACCCACTGAGCAGAAGCAAGCATTTTTTCAGAGTTAAGAGCATGCTTCCAAGGCTCTCTCTACTCAGTCTTAAAAGCAGGACTAATATACAGATGCTAGCTCTCCTCTCAGATATTGAGGCAACTTCTTCTGTAGACGATTTTGTTGTTGACACTACACAGCAAAACAAACACCGATTCAGGAGTGTTTATACTGATTATATTCTTCAAGCTGTGTCATCCCTCTTACCCTGCTTTCTGCCCGTATTAATATAAACCCTGGGGTCCTGTCTAATCTTTGTAGTTGCTGTAGTCAATTTGACTCCACATGAACAGTTCTTAATGTGAATACAAACTGATATAACTTAGCAGTTTAATGAAAAAAATTACAAAGTGTTATAATCATCTAAGGCACAACTTTTGGTTACCTCCCATCCTGGCAAAGAGTTTTGAAGAAAACCCGAATGGGAAAAACTGACCCCAAGGATAATTGTTTGCATAATGATCCACTCAAATCGTCATCTCAGGGATCCTGAGATCAGAAGAACTAGATGGTGCCTGGCCACCACTGCAATAAGAGGTCCTGGAGAGAATGGGAAAGAACACTGGCTCTTGACACCCTACAACACTAGAACTGAACTTACCCGGGGACTCACCTTTTAACCACACAATAGATGGGCCGAAAGGTGAACAATAACACCAGGAAGTGATACTCTGCTTACAACAGTGCACCACATGAGACCAGAAGGGCAGTGTTTGCCGAGGGCCAGCGCTCGGAAGGAAGGGGTAGGAAAGAAGCGTAAAGAGATATGGTGCACACGGGACAAGGTGGGGGTCCTGTTACATTGTGGGGAGTGGAAAACAAACAAAGGACGTTTGTCATCGGCAGTGAACTGGGCAGACGCTCTACACACATTTTCTTTCTTTCTTTTTTATTCATTTTATTGGGGGCTCTTACAGCTCTTCTAACAATCCACACATCAATTGTATCAAGCACATTTGTACACATGTTGCTATCATTACTTTCTAGAGATTTACTTTCTATTGAGCCTTTGGTGTCAGCTTCCCCCCGGCCCTCCCATGTGCACACATTTTCCAAAGTGCCTGGCACTGTCCCCTGGGAGGCACTGGAACAATTCAAGGTGTTGAAAGGGCAGGTAACCACACTTGATCCTGAATAACTGACAGGGGGCACCGAGCAACTAATTTTCTTTTTTTAATAAAAAGAGTGGGGTGGGGAGGCAAATAAGTTTGGGAAATCTCTGCACTACACAGATCCTCTATAACAGACACAAGAGACCATATGAAACCGAGGAGGAGGATGCTCCTGGAGCCCTTGGCTCTAGAGGAAAGGGCAGTGAAGCCGATGGAATTCCACTACACATTGAACCAAGGAGGCAAGGGGAAACATGAGTGAATGAACGGCCTCTGTGGCGCCCTCTTTTCACTTCTGTAAGCAGCATCCGAGACAGTGGCCTGCCTTTCGTAGACGCACACAGGTGACCGGTCGGAGAAAGGTCTGATCCTCCCTGGCTCCTCACACTTAGCTGATGAGCAGCCCCCCGTCACCTAGGGACACCAATTCTGCCCAACCCCTGCTCACCTAAGGCTGGAGGCATGCTCTTGTGAACTGGGCACTGACAGAATACGTCATCAGGTCCCCCTGAAACAGGCAATTAGGCCTTCCATAACCAGCATCCCGCCCACCAACTGCCCTCTGGGGCTTAAAGAACCCCTTCAGAAAACAAACACCCGGCCCTCAGCCATCATCTAAGGAGGCACAAACTGCCTCAAGATCAGATGCCCGGACAATATATGGACTGGCAAGAGGACCACCTAGGCCTGTGACCTATCCCTCCCGGTCCCACTGCCATCCTGTGAGCTCCCGGGCTGGCAGAGGCTCTCTACCTACATGGGGTACCCCGCTGCCCACAGTGCTTGCCTTTCTTTCCTCCCTTTTAAAAGCCATTCTTTGTCTGCTTTCCTTGTTTCTCTTTTCCTTTCCCTGTTTTTCCTCTTCCATTTCTCTTGGATTTCTTTTACTAGCTCCTTTTCTTTTCCTCCTGTTTTATTACTGTATGTTTCTTTGGTCTATTTTCAGGATCTCTTCCCTTGTTTTATCTTCCTGTCCTTTGTTGTTGTTTTTTTTCCCTGCGGTCCCCCTTTAAAAAATCTACTTATCTATTGTCTTATTACTCTTTGTTGTTCTTACTCTTTTTCCTCTTCCCCTTGAACAGGATACATGGTTTCCCACAGTCAAGCCAAATCCATACATCCTGCAGCACCACTTATTTAGTGAGGGCTTCTACCAGCTTCAGTGCCAGCTGTGATCAGGGATAGACAGCAGCCAATACCTTCCTCAACTGTGCTGTACAAACAGCAAACAGAGAACCATGCAAATACTCCCATTTTCTTTCACACCCACCAGGAGATAGGTAGTGAGTGTACACCGATATACAACCATTAATTAAATACACCACCAAAATGCCTCTTAAACAATAGGCCATTTCAATTAACGTAAAGACAAGTGATCAAAATATAAGTAGCAAAATACACCAGAAGCCTCTTTTCAGGAAGAAATAGCATACAAAAGACCACTTGTCCTGACTGTAAGTATAAGTCTCCAGAGATAATGGCAGACAACAGACTGGGTTTCCCATACATAGTAAGTCCATGCAAAAGTAGACACAGACAGGATGGTATCCAAAGCAAAACAAACCTCCAAGAATGAAAATGGGGAACCAGAGAGGATATCAATTTGTAATGAAAACAAATACAAAGTATAATGACAGATCACTGGATTTACAGAACTTACAAATGGAGAACCAAGCCAAACCTTGATCAAGTTGATTCAGATTCATAGCAACCCTACACAGGGTTTTAAAGGCTGTAAATCTTTACATTAGCAGACAGCCTCCTTTGTCTCCCATGGAGCAACTGGTAGGTTTGAACCACCAACCTTGCAGGTAGCAATACAACATGTACCCAACAATACCACCAAACAAAACAAAGCCCAAACTCTGCCACTGAGTGAATTCTGTCTCATAGTGACCATATAGGACAGAGTAGAACTGTCCCTGTGGGTTTCTGAGACTGTAACTCTTTACAGGAGTAGAAAGCTTCATCTTTCTCCCACAGCACCACCAGGGATCCTTAAAAGGAGAACAAGACAAGTAGAGTTCAAGAACTCGGTTGAATTTTACTGGGAGGAACACAAAAATTAAAGGCAACAGGAGTAAATACACTATGTCATATACACTATGCTGAAATGCTCTTGATCTATGGGCTGAGTAGATGTGGGAAAATTGGAGTCCACCCACAAAATCCACAGGTTCTTCAGAGGATGTCCGTCCATGGGCATTTGCCTTTGCTGCAACTATCGCCATGAACGCAGTGGAGCATACAGGGGTCAACCCTCTGAAAACTTCTTGCACATAGTGAGACACTGTGGAGAATCAGAACCATAGTTTCAGGGTACACCAAGGTCAACTGGCATATGATTGTCCACAAGTCTACATCCGACTCAGGTGATGGTAACTGAGGTCATACAAGCATGTGTGCAGTCATCTAAGATGCAAATATTGGCCTCTGTGCCTGGAAGTAAAAATGATGAAAATCGAAGACACGTGGAAACATTTAGCCCAATAGACCAATGAACCATGCAAACAACAGTGTCCGTGACTGATACCGAAAGAACTAGATGATGCCCAGGTACCACTATGCACTGCTCGGAGAGGGATCAAATGGAAAGGTCTAGTGACAGTGGGAGACTGATATATAACAAAACTCAAAGTCATGAAGGAGGCCAGGCTTGCTGGGCAGATAGATGGTGGAACACCCAAGAATGGAGGCCTTGGTCATTCTTCAGATCTTGGACTGAACTCATGTCTCAATTTTCAGCCAAACAAAAGCCAAATCTGTAAGGGGAAAAATTCTAGTGATATATACATACCTTACAATAATCAACAACAAAAAATAATCAACCATTCCAGATCATGGGCACAGCAATTACCCAATCGCAAGGTTCAGAAGAATTATTAAAGATGGAGGAAGGAAGATAAGAAGCAGGGAGATGAGTGGTGCTACATTGAGGGATTACAATGAGTCAGATGAAGCAATGTGTAGGAATCAACGTAAAGCAGATGATCTGCTCTGTAAACTTTCACCTACTTCATAATGAAAAAATTAAGAGAAATGGCTATGAACTGTTGAATGGAAAAGCAATTTGTTCTGCAAACTTTCACCCAAATCACAATAAAAAGCTAAATGAATAAAAGCAATACCTACCTTAAAAAAATACAGCCTTTTCATTTTTAAAAGAAAATTATTTGGGTTAAACTTGGTATGCAAGAAACCATTCTTGACAAAACAATATGCTTATTGTTTAGGGAACTATTTCTTTCTGAAACATCTGATTTTTATTGAAGTAACAACACATTGTATATGTTTAGTATTCTACTGGGCAAGTGATTAGGTAGGGAAACCTACAGTTAAATTATAACAAGAAACCCTTTAATCAGCTCCTTTAATTGATACATTTCTTAGGGAGATTTAGTTATGGAGGTAAAACATGCATTTCTGAACTATACTATGTAGTAGACAAGGCATCATCTTGTTAGCGAGAACAGTTAGAACTCACAGGCAAGTTAATTTAATGTTGAAAATGTTCAATAAATGGAAAATCTCTGAAAAAAACAAAAACCTTTTTTAAGTTTAACTTTTTTTTAGCTTAACTTTTAAAATAAATTCATGACCACAAGAAATTTTGTCCCTTCAAGGATCAAACATATAAATAGAAATAAAACTACTGTGGCTAGCTAGCTGGTTATTTACTTAGAAAAAGATAAATATCTCAAATGAAACAAAACTATTTTTAAAAATTAGAAGCGTGTTATTAAAACCCACAAATATTTTTAAAAGCAGATCTAAGGTCCTACATAAAATACACAGAAGTTCTTTGTATATAACAGTTACAAAATATTGGACTCAATAAAACAAATCTGAGAAGTAAAAATATTCCTTTTAACCAGAAATGTTATAGAAAACTAATTCAGGAAGTTATTCAGCAGCTTAGAACGAAATAGGAAGTTGTTGACCAACTACTTGAAGAACTATTTCCTGTAGAAAAAGTATAAGACAGCTGAAGAAAGCAGTAATTCTCATAGGAGTAAAGATAATGAATTCTTTTAAAATAAAGCTCACTGTAGAATGAAGAAATTCATCTCAAAAAGAAAATTCAGTAAAGTTACATGTAGTATACGCGCTAAGCCCCTCTTTTCTTGACATCACAATCATGCCACAGCTTGAAATAAGCGCCACTGATAAAATACAGCTAGTCTTATACCTCCAAGGAGCCCTAGTGAAACCCAACAGTTACAGTGCTGGCTGCAAATCAAAAAGTCAATGGTTCGAGCCCACCAGTTACTCTGCCAGCTTCGGGGGACAAAGCTGTGCCTCCATCAGCATTTAGTCTGGAACAGCCTCCTGTGCAGTTCTGCCCTGTCCTATAGTTTGCTGTGAGTTGGAATCAACCAGACTTTAGAGGTGGAGTAGGCACCGTTCATTCATCCACCATGCATGACAACAGTAGAGTCAGCAAAGAGATCTCCCCTGAGCTAGATGTTGCTCTTTAGTGGCTGCTGGGTTGCTTTGATTCCTAGCAATCCCACCTGCCAAAAGCAGAAGCACACCGTAGGGTTGGCTGGGTTGCAATTTTTACAGCACCTTTTCAGGTCTTTCTCCCTCAGAGCACCTGGATTGAATTGTCAAACTCCGGTTAGCAAGTGAGTGCTTAATCATGGTGCCACCAGGATTCCTCCTCCTGAGCTAGGTAGAGATTTTAAAATACCAATGACCACCTACCTGCCTAAAAGCCTTTGGTCATTATGCTATCTTAAAACAAGGGAATGGGCCACAGGACTTCAGCATCTACATCATCGATGGCTACCAGGCAACAATTAGTTGTTTTCAAAGTCAGCATTTCTTAGTGGTCAATGTAAGGTTATCATGCATGTTTGCGCTATACAAAGTCACATATCTTCATGCTAAATAAATTACATAATTTGCAGTTTAATAGTTCCAATAAGTATCTACCAAGGTGTACATATTATGTTAATTTCTCACTGTTGAAAGGGGTGTAACTTTGTAAACTAGATCTGGCTGGCAACAAGAGTAATCTTTAGAAGGGAAAAATGTAGAAATATTGGTTTCATAGACAGCCTGGCTTGGAAACATTAAAAGCATGATAAAAAACAACTTTGCCAATAGTAGCATGGCTCCAAAATCTTAAGACTCACAGGAGATATTAATTTCACTTAAGGAAGCCCTAGGAGTCCTGGTGGAATGGTGGTTGTGCATTGGGCTGCGACTTTCATGGTCGGCAGTTCGAAACCATCAGCTTCAAGGCAGAAAGACTGGGTTTTCTACTCCTGTAAACAGTTACAATATCCGAAACCCACAGGGGGTCACTATGAGTCAGTACAGGTTCAATGACAGTGAGTTTGGTTTGGTTTGTGGTGGCACAATGATTAAGCACTTGGCCCAAAACTCAAAGTCTGGTAGTAGTTATGTGCCGGGCTGCTGACCTCAAGGTCAGCAGTTTGAAATTACCAGTCTCTGAGAGAGAAAGAGGCAGCTCTCTAGTTCTGTAACGTTCGTCTGTGAAACCCACAGGGGCTTTCTAAAGGGTCACTCTGAGTCAAAATCAACGTGATGGCAGGGGTGAGGAAAGTGAACTCATCCAGTGGGTCAAGGGGGAGAAAGCTGGTAACCGGCTTCTATAAAGATTTCAACCAAGAAAAAAGCCTATGTTGCAGTTCTACTTTCCCTTTGGGGTTAATGTGAGCCCGTTTCAACTTGACAGCACACATTTGTGCAAAGGACAGAAATGTGCTCCGTGTGGCAGCCCATGCAGCCCTGATAACGGATTAGAACAGAATTAAAGGACAATTGGAGAAAGCTATTATCACTAATCTGATCACTTTTCTCCACACTGATCATAAAGCAGACTGGAGCCTGTGGTCCAGTGGTTGAGATGGGCTGTTAATCTTGAAGGTCAGCAGTTGGAAACCACCATTCACTCCTCCTCGGGAGAAAGAGGCGGCTTTCTTCTGCGGTGAAGAGTTACGCTCTCCGAAACCCCTAGGACCGCTAGTCCTCGTGTCCTACAGAGTCACAGGCATGCAGCAGATTCAATAGTAGTGAGTTTCGTTTGGGGCTTGCTGCACAAGCCTGCAAGGTGTGTGTATGATGAGGTGTGTGTAGTTTCCATTAATTCGTCTCTATCAAGACCTTTAGGAGGAACATTGGTTCTCGAAATCAGAGAAATCTAAATAACATATATGTAGATTTTATTTCAGTGCAAACAGTTCACTTATCCAAAATCCTGAAAGGCGGACCAATGTCATCTCTAAGCAAGACCCCAGAGGCTCAAAGGAAGAGCACAAATGTTGCTCTTTAAAACTTGCACTTTTAGACACACTCCCTACCAAAGAAAGCTGAAGGCAGGCAATGAAGCAGTTTACAAATCTCCTCAGGTCAGCACGTGACCCAGCAGGGAGAAGTTCAAAAAAAGTACAGCCTTTCTCTTCCCTCCTAACAACCGGGTCTGTTTCCCCTCCTTCCCCTTCGAGACATCCCGCCCCGCACAGCCAGCAGCTCTTGCAGTCATTACTTTGGAAGTCTGCTCTGCTCCAGAACAAACGGTCTTGCTCATGCAGATGAGTTTGCCAGACTGGTGTGTACTTTCCAGTCTCAGCTCCTTTATTGTTCTGGTTGAAACCTGACCCTTTGAAGCAGATACCAGGACACCAGAAAGTGACTTTTCAAGGAGGGGGGAAAAGATGATAGGAAGAGGGTAAAAACCTGTGGAAACAAGTGAGGATCAAGGTTTTCTCCTTGTTCTTTGCCCAAAATAATAAGCCTGTCACGAAACTTGGTATCTTAAAAGTAATAATGCACCCGGAAAAAAACAATTTCATGAATTTTTATAAGGAACAGATTGTCAAAACAGATCTCAATTTAAAAACCTGGATTGGGTTGACTTTCACACTGCAATAATTGATTTTAGACAACATTTTGCAAATAATCAATCCAAACAAGCTGGATCAAAATATTAAGCTCTTTTCTATGATTTCAAAATGAGAGAGAATAAAATTCTATTTAGAGCTTTTCAGTTTTAATACAATTTTATTTCTTAAATAAAAAAGGTTTGATGAAATAAATTATTCAATCGCCTCTTTTTTTAATCAATTTTCCTATAAACTTGAAACTGCTTAGGTCTGTTCATTTTTAATTCATTAATCACCCAAAAAACCTGTAGCTAACGTGTTTGCCATTTTTCAATTTCAAATACCACACAACTAGTGTCTTTTTGTAATTCTCTACGGATAAAATGCTTATTGTGAGAGATATTAGCATTGCCACACATATTTCATAAAACTATTGTCAATCCGGAAATTCTCAGTTTGAAAATTTTCATGATACTCTTGAATTCAGTTTTTGTGTTCATTAAATAGGTTTGGCATAAACTCAAAATAGTCAAACCGCCACAAAAGAAAAAGTAAATTCTCTGAACCATGTTCCATCAAATCTTCAAAATTTGATCAAAGCTAAGGAAAGCTCTTCGACACGCTGAAGAGCAGGAGGGGGACACACACACATATACATTTATATTCTCTCTCTCCCCCACTGTCCCCCCCCCCCTCCAAACAAGTCCAAGCTGCCTCACAGAGACACCACAGGACAGGGTAAAAGTGCCCCTGGAGTTTCAGAAACTGGTTACAGGAGTAGAAAGCCCATCTTTCTCCCTCCCTCCGAGGGACTTGTGGCTCTGAAGTATTGACCTTGCAGACACACACACACACAAATACTGAGCTTGACTTAAATATTAAGTAAATTTTAAAAATAAATAGCTTGCATATGCTTGGCACCCAAAATACACCTTTTTATTACATAATGCTATCCCACCACCCTTTTTACTTACTTTAAGAAGTATCTCTGACCAGATGATGTCTTCGCCATTTCCCAGCCTGCTGGCAGGGGTACATCGTCAGGTATCTCGAAAGAAGACTGCCGCAGATGCTGAGCAGTGGGCGCAGCTGCTGGCCCAGACACTACCCCAGTGGGGCTCAGAGTCCCAGGAGACACGGCTCCCAGCTGCAGGGACGCCGGAGAGGAATGCGCTCGGACATGCTGTGGAGCCAGCGCCCCTGCAGTTCCCGCATCAGTACTGACCTGTTAGAAATATTAAAATGAAAAAAAAATTTTTTTAAACAGGTCACAACTTTGAAAAGAGTTTTAAATTTCCCAGAGCTCATTTCGTTGCAACCAAATATCTAAGAACCAAAAGCAAATGTCAACCCTGTGTATCTGACTGAGGAAGTTTGGCAAATGTAAACTTTTGAATGGTTTATATGATTTTGAACTAAGACACCTTTTTGCATCCGGTTTGAGGAAAAAGTCTATGTGAATTTCTACCTACTGCACATTCGACAGGTGTCTTCATCTTTTGGAGGAAACTAGCAAAGAATGGGGATGGAAGTGGGTTACATCAACAGGTAGTCTTGGAAACTCGCAGGGCGTGTCTACCTTGTTCTATAAGCTCACGAGGAGTTGTCACGTGACTGAGTGAGCAAGCGGGCAAGCAAGAATGGAACACTCCTAAAATAGCAAACACTAAATTTTGAAATCTAATTTCTAAATGATCAAAGCAGTATAAAGGGGCATCCCCAAATTCCAGGGCACTTAACTCTCTGTGAACCTCAGTTTTCCCAACTGTACAATAGGTTTGGATTTTTTTTATAATGGAAAAAAAATGCAAGGATTATAGATGATGTATGAGTACTGGTGACACAGTGGTTAAATGCTCGGCTGTTAATAACCAAAAGGTCCAAGGTTGTAACACAGGGGAAAGTCCTGGCAGTCTCCTTCTGTAAAACTCAGCCTCTGAAACCCCACAGGGCCATTATACTGTATGCCCCATGGGGAGTAGGAATTGACGCCAGGTCTGGATACATGATGCATATACTCTTAGAAGAATCTGCATGCAATAGTTTGTGAACTAGCAACACCGATTCATAATATTCAAAACTGAGTCAGAATTGACTTGAAGACAGGGAGTATGTATGTGTATCATTAGAATTAAGATTTTTTAAGTTAGAATTTTCAAAATTCTTATGGTCAAGGAAAACTGCTCATAAGCTGCTAGAAATAAATTCTTGTATAATTACTTGTTAAAAGACTACGTGCACTTTTCAATTGCAGTTCTTTTGGTTTTATGGATGCCAAATGATGGGGAATTCAGTTTTCTATATGCATCATACTTACAATGAGGACACAGCAATAGTGTAGTCTCCAGGATACATGCCAACACACTTTACCCAAGGTTAAGAGGGGCAAAAGGCATACCTAAATCTATTTCTTACAAATTCAGTGTTTAGCGAGCAGCAAAATTGCTTCCCCCGCCCCTTCCCCGCCACCCCCCCCTCCCCCCGTCTTTAACCTGCGTTTCTTCAGTGGGTTGAGCTTTTGAGTTCCTAACTCCCAGAGTATACACACAAGACTAGAGTGCAGGCCTAGAAATAAGGGGGGTGGGAGAAGAGTGGAGTATAAGGCTTCTTTCCACTCAAGTTACAGCCCTAGTGGACTAACTACCCTACAGGATTTGGAAAACCAATTAACTTTTGGGCAAAGTTCCGACGCTGCAGTTTAGCCGAGAGCAACGTTTCTTTTTTTTTTTTTTTAAAGCAGAAACAAAAACACCTACAAAGCCTTCCTTTAAAAAAACCAAAAAACTACTAGAAAACTGTAACCTTTTCATGATAAAGTTTCACTTCGCTATTCAACTGAAAAGTAGTTGTTTATGTGATTAAAAAAACAAAAAAAGCCTTGTTCACATTCTCAATACTAATTAAAACGCAATGGCGATCCTAGAATTAGTCATCGCTTCCCCAACATTAACTTTTAATCACAGTTGAACTGGGCAGGATTTGGCCGATGAGTCAACCTTCAGGGCATTATCAAAGGCTGTGTGTTAAAACCTCGGAACTGTACACGGCGCAACGCAGTTCCGGGCGCAACGTGTGCAGATGTGGCGAATTTAAAGGCCTTTCAACAGTCTGTAAATAATCGCCAACAATTGGGAAACCAACACGTGAGCCCACCAAGTCGGATAAGCGCGAGCCTGCTCCCCGTTCCAAGCGCAAGGGAAGTTGCAGGGGGTGAAGGAACGAGCTCCATAAACAACTTCCAGGAAAGTCTGGGCAGGGGAAGCCTAGCTCCAGTATTCCAAAAGGGCCGGGGCGGCGAGGAAAATGAATGCTTTCGGTCGGGGGAGGGGGCGAAACGGCCCGAAAACGCGAAGGACTGGTTCCACCCCCCCCACCCCTAATCAACATTGGAAAACAAGAGGACAATTATTTGACTCCCCAGGAGACGGCAGAGGGCCGAGAGGCCCCGAAGGAAAGGGGGCCCCGGGCTCAACTTCACAAACTCGGCCGCCGCTGGCAACTCACCCACACGAATGCCAGAGGCCCCCCTCCCCCCGCCCGCCCCCCTTCCCCCCTCCGCCCGCTCCCCCCCCCCACCCCCGCCCCGGCTGCGGCGGGAGCGAAGGTGCGGAGCGCGCGGCGGCGCGCGCATTGTGCAAGCCCACCGCGGCCCGGGCCGGCGCTCCCCACCCCCTTCCTTCCTCCCCACCTCCCCCTCCTCTCCCGCCAACCTCCTGGGAACCCCGGGAAGAAAGAAAGGAAGAAAGGAAGAAGGGGGGAAGCACACCCCCCGGAGCTGCAGGCGCAGAAACTCCAAGGGGAAAAACAAATCTCGGCCCGGGACTCCGGGCGTCGGGAGCCCAGGACCGCGGCCCCGGGGGCGACCCCGGTCCTCCGTGCACTAGGACACCCCCACCCCTCGCCAGGGTGCCCGGAGCCCCCACCCCCGACCTGGGGCCCGCCCGGCGGGGAAGGGGGCGGGTTACCTGTCGGGAGTGGGACTTGGGCTCCGGAGGCTTAAAGAAGGAGTCCGGCAGCTTCCGAAGCCGCATGGGCACGGTCGGGGGCACATTGGCCGTCTTGGGGTTCATGACGGCGTTGAAGAGCGCCTCCAGGTCGGTCTCCGAGTCCCCTCGGACGTGCACGATCTGGTGCCCGGCTGGGGGGGCCTGTGGGGCCGCCTGGGACCCCGGGGGCGCCGGCTGTCCCGGCCGGGCCGCCGCGTCCTGCCCCGGCGGGGGCTGCGCGGGTGGCTGCCCTTGGCCCTGGGGGACCGGCGGCGGCGGCTGCTGCCCGGGATCCATGGCTCCTGCCTCTCCTGACGAGCACCCCTGACCAGGCGGGCGAGGGCTCCGCCCGGGCGCCCCGGCTCGACGGGCCGGGACTGGAGACGCGGCGAGGGCGGCGCTGGGCGTGCGGAGCGGGGCTCGTCTGCTCGCTCTCAGGGCCGAGGGGCTGCGCCGTGGCCCCGCATCCCCCGCCCGCGGCCCGGCTCCGCTGGCCTGGCGGCTGCGCTCGGGAGGGGCGCCCGAGAACTTCCCTTCCTTCTCGCTTCCACTCGGCGGCCGGGCAAGTCGTGGCCTCTCTCCTCTCCCCTCCCCCTCCCTCCTTTATTTCCTTTTCTCCTTCCTTCCTTCCTTTCTTCCTTCCTTCCTCCCTCGCTCTCCCCCGGCGGCGGCGGCCGACTGAGACAGAAACTCGCCGCCGACGCCAAAACTAAAGTTGCGAGAAGCGCCCGCCCGAGCGCTCCCGGGCTCCGCCTCCTCCTGGCTCTTCCTTCCTCTGCGCGCCCGCCCGCCCCGAATCCCGGGGAAACTTTTCCCTGCAAGTTACCGCATTCCTGCAAACTCCCAGCCGCTCCCGGCCGCACGTGACCACCTCGCCCCCGCCCTCGCCCTCCGCCCGGGCTCCAAGGACAGCGATGGAGGGGGCCCGTACCTCCCCGAGCACGGGCGGCGGGACCGGGGGGTTGGGGAACAGGGGGACCAAGCTGGGTCGCAACTCCGGACTCTGCAGAGAACGCGGCCGCGGGACGGCCACACTCCCGGCCCCCTCTTAGTCCCCGGGCCAAGGCATGGGAATCCATTTAAGCGCTCTCCGCCTTAGCTCGACTTAAGGAGCAGTCGTGCCAATACGGGTTAACGCCTCAAGAGTAGATTCGAGTTGCAATAGGTGCTAGGAGTAGGAGCCGGTCTTAAAAGGTCCGTTTTTTGTTGGTTTTAAACACTTTTTTCCTTCACTTGCTAGTATGCCAGAAGAAATATAAGTAATATTTACATAAGATGAGCAAGTTCTATGACTCAGTAACTTTAAGCTACTTGTCCTATCCGCTGACTTTAGGTGCACGAATTTTTAAGTGAAAATGAAAATAGCAACTTTGGTAGCATTGAAACTTACAACATGGCAAACCTTCCGGAGAAAATCCGTGTTTACGTTCCGTTAGGAACACTGCTTTGTGTACCTGCCTTTCATTTTAGGGGCTCTGTGAACCTAGCCCTTTGTTTTCCCTGGATAAGTGAGTGTTGGCTGAACGAGAAATGAGTGGGCAAGGATGTTCCCAGGCACCTGGGCCTCTTTCAAACACAGTGGACTGTATAATTCGTCCATTGAAAGCAAGGCAGTGTTTTAAAAAAAATAAATTTATAAAATAAATTTACAAGGTCGTGCAGTATTCTGTTTGAAACCACTAACCCGTTTTGAAGAAAACTGCTTGTTTTAATGATTTTGTCTACAGTGCTAGTAGTGAAAAACCAAGACCAAACCCACTTGCCCAGAGTCTCTTCTGACTCAGAGACCCTATACAGCAGAGAAGGACTGTCCTATATGGTTTCTAAAGATGTAAATGTTGACACAGTCCCTCAGAACAATTGGTGGGTTAGAACTGCCAGACTTTAATGGTTAGGGACTACATACTTTAACCACTGTGCCACCAGGGCACCTACAATGCTAGTAAAAACAGATGTATGAATAGGATTAACCAAGTAAAGGACCCCTGAGCAAGAAGATATTCTCTCCCTCTAGCAAGGTCTTGCCCATGAGCATTTTGATTAGGACTCTCATTTGGTGTGGTAGGGCAAGGTGGGGGATGAGGTCCCAGACGCTCAGATTCTCCCCACCTCTATGACTGCTTCCCCTGAAGGATGGGCTCAGTATAATTGAAGCCTCTTTTGGATTTACCTCCCCCCTCACACACATACCCCCAATGTCAAATGTCAAGTGCATTCAACCACAAACTTGTAGGCTCTAGAGTTACAGAGGTTTCAGTGGTCCTGGTCTCAGTTCTTCCGTTTATTAGCTATGAGACGTGGAGCAAGTTACTTGCTCCCTGAGATAGTTAAAGTTTATTGTGCCAACCTGGCCGATAAACACATGTGGGGTTAATTGAAAGGTGGAGGGATAAATGGCTTGGTGAGCCTCGCCTTTCGAGTTCTTGGGTCTCTTGCTTTGTGATGGTCAGACCAGGGTGCAGCTGCCTTAGCCTGTTCCCTGCTTTAGTTGGCAAGGCTGACTTCCTGTAAGACATCCCTGAGGAGAAGCCACATGGACCTACCCTGATGCAGCCCTGGGTGCTGGAGCAGCAGTGCAGCCGCCCCTGCCAGCACTGAGATGCTCACACATTCACTGACTCGGCTTTCCTCCTGCAGTCTGCATCATTGCGTGTTTTGTGAGATGGAGGAGGACTTTGTGGATTGGTGTCAGACATATGGGCTTGGGCAGCACTGGGTTGGGATGTTTTCTTGATGTGCACTTACCCTTTATATAAAACTGCCTTATACATATGAGTTTCTGTGGATTTGTTTCTCTAATGAACCCTGACTAACACACTCCCTCATCTTTAAAATGGTGTTTATACGAAGACCTACGATTATCCCGAATCATTTTCATTCTCATTCTCTCCAAACACTTCGTTTTGCAACTGTGTGGACCTACCTTCAACAGACACTCATCTTCACGCCAGGTTCCTGGGGTATTAAATGAGTGAAGAAGCATAATGTCCTGAACCCCAACGTTTGGCATGTGTTGAGTCTGTCAACTGTCATTGCTCACATGCCCGCACGACATGTTCTGTGCAATAATCCTGCTAAGCACAGCCTCGGTACCTTGTTGGTACTGCCTTCCTCTCACATCCAATCAGCCATCTACACAAAGCCTTGAGGTAAAAGCTGCATGATACTGAACACTCTTAAAGAACCAAAGTGATTAAGAACAGGCTTTCAGTGGGAGCTGCCCCTTAATGATCACTTATTACTATGCACACCATAATTAAAGGGCTTAGGGTACCTACCACAAAGGTAGCTTTGTTCAGTAGGGTTTCACCTGCTATTGAGAGCAAGGGTGTTTGGAAGGATTTTAGGCTCCGAAAGTGCCTCTGTATCCTCTAAGATCCCTAATTTACAATTCCTCATCCTTGAGTTTCCAATCACAAGTTAGAAATAGGTAAGTATTTAATCCTGAGCCTTTCCCATTCCCATGCCCCTTTTGGAACACTGATCAGTTTAAGACACCTTGAAATGGGAAGTCACCTTCTTGATACAACCAAAACCAAACCCTGCCACCGAGTCGATGCTGACCCACAGTGACCACGTAGGACAGGCCAGGAACGCCCTCTGTGAGTTTCTGGAACTGTAACTCCTTATGGGAGTAGAAAGCCCTGCCTTCCTCCTGAGGAGCGGCAGGTGGTTTTGAAGTGCTGACCTTATGGTTAGTTGCCCAATGCTTAACCACTACACCACCAGGGCTCCTTCTTGATAGAAACACCCATGGTCATCCTGGGCCTTTTTAATTGTCTATGTCGATCACACTCTCAAAACACTGATTTTGTAATTATTTGACCTCTCAACTTCAGTGAACCTCATTTCCACTCCGCTTTAGGCACACATGACCCCACTCCTAGACCTACACCGTCATCCAGAACTGTTCTGAAACTGTGACGAATGAAACATCTAATATTAGTCATTTGCTTCTCACAATTCATTTATTGACCTATTCCTGACCTCTCTCTCCTACAAATCGGCCCCCACTCCTGTTGACCGTTCCTGCCCTTCTACAGTGTACAGATCATAATCCGTTGCTCCAACCCCTCAAAAGTAATCAGCATTGCCTTCATTTCCTTCGCTTTGTATATTTCTATGAATATGGCTGTGAATTACTTAGCATGGCTCTTCTAGCCATAGTCTTTGTGACAAAAAGACTGAGCAGGGTCCTGAAGATATGATGCATTTCCTCTTTTCCTGATAACTCTGAGTAAGAGAAGGTGAGAGGAGATGCTGATGGGATTATGGTTCAGGTGTGAGTGATTGTTAGTTGTTTGTGATAGTAGACGAGAGGAACAAATCCACAGAAACTCATGTGTATAAGACAGTTTTAAAAAAGAGAAAGCTTTATATAAAGGGTAATTGTACATTAAGAAAGCATCCCAACACAGTCCAGTTCAAGTCTATAAGTCTGATATTAGCCCATATGTCCAATACTGATCCATAAAGTCCTCTTCAGACTCATGAAACACATGCAATGATGCTGAATGCAAGATGATGACAGGCCAGTGGGTAGGAAATCTTTGGATCCAGTGGCAGTGTAAGCTTCTTAGCACTGGCAGGGGTCTTCACGTGGCTTCTCCAGCACCCAGAGCTACTTCAGGATAGTCCATGTGGTTTCTCCTCAGGAATATCTCACAGGGCATCAGCCTTCTCAGTAGAAAGTCTCTAAGAGAGTAAGGAGAGAGAGAGTCTCTGGCCTTCAAGGAGGAAATTTCAGGAATTCCCAGAATCTTTAGGGGAAGGCCATGCCCACACAGAGGCCTCATTGGCTATATCCTGATTGACAGCCTAGACTTCACCTCTACACTGTTAATCCTCAAACTGACACCAGATTATGTAACTACCACAAAACCCACCATGAGGCTTGATCAAGTTTGCCTTCC